>NC_136063.1:585326727-585926727 GCF_964261635.1 Lissotriton helveticus | reverse complement strand
CCCCATCAAGTGTTATCAACTCTAAAGGTGAACGTGGTTCTATCTAAAATTGTATATATATGTATATTATATTTGCCATACTCAGACCATCCTCATATGTACTGACAAACGGACCCAGGTCCTGAGTTTAAGGGCTTACCCCTTTCATACTCACACCCCCATCAAGCGTCCAGCGGCTTCACTTTGTCGTCTTCCCTCGAGGATCCAGACTTCAGAGCCCGACGAGACCCGGACTCCCAGACCTCTCCGACCTCTACCTACATCTGCAGCACAGCTGAGATCCGTGGGTGCAACGAGACACGTGGGACCGGCCATCTTGAAAGAACCTGCACTTCGCTTTCAGCACGTCCCCCGAGGTAAACTCGACCAAGTGCTTTGGGGACTGAGAAGCCCCAGCACCGAGCAGGTCCTACACCGAAGACCAGCCCTCCAGCATCCACGAGATCTGCGTGGGGCCCTTCTGCTTGTTTGCTGCTTGACGCGTTGTCTGGTCACTTGCCGGCTGGCTAGTGGCCTCCTAGACGACGAACTTTGAAATCTTCACTGCTGGTCTGGTTGCTCCAGACTGGCCCTTGCTCCCTTCCAAAAGAGGAGCACCCCGGACCCTCCTGGTCCACTCCAGACGCCGTTTCCACTCACCGCGTGGGTTGCCTTTGCCAAGGCCTGTTGACGCCGATTCCGGATCCAACACCGCCGACAGCGAGAGCCTGCGTGGGACAGCTCGTGCCTCCATCCTGGTCGTCGAAGACACCTTTTGGTCCACGTGGCTGCAGAGACAAGCGTCCACTCTTCACCTGATCGCGACGACAGCATCTGGTTCCTTCCTGGTTCCACACCGGTCACTGGCTAGTGACTTTAAACACTGTCCCCTCTGCTTTCAGGTCCTCTTCTTCACCTATCCACCCTTGGATCGCACCGGATATCTTCCTCCTGGTCGCCTGCAGCATCTTTTCTTCCAGGCTCCATAGACTTCAACGTGAGAACCCGACACACTTTGACACCTATGCACCCGCAGCCCGTGGGTGAGGTAACGAGAGCATTTCGGTGCTCAAGGGTAGTTTAACTGTCCTAGTGTCCAGTTCCACAGTCGTGTTAGTCCTACCTAGTCAGGATTGTCCGTACTCACCTTTAACTTGAACTGTACTGTCCATAGACGTTGTTACGCATCTCGCGTGTGAGTTCACACTCTGCACACGCGTCCCGTGGGCCTCCTATTACTTACCTAAGGTGAAGATAGCGTAGTCCTAGCGAACCTCCAGCCTCTGGACAGCTCCATTCTTTCTATCGACTTTCACATTCCACTTACTTAGTATATGGTTTGTTATGCCCCTAGGGCACCATTGTAATTTTGTGCAACTTATCGTATTTTTCCTAAGACATTGTCATGTGCTTAGCCCTCTGACCTCATAAAGAGTTCAGAGTTGTTTGTTATTAATAAATATATTGTTTATTTTCATAACAACCTGTGTGGTGTCCTTTCATCTGGTTTTCAAGGGGTTATATTGTGGTAAAACAGCTGGCTTCACATGCCAAGAGTTTAGCCTAAGACTGCTTTGTCCATGCTACCATTAGGATAGCTGGTCTATAAGGTTGACTTACAACCAATCACCATAAGGGTTGTTTGGCCTGATACAAGGTGATCACTAGAACTAGTGAGCATCATATATCAGGCCAACTTCTCACATTGGTGTGCAGCGGTTGGGATTTGAGCTGCTGTTGTTTTTACCAAATGTAATCTTGAAATATCATTTGAAAGATCACATATGGTACCATAGGTACATATAACAAGCTTAGAAATACTCTGAGTTCTACTGAACCAGCTGTTGTAGTAGAAAGGGCCTAGCACACAGTGACTACAACTCTTAGCAAGGACTCAGTAGGAAAACCCATAGTGTAGGTAGGTGCATCACTTACACCTCACTAGAAAGCATGTTGTGTCGAGGCCGATATTATACATATATTTGCTACATGTACCACTCTCACTAAGCTGATTAATGATATCTCGGAATTCCTATCAGAAGTTTGTCAAACAATATAAATTTCAACGGAGGAAATCATGCTTGGGGTAGCAAATCGGGAATTGCAGACAAACACTCAGGGGCTAATATTTGTGGCCATGGCAATACTTCGACTTACAATTGCATCAGCTTGGTTAGATCCAGAGCCACCTGCATTTCAACAATGGAGGGCTAGATTATTAGCCACCTGTAGTCTGGAGGTTGCAATTTACAAAAATAAAGGCGCTAAATAAAGATTAATGGGCATGCGGATTTGGTCACCAATGCTATTGTGGATCCAGAGACATACATGATTGCATTTAGTGTATATTGTATTATTTACATGTATTTTTCTTTGTACCCCTATAGCACAGTGAAGATTAACTTATGTTGTATGTATATAATAACCATATAGTATTATGAATATGTGTACTTCTTTTTACCCCTATAGCACATTTTGGATTATATTAGTATTTACATGTATATTACTTTGTACCCCTACAGCGTAGCTAATATTAACTGATGGTGTATGTATATAATAAGTATATGGTTTTAAGTACATGTATACTTCTTTGGATCCCTATAGCACATTTTGGATTAACTTACATTGTATGTTTATAACAAGTGGCTTACTTATTTATTTATTTATTTATCTATATTTTTCTTTTTTCTCTCTCTCTCTTTTTTTTTTGACATGTTCTTGGTCAGGGAAAGGGGGGGGCGGGGAGGGTGGGAATGCATTTATTGTGTAAAAATTGTCAATAAAAAGATTTTTTAAAAAAAGAAATACTCTGAGTTCTACTGAACCAGCTGTTGTAGTAGAAAGGGCCTAGCACACCCTGACTACAACTCTTAGCAAGGGATCAGTAGGAAAACCCATAGTGTAGGTAGGTGCATCACTTACACCTCACTAGAAAGCATGTCTACCAATGAAGAGTCTTCAGAGACTCCCCTAGTGGTTAGTGACCCTCCACGGGTCCTTTCCAGATATGCAGCTCTCAGTTTCCAGGAGATGAGACAATTGTGTACCTCCAGGAAATTGAAACCGGGTTCTAACCCTACCACTCCTTTTCTGTTAGGTCTCTTAGAGACATATGATGCTAGAAGGGCTTCTAACCCAGGCCCCTCTAATCCAGATTGGAGCATGCCCCCCCTTAGAAGGTACTTGTGGTGATCCAGACCTCCCTGAGACAGAGAATGTAGATGAGGAGGAGGAGGAGGAGGAGGAACCATCTGGGGATGAGGCAGACAAAGGTCCTGTAGTAGTCAGCAGACTTACCAGGGCCAACTTAGACATGCATAGGGAAGGAACTGGGGGACCCCCAGTGCTATCCTTAAGCAGGCCTAACTTTGGGGTCAGGAGAGATAGATCTCATTCTAGGGACTCCAACAGATCTGTGCACTCTCATGCATCTGCTCAGAGGAGAATGACTTCCCCTCAGAGGAGAGAGCATGAAGCAAAGATGAGGGAAGCTAATCTGAGGATTCAGAGGGAAGAACTTGCCCTTGCCAAAGAGAAGCTTGCCTTTGCTAGAGAGCAACAGTTGAGTGGGGAAGTCCCCACTGGTGGCAGCAATATCCCTAGAGATAAAGAAAAGGGTTTTGATTCTAGAAACCTGAGCAAAATAGTGCCCTCCTATAAGACAGGAGATGATATCCACAAGTGGATAACTGCTCTGGAGAGGGCCTGCAAAGTACAGCAGGTACCCCAGAGTCAGTGGGCAGCTATATTGTGGCTCTCCTTTGAAGGTAAAGGAAGAGACAAGCTCCTAACTGTTAGAGACGAGTCAGTGGGCAGCTATATTGTGGCTCTCCTTTGAAGGTAAAGGAAGAGACAAGCTCCTAACTGTTAGAGACGAGGATGCTAATGATTACCAAGCCCTGAAAAATGCACTGATTGATGGGTTTGGCTTAACAACTGAACAGTACAGGTTAATGTTCAGAGATACCCAGAAAACTCAGGCTCAGGATTGGACTGACTTTGTGGATTGTGCCTGTTGGACTTGGCCTTTTCCCCCCAAAATTTTTCGCTTTTGACCCCCTCATCTAGATTGTCTCCCCCATGGGATTAAACCTGTATAGGCCATGAGTGGTGTGGGACATCTTGTGAAAAATGTAATTACCTGAAGTAATGTGAGCACTTGTAAAATCCCCCATTTTAAAACTGCACCCCCATTTTAAAACTGCACCTGACTGAAATGTATTGCTTTTAAAATGGATGCCATGGCCATGGGTTTTGCCACTGGACTGACATAGGTCAGCGGTCTAGATAATATTACCCAGCTACCCCTAGCTTTTGGAGGGAAAGCCTGGCACCCAGGGTGCTCACCCCCTCCCCTAGAACCAGTTTAGGCTAGATGTGCCAACATTCTAGAAGGTCCTGGCACTGCCTGGGAGGAGGGTATAAAGAGGGTGAAGTGTCACCAGAGAGTCAGTCAGCGCTGGGACAAGGAAGAGAGGGGACCTGCTGTGAGGTGCTACCGCCACATGAGCCTGTGAGCTGGGCCCTGCACCCCTATGAACCCCCCCTCTGCTGTCCCCATGGGCCCCTGACAAGGGAGGGCCCCTACCCAGGTCCCTGACACTGTGGGAACCGGGAGTCACGCCAGCGCTGCGATGAAGAAGCGCCCAGGAGGTGAGAAATAGGATTGTCCACTCCCCCTGCTGAAGCTGTGACCCTGTGGAAGTATTGGGTCGTGAAGAGCTGCCTGAAGGAACGGTTGCTCTTGTGAGGTACTGCCCAGCAAGCGCTATTCTGGGGAGGTTGATGCCCAGGGAGGAGTGTGCCCTCGAGGAACTGTGTCTATTAGACTGCCCCTGGACTGCCTATCAAGCGTCATCTGGAGAAGAGTATGCTCCTAGGAACTGTCACCCCCTTGTAGGCACTGCCTGTCAAGCGCTATAATTGAGAAGCGCTAGAAACTCGAACTGTGCCCTGCATAGCGCTGTGTGGTGAAGTGCTGGAGAAGTGCTAAATTCCTGCCCCTCTGTGTGGCCTGAGAAAGAAGCTGAGAGCTGCGTGCAGAGGGAAGAGCAGTGCGCTGTAAATAGCGCCATCTGCTGAGGAGAATCGCGCTGTGTGGGCTGAGGAAACTGTGAGGAGAAACAGCGCTGAGGAGCCTACCCTCGTGTCAGCGCGCTGTCTGCCGTAGTATTAATTAATTACAAGGGAGCCTACCCCTTATCGCCGCTGGAAATCACCGCCGCAGCCCGGCGCGACTGTGGAGGGGCCCCCACCGCTGTGGAAATCGTCGCGGCGGCCCCCGGTACCAGGAGAGGGCCGCCGAAGTGCAGGAAGGGCCGCGCTAGGCCCTGGGGCCGTCAGGTTCTCCCGTCACATGACGGGGGCCCGGCCGCGTCATCGGCCCGCCCCCGTCGCGCACTGATTGGCCTGCGCGGCCGTGACCTTTGAAGGCCGCGCAGGGATTGGCTGTGGAGCGGGAAGCCCAGGAGAAGGGAAATCGAAGCCCCGGGTCCCCGTGAGGTAGGAGGGGGACCCGGGTGAAGCTCCGTTGCGGGGCCCCCGTGCCAAGGAGGGAGCCCCGGGAGAAGCGACCGGAGCGGGAGGCCACCCCGCCGGTCTGTGCACCAAAGAGAGCCTGCCCGGACCTAAGGCAGCCCCGGGTCCCCATGAGGAAGGAGGGACCCGGGTGAAGCATCAGTGCGGGGCCCCCGTGGTCGAGGGGGGAGCCCCGCCGAGAGAACGACCGGCGCGGGAGCCGATTCCGCTGGTCTGTGCCCCAAGAGAAGCGCGGCTGGCCATCTGGAGGGAGCCCTCGGTTGTGAGGAGAGCTCCGTGTGGAGAGTGCTGCGCGGCGGGGCCTCGAGGCACATTGCCGGTGCCTGCCCCCGCCGCATTGAAGCCCCCGGGTCCCCGTGAGGCAGAGGGGCCTGAGAGAAGCAAGAAGAACCCGCTGGGAGGGGCGCGAGTGAAGAGCAGTACAGCAGGGGCCTCGAGGCACATTGTCGGTGCCTGCCCCTCTCGCCAAGGAGCCCCTGGACAGCTCGGTGAGTGCGGGCGACAGTATATGGTGTGGAGGGTGGAGAGGGCCACGGGACACAGGGTCGGTGTCCGCCCCAACCCCTCTGTTGACTGAGTGGGGCCCAAGTGCCCAGAAAACGGGTAAAGGCTGCTAGTGACTGCTGCCTCAGACCCCAAGATACCAGTAAGGTCTCCTAAACTGCCTACAGAAGCCCCTGCTCAATCTAGAAGTCACAGGGCGATGGTTTAATAGGCGCAGCCAAGCGGGATGCTCATTGTCATGCACACTTTTGCCTGCTGCCTGATTTTCCTGGAAGGACTTAGGCCTGACATCCCAGTTATTGGTGTATGCCCTTATGTTTGCCCTTGCAGAAAGAAATGCTATTGCTGACTAAGGAGCCTTTGTTTTTCCCTGTGATGGAAGGGGTAAGATTCCCTGATGAAGTGTTGATCCCTGCTGTGTTTTATGCCAGGTGCCTTCCTACCTGTTGTTTTATACCCGTAGGTGGAGGGTGGAGTAAATCTGGGTGTTCCCTTCTACTGCAGGGGTGCCCCTAAGTTGGCCTGACGAGTTATTCCAGGCCCCTGTTCATGCCCCTGGTTAATGAGCCAGCCATGTTGATTCATGATAGGTGCTCCTGTCTAATATTAAATGTGCTGTGATGCTCTGTTTTCCCTTACAGGGGTGGGGATTGGCGTTATAATGCATGAGGTGTATTTATGCATAATGTTGTAACTTACATTTTCAGCCAACCCCCTAAGGATGAGAGCCTGAGTTGGCCCCGCCAGATTGGCCCCGGGTCTAATGTTTAATTAACCATCCTTTCTCCTTACAGCTATGGACTATGGACTTAACCCTTTTTGTCCCATGTAAATAATCCCCCACTGAAGTACTTGGCTTGGGTGCCAGTTGGCGCCTTGTTGTGATTACCAGTGTATTTTTCCCTTTTTACCTTACAGGTTGGAGATATCACTAAACCAAAGGTGGAGTTGCGTCTCTTTTGTAGTGTGCCTGGTGTGTTGTCTGTGGGTACTGCGTGAATGCTTCACATGTCCTCGAAGTTTGGCCTGCCTGCTTGATGCCATGCTACCCCCTTTGAGACTTGGGCAACCCCCATTTCCAACATTTGGTGGCAGAGCGGTGGGATAGGACTTGTGTTTGCGCAGTACCACAGCGACCACGGGTTACACTGCAAATAGAGCTTTGGATGTAATCCGAGCCTTGTTGTGGGGATTATTGTTCTTTGCTAAATTGCTTCCTCCTGAAGAGTGTTCTGAACTGTCCCCTTGTTCCACTGGGAGGGTGTGTCCCGGGTGTACCTCGCCACGATGGGGTTGATTTACCAGGAAGTGGAACTGATGGAGTACACCGAACAGGAGGTGATAGACTTCCTCCTGGAGAGAGGGATACCCCCAGTAGGGAACATTAGGAGGAATTTGTTTCTCTATGAGGCCCTCAAGAGGGGAGAGCCCTTAGAGATTAATGGGGACTTGTCTGACTACCCCCCGAAGTTTTGAAGGGTCAGTGGGTTAGAGACCAGAGAGAGGGCTCCCCATCCAGAACCCTGGGAGGTAGTTGCTCCGATGAGGAGGAGGAAGAGTCTAGCAGGGCAGAGACGCCAGTAGCTGTGGAGGACACCGAAGATAGGGAGTCTCGGACTGGGTCCAGTCCCGGGGGCACTGCCCCATCCCTTTCCCTGTCCCCAGAAGAGTGGGTAGATAGGAGAGAAGAGAGGGAGCATCAGCTGGCGCTGGCAAAGCTCAGGCATGCCGAGGGCTTAGCGCAGCTGAGGGCAGAAGAGCAGCGACTAGAGACTGAAAAAGTCCTAGCGCTGGAGAGGATGGCGGAGGCGGAGAGGGCCTTCGCCAGGGAGAGATCAGCTCAGGTGGGTAGGTTGTCCCCTGAGAGTGGTTTTAGGAGTCTGGATTCACCGAAGAGGGTGGGATCCAGTGGTGGCAGCGAGTGTAGGTCCAGTGCAAGGAGTCCCACTCCCGAAGCCCAAGAGACTGTGCCTGATTCCCCGGAAGAGGAGGACGGGTTAGTGTTTAGGGGCAGGGGAAAGCTGTTCCATCAGTCCTGGGGAGAGTTCGAGGAGGAGTGTTGGACTGTACTGGAGGATTGGGTGGTGAGGAGAGCAGTGGAGGATTGGGAAGGGCTGTGCCATGCCGTTATCCGGGAGCACATGCTGAGGAGTTGTTTCCCAAGACTGTGTCACCATCTGTTGCGGTGCGGGTTCTCAGACCCCAGGGAACTTGCACGGGAGGCAGACCTCTGGGTAAGTGCCAGAGCGTCTGGGAAGGCTGAGGGAAGTGATCCTGAAGGGAGTGAGACGGGGAGGTGTCCCGAGATGCCCCAGCTGTGGTCACCGGGCCTGGAGTGTTCTTTAAGAGAACCTCAGGTTGGGAGTCTAGGCTGTCCCGATGTGTCATCCAGAGGAAGGGATCCCCTCATGTCAGGAGGACCCGGAGCATCAATAATTGGAGCTCTAGTGGTTCGGGGGTCTGACCAGTCACAGGGTTTAGATCCTGGACTGGGGTTCCAGGTTAAGGGGTTGCCTGACCTGGAGGGTGGGGTACCTGTAATTCAGGTCCCTACCAATTTGACTCCCAGGGGTACTACTCCCAGTGGGAGGGTGCGGAACTCTGGGAGGGGGTGCAGAGGGAGGAAGGTCTCTTCTCTGTCACCGGCTCAGCCACAGGGCGCAGATCCTGGGTTGAGTGGCCAGGGACAGGAGTTGCCTGCCCTGGTGGGAGGGACCTCTGTAACCAGAGTCCCCCCGGAGGTGACTCCCAGGGGTACTACTCCAGTTAGGAGGGTGCGGGACTCTGGGAGGGAGTGCAGGGAGAGGGAGGACTCGCCCCTGTCACCGGTTCAGCCTGTGGGTTTTGGCTCCAGGTTGGGGAGAGAGTTGTGTGAGGGTGTCCCCCAGCGTAGGAGATGGAGGAACCCTAGGAGGAGAAGTAGGGGGAGGAGAGCCTCGCCCCTAAGGGCTGGTCAGTCTGAGGGTGTAGACCCCAGGTGGGTGGACCAGTGGCAGTTTGGAGAGAAGAGAGTGGTCCAAGGGAATTACAAGCCTGAGGCTAGAGCCTCCCACTCTAGGAAGGAGAAACATCCCACTAGGGAACATCCGTGGGGTGGTTTTGTTGGTGAAGGGAGGGTTGCGAAAGAGAACCATTGGGTTCCAGAGTGGAGGAGAGACTGCAGGTGCTCCTGTAGTTGCAGGCCTGCGTCCACCTTTTTCCGCCCCAAGCAGGGAAGCCCATCAAGGCATTGATATGTCTACCCTGGCTTTTGGCTGGGGGGGAGTCATGTTGGACTTGGCCTTTTCCCCCCAAAAATTTTCGCTTTTGACCCCCTCATCTAGATTGTCTCCCCCATGGGATTAAACCTGTATAGGCCATGAGTGGTGTGAGACATCTTGTGAAAAATGTAATTACCTGAAGTAATGTGAGCACTTGTAAAATCCCCCATTTTAAAACTGCACCCCCATTTTAAAACTGCACCTGACTGAAATGTATTGCTTTTAAAATGGATGCCATGGCCATGGGTTTTGCCACTGGACTGACATAGGTCAGCGGTCTAGATAATATTACCCAGCTACCCCTAGCTTTTGGAGGGAAAGCCTGGCACCCAGGGTGCTCACCCCCTCCCCTAGAACCAGTTTAGGCTAGATGTGCCAACATTCTAGAAGGTCCTGGCACTGCCTGGGAGGAGGGTATAAAGAGGGTGAAGTGTCACCAGAGAGTCAGTCAGCGCTGGGACAAGGAAGAGAGGGGACCTGCTGTGAGGGGCTACCGCCACATGGGCCTGTGAGCTGGGCCCTGCACCCCTATGAACCCCCCCTCTGCTGTCCCCATGGGCCCCTGACAAGGGAGGGCCCCTACCCAGGTCCCTGACACTGTGGGAACCGGGAGTCACGCCAGCGCTGCGATGAAGAAGCGCCCAGGAGGTGAGAAATAGGATTGTCCACTCCCCCTGCTGAAGCTGTGACCCTGTGGAAGTATTGGGTCGTGAAGAGCTGCCTGAAGGAACGGTTGCCCTTGTGAGGTACTGCCCAGCAAGCGCTATTCTGGGGAGGTTGATGCCCAGGGAGGAGTGTGCCCTCGAGGAACTGTGTCTATTAGACTGCCCCTGGACTGCCTATCAAGCGTCATCTGGAGAAGAGTATGCTCCTAGGAACTGTCACCCCCTTGTAGGCACTGTCTGTCAAGCGCTATAATTGAGAAGCGCTAGAAACTCGAACTGTGCCCTGCATAGCGCTGTGTGGTGAAGTGCTGGAGAAGTGCTAAATTCCTGCCCCTCTGTGTGGCCTGAGAAAGAAGCTGAGAGCTGTGTGCAGAGGGAAGAGCAGTGCGCTGTAAATAGCGCCATCTGCTGAGGAGAATCGCGCTGTGTGGGCTGAGGAAACTGTGAGGAGAAACAGCGCTGAGGAGCCTACCCTCGTGTCAGCGCGCTGTCTGCCGTAGTATTAATTAATTACAAGGGAGCCTACCCCTTATCGCCGCTGGAAATCACCGCCGCAGCCCGGCGCGACTGTGGAGGGGCCCCCACCGCTGTGGAAATCGTCGCGGCGGCCCCCGGTACCAGGAGAGGGCCGCCGAAGTGCAGGAAGGGCCGCGCTAGGCCCTGAGGCCGTCAGGTTCTCCCGTCACATGACGGGGGCCCGGCCGCGTCATCGGCCCGCCCCCGTCGCGCACTGATTGGCCTGCGCGGCCGTGACCTTTGAAGGCCGCGCAGGGATTGGCTGTGGAGCGGGAAGCCCAGGAGAAGGGAAATCGAAGCCCCGGGTCCCCGTGAGGTAGGAGGGGGACCCGGGTGAAGCTCCGTTGCGGGGCCCCCGTGCCAAGGAGGGAGCCCCGGGAGAAGCGACCGGAGCGGGAGGCCACCCCGCCGGTCTGTGCACCAAAGAGAGCCTGCCCGGACCTAAGGCAGCCCCGGGTCCCCATGAGGAAGGAGGGACCCGGGTGAAGCATCAGTGCGGGGCCCCCGTGGTCGAGGGGGGAGCCCCGCCGAGAGAACGACCGGCGCGGGAGCCGATTCCGCTGGTCTGTGCCCCAAGAGAAGCGCGGCTGGCCATCTGGAGGGAGCCCTCGGTTGTGAGGAGAGCTCCGTGTGGCGAGTGCTGCGCGGCGGGGCCTCGAGGCACATTGCCGGTGCCTGCCCCCGCCGCATTGAAGCCCCCGGGTCCCCGTGAGGCAGAGGGGCCTGAGAGAAGCAAGAAGAACCCGCTGGGAGGGGCGCGAGTGAAGAGCAGTACAGCAGGGGCCTCGAGGCACATTGTCGGTGCCTGCCCCTCTCGCCAAGGAGCCCCTGGACAGCTCGGTGAGTGCGGGCGACAGTATATGGTGTGGAGGGTGGAGAGGGCCACGGGACACAGGGTCGGTGTCCGCCCCAACCCCTCTGTTGACTGAGTGGGGCCCAAGTGCCCAGAAAACGGGTAAAGGCTGCTAGTGACTGCTGCCTCAGACCCCAAGATACCAGTAAGGTCTCCTAAACTGCCTACAGAAGCCCCTGCTCAATCTAGAAGTCACAGGGCGATGGTTTAATAGGCGCAGCCAAGCGGGATGCTCATTGTCATGCACACTTTTGCCTGCTGCCTGATTTTCCTGGAAGGACTTAGGCCTGACATCCCAGTTATTGGTGTATGCCCTTATGTTTGCCCTTGCAGAAAGAAATGCTATTGCTGACTAAGGAGCCTTTGTTTTTCCCTGTGATGGAAGGGGTAAGATTCCCTGATGAAGTGTTGATCCCTGCTGTGTTTTATGCCAGGTGCCTTCCTACCTGTTGTTTTATACCCGTAGGTGGAGGGTGGAGTAAATCTGGGTGTTCCCTTCTACTGCAGGGGTGCCCCTAAGTTGGCCTGACGAGTTATTCCAGGCCCCTGTTCATGCCCCTGGTTAATGAGCCAGCCATGTTGATTCATGATAGGTGCTCCTGTCTAATATTAAATGTGCTGTGATGCTCTGTTTTCCCTTACAGGGGTGGGGATTGGCGTTATAATGCATGAGGTGTATTTATGCATAATGTTGTAACTTACATTTTCAGCCAACCCCCTAAGGATGAGAGCCTGAGTTGGCCCCGCCAGATTGGCCCCGGGTCTAATGTTTAATTAACCATCCTTTCTCCTTACAGCTATGGACTATGGACTTAACCCTTTTTGTGGAAGAGGTGTGGCGCCGCGGCCAGGGCGACTGACGCTGGAATCTGGGGACCACGGTTCGATCCCCGGCTCCGGCGGCAGGTCAGCCCAGCACCATGTGACTCTGGGCAATAGCTCGCTTAATCTTCCCGACGGCCCCCCAGCGCCTAGAGACCCTTACGGGTGATTGTGCGCTTTACAAATGTGGACTTTACTTTACTTTTTGTCCCATGTAAATAATCCCCCACTGAAGTACTTGGCTTGGGTGCCAGTTGGCGCCTTGTTGTGATTACCAGTGTATTTTTCCCTTTTTACCTTACAGGTTGGAGATATCACTAAACTTCTTCTTTTCCAACCAAAGGTGGAGTTGCGTCTCTTTTGTAGTGTGCCTGGTGTGTCGTCTGTGGGTACTGCGTGAATGCTTCACATGTCCTCGAAGTTTGGCCTGCCTGCTTGATGCCATGCTACCCCCTTTGAGACTTGGGCAACCCCCATTTCCAACAGTGCCACTAAGGCTTTAGAGGGCTGGTTACTGGGAAGTAAAGTTACTGATTACACAGGATTGTATAATCTAATTATGAGAGAGCAAATCTTAAATAATTGTCAGAACCAGTTGTTGCATCAGCACCTGATTGACTCAGATCTGACCTCTCCCCAAGAATTGGGAAAGAAGGCAGACAGATGGGTCAGAACCAGGGTTAAGCAGCAGAACCAGAACCAAGGTGGTGGCCAAAAGAAAGCAGACCAGAAGGGTAATATTGAGAATAAGCAAAATGACCAGAAGTCTTCAACAGCGCCCCAACAACCTAAGGAGGGTGGATCCCAAAATTCCCAAAAGAAGAAGAATGATGGTCCTAAGAAACCATGGTGCCAATACTGTAAAAGTAAGACTCACTGGTTTAGTGAGTGCACCAAGAAAGGCCAAACTCCTACCACTACTGTCCCTAAGACACCTGCACCCACTAGTACAGTTAGTAGTGGTAGTGTACCTACCAAGGCTATAGTTGGGTTAACCCTGGGAACTGAGGTGGATTCTGGCCCAGTCAGAATACCTACTCAGGCAGTTCTTGTTTGTACTGGGGACATGGATATGACCCCTACTGTAAGTCCTAGTACTCTGGGCAAATACAGGCAAACGCCTTTGATAAATGGAAAGATGGCTCAGGCATACAGGGACACATGTGCCATTGTCACTATGGTGACACCAACATTTGTGGACCCTGACCAGATCATGCTAGGTTCAGACTACCTAGTGACCAATGCTAGCAATGTCACTACCAATCACAGTATGGCAGTTGTTAATTTCTCCTGGGGAGGGGTAACTGGCCTCAAAAGGGTTGTAGTTAGTTCAGACCTCCCAGTGGATTGTCTTTTGGGCAATGATTTGGAATCCTCACTGTGGTCAGATGTGGAGTACAGGACTCATGTAGAAATGCTAGGTCTCTCCTCACATGTCCTTGCTGTGACCAGGTCACAGGCCAAGAAATGCCCAGCTGAACAAGTGCTGGATCCTGGAAGAATGGACCAGACACTACCCAAGAGGAAGAGCAGTAGGGGTAAGGCTGAGCCTTCCCACCTGCCTCAGGTTGAGGATCAGTCCTCTCAGGAGGCTGACCCCAAGACCCCAGAAGGAACTGTCCTAGAGGAGCTTGAGCCTGAACAGGTTGAGTTTCTTGGGACAGGGGGACCTTCCAGGGCAGACTTGAGGCAGGCACAGTTAGACTGTTCCTCCCTTGAACCCCTCAGACAGGAGGCTGCTGCTGAGGCTGCAGGGAATGCTACAGGTGCCAATAAGGTATATTGGGATGAAGGACTCCTATACTCTGGGGCAAGAGACCCCAAGCCTGGTGCTACCAGGAGGCTGGTCTCTTAGAGGTTTCCTTCTCACCTTAGCCCATGAAATTCCCCTTGCAGGTCACTTAGGCCAGAACAAGACTTGGGACAGGCTTGCCCCACACTTTCACTGGCCTCATATGTCTGAGGACACTAAAGAGTTTTGTCGCTCATGTGTCACCTGTCAAGCCAGTGGCAAATCAGGTGGCACAACAAAGGCCCCCTTATACCACTACCTGTGGTGGGGGTGCCCTTTGAGAGAGTGGGGATAGACATTGTTGGACCAATGGACCCGCCAACACCATCTGGGCACAGATTTATACTGGTGATAGTGGATCATGCCACCAGGTACCCAGAAGCTATTCCCCTTAGGACCACTACAGCTCCTGTTGTGGCCAGGGCCCTACTTGCAGTTTTCACTAGAGTGGGGTTTCCTAAGGAGGTTGTCTCTGACAGAGGTGCAAACTTCATGTCAGGATACTTGACTGCAATGTGGAAGGAGTGTGGTGTAAATTACAAATTTACCACACCCTATCACCCACAGTGCAATGGGCTTGTGGAGAGATTCAACAAGACCCTCAAAGGGATGATAAAAGGGTTACCAGACAAGCTTAGGCGAAGATGGGACATCCTTTTACCCTGCCTTCTGTTTGCTTACAGAGAGGTCCCACAGAAGGGGGTTGGTTACAGCCATTTAGAGCTTCTGTTTGGGCATCCTGTATGAGGACCCCTATGTCTTGTGAAGGAAGGATGGGAGTTACCTCTCAAAAAGCCTAAACGTGACATAGTGTACTATGTACTTGGTCTCCGCTCCAGGATGGCAGAGTACATGGAGAAGGCATCCAAAAACCTTGAGGCCAGCCAAGAACTTCAAAAAGCTTGGCATGACCAGAAGGCTGTCCTAACTGTTTATCATGCAGGACAGAAGGTGTGGGTGTTGGAGCCAGTGGCCCCAGCAGCTCTCAAAGACAAATGGTCTGGACCCCATACCATCATTGAGCAAAAGGGAGAGGTCACCTACCTGGTGGACCTTGGAACTCCCAGAAACCCTCACAGAGTACTTCATGTGAACAGGCTCAAAGCATTCGTTGACAGGGAGGACATGAGCTTGCTCATGGCCACAGATGAGGGGCAGGAGGAAGAGAGTGACCCTCATCTCCCAGACCTGCTCACTCAGAACCCTGATGATGGGTCAGTAGATGGTGTAGTCTTTTCTGACAGCCTCTCTGAGCATCAACAAGAGGATTGTAGGCAGGTCCTTCAATCCTTTAGACAAATGTTTTCTCTGACCCCCAGTCAGACAAACTGGTGCACCCATGAGGTGGACACTGGTGACAGTCTGCCTATAAAGAGTAAAATCTACAGGCAACCTGACCACATCAGGGACTGCATAAAGAAGGAAGTACAAAAGATGTTGGAATTGGGAGTCATTGAACTCTCAGAGAGCCCTTGGGCTAGTCCTGTAGTTCTAGTACCAAAGCCTCACACCCAGGATGGTAAGAGAGAGATGAGGTTTTGTGTAGAGTACAGGGGTCTCAATGCTGTCACTAAGACAGATGCCCATCCAATGCCAAGCGCAGATGAACTCATAGACAAATTGGCTTCTGCCAAGTTCTTGAGTACATTTGACCTGACAGCTGGTTATTGGCAAATCAGGTTAGCTGAGGATGCCAAGGCCAAAACAGCATTTTCTACCGCAGGAAGTCATTACCAGTTTCTGGTGATGCCCTTTGGTGTGAAAAATGCACCTGCCACTTTTCAAAGGTTGGTGAACCAAGTTCTCACTGGGTTGGATGACTTTTGTGCAGCATATCTAGATGATATTGCTGTCTTCAGCTCCACCTAGGAGGATCACCTGATCCACCTGAGGAAAGTTTTAGAGGCCCTGCAAAAGGCAGGCCTCACTATCAAGGCTACTAAGTGCCAGATAGGGCAGAGTCAGGTTGTGTACCTGGGCCACCTTGTGGGTGGAGGCCAGGTTCAACCATTGTAGAGCAAGATACAGGCCATAAAGGACTGGGCTCCTCCAACCACCCAGACACAGGTCAGAGCTTTCTTGGGCCTGTCTGGTTACTATAGGAAGTGTGTCAAAAAATATGGGTCCAATGTGACACCACTTAATGACCTGACAAGCAAGAAAATGCCAAAGAAAGTTCAGTCGACAGTTAGCTGTCACAAGGCATTTGATGACCTAAAGCAGGCCATGTGTACTGCACCTATTCTCAAGAGTCCTGACTACTCCAAAACCTTCATTGTCCAAACAGATGCATCTGAGTTGGGTGTGGGAGCTGTTCTATCTCAACTGAATATTGATGGTCATGACCGGCCCATTGCTTTTATAAGCAGAAGGCTGACCCCTAGAGAGAAACGTTGGTCAGCTATAGAGAGGGAGGCCTTTGCTGTGGTTTGGGCCCTGAAAAAGTTGATGCCCTACTTGTTTGGAACTCACTTCAAGATTCAGACCGACCATAAGCCCCTCTTCTGGCTAAATCAGATGAAGGGTGAAAACCCCAAACTTCTTAGGTGGTCCATTTCCCTACAGGGGATGGACTTTACAGTGGAGCACAGACCAGGGACTGACCATGGCAATGCAGATGGTCTCTCCAGGTATTTCCACTTTGAACAGGAAGACTCACCTGGTCAAGGTTAGTTTAATTTCCCTAAGTTTGGGGGGGGGTTATGTAGGAGAGTGGGGTCTGCAATCCTATGGTCACCCCAGATTTTTGCTTTTTGCTTCACTGGTTTATGACTTTCCCTGGCTGTGAGCCTGCTAATCAGACCCACAGCCTAGCTGTTCTCTCTCTAAATTGACAACCATGTATGTACCTTAGGTGCATTTACCAAATGGTACTGGGCCACCTTATCAGTCCCTGTACAGTGTACCATAGGTATCCTGGGCATAGGTGTACCCAGGGCCTACCAGGGGCTGAAGCATGTATTATGCCACCCCTGGCTGGCCATCTAAACAGACACAACTGGCTGCATGACAGCTGGGGCAAGGTGGTGTAATCACCCTTTGCTGTAGATATAGTATGCCTATATCTAACCCTAAAATGGACACATATATTCCTATCAGTCACTCCTATGGCAGGCCTTATCAATCCTGAAGGCAGAGTGCTTGGAATTATGTGAGATGGTGCTCTGGCATGAGCTGAGCCCGTCTGCAGCTTGCGGAACCAAGTCCTAATAGCTGTTCCATGATAACGCTATACCATATACTCTTAAGTGCATTATAATCCTCGCGGTTAAATGCTAACTTTGGTATAGCATTATCAAAACATGTCGAGTAAGGTGTCATACGAATTGGAATACTACCCCCTCGCCAATTCTGGCGACGGGGGTAGCATTCCACCCTTCTAGAGGGACACGACATGTATGTAACTGTGAACCCCGGTTAAAGTTAACTCGAGCCTTGGCATCACAAAATGGATGCCGCCACCACAGACACAAGTCTGACCTCCTGCTGCTGGGAGTCCTTCCAGCAAGGGAGGCTTGGACTAAAGGTTTCCTGCCTTGGGAGGTGCTAGCACCACCCCAGACAGGATTTTGTGTATTGGGTAGGACAGGCCTGAAAGGAATGAGACATGCCCGGGGCACACAAGGTGTCCTGTGCATACACCGGTTCAAACCAGTTGCTGGGGCATCCCTGCCCCAGCTCTAGCGCGAAACCGGACAAAGGATAGGGGGTGTAACCACCCCCGTTCCTGGTCCCACCCAGGGGAGGGACCTAGTCAGTAGTGCAGCCCCCTTTAGGAGGATAAAGGTAGGAGCTGGTCCCATTCCAGATTAGATTATCCTGAACAACTTTACAAGAAGAAACTCTGGACTTCGACGTTCTGCTCCACAGAAGACTGAAGAATCTCCCTTGTGGGCAAGGAGTGTCCACCCGGCAACTGCAGGCACCATCAAGCGTCCAGCGGCTTCACTTTGTCGTCTTCCCTTGAGGATCCAGACTTCAGAGCCCGACGAGACCAGGACTCCCAGACCTCTCCAACCTCTACCTACATCTGCAGCACAGCTGAGATCCGTGGGTGCGACGAGACACGTGGGACCGGCCATCTTGAAAGAACCTGCACTTCGCTTTTAGCACGACCCCCGAGGTAAACTCAACCAAGTGCTTTGGGGACTGAGAAGCCCCAGCCCCGAGCAGCTCCTGCACCGAAGACCAGCCCTCCAGCATCCACGAGATCTGCGTGGGGCCCTTCTGCCTGTTTGCTGCTTGACGCGTTGTCTGGTCATTTGCCGGCTGGCTAGTGGCCTCCTAGACGACGAACTTTGAAATCTTCACTGCTGGTCTTTTTGCTCCAGACTGGCCCTTACTCCCTTCCAAAAGAGGAGCACCCCGGACCCTCCTGGTCCTCTCCAGACGCCGTTTCCACTCAACGCGTGGGTTGCCTTTGCCAAGGCCTGTTGACGCCGATTCCGGATCCAACACCGCCGACAGCGAGAGCCTGCGTGGGACAGCTCGTGCCTCCATCCTGGTCGTCGAAGACACCTCCTGGTCCACGTGGCTGCAGAGACAAGCGTCCACTCTTCACCTGATCGCGACGACAGCATCTGGTTCCTTCCTGGTTCCACACCGGTCACTGGCTAGTGACTTTGAACACTGTTCCCTCTGCTTTCAGGTCCTCTTCTTCATCGATCCACCCTTGGATCGCACCGGACATCTTCCTCCTGGTCGCCTGCAGCATCTTTTCTTCCAGGCTCCATAGACTTCAAAGCGAGAACCCGACACACTTTGACACCTATGCACCCGCAGCCCGTGGGTCAGGTAACGAGAGCATTTCGGTGCTCAAGGGTAGTTTAACTGTCCTAGTGTCCAGTTCCACAGTCGTTTTAGTCCTAACTAGTCAGTATTGTCCGTACTCACCTTTAACTTGAACTGTACTGTCCATAGACGTTGTTACGCATCTCGCGTGTGAGTTCACACTCTGCACACGCGTCCCGTGGGCCTCCTATTACTTACCTAAGGTGAAGATAACGTAGTCCTAGCGAACCTCCAGCCTCTGGACAGCTCCATTCTTTCTATCGACTTTCACATTCCACTTACTTAGTATATGGTTTGTTGTGCCCCTAGGGCACCATTGTAATTTTGTGCAACTTATCGTATTTTTCCTAAGAGATTGTCATGTGCTTAGCCCTCTGACCTCAAAGAGTTCAGAGGTGTTTGTTATTAATAAATATATTGTTTATTTTCATAACAACCTGTGTGGTGTCCTTTCATCTGGTATTCAAGGGGTTATATTGTGGTAAAACAGCTGGCTTCACATGCCAAAAGAGTTTAGCCTAAGACTGCTTTGTCCATGCTACCATTAGGATAGCTGGTCTATAAGGTTGACTTACAACCAATCACCATAAGGGTTGTTTGGACTGATACAAGGTGATCACTAGAACTAGTGAGCATCATATATCAGGCCAACTTCTCACAATTATACGGAGAAAATTAATATGGCTGCTAATTTATAAAAAAAGCTCTTCAAAACTGTCCAGACATTAGTGCACTTCAACTCTCTGAATGGTCCACCGCTCCCACCCCAGCCCCACCTGCCATTCCTTCTGTGATAAACTTGCAATATACTTTAAAGATAAAGTGGAAGCAGTCTACAGAGAATTTGATTTTACTGGATACTTGCATGTTCAAATGGTTGATACTTCACTTCAAATACCAGCTCTGTAGCTTTCTCCCTCTTACAGTAAATCAAGTGGGCAAGATAATCATGTATACTATTTCAGTTGCCCCATCAGATCCAGTTCCGTCCAAGGTGACACATGAAGTGGTCCACAAGATAGCAACGGTAACCACAACTTTATTTAATAACATCATTAAAGAGGGCTGTTTTCCTGTGGAGTGGAAAAAAGCCTTGTTCCTGTCACTATTGAAAAAACCTTTCCTCGATCCTATGACAAAGGGCAACTATCGACCTATATCTTGAGTACCTTTACCTGCTAAGGTTATTGAGAAACACTTTACCAAAACCTTGTCAGTATACCTGGAGATTAACAATATTCTGAATGAGTCACAATACGGCTTTAGGTCAGGCCGCAGCACTGAGACTGCCTTGGTTTCAGTCTCAGAAGAGATCAGAGTTATTATGTACAAGAAAGGGAAGGCTGCAGTGGTCCTTATGGACCTTTCTGCAGCCTTTGACACTGTGAGCGGTACAGTCTTTTTGGAGAGGCTAGCAGAAATTGGGATTACGGGAGTCCCCCAGGGGTCATCTTTCAGCCCAAGGGTATTTAATATTCATGTGGCTCCCTTAGCCAAAATGTATTAATTCTTTCAGTTTCTCCATTAAATCATATGCCGATGAAACCCAGATTGTGGTGTCAATCTCAAGCACTGCTGAAGAAGTTGCTAATCGGTTTAAGTTGTGACCTGGATGAACGCCAACTTCTTAAAGCTCAATGGCGATAAGACTGAGGTCTTGCTCCTGGGTAAAGATCGAGACCTTTGGGGCCCCCAACATTGGCTGCCAGAGATGGGTCCGCTCCCACAGCCTTCCACCCAAGTACGTAACCCTGGCTTCATTGTGGACGACTCTCTCTCCATGCGACAGCAAGCCACCAAGGTTGCTGCCACCTGTTTCACCATTTTGAAATTGTTGAGAAAGATTGTGTGGATGCTCCCATCTCATGCCCAGCATACCGTAGTACAAGCCCTTGTCACCTCTAGGCTGGACTACGGGAATATACTTTACTTGGGCGTTAA
The DNA here is from genome assembly GCF_964261635.1 of Lissotriton helveticus. Taxonomy (NCBI): domain Eukaryota; kingdom Metazoa; phylum Chordata; class Amphibia; order Caudata; family Salamandridae; genus Lissotriton; species Lissotriton helveticus. The sequence continues at coordinate 585,906,066 of NC_136063.1, read as the reverse complement.
CAAAGAGGTAACACGAAAATTACAGAGAGCTCAAAATTCTGCGGCTAGACTACTCTGCCGCGCTCCCAAATTTTCATCCACATCCGGATTGCTGGCTGACCTCCACTGGCTGCCTGTAGAGAAACGGGTCAAGTTCAACCTACATGACCTACATGTTTCGCATTAAGCATTCACAGTCGCCTAGCTACTTGCAACTTTTAGTTTGCCCATATGTTCCCTCCCGTAATCTCAGATCCTCCACCCAAGAAAAATTTCGAATCCCTAAAATCAAGCTTTCTCGCATGGGGGGGAGGGGTGCTCCTTTTCTTACTTGGGACCTACCCTATGGAATACCCTGCCACTGCCTCTCCGCATGCAATCCAACCTTCTTTAATTCCGCAGATCCTTGAAAACATGGCTCTTTAGTCTATAGGCTGCTCCACTCTCTGCTGTTCTTGTACAGCGCCGAGAAACCCTTTTGGGTAACTGTGCGCTGATTTACAAATTCAAAATAATAATAATAATAATAATTTAATAACTGCATGCAGGCCATTGTGAACTGGATGAAAAGTAATCTCTTAAAGTTGAAACTCAAATTCAGAAGTTCTTTTTGGGAACGATGCTGCATTTTGGAATCTTCCCCTGTGACAGTTTTAAGAGTTAAAAATCCAGGGGTTATGTTTGATGCTGAATTGTCATTTGTGAAGCAGACTAACAAATTGAAATCACCGTGTTTTTTCATTCTAAAAATGTCAAGGAAGATATTATCCTTTATCTTGCCCGATTTGCAAAAATTAGTGGTCATGTCCATAGTCTTATCTAGGCTTGATTACGGCAATGCCCTTTATTTGGGCATTAAACAGAGCTTTAAACAAGCTTCAGATGCTGCAGACCACAGTCTGTCGCTTGCTCAAGAAAACACCTAAATATCAGTCCATAAAGGGTCACATGACAGAGCTTCATTGGCTCCTTGTCAAGAGAAGAATCGCCTTCAAAGTGTTATGTCAAGCATATAAAGTACTGCATGGAACATAACTAGTGTCTTAAAAGTAAATTCTGATGATACTCGCCAAAAAGACCACTATGATCTGCCACGTTAAGATCAGTGATCGTTCCCAGAATTAAGAAAGCAACATGAGTGGCCGTAGTTTTGTAAATTTCACTTGAAACCTCTAGAACAGATTGCTCTTGCCACTTAAAAGTCAGGCTAATTTTCTTTGCTTCTGCAAGCAACTAAAAACATTGCTGTTTTCAGCATCCATATAGATATCGCTAGTTTAGTGCTATAGATCTGTCCAGGCACAGGATGTAGGACGTAGAATTATGTTAGAGCCAAGACGCCTGTGGGTATTCCTGCGCTCCAGAACAATTTAAATCAAATCAACAGAGGTACCCTCTCCGAATTCCAATGGCTTATCCAGAGCAAGTTGGTCTGCCAATAAATTGCAGACATGCACAAATGTTGTTACAACATGGGCTCACCCGGACGGGTGGGAATGTTATCTTTGGGGTAAAGGGCCACGAAGCGTACAGAACACATGTATTCTATTCACGGGCCACATTCCCAGCAGCAAATGCCAACAAGGGGAATTGTCACATACACTGAAGTTTCTGTACCAAACCAATATAAAGCATGTGTGGATTTAGTAATCCCATTGAATTATCAGGAACACATGAATTGGTTACTAGGTGACATCCCACATACAGTAGAAAATGTCAGCCTAGGTCCCCTCAGTAATGAGGAAGCAACATGGAAAGTCTTAGCTGGTTATACACCTTATCCAAACTTCGCAAACCTTACAGATGTACAGCTTGGAATACTATACACAGATCTAGTTACATTATATATATGTCTGATACAATTTGTTTTGTGAACTATAACGGCGACCCCACAAAGGGCTGTACAATCTGCACAACCACACTTGGCGACACCTGGAATTATTCCAGTGACCATTAATGCAATAATGGCTAAGGTTCCCATCAGGCGGGATGAGATTCCATTCTGGATTGCACAAAAAACTAATCATCTTGAAGCAATGTTTACCCATGCGGGACCCAAAGGAAAAACATAGACTTTTCATATTATGTCTGTCATTAGGGATCGTTACACCTTTAGATGACTGCGCCACTTGGGGGCACAATCTTAGCTGCAGTTTGTACCATAACGCATGGTACACCATCATTAGCTGCTTTGCCAGAAGTGCTTAAAAAGATGATTCAAAGTGAAGTGAGTATGGGGCAGCCCCTGCCCTGGGTTTGGGGATGAAACTACTGGGCAATTTCGCTACAGTATCCTCAATCATACTAGTAGCATTGGCAGTATGCCAGCTGCTCATGCAGGATGCTCTCGCAAACCAGGAGCACGAACTACCAAAAATTATTGCAGAAACCTATACATCCATAGATAGAGACAATTTGGGAGCCAGGCCTAATAAACCACAACTCAAGGGTAATTCTGAAAAGGATAACTCAAAACAGGCACCAGTCCTCTAAATAATGGCAGAATAAAAATGAAGCAAAGACTAAAACACAGGATAGATCTCAACAGGAGTCCTTCAAAAAACGCTATAATTTGTGTAACCGTGATACAATTAAACAGCCTGATAACTTATCAGGATTCAGATACACATCCTACTTGGTCCTGTCAGAAATCATCCAAAAACCGGTCAGAGAGAGAAAAGGAAGATCAAGGCGCAGATCAGAGGAATGCGTAAGAACGAAAAAGGCCTCACAACACTCTCCTGACTTCATAATCAAAAAAGGTTAAAACAGTCAAAGCAGTTCTGAACGGGGAATAGGCTCTGACTGCTGGACAGTGGGGTAGAAGTCACAGTAGTTTGCCGAAATCTTATGGAGTGTCTTGCGCCAATAGCAACGAGTGACTATGTACAGGTAGAAACAATGAACCAAAGACTAAGTGTCCCAAGCCAACTATATGAATTACAACTCCAGATGGAGGGGGATATACCATGTACTATTAACTTTCTCTTTTGGGAGAACTTGTCATTCGGCTACGACATTATTTTGACTGAAAAAGATTGGCCACCGGAGTTTGTGAGGGACTGCCCACTAGGAGAAACAGTAATATTACCAGCTTTCTCTGATCTTGTTAAAGAATCAGTAAAACATACATACGCCAAGGAATGGGCCTTAGCACAAGCCCTAGCATTATTTCGCAACCACAAGATTTGGGATTAAGGATCCCCTTACCATATCATACCCATGAGGTCCATGAGGTCCAGCCCACAACCAAAACAATATCCCATTAACATGAGGTCAAAAAAACAGGTTAAGGATATACTCACACAACTTGAATATCATAGAAGGTTGCACCTCACCAATGAATAATCCTTTGTTTCCAGGGATGAAACCAGATCATTCATATAGTTTAGTCTTAGAATATAGACAGTTCAAAGAGTGCTACAGGCACATTTGCTGTACAAAACGCAAATGGCGTGTCACTAATAAACAATATATTGCACAAAAAAAATAAAGCTATATTATGCATCTCAAATCTGCCAAAACATAGCACCAGAGAGCAGGTGTTTGACCACATTTAGCACTGTAGGCTCTCAAAAGCAATTCGATCAATTGCCACAAGGGTATAAGAATAGCCCCGGGCTGTTCTCAGTCCGAATAACAGAACTGTTGCAAGACTTTGACGAACAAGAGATGTCCTCTGTTGACGAGATATGCTTGACGGATGATGACTCAGCAACACACTTAGCCAGAGTAGACTACATAATTCTAGAATTTGATTATATGGGCTACAAATGCCATTTCAAAAAATCAAAAAATGCCCATCTCAGTGTCCTGTTTTTGGAATAGAAGTTGTCAAGTGAAGTGTCATAGAAAAATGTGCGCTTTTACAACCACCAAACTGATTGAAAAAACTCCAATCAATATTAGGTTTTCTAAATTCTTGCAGACCATACATACCAGATTAAGCACAACGGATAAAACTGTTTTAAGATTTACTACATCCAGACTTTTCAAGCACACATTGGACACCACAACATACTGAAATGTTGTGCTTAGAACAAGCGGACATGCTAGCTTCAAAACACTTACACACACACACACCCACCCACACACGTGTCAACACCACAAATTTAGTGATCTGCATAATTTCAAGGACTTCAGGTTAGACATGTCACATTCAATGAAGGAGAGACTATGAAGGCTGCCACAGCATTGTGCAGTGGCACCCTCTTACCGAAAGGTTTTCCAACAAAATACTCCAGTTAAGTGCGGAAAACATTCCATTTGTTCATCATCCCGGAGTGGGGTGTAGACTCGTACTTAATTCAGTTCGCAGGTTAGGACTGATCCAGCAGCACATAAGGGTCTATCATCTGCTCATGCAGAGGTGGGGCTATAATTTCTGTATTGCAGCAATGCTATTGGTGGCCGGGTCTAAACAAACAGGCTAAAGACTATGGACCAGATGTATGAAATTTCCATTTTGCAGTTCCTAAATAGCGAATCCCAAAAAAACACTATTTAGGAAATGCAAATTGGAATGTAAAAAAACAGAGATTTCCTAATAGAGATTCCTAAAGAATAGGAATCACTATTAAGAAATCGCTATTTAGGAAATGCTAAACCATTCGATTCTATGGGCCTAATAGTCCATAGGTATGACTGGTTTTATATTTCCAAATTTATGACTTCCTAATAGGAAATCACAAATTTAGAAATGCAAAACCAAGTGTGCCTATGGGTTAAAGGCCCCCCTTGACGCACCTCAAAAACAGTGGTGCACAAGTACAGCGCACAATGCCCTAGGGGAATGTGTGCGCTTTATGGCACCTTAGAAATAGCGCTTTGGGTGCTTGTTTTTAATTGCACATGGTTACAGCATTTCCTAAATACCCATTTTGCATTTAAGAAATGCTTTGTAAATGTGCTTAGGAAGTCGCAAATAGGAAATCCCTATTTGCGATTTCCTATCTGCCTTTGTACATATGGAAAGGCAATTTAGCATTTCTTAACAGATCGAAATTGCGAATCCATCAGTTAAGAAATGCTAAATCCTTTTATACATATGGCCCCAAGTCCTTAAATGTGACATTTGTCAACAAATAAAGGCTTACCACCACAGACACCTCTATTAATCTCAAGCCTCTGGCTGGTGTTTACTTGGACTATTGCGAGTCTTACACTCAGATAGGTCTTATAAAGACATCATGTTAGCGGTCATTACTGCTCTCGATTTCTATGGGTATGGCTACAGCGATCGGCTGACGCTCAAACTGATATAAAGGACTTACAAGTCTTTATCAGCACATTTGCAGCTGCCACATTCCATTTGGACCAGGGTCCGGCGTTGGCCTCAAGGGATTACAGAGACACCATGGGAACATTGGGTGTGACTGTGCATTTCTCCTCCCCATACCATACTGAGGAAAATGGGGTTGTGGAGTTGAAAAATCGTGGCTTAAAGCATTCTTTAACAGCTAGATATTGAGTTAAGGCCGCAGCTTTGTCCACCACCTGTATGGGGTACAGAGAGTCTTAAACAATCTGACAAGAAGATCCTTGGGTGGTCGCACACCCTATGAGGTCCTTTTCTGGGTTAAAATGTGGGTTTCAGACCTTGACAGTCCAGTACAGTGGCGGCAGAAACGCTTTTTGATATCAGTGAACTTTTGGATGTTTTACAGGAACTGAATGCCTTCCGAGATGCTCAAAACAACGTCCAACAGAAATGTTCTGCCACTGGTGAAGTGAAGGAAGCACCGGCAACTCATGGTTAGATGCCACAGACTGGTGATCTAATGCGGGAGAAAAAAGTGGACAAGGAGGAGTTTGGGCCATCTTACAGAGCGCATGCGCCTGTCCTGGTTGTTGAAGGTACCAGAACTGTACTTTTACCAACTCTTGCTGGTAGCAAACACAAGCAATTTGTGTCTATTGATCTCATCATCAAACCACATTGTGTAGCCGGTTCTACATAGTAGGCCTCTGGGTCTCCTGGGTAGTTACCTGCCTCCTCTCAGTACTTTACAGGAAATACTGTTACAAGCTTTATCCAACAATGAAGTTTCTTCTACCCGGCTGGGGATAGCTAACACTGAAATTTATCTACTTCCAGTAACACATGCAAACACCATATAATCATGATCTACGACTACACAAATTCCAATACAACAAGCAGGCAATGAAGTTCTTTATAACATCCCACCAGGGGAGTTATCTACCAGTTGTACACAGCTTCACAAGCCTCCCACGTTTCCACAAATAGCCTCAGGCTTCTTTATCGACATTGATGACTTTTCTTCAGATTCATCAGACCTATCTCCAAAGCATGGACTACATGAATTTTTAATATGTCTGAGAGACATACATTATCCCACCTTGGATATACATTTGGATTACAATTCAATTACTTTTCCTCTTCCTTTGGATTAGTTTTGTGACAGTTTTTTCTTGCTTTTGAATGGACACTATATCCCAGTATTCTCTGCTGTTGCACTGGTAAACAAGGTTTTTGAAACCCTATTCTTCATCATACAAAGAGACCTGTCCCTTGTAAACATTTCAGCGATTCAAGTTCCTGATGGAAGTTTTGGGATAAGGTATCCTATAATACATTTGGACCAACAGAAACTTTACAAGATCATATGTTTTTAGGAGTTCTTTAAAAGATGTAATCCCTCCTGGCAGTATCTCTGATGAATGGGACATTCACACAGTAAAATAGATGTTTGATGATTTAAAGCATTATACTGTATTTGAGATGAATAAATGTATGATGGTACATCTAATTATGATGAAATGTTTTGTTTGCACCATTATTTATTATAAACCAACTACTCCACATGCAGTATTTCATTCCAAACGATGGGAGAACTGCCCTACACCACCCCCAGGTAGCTCAAAGACATTTGCACATACGTTTGCATATTCCTCTGGTGACAGTCAAGTTGACCGCAAGTCCTATCATTATGAAAATTACTCCTTCCCCGGCGAAGAAAAATATGCTAACTGACACAAAGTTCATTTATTCTGCCTCATTCATTTCCCAGTTGTCGACACAAGGGTATGACTTTTAGAAAGACAGTATTGATTTGAAATCTATAAAGATAACTAAAGATTGGCAAGTTCAGGGGCACAAAGCATTATTTAGAGCGTGCCTTATATCACAACTACAAATGTTCCTGAATAAAATTGTACAGCAGACATCCTGTCTCGTCTTGGCGAAGATAAAGGATATGAATACACCAAACATTCCCACCTTTACACGTTTTAAGAATTGACAGCAACACATTTGATAGCATGCTTAGAAATGGTACATACAATTCTTCATGTTAAAGTCCAGAGTAATGGCTTGTATAGCTGTTTGTTTAACAACACAAAAAGGTTCAGGATAAATATGCCAGACCCACGTTACGTGGAAACACAATACAGAATTCGTAACAACATACAGAATTAGAAAGTTGTGGCAATATTGGCTAAGAAATTCAATGTTGACTGAGGTGAACCAACACTTCTCTCCTTTCTGGTGACAAGGTTTTACATGATTTCTTGTTAGGTGCCATGTAAAAAGTGATTTCTGTATGCTATATACAACAAAGTATGGAAAGTTTCACAGCAGCAAGTTGCTGAGAGAATACGTGAAATTGAAAGAGCAAATATAGAATATCTCTAGAAGTGGTTGACAATGGCATGACTACATTATCCACCAGGATATATTCTATGGGTAACATTGTGTAGTCTGCTATTGTAATCATACAAAGTGACATGTCCCTTTCGCAACATGGGCAATCGCAGCTATCATGTTTTTAAGCTGGACTCAACAGACTTTACACAATGGTTGTGTTCCTTAGAAGAACTTAAATGCCACTAGTTTGTTTTCAATCATACAACTTAACAAAAGAACAGACCACCATGGATAGAAAACACACGACATACACTATGTTACACATAGAAAAATTACAATTTACCGTTGCAGAGGTGCCATCAGAAGATTGGATAACACACAGGTTTATTTCTATGCCAATTTCAAATTTTCACTTCAAATACTGCTTACAACACTATCAAGCAGGCAGGTATGAAGCACTAGGGGAGGGATTAGTACATAAGGCGTGTATCCTACATTTCACTTAATATAGGAATGGTACAACTGAGGTTTTTCTTTGTTGTACAGACTGCTAGAACACTTTAGGCCATTCTCTGGTTTGCAGGGAGGTCACACTCTATGGCGCATGTAATGCACCCAAAGCAAGCTAGTCCTGTTATCTGAAATGTTCCCCAGCTGCTGTAATTCATTCGGCATTTATTTTACTTTAGAATGTAAGCTATTTGATGTTGAATGATCAATGTTGCTGTAGGATGAAACCGGAAAAAACATTTCTGGTGACGGTTTCTGTGGTTGTGACCTGTTGTACACAAGTGCTTTTTCCACCTCCCCGTACAGTTAGGGATGCAACAATTTAGTCTTCGATTACAATTTCATATGTGAACTTTGATGCAGAAGGAAGTGGTCTTACTATCTGCAGAGGAGGTGTTTGATCTTCAAGTTGTAAGGTCTTCTTCTGGGATACAGTCGTTACTTCGCACCAACCTACCACTTGATTCTGGGGAGCTAGTGCTAAGCATTTTCAATGTTTCAAATACTGCAGGTGTAGCACAATTTTTTTTTTTACAACAATTGTCTCCGGGCTGGTTTGCACTTTCAAGACTGCCTTTGGAGTTAGTCAATCTTTCATACACTCAGTGCTTGGAAGTGTTTTTGGAGGCTTACCACTTGTCCGGTTCCTCATTGTTGGATCTTTGGTGCACCTTTGCTTTGTGAACTAAATGATAAAAGGTTCTTGTCCTTTCAGCCAGTCTTGCTACAGAGGGTGCAGCCCTTATTCCACTGTCAACCGGACACTTTTGTTTGTGCCTTGGATATATGCTTAGGAATGCAACCGGTCCAATCTACAGACATAGACCGGGGGGGTCCCTTAAAATCTCACTTGCACAGATGCCCTATGCAATTGCTGTTATCCAAAATGCATATTATGAGCCTACCCGAGATACCTCAGCTCCTGGATTTCTGGATTCTGGCTCATCCACTGCGGATGCACTACTGGCCTTCACACCTTCAGTAGCTGGCGAGGGGGGTGGATTTGAGTATCTTTGTTCATTTGAACTGGTGATACGGGTGCCAACAGAAACATCATTAGCGGTAGTTGGGAACACCAATGTTTCATCTGCTTCTCTGAACATTTAAACAATCTTGCAGTTTTCAGCGGTGAAGATTTTTTTTAAATTTGGCCATGTTTTTACTTGCTAAATTGCTTTTAAAGGCAGTCCTTATTATTCACTTTTGAATATTGACTTTTAAATACAATGTTGCTTTCTCTATGCTTTTACTATGAAAGAGCACAATGGTTCTAAGATTTTAGGTTTTACTACATGTTTAAATCTATATTTTTAGCATCGTTTTTAGGAAGCATTAGTCACCTTCACTGTTCCCAGCAAGGCGCGCGCCCGCGCGCACTTGCCAACCCCTGAGCGCGCATTCCCATTTGTGGAGCGCGCACATCCCGCGAGAGTATTCGCGCCGCCGCTTTTAAAAAGCGCGCGGCGCGAAAAACGGGCATTTCGTGATTGCGGCGGTGAAAGGTATCACTCGGGTGTCGGGAGCGGAGGTAAGTGCTATGTGCCCCCTTGACTTCTTTTGTTTCTGGCGCTTTTGTACCCCCTCAGACGGCACACACTATTTCCTCGCTGTTATTTCATAATGCCAGGCTGCGGGGGAGACTGTGTGGAAACGCAGTTAAGTGTCCATGTTAATCACAGCCCTTTCACGAGCTGCGATTAACATGGATATTTAAACAAAGCACTCAATGTCCCCCGCAGCCTCGCGTTACTAACAAAACAATCCAGCAAGTTTACAAACACATGCCGTGTTTGTAAACTTGCTGGATTGTTTTCTTAGTAACGCGAGGCTGCGGGGGACATTGAGTGCTTTGTTTAAATATCCATGTTAATCGCAGCTCGTGAAAGGGCTGTGATTAACATGGACACTTAACTGCGTTTCCACACAGTCTCCCCCGCAGCCTCGCATTATGAAATAATAAAATCGGCGCAACTTGGGACGGACATGTCAATACTACACAATGGGAGCATTAATATGCTATTTCAAGTGGAATTACCCTCAGCAATTACCTGTCCACAGTTATGGATGCCATTTCATCTTCTGTTTATTTTAGTAGCTACCCTCACAAGGTTTTTAGTTGTGGGTGCTCCGTTATTCCCATACCATATGTATCTTCCTTTTGGAAAGGACCAAAGCCAGTTAAATTAATCGTCTCTTGTTTCCTTTATCTGAGCCTGGGTATTAGCCCGAACAGGCATGTGTAAGATTTGCATAAATCTTCCTATCAGTGACGTTAATTGTTAACTTCGATACAGTACTGTGTGACAAGGAGGCAACCCCAGAACGAGTGTATACGGTCTGCTTCTTCATTATCGCCTCTAGCCTTTGTGGTGTCAAGTACGTGTTGTGCAATTTGTTAAATTCAAACAGCGGCATGGGTGCGAGAAGCAGTGCCTGGGACGGACATGTCAGAGTTTACTTTGAGCCCTGGGCTCGTATAACGGTATCTATAATTTACTATTAAATGCCGAAAATTGTAATACTTTTTTGATATACGTCCCTACTTGGGTCTGATTGATACAGCGCTCCATGAGTGCAAGTCATCATCGCGCCCCTTAGATCATGAAATAATGAACCGCTCTGCACTGGGAGATATTCGCTGGGGCCACAGTTCTAAACTGTGCCCTGCAAACGTCCTATAGGATTAAAAGAGCACAATCGAGCTCAAGATTCTTAAGTCAGTATGATGGCTTTACCTGTTCAAGCCATGTGCCGGTTAATTCTGAAGTGACTTTCAGTAGACTTTTTGTTAGCAGGGTGGCACCAACACGTATAAGGAATGTAGTGCTCTCGGCTTAAGGTTCCATGACGTGTTTCAGAAGTCACGCTCCCTATAAATGTATTCCTATTTGTGCTGCATTTTTATGCATCATTTTCCACTGTGCTGTCTTGTCTTTGAATACAGAGCCATGCCTCCTAACATTTAGTGTACATCTGCCTTTTTACTTGTGCAAAAGGGGGGTTTGTACTCAAATAAAAACCCTCATTCAAGTAAATCCTTTGAATCAAATTTCCTCACAGGGCTGGAAGTAGGCGGGAAGTGGTAGTTCTTGAGCTAAAATGCCCTGTCAGTTTGTGCCCAGCCAACCATGTTTAATTGATCACCTCCTTGCCAACACCTTTCCACTCTGGCCATGGTTAGAAATGTGTGCCTGAAAACCACATTCTTCCCCCTCATGCCTCCCCGAGGGAAAATGGAACTCTCCCTTTGGAGAAAATCTCTCTTTCTCTCTCTGTCTTTCTTTCTCTTTCTTTTTCTCTTTCTCTCTTTGTCTTTCTTTCTCTTTTTCTCTCTCTTTCTCTCTCTCTCTTTCTCTCTATCTCTCTCTTTCTCTCTCTATCTCTCTTTTTCTCTTTCTTGCTCTTTCACTCTCATGAACAAATAGGCACTTACATATTTGCTAATGTAAAAATGGAATTCACAAAAACGTCCTAGAAACTTGTAACTATCATAGGTTTCCAAGCCTATTTCTGTAAACTTGCCAATTCCTCCTAAATCTGAACTCATTCTGGGTCATAGACTTGCAGCTTCAGTTTTGTTTTAGATATGGGGACAGTGGTGTTTTTTTTTTTTTTTTGGCTTGGGGGCGGGGGGACTGGTGGTTATTCTGGGGATTATGGCGCTTGTGGCAGTGTGGGAGCGGGGCAGACTGTGGCCTTTTGTTAAAATATTGCTGACAATCAGACCCCCCTCACGGGCTCCGATTAACAGCAATACTTAAACAGAATGCCAGTCTGCCCCTCGCTTTCCTAACAAAAGCGTAGGCAGTTTCCAAACACAGCGTGTGCTAAAGTACACGCTGTGTTTGGAAACTGGCTACGCTTTTGTTAGGAAAGCGCGGGGCAGACTGGCATTCTGTTTAAGTATTGCTGTTAATCGGAGCCCGTGAGGGGGCTCTGATTGTCAGCAATATTTAAACAAAAGCCCACAGCAGACACAAAAAACGCGTGGGACACAGGACAGAAGGGCACAAAAAACGAGTGAGACAGGACAGAAGGGCACCAAAAACGAGTGGGGCAGAGGCCAGAAGGGCACAAAAAACGAGTGGGGCAGAGTGCATAAGGGCACCAAAAACGAGTGGCGCAGAGGTCAGGCGGGCACCAAAAACGAGTGGCACAGAGGTCAGGCGGGCACAAAAAACTAGTGGCAAGGAGGCAGAATACAGAAATATAGGGGCAGCTAAGAACAGAATGTACGTATGATTGAAGTCTTGTGCTTTTCTAAACTTGAAGTGTACTTGCCAGTGTAACCAATTCATGTCATGGTGTGCTTATCCAATTTGCAAACTGCCCTTAAGACCCTTATTGTGGCGCTGTATGTGTGAAAATGCACTATCTTTTCACTTTTTAAAGTAAAATTTTGGAGTGCCATTTGGCGCCGCAGACACGCGCGGTTTGGTTCCTGGCGCACATAGCCATGGTTGCAGCGCACAGAGACCCTCCACTGCCGCACACAGAGGAAAAAAATTAGAGGGAACATTGGTCACCTTACTTCTAAGGAGTGGGTGTTATGTGGTCACTCAGGCCCGGGTAAGAAGGCCACTGTTTTACACGCTCACGTTGAAAGTTGACATCTTTCTTGAACGTTGACACTTCACACACATTTGCTTGCATGCCTGTATGGGATCAAATTCTCTGAAATGGCTTTGCTTACATTTAAATTTATTTGTAGGCATATTATCAGAGCCTTAAACATTCTGTGAGAGGGCTGAGTTCACTGCGCAAAATGTTGATGTATATTATTCGCTTGGCGACAGCACTGTAAAGATAGAATAAATAATGCCGACCTGACTGGCGCTTCGTCATGGTAACATGGCTGAACTTTATTATATAAACAACATCACTCCCTTGTTTAGACAGAGGAACATTTCGCTGACACGGTTGAGGTCGGATCATGCCGGAATTCCAGCCCAGCTGAATCCGGTTTACCTCCTGAAAAGGGTGGTGCCCAGTTCTACACCAAGACGGGCCCCCAATGAAACATAACCACAAGTAACTGAGGAGTTAGATCACCCCAAGGGATTTTGGTAAATTCACCCACTTTAGGCACACTAGGATAGGAAGCGCTAGCGAGGAGCATAACTATAATAATATGTAAGCATATAATCCATGTAACAGCACAATAGTTGAACTGTTCATTTCCTTTACAATTCTTGTGACGCTGATTACTCTGTTTTGTGTCCTTCTATTGTTTATTGCGGAGCACACATTTTATTACACAAGAATCTTATTGCTTCAATAAATGTTCGAAATACTAATTTGAGTATTTCTTGTGTCTTGCTTTGGAAATTCATGAGTTACTAACGAAAGAGACTGATCGGTTTCCAGGATTTCCTTGGGGAGTCAGGGTTGTCATGTTCTGAGGTTGAACATATCACCTGTTTGGGACCTTACTAGCTTAGGGGGGTACAAGGGTTGCACAGTGAGCAAGCAAGGACTAGGGCCAACATATCCTCATGAACTTAGTCTCACAGAATTTTTATGTTTATGTTGTCCAAAACACACAGTTATACTGAGAGAGTATGCACCGTGCGACAGCTTTTAGTGCTGTTGATGCAATCTGCAAGCACCCTGCGCTTGGTAACATCTTAGGGCTGATTTGAAAAGGTCTCAAACTGTGGTGTCTTGACTTTCATGGACAACAATGACTTTCGATTTATCACCATATTGCCCAGAAACACTCCTTGTGCCGACATCCACAAATTCATGGAAGGCCCCCCTGGTTAGTTCCATCTGGCACACCAGCTCCGATTTCAATGGAGTGGAGTTTAATTCTTCCATACGCTCATGATGGTCTAAAACTATTCTTGGCCTCCAGTTTTGTGAGGTATGAGAGTCCAAACTGCAAGCCAGCATAGGAACAACAGATTAGGCAGTGATCCATTTATACAAGTCCTTAAGGAAGCCCTTATCATTAAGGAAAACTGCAGATTTCCATGACATGGCAATATATTGTCTAAACAGTACACATGCTAAGTCTAGAAATTTACACAGGTAATTATCATTTTTCGTCATTCTTAATAGACACAATGGCCCAATTTCAGTCGAGCACCCACCACTACAGATCTCCTGCAGATTCCTACGGAACCAGGAAAGAGTAGACAGGATTCCTTGGTGCTGAGCCCACTGAGATGTCAAATCTCACTGCTGAGCCCTCAAATGTCATCTGGATTGTTCCCAAGTATGGTGAATGTAGCAAGAAGGCCAAGTAGCATCAGAGCCGCTCCCACTGAGATCGTCATCAGAGACTGAAACATCATGGATAACAGGCTGAATATCCTGGACTTGTTGAGATGGTTGAAAGGCCTGAAGGAGCACCATATTCAGACCTGCTCTGAAGAACACAAAAAACTCTGGGCAGGAGTCAGGCATCACTTTGGCACGTTGATGGATAACCCCAAAGATGTGAAGAAGTCTGCCATCGACTGCAGATGGTTCATGACAAGACTACGGCAAGCCAGCCCTCAGCAGCCAGTCATCAATCGTATGGTGAAGACTGGTATTCCCAATCTCCAAAGATGTGCTGAGGGGCACTGACAAGACCGAAAGGGAGCACAGAAAACTGGAAAAAGGCTGTCATCTACCTTGAACCACAGGTACTGCCTGTGGAACTGTAGGATGGGGATGTGAAAATACCATCCAGGCGCCTGGGTCCTAGATAAATAGAACCTGGGCCAGTGTGAGCATCTTGCATTTGTCCTTCTTGAGAAAGAAGTTGAGGTTGAAAATCTTACATAGAACAGAGGAGTCTTTCATTCTTTAGCATCAGCAAATACCCAAAGTAATATTCAGTCCTATATCTGATGCCGGGACCCTCTGACTGAACGTCTTGCTGGAAGATGGGCAAATTGCCCCCTGAGCGATGGTCTGAAATGTGAGTTATATGTGGTGGCTGGGCCAAGTATCTGGAAAAGTATCCAGCGCACCGACCCGCTGTACATCTACATAGTAATCATCATCATCGATTTGGTCATCATCTTGATTACCATCAAGGCTATGTTAGCTATGGTCTGATTCTGAGCTAAAGAGGTTGTGAAGAGAATGTCTATTCTGAGGCAATTGCAACATTTCTGTCCGTGCCTGAAAGAAGCTGTCGGTTGAGGGAAAATTGAAGAACGATGCAACTTCGGCTGAGTTTGAGAGAGACAAAGTGTTAGGGCGGGATCTGCCGGTAATAACCAGACTGGATGCTTCTTCAGATTTGTGATGTCAAAAGGCGCACCATAGGTAATCAGTAGGGTGCCAATGATAAGCAACATGGCATCCTTGAAGGCCTTCCCCTGTGAAGTTTAGCCAATAGCCCCGGAAACTCAGGCCACATTGGGACAAGTTGGGTAATGGGTTCTTCAGTAGAAGTTTGTGACCAAAACTGAGTGGCATCTGCACAACTTTTCAGAATAAGAGTAATGGGGCACAGGAGAATCCTGCTTCAAGTTCTTATCCTTCTTTTTAGAACTGAATTTTCCAGAAGACCTGTCGCAGTTACAGCCCCGAGAGTGGAAACGGAACAGCACTCAACTTCGATTTGTAAAATCTTTTCATCGCTTTCTGACGACATTCTTAAATGTAGACTTTGGTTTCGCGTTCACAGAATTACCTTCCGATTCATCCTAGTGTGGAAAAGTAAAATTTGCCATGTTCTGTGTCCCTACGTGTCCCCCATCTTATGTTGTATGTGCATGATTAATATGCATATGTATTCCCCATGTTCGATTAAAGACGCAATTACAGCTGTGTCCATCTCTAGTATGCCAGTTCCTAGTTTTCGTGAATACAACGAGCATCAGGCCTATGTAAAGTTATGTTGCCACGTTTTACAGTGTGCACGTTAAATTCATTGAAAAGTCTCCGTTTCTAGGCCTCAAAAGGGCCCGGACTCAGATTCAGCTCCTGTCTCCTGAACCCTCTCCGAGGAGCGATACAGCCCCCACCTGTATCCCTGACCCTTCACTTACTTCCTGCCTCACAGTGCCCGGCTCGGCCTGGCTCTGCCTGTCAGTCTGCCAAGAGTATGTTATGATTCTAGTTATCAGTCCAGCTCTCCTTCTCTGCATTCCTAAGCTACTGAATCGCATCAATAGTTTCAGTCATCGTCTAGCCTTTACGTCTCCATGTAAGAGAAATACTGTATTTATGGTCATTTAATATTCCTCAACACACACTACATGTAGAATAATGCATGCACCAGTCTTAGTGTCTGTTAGCCTTTACCCTGATAACTTTTGGATTCTATCAACATGTTCTCTAAACATCAGATACTAGATAGTGTTTAGGTACATGTCGCTCTGACTCTCCAGACTTTCGTCTCTCCTTCTAGCTCAGAAGTCATAGCCCCCAGCTTCTCCCTAGTTACACGTCATTGCCAGCTTGCGCGCACCACTAGGTTAGAGGTCCCGGCTCCTTAGGTAGCCCCCTCCATGTTTCCGCCCCATTTGTGACATATTCCGTTACGTTTACATCACATGTCTATGTATACGCCCTGTTCACGCCTCTTGTTACACCTCCTTTCTGCCTTATCTCTCGCGACTGTTACAAGCCCCACCCACTGTTACGCCTACTGTATGTACTGTAATGCAATTGTTTTAACTATATATACTTGTGTACTGTTATTAAAAGCCAGCGCGCTCATTCCAGATCCTGCCCGACAGCTGTCGGGGCCCCCCTGTTGGCTAGCCATCCCAGATCTTGCCCGTGCAGGTTGTCCTGTTCCTGTCCTTTATGCTGTATTAAAACCTGCAAACTCCTACTACCTCGAATCTTGACTCTTATTTATTGAGCTATTTGTTATTGTTATGTCCAGTCAAAAATAGAGGTATTATTTATTTATTTACCACATAATGGCGCCCGAATAGGGACTTGCCCTTTTCCCACGCGCCGGAGAAGCCACGCAAGCCCCCTGATCCTCTGCAGCCGTGACGGAACCATACCGTGCACGTGCAGATATTTCTGCTTCAAGTATCCCTCAGGCCCACGGAGGAGACGGAGGTTGCGGTCCAGCATCCAGACGAGGCGGTGGAGGAACGCGGCGAGTCCCGACCAGAGCCCAAGCCGAGAGTCCAAGGTCCGAGGTATCCGGAGGCCCACCCGTAACAGAAGTCCGAAGTTCGTCCGTCCGGCGTCGTAGCAGTCCAGTCCAGTCCGAGGCCTTCCGTTCTTGCTGCCCGGTGAGTACCGTTGCTGGGGTAGTATCTAGACAGGGTCAATTGTATTGTCTCTGGTCCGTGGGTTTGGGGTACACAGATCCAACACGAAGTGTCCACTTAGGTGGATGCGGGTCCTGACGTGTCTCTTTATGAGACCGGTAAGTTTCGCACTGTTTTAGCAGTGCATCTAGTTTCTGTTCTAGTCTGTTGTTCTCGAGAAATTCATGTATTCTGTTTTCAGTATTCCAGGTGGAATTTTGTCCGAACTGTTATTTTAAATGTCATTCATGTATTTCAATGTCGTGGTATGAAAGTGGTGTAATTATTGTGTTTATTGTGTATTGTATTGTGTCTAGGCTCCAGCCCAGTCATGCCTTTGTTTTCCAAATTACGTCAGTTAAGAACTAGGAAAGGTCTGTTAGAAGAAGCAGTTCCTGTCCCGCCTAGGGACAGTCCAGGTCATTTTATGTATCAGAAGCATGGCATAAGCGCCATATTATATCTAGATTTATGGGTGGAGTACACCAAGAACTTAGAGGAAAAGTATAGATGGCCCGTATCAGGTACGTGGGATGCCGAGTGCATCATGCGAGTAGAAGAAGTATTATGGAAAAGAAAGCCAGACAGTCACAGAAAGATGCCATCGAGTTATGGCGCAAAGAATCTCATAAAAGAACAGAAAAAGAAATCAGAAAGTCAGAATTAAGTAGAGAATAAACAGAAAGAGCCCAGGAAAGGGAACTAATCGAGATAGGTGAACGAGTTAAAACCGAACAGTCAGACAGACAGAGAAATGCCCTTATTAAGGGTATGTATCCTCTTCTTGCCGAGGGCTTGCCAAAAGCAACCCCGGAAGCATCCAGTAATCTTCCGCCACCTTTAGTCCCGACCAAGTTACGTCACAAACCGACCGCAGCTGATATTTTTCTCTCGTCCTATTTGGACGACACAGTCCCAGAATATGCAAATCCTGTTCCGCCAGCTCCTGTAAATAATGTAAATCCTGCTCCTCCAGTTACCGGGGCACCTGTTGCAGTACCTGTTACAGTACCCCCGGTCCAGCCCGTAGTACAAATTCCCGCTACTTCAGTCACTCTGCCAGCTCGAAGAATATCAGTCGACGATTCCAGTTTAGGGGCCGCGGGAGGAGGTCCTCCTGGTACCCCGCCGCCAAGTAGACGTCTAGGGGCAGTCGAGTTACATGAACGTGCGTTACAGCGTACGCCCAAATATAAGTCTATTGCAGAGATCAGACGAGCTCTTACTGAATGCGGTTATGATCCAGTTCCAGGCGAGGATAGTATGGTTCTATATTCCATACGTATAAGGCAGGTGTCCGAGTATTTGGTCACCCTACCGAATATGAAAGAAGATCTAGACAGAATGTATCGTTTCATTCGTACAGGACAAGATCCAGAAAGTATTGGTGAAGTCATGTCTCTCAGAAAAGCTGAGATCCAGTTGATGTTATTAAAGTTTCTGATCAATTGTTTAATACGGGAACAAGATTCCCCGACTAAAGATCCGGTCGAAATGAAAGTTCTGACAAGGTGGAGTGATAATATAGCCGAGGGTAAGCACAAGACCCTCAATAGTATAGAGAGTATGTACAAGAAAATACGTAAAGAAATAATAAGGTTACACGAACAACGCAGAGAAGCACAAGTAAGCGAGAAAGAAAACGACTCTTCTACTGAAGAGGTAGACGACGAGACTACCGCCAGAATAGCGTATGTAGGTAAATCTAGACTTCCAGACCTACATTTACGCCTAGAACACAAGAAAGTCTTTCATCTTCCAGCACCGGAACAAGGCTCTCTAGAACAAGTATTTCAAGCTACCGATCAAATTCTGAAATCACGAATCGGTTATAGTGAATTAAGTACCATGCATGAACAAGAACTAGCCCGATCAGCAGTCCGATGGATTACTGATTCTACCACTTTTCCAGACGAAATAGTGGCACAAATGTTTCTGAAACTGCCCCCAGCCGAGCAGCGACTGGTGGGTATGTATATGATCCAGCACCTCATTACGCTGTATGAGGGTCAACATTCTGATCCAGGTCCGTTACATGATGTCCTGAACGAGTTACTCCAGTATAGATGGAAAGGTTTAGGTACTGATTTAATTAGTGTCATTCTAGAACAGCGCCACAAATACAGAACGTTTTTGAACCCGCATTTTGTTCATGTCTCACCTCCAGAAAGTAAACTGTTTTACATAGACAGGCAGCATCCGTTACGAGAAGTACACCCAGTTAGGGCACCAGATGGTGAAATGCAACGAGTATTTGTTTACACCCCAGTTACAAAGATGGAACTCTTAGAGATGAAGAAATTAATTCCCTGTCACGACAAAGATCCAGCAGGGTTCCACCGTGAATTAAAAGACATGCTCCGTATGGGAGAATACACGTATCCAGATATTATTAAAATGCTAAAAGTCCTGTTGCCTGCAGGCATATATGAAAAACTCAAGGAAAAGGATTGGGAGGTGGGAGAGAAAAAGATCGATTGGACAGCTCTAGAAGCTGAAGATAAGATACGAGTACCAGGTACCGGTCTTGGAGATAAATGTAAAGAATTACCAGAACTATTAATACAAGTTTTGCCTAGATTATTAGCCACTAAAAAGGAAGACTGGGATGCAATCTCAGCCTGTAAACAGAAACAAGACGAAGACACTAGTGATTTTTATTCCAGATTTGAGAAATGTTTTATAATAAACAGTGGTTTGAAGACGAGTAGCGAGTCATACCCTCATCTTTTTGTTACTAAATTAGTCGAGAATTCAAGTCCACAAGTTAAAAATCGAGTTTTGAAAGTCGAAAGTACTTGGCAAGCTAGTACCCCGTCCCAAATGCTCCAGATGCTCCAGTATCACCAGAATAGAATCAGAGAAGAGCAAGAACACGAGAGAAGACGTATGAAAGACACGAAAATGAAAGTACTAGTTGCACAATCTGTTCCTCAAGACAGTCAGAAGAGGGGTCCGAATCAAGCCAGTCATCCTGCAGCTCCCGTTAAAGGGACATGCAATTATTGTAAACAGCCAGGTCATTTTATAAACGAGTGTGCAGTTCTGAAACACAACATAGCCACTGGTAAAACTAAAGAAAGACCACGTCCGCCTAGACAAGAACAAGTTTCACAGACTTCTCAGCCACAGAATGCACAACAGACAGTTCCAGTACCGCAGCCTATCGCTGCAACACAGCATGTTACACAGCAGATGTACCAGTATGCACAGACAGAGTATCCAGAGTATCAAGCGTATTCATGAAACAGCCTAGAGAGGGAGGTAGGCTTGCCTCTCATCGAGATTCCTGTAGATCAAGAAGGTCCCTATGTTCACAGTCAAGTATTAGGGAAAGACAGAAAGTTTCTGATTGATACAGGGGCAAGTAGGACTACCATTAGTCACGACGAGGTTCCAGGGGCTCCGCTCTCAGGCTCTAGAAATGTTTCCCTTGGATTTTCAGGAAAGCCAATTGTTAACGAGATTTCCAAACCAGTTACTCTAGAAGTGGGTCCATTGTCCCGAACTACTGATCTATTGCTTACGAAGTCCTGTCCAGAAAATTTGTTAGGTATTAAGACACTGAAAGAATTAGGTGCAGTTATTTGCTGTTCCCCAGAGGGAATACGTTTGTTTTTACGTGACTTCAAGGGTCACTATGTTTTACGAGATTTTGATCCGAGATTGTCTAATGTTCCGCAGCATCTATGGGCGCAAGGTCCAACTGATGTTGGCTTCATGCAAATCACACCCCATCGTGTGACTCTCAAGCAAGGTATAGTCTTGCCACGAATCAGACAGTACAGATTGCCACCTGAGGCTGTAGCAGCCTTATCCAAAATTATTGACGAGCTCATTGCTCAAGGAGTAGTTGTAGAAACTGACTCCAATATATGTAATTCTCCTATCATTCCAGTCATGAAACGTACTGATCCAAATGCACCCCCAGTATATCGATTAGTGATTGATCTTCGAGAACTCAATAAATGTATCATTCCCCAGTATCCAGCTGTTCCAGATATCTCATCCCTATTGACAGCCATTGATTCTGAGGCAATATTTTTTACAGTAATAGACCTCAAGAATGCATTTTTCAGTGTCCCCATTCATCCAGACAGCCAGTACCTTTTCGGTTTTTGTTTAAATGGAAGGAGCTATAAATTCACACGAGCTCCTCAAGGTTTCACAGAAAGTCCTAGTATTTACAGTCAAGCACTTAAGAGACAACTAGACAACATTCACATGCCAACTGACACTGCCCTGCTCCAGTATGTCGATGATCTACTGATCACAGCCCGTTCTGAGCGTGCTTGCGAGCGAGCATCACTTACAGTTCTGTATTTCCTAGCCGAGATGGGGCACAAGGTGTCCCCTTCGAAGCTTCAATTCTGTGTCCAGCAAGTGATCTACTTAGGCCACTTACTGTCCAAGTGGGGTAGGCAGTTGACACCCGATCGTATCCAATTAATAGCGAGTCTTCCTCAGCCCAAGACCCAGAAGGAGGTACGTGCTTTTATCGGCCTCACTTCTTATTGCCGACAATGGATTCCTCAGTATGCATTTCTAGCCAAGCCATTAATACAGTTAACGACACAGGAGGCAGCCGTATCGACTGTCCTCCCTTGGACATCTGAACATACACTTAGTTTCAATGAGTTAAAGAAAGCCTTATGCCAAGCTCCTGTCCTAGCTACACCGAACTACAGTAAGTCTTTTACACTTTTTGTCACAGAACGTGATGGTACTGCATTATCTGTTCTCACACAAGATCAAGCAGGACAATACAAGCCCTCTGCTTATTTTTCGAGCACCCTAGATCCAGTAGCCCAGGCTCTGCCTGCGTGCCTCAAGTCAGTTGCAGCCACAGCACTAGCTATCAGACAAAGTGATTCCATAGTATTAGGACATTCCTTGACAGTACAAGTTCCACACTCCGTGGAAGTTCTTTTAAATCGAACACAGACTCAGCACTTGACAATTGCACGTTTAACAGGTTATGAATTGACACTGTTCCAGCCACACATAGAAATCAGACGCTGCAACGTTCTAAATCCTGCTACACTGTTACCGTCAGTTACTTCAAATCCTGTCACACATGATTGTGTGGAAATTGTTAACACTATGACCAAGCCAAGACAAGACCTGACAGATATTCCATTACCAGATCCCGACCTGACACTTTATGTGGATGGTTCATGTATGAGAACGAGTACAGGAGAACTAGTAGCCGCGTATGCAGTGACTACTGACACTGAAGTTATTGAAACACATCGTATTGACACCCTGTCTGCTCAAGCAGCAGAGCTAGTTGCTCTGACTCAAGCCTGCATACACGCCAAGAACCTGACAGTTAATATTTACACAGATTCACGCTACGCATTCGGAGTTGTACACGACTTTGGAGTGCTCTGGCAAGAGAGAGGTTTCATGACTTCTCATGGAACCAAGATTCAGCATGGTTTCCTTATTCAAGCTCTGTTAGATGCAATACATTTACCGACATCTATTGCTATCATGAAGTGCAAAGCACATACGAAAGTTACAGACATTATTTCCCAAGGTAATGATCTAGCAGATCGAACAGCCAAGCTTACAGCACAGACTCCAGACATACCAGTTAACAAGACACCGACATCCACTCTAGAACAGACTACTTGTAAGACAGTTAAGGACCCTACTCAAGATGTCATAGATATCCAGTCACATGCTACTCCCGATGAAATCAAGAAATGGTCCGAACAAGGAGGGGTCCAGACAGATCAAGGATGGTTGACGAAGGGAAAAGCCACATGGTTTCTCCCCGACTCAATGGTTCAAGTCATTATCAATACCGCACATAGTCCTGCACATTTAGGAGAAAAAGCCATGTTAGACAGTATCCAGAACATTTGGTTTAACAAGCATTTACGAGCTGCAGCCAAGCAGAAAGTCCGTACTTGTATGATATGTTGTCAATTCAATCCAGGTAAAAGTGTCCCGGTGGAACAAGGTGGATTCCAACCCCCTGACCACCCTTTTGAAGTCCTCCAGATGGATTATATTCAGATGGAGCGATGTCGAGGTTTCAAGTATGTCCTTGTAGTTGTATGCGCTTTGTCCAGGTGGACGGAAGCATATCCAGTCCCAGATTACACAGCCGCGACCACTGCCAAGCAGCTGGTTCGTGAATATTTCCCCCGTTATGGACTCCCTAGGGTCGTGTATTCTGATAACGGCCAGCCATTCTCATCTGAATTATTGAAGCACGTTTCCCTTTTGTTAGGGTACCAGTGGAAGTTCCATTGTGTACGCCATCCAGAAGCAGCCGGTCTCGTAGAGAGACATAATCAAACCTTGAAAATACGTATTGCTAAAATCTGTCGAGAGAAAGGTGTAGACTGGTTAGTTGCCCTGCCAGTTGCCCTGTTCTATATGCGCATGGTCGCACATTCCAGATCAGGTCTGTCCCCTTATGAGGTCGTATTCGGCCGCCCCCCGAATGTATGGGGTACACCTAGACCCCGAAGTATTACAGATGTTTCCAGTAATATGCTGACAGATTACCTAGCTTCCTTGATGTCTGCCCTACACTCTTGTCGTTCACAGGTTGCCACTGCATTTCCCGACAATACTGAAGTCAAGCCACACGAGATCCTTCCCGGCACCCTGGTCCTCGTCCGCAATTTTGATCGTTCAAGTCCGCTGGAGCCTCGCTGGAAGGAGCCGAAGTTAGTCCTTCTAACCACCCGTACTGCCGTCAAGTTGGAAGGCAGGAAGGGGTGGGTGCATCTGTCACACGTCAAGAAATTTCACGGACTAAAAGCTGTTTCCAAGAACATTTCCAAGGATTGTCAAGATTTTAAAGACTGCCAAGATACTATTCTTAAGGACTGTCCCGCAAATGACATTGATATCAAGCCCTCCCTGTTAGAGAAAACTCCGCAGCAGGAGTATAAAAGTAAGCTACGGTCTAGTAAAATAAGTCAGCCAGTTTAATTGTCTAAGTCCTCCCCTAGGTGAAACGGTTAGACAGGTATCTGACATGTATGAAATAGACCCCCATAGTGAGAGAGTTAGTCAAAACTCAATCCGATGTATCGTTTTTCTAAGTTTTATATTGTTTTTAAGCTTAATGGTTACCTGCACGAGTTATGCATTTCATTTATGTTTTCCAATTTCTCATGTAAATAAGTCTTCTAATGCTACAGTAGAGCACACGTTTAGTGATCTGCCTCCTCACGAACTATCCTATCGTCTTGCTATGCGCAACAATTCATTTATCCGTATGTTGCATTATTCACACCAGACCAGCAATGCCACTAATTGTTGGGTGTGTGGTCGACTCCCCCCTTTCCAGACACCGAAGGGAGTTCTGCCACTGTTTCCTTATCCGTTCTCACATAACGGTTCATGTGGAGCCTGGTCCATGTTAACGTCATCTTCAAATGATATGTCCCTTCTGAACAGTACATGTTTTCCAGACAAGCAAGGTCTTCCCCACAGAACAGGGTTAGATCTAGAAAATGAAGTTTATAATTTGGGTAATTATTCTTCGAATTTCATGGTCCTGAATGTTCAGTCTGATCCTACTCCAGACTTACCTGCAATTTCAGTATTACCAGTCAAAGGCGAATTATGTGTCAGAAATAATGGTTCCGTACATGTAGGACACAGTGATTGTACTACTATTGTCGAGTATAGTGACAGTGGGAAATCTATTTTCAAAGCTTCACGTCATTCTTATTTTGTTTGTGGTCAGACCGCATATGTTCGTCTGCCCCTCGATTGGGAGGGAACCTGTTACATTGCCTTCCTACTACCACCAGTCTTCCTAGCCCCATCTGATTATCATAGAAACACACATCTAGTACACATTAGACATAGAAGGGAGATCGAGTCCCCGGTTGTCGATCAAACTGAAACTGCTCTAGAACAGTATACGGATTTCAATAGAGGATTCTTTTTCTTTATAGGACCTATCCAGAATAGTAAGTTAATACGTAGATTAACCAGAACCCTTGAAGCAGTAGTTAATGAGACTGCCTCTGCCCTAGGTAACTTAACCGAAGAGCAATCTGCTATGAGATTTGTCGTGCTCCAAAATCGTCTCGTTCTTGACGTCATACTGGCCGATAGAGGAGGAGCATGTAGAGTCATCGGATCTAGTTGCTGCATTTTCATTCCTAATAACGCGCCGTCTGTTTATTCAGCTATAACCAGACTTCATAAAATTGCCCATCAGTTACACCAGAATCCAGGCACCTGGACATGGTCCGGTTGGTTTTGGAGTATAATTTCTGCCTGGGGATGGAAAGTATTGTCCTTTCTAGGTATTGCAGTAGCGATCATATTCAGTTGCTGCCTCTGTATACAATGTGGCCCTGCGATTTGCGGCATTTGTGCTACCTCTTGTATTCCTAGTCCCAAGTCCCGTCCTAGATCCCGTTCCAAGAAAATTCGAGACGAGCAAATGATACTGTATGAAATGATAGATGGTATCATGAATATTGATGTTTCCTGATGGAAACGTAGTGACAAGGAGGGAATGTGGAAAAGTAAAATTTGCCATGTTCTGTGTCCCTACGTGTCCCCCATCTTATGTTGTATGTGCATGATTAATATGCATATGTATTCCCCATGTTCGATTAAAGACGCAATTACAGCTGTGTCCATCTCTAGTATGCCAGTTCCTAGTTTTCGTGAATACAACGAGCATCAGGCCTATGTAAAGTTATGTTGCCACGTTTTACAGTGTGCACGTTAAATTCATTGAAAAGTCTCCGTTTCTAGGCCTCAAAAGGGCCCGGACTCAGATTCAGCTCCTGTCTCCTGAACCCTCTCCGAGGAGCGATACAGCCCCCACCTGTATCCCTGACCCTTCACTTACTTCCTGCCTCACAGTGCCCGGCTCGGCCTGGCTCTGCCTGTCAGTCTGCCAAGAGTATGTTATGATTCTAGTTATCAGTCCAGCTCTCCTTCTCTGCATTCCTAAGCTACTGAATCGCATCAATAGTTTCAGTCATCGTCTAGCCTTTACGTCTCCATGTAAGAGAAATACTGTATTTATGGTCATTTAATATTCCTCAACACACACTACATGTAGAATAATGCATGCACCAGTCTTAGTGTCTGTTAGCCTTTACCCTGATAACTTTTGGATTCTATCAACATGTTCTCTAAACATCAGATACTAGATAGTGTTTAGGTACATGTCGCTCTGACTCTCCAGACTTTCGTCTCTCCTTCTAGCTCAGAAGTCATAGCCCCCAGCTTCTCCCTAGTTACACGTCATTGCCAGCTTGCGCGCACCACTAGGTTAGAGGTCCCGGCTCCTTAGGTAGCCCCCTCCATGTTTCCGCCCCATTTGTGACATATTCCGTTACGTTTACATCACATGTCTATGTATACGCCCTGTTCACGCCTCTTGTTACACCTCCTTTCTGCCTTATCTCTCGCGACTGTTACAAGCCCCACCCACTGTTACGCCTACTGTATGTACTGTAATGCAATTGTTTTAACTATATATACTTGTGTACTGTTATTAAAAGCCAGCGCGCTCATTCCAGATCCTGCCCGACAGCTGTCGGGGCCCCCCTGTTGGCTAGCCATCCCAGATCTTGCCCGTGCAGGTTGTCCTGTTCCTGTCCTTTATGCTGTATTAAAACCTGCAAACTCCTACTACCTCGAATCTTGACTCTTATTTATTGAGCTATTTGTTATTGTTATGTCCAGTCAAAAATAGAGGTATTATTTATTTATTTACCACACTAGAACAATCCTAACAAGACGAGCTGTGTGAGGACACGAGGCACCAGAGGCATACTTGATGAGTGTCAGTCACAGACATTAGTTTGTGACAATCAATACAAGGTTTTAACCATGTAATTTGAGGGGGTGGCGTCCATGTACACTGTAGAAATTCTGAATTAAAATGTTTTTCAAGACAAAAGAGAGTGAACAAGCTTTGGATCCGTGTCAGAAGGTGTGAAAAGAAAGTATCTGATGTCAGTGTGAAGGGGTGACGATTATATATGGCTCCAGCGGCACTTTCAGGGCTGGAGAGTCGCATGATACCACCTATTTGCACGCAAGTAAATTCTAAACAACCTTTTCTGGATATAGTCTTGCTCCCGGGGGTATTCACAAGGCCAGGAATCTGTAGTTATAAGTATCGGAAAACAAGCATTTGCAATGCAATCGGTCTCACATTTATTAAAGTTAGAGCTGTTGGTGTTGAAAATAACAAAGTTTTTTACTTTCGTTTTTTTTTATTTGCAGTGGAGTTATTATAATTGCATAGCAGTATTGCCAATAGTACAGAAAAAGCAAAAGTAAAACAATTGTCATTTTCAACCCCAACAGCTCTAGCTTTAACAAATGGAAGACCTATTGCAATGGAAAAGCAATCGGTCTCGCATTTGTTGAAGATGGAGTTATTGGCATTATAAATGCCAATTTTGTTTTAGCTAGCCATGTTGCAGGGTGCAGTACCATATGTGGCCAAAAGAGGGCCCGTGGGACATCTTATGGCTACATATAGTACTGCACCCTGCAAAAGTTGGAGTTATTGGCATTATAAATGCCAATGTTTTTTACCTACCCATGTTGCAGAGTGCAGTACCATATGTGACCACATATGGGACTGCACCCTGCAGAAGATATGGTAAATTCACCCTACCCATAATGCACTGCACGCAAGACAGTACCACAGGTAAATTCCAATAGCTATGTCCTTATATGCAATTAATAGCTTTGAAATGAGACAAAAGGATTATTATATTAATTCCAGATTAGGTTGTACTCTGTGTGGAGCTGATGAAGGGAAATTAAAAGAAGGTCTTAATAAATGTGAGTTGTGCTAGTGAGTAAAGTAACCACTGACAGCCTTACTGAGGACCAAGCTTGTGTCCTGTTGAAACCCTTTAAGAAAGCAGTGCTCTGAGGCTGTGATTAAAACTTAGGGAGTAGCAACACATGTAACAGGTGGTGTTCTCATGGGAGTTGACAAGAAGAGATAAGGCAGTACTAAGGAGAAACTACTAAGCCTATTGACAAATGAAAAGCCACCATTTACAAATGACAGGGACAGGAGTCAATTAAAAAGATGGGTAGAAAGTTTACTTTTTTTGTATTTTCAGTGGAGATATTATATTTGCATAGCACTCTTGCCAATAGTATTAAAAAAATAAAAAAACATTGTTATTGTCAACACCAACAGCTCTAACCTTAACAAATGCAAGACCTATTGCATTGGAAATGTACTCTGTCTTGCATTTGTTGGAGTTGGAGTTATAGGCATTACAAATGCCAATGTTTTTTTTTACCAAAACATGTTGAAGGGTGCAGTACTATATGTGGCCAAAAGACGTCCCATGGGCCCTCTTTTGGCCACATATAGTACCGCACCCTGCAAAGTTGGAGTTATTGGCATTATAAATGCCAATGTTTTTTACCTAGCCATGTGACAGGGTGCAGTACCATATGTGACCAAAAGAGGTCCCAGGGGACCTCCTCTGGCCACATATGGTACTGAACCCGGCAGAAGATATGGTAAATCCACCCTACCTACACAATGCATTGCATGCAAGACAGCACCATGAGTACATTTAACTAGCTATGTCCATATATAAAATTAGTAGCTTTGAAATGTGACAAAAGGATTATATTAATTCCGGATTAGGTTGTAGTCTGTGTGGAGCAGATGATGGGAAATGTATAGATAGCCTCACATAAATGTGAGATGTTCTTGTGCGTGAAGTAACCACTGCCAGCCTAGGTTAGGACCAAGTGTGTGTCCTGCCTGAAGCTTTTTAAGAAAATAGTGCCTTGAGGCTGTAATTAGACATAGCCTTAGCCTCTTCAAACTGTGGGGCGCGCCCCCCTGGGGGGGCTTGGAGTAATCTCAAGGGGGGCGCCAGTCCACCTTGCCCAGTGGCAAGCAGAAGCCCAAAAACGCACTCACAAGTGGTTTTGAATAGAACATTTTGTAGCCGATTTGCGTCATTGTGCATTTTTGGCCTTATTTTTAAAGGCAGTTGGGCTTGTACTGAGAGTGGCTCAGATTCGTGTAAGGAAGGGCAGGAGCAGCCTTGGTAACTCGTAAGTACCGAAGGGTGAACAAGTAGACTGAGCTTTGCACACTTTAAACTTTCTACTGCCTGGATGAAAGTCGGAAGATGGGGGCTGGATGTGGTTTTAAAAAATACACCACAGTGGGAGTTTGCAGAAGTGTTTTGGATGGGTCTTTGGGGAGGAGTTTTGGTTTGGGATTTGTTTTAGCAGGTTTGATGATGCTATGAAAAGGGGTAGTGGATGGTGTCTTACAAAGTGGGTTCTGCATGAGGCTTGGTAAAGGATGTCTGAACTGTGCTTTCTAGAGAGGGGTCTGAGTACCGATTTACAGGTGGGATCTGTGTGGTGCTTTTCATAGAAAGTAGAGGTATGGCTTTGCAGAGAGGGTCTATGGTGAGCTTCCTAGAGGATATCCAGTGCTTTAAATGGGCTGGTACTGTCCAGTACTGGCAATTTTTTATTTTGAGAAGGAGAGTACCTGCACTTAAAAAAAAACGTAATACTTTTAATTGGAGAGTACCAGCAATTCTCGGTAACAAGCAGGTACTCTGGTACAGAGTATCTGCACTTTTATTTCTCCATTTCAAGCACTGAGGATGTCTTGTTGAGAACTCTGGAGAATGAGTCTGGTTGCCTTGTCAAGTACCACGCATGGGTGGTTGGACTAGCATTTTAGTGCTAGTGTCCACATCACAGCACTAAAATGCATTAGTCAGTCAATTTATGTTACGGTTGGGTCATTAAGGGGCAGTAGGTTTGTGACCTTCCATTGCAGATATTTTCAACAGTTTCTAGAACTTTTTAATGTTTCTCATTGCTTAAAAGGATGCAATTTCCGAGATCTAGCTCTTTTCATGCACTTCATTGCTTGTTTTTGTTCATGGGAAAGTCTTACTTTAAGTGTCGCACATTTGGTCATTGAATGTCACTCCTAAGCACACTGAAACCATAGAAATGTGACACAAGCATTCAGAAAACTTAGCAGCTATGGTCTGGATGTAAATTTCCAGGGCTGTCAGGATAGGGCATTGTAAGTACAGATGAGGATGGTGCTTTGCAGAGAAGATCTGAATGTGGCTTTGGTAAGTGGACCTGGATGGGGATTTTGCCCAGAGGAAATCCTTATGTACTGGCAATTTATTTAGCCATCTTACCCTTGTCTCGATCTACCCTTTCGCATGTTTGAGGGGGGCACGACCCCCAAACATTTTGCTCAAGGGGGGCTTGGCATAACAAAGTTTGAAGACCACTGACATAGGGAGTAACAACACATGTAACAGGGGGTGTCCTCATGGGAGGTTACAAGAAGAGACAAGGTGGTAACAAGGAGGGACTACTAAACCTATTGTCCAATGAAAAGTCACCATTTACAAATAACAGGGACAGGAGCCAATTAAAAAGATGGGCGGAAATTGGACGGAACTGTATGCACATATCCAGAATACAGCATGTCTTTAAGAGACAGCGCAAACGCTGCCTAGGTGAGACCGAAGAACAACAGTTACTTACCTGTAATCTGTGGTTCTCCAGTATTGGTGTCTTTTATAGATTCACATGCCTGGACCATTCCCCGTCGTCGGAGTGGGAGTCCCACGGTATATAAAAAAGCAATATTATGCACATAATATCCAAAAAACCTTGGTAATAACCAACCAGGAAGTAAAGTAGCCCAAGCTACAAGAGCAAAAACTTCCACACTCATGACTATCCTAGTCATTTTGTATAGCCCAAACTGCAGCCAATCAGGCGACAGCACCCACCAGAATGTTCTCCCCAGAGGCTCAGGCTCTCAGATTTTCTCGCACAGGAGTGAACCTAAACCTCATAGCCTAAAGAGCCTTTGAGGGGAGGTGGGCGGGTTGCATGTGAATCTATGAAAGACACCAATACTGGAGAACCACAGATTACAGGTAAGTAACTATTGTTCTTCTCCAGTATTGGGGTGTCTTTCATAGATTCACATGCCTGAATCAGAGTAGATAGCAGTACCCAAATAATGCTTGGAAGACCGCTATTTGTAATATAAATCTGTACATAGCAATTATATGCAATTACATATTAAAAACGCTAATATTCATAAATACATGAAAACTTGCAATCACAGAATGTACTCAATATTAGGCATGATAATAAGCGTCTGAGAAGCAGTACAGAGAAGGAGGGAAACAGAGGCTCACCTTATTTGAAAAGATTGCGGAGAACCGCCTGTCTGACTGGCGTATCAACATTGCGGGCAGCTTCCAAACAGTAATGTTTGATGAAAGTATGTCTGCTGGACCAAGTTGCTGCTCTGCAGATTTGCTGAAGAGGAACACCAGCGAAAAGAGCAGTCAAAAAAGAGACCGCCCTTGTTGAGTGCGCTCTTGGAGTTTTCTGTAGAGGTCTTCCAGCTTGCTGATGGCAAAAGTCAATAGCGGCCGAAATCCATCTAGCTATGGTCTGCTTAGACACCGCCTGTCCTTGCCGTATCTTTCCGTAGGCAACAAACAATTGATCGGATTTGCGAATAGTAGAGGTCCTTTGTAAATAGAACTTTAGGCATCTTCTGATGTCAAGGGTATGCAATGCCCTCTCCGGAGGAGATTGCGGGTTAGGAAAAAATGTTTGCAAGATGACTGGTTCGTTCAGGTGAAAATCCGAAGGCACCTGAGGCATATATATAGGATTTGTGCGCAGCACCACAGAGTTGGATGTGAATTGCAAGAAAGGTGAATTGACGGTGTGAAAGCATGGATGTCACCGACTCTTCTTGTTGAAGTCAATGCTAGCAACAGAGAAATTTTCCAGGAAGGAAATTTAAAATCCACTCTATGCATTGGTTCAAATGGGTGGCGCATGAGCTGCGCTAATACCACATTAAGATGCCAGGATGGAGGAGGACGACGTACAGGAGGAAACATCCGGAACAGTCCTTTAAAAAACTGTTTCATTTTTCTTGATGAATAGAGAGAATTGGACCCATCCTATCGGAACCTTGAAATGGCCGCCAGAAAAACTTTTAAAGTTGAATGAGAGAGGCCCGATCTTGCCAAGTGCAAGAAAAAAGGTAACATCTGCTCAGGTGTTGCGTGAATCGGATGAACCTCAGCAGACTGACACCACAGAATCTTTTCCATTTAAGTCTGTATGTCTTTATTGAGGCAGGCGCTCGTGCGTTAGCCAGAACTTCCTTGCAATCCGCTGGGATATTTAAATGAACGAATTCAAGGTGCTTAGGCGCCAGGCAGCTAATTTCAGAGATGCAGGATCCGGATCGCAAATCTGACCTTCCTGAATGGACAGTAAATTCGGTACTGGTCGAAACTGAATTGGTTCGCACTCCGATAGGAGGAGAAGTTTGAGGAACCAGAATTGGCGAGGCCACCTGGGAGCGATGAGAATTAGACAACAAGGTTCTCTCTTCATCTTCCAGAGAACTCTGGGAACCAACGGTATCCGAGGAAAGGCATAAGCATATATTTAAGACCAGTTCATCGAAAACGCATTCCCCTGAGAATCTTTGTGGGGAAGCCAACTTGCAAAGAATAGGTATTTGCTGTTCTTCTTGGTCGCAAAGAGGTCCCGATCGGGATGACTCCACTGTTGGAAGACTCAATTCACCGTCGGCTGAAGCAGTTCCCATTCGTGGGTGGACACTGTGGATCTGCTGAGGGAATCCGCCAGAACAGTTGAAACTCCTGGCACGTAAACTGCTAAGAGATTGATCTTGTGCCGTATCGCCCAATCCCAGATTTCGTGGACTTCTTGAGAAAGAAGAGCCGATTTTGTTCCTCCCTGTTTGTTCAAGTAATGCATACTTGTAGTATTTTCCGTGCGAACCAATACTGTGGCTCCTAGAATGATTGCACGAAACAACTTCAGGGCTAAGAAGATGGCTCTTAGTTCTAATAGATTGATGTGCCACCTTCGTTGTCGAGGGCTCCATTTTCCGCTGACCTTTAGCCCTTGAAGATGTGCTCCCCAACCCTCGAGGGATGAGTCTGTGGTGATAGTAAAATTCAGCGCTTCTTGAAGGAACGCACAATCCCTCTCTACATTTCTTTCTTGATCCCACCAGAGAAAGACCTCCCGCATTCGAGGAGTGATTTGAATGAGATCTTCGAATGAACCTGAGACTGGTAACCATTGCAGGTTGAGCTCTTCTCGAAGGGGCCTCATTCTGAGGCGGCAATTGGGTATCAACGGGATGCAAGAAGAGACCATTCCCAGAAAGAACTTGAACTGTCGGACTGAAACTGATCTTTTTGATCTTAACATGTGAGCCAGCTTGCGGATCTTTTGTTGTCTTTCGTTTGATACGAAGGCTTGAACTAGTTGCGTGTCCAAAGTCTCTCCTAAGAACGTTTGCCTTTGCGAAGGAACAAGATGCGATTTGTTGAGGTTGATAAAGAGGCCCAGCGATTGTAACAGAGACAGACATCTTTGGACATGGGCGTTTGTGTCGTCCAAGTAAGGAAATATTTTAATCCCTTCCAGACAGAGGTGCGCTGCTACTGGAGCTAGGACCTTCGTAAATACTCTGGGTGCCGATAGTAGTCCAAAAGGAAGGACCTTGAACTGTAAGTCCCTGCCAGCCACTCTGAAACGCAGGAACTTTCTGTGTCTGGGTATAATGGGAACGTGGAAGTACGCATCTTGAAGGTCTAGGGTGGCCATGTGATCCCCTGCCGACAAAAGATTAAGTATTTCTTGAAGCGTTAACCCCTTCGATGCTTGTGACGGAACCATTCCGTCATGCCTCACGGTTGAGCTGTGCGGATGACAGAATGGTTCCGTCACAACCACAACCAGTTATGGAATGTCCAGCGCAAGGTGTTAAAATCCGAAATGAACATTTCTATAGGTACTTGAGGGATCGGAGATCTAGAATGGGACGCCAATCTCCAGATTTTTTCTTTATTAGGAAAAACCGTGAATAGAATCCTGTTCCTCTCTGCAATTGAGGGACTTTTTCGATCGTTCCTTTTTGAAACATCAAATTTATCTGGGAAAACAACTCTTTCAGATGAGGTGAAGGTGGGCCTTTTGGAGGGAAATTTGGAGGAAACTTTTCGAATTCTAGAGCATGGCCCTTGGCTACAATGTCTAGGACCCACTTGTCCGATGTTAGTTAGGACCAGTTTGAATAAAATCTTGGGATTCTTCCTCCAACTTTTACGTGGGACGTTGACATCACCTTCAATCCTCCCTCCTTCCATATAAAATCTATAATGGGAATCGCCCGCACTTGTTTCCTTGGCTGATCCTTAAAATCAAAGAGGAAGCATTCTTCCTTCTTCGTTTCCATAGGGATGAGGAATCGTTGGGTTGCTCTTTCCATGAGGAGGTGAAAGCCTCCGATATCCACTGGAGGTGAATCCGCAGGAGCCGGAGGTGAGGGGGAGAAGGTGTCTGGATCAGGTATTCATCCCAGTCCGACAATAGAGATCTCTCGTCTACCTCACCTTCCTCCCTATCTTCATCATCCGATGAGTGCGCTTCTGGAGAATGATGCGAAGCCACTGGCGAAGGAGGTCTAAGGAGACTGGAATTCTGATGTGGAAGCTTGAGCCACTGGTGTAGGTGGCACGGAATCTGCTGATTCAGATGGTGGGAAACGGCGGTAATAATCGTCTAGCATACGTTGAAGATTATTCAATAAAGCTATAGGCATCTGAGCTGTAGGGATATTATCAGTAGGTGAAGCCACATGTTCAGGAGAAGGTTGGCCATCCTGATCATCTTCCTGGAACTTTATGAACAACTCCGAAGGGCTTGTAGCTGTCCTAAACCGGTCACCCACATCAGAATCCTCCTCTTCTGAATCCAGTAATTTCTCAGGAACCTGTAGAGGTACCTTATGTGGAGAAAGACATAATGGAGATAAGGGTTCAAGCGCGGAACCACGTCTCTGTAACAAAGCAGGTTTTGTCATAGACGGCGTAGATGAGAAAGCCGTAGACGGTCACCAGACTTGTAGTTCAGTACAAGAACAATTTTTCCGTCGACGGGAGAGTCATCCACACGGGCCTGTCAACGATGGAATAATCACTGAAGGTGATAACGCCGACGAGGAAGTGTCCGTCAACGAAGTTTCCTTTGACGACGAGGAGGGTTTCATCAATGATGTGGTCTTCGACGACGACGATGTAGTTCTCGATGATGAAGTGACCGTCGACGTGGGTGTCGTCGACGAGATCTTCTTAGTCTTGGTCGTCGACGGTGCGCCGACGATAGGTATCATCTCTTTCGTCGACGAGATGGGTTTCACAGAGACGTAGACCAGCGTCGAAAGGGGATGACGCCGACGACATAATCATCTGAGACTTAGGTGAGGAAAAAGTCACCGTCGATGTAGAAGTTGCGTC
The DNA here is from genome assembly GCF_964261635.1 of Lissotriton helveticus. Taxonomy (NCBI): domain Eukaryota; kingdom Metazoa; phylum Chordata; class Amphibia; order Caudata; family Salamandridae; genus Lissotriton; species Lissotriton helveticus. Next base: position 585,870,370 of record NC_136063.1, on the reverse strand, counting down.
GACAGGCATCTTTGTCGACGAAGGGCTCGTCGACGACGGGGTCTTCTTCTGAGGGAGAATCTTCTCAGAAGTTGGCTTAGGAGGTAACATTTTTACTGATCTTCTTGGGGGCGTGGAAGGCAAAGGTTTGCCCTTGACAGGTGGAGTAGCCTTTGAAGTGGTAGGCCTCTCTGAACCCTTAGAGGGTTCTTGTTTCCTCACAACCTTGGCCCCAGGAGAAGATAAAACTTCCTCAGCAGCCCTCTTCCTAGAGGGCACAGATGACCCAGAGGCAATACTTCCTACCTCAGAAACTGGACTGTCCTGATCCTTAAGCTTCTGTAGCCACAGAAGTAGGCAGCCCTCTCTATCCCTGAGGGTCTTTTGAGGGAAGGTCCTGCATATCTTGCAGTCCTTCACTTGATGATCCGGATATAGGTAATAGATGCATTTCTTGTGGGGATCTTCTGAGAAAAGCTGGAGCTTACCGCAAGATTCACAAGGCCTGAATAATGATTTCTTAGAAGAAGACTTCCTGAAAGTAAGAAATCCTGAAGAATTGAGAAGAATTTGGGAAGAACTGAGCAGAGCTCAGGGAGACTCCCTTCACACAACGTGCGGTAGAAAATCTGAGAGCCTGAGCCTCTGGGGAGAACATTCTGGTGGGTGCTGTCGCCTGACTCGCTGCAGTTTAGGCTAAACAAAATGACTAGGATAGTCTTGAGTGTGGAAGTTTTTACTCTTGTAGCTTGGGCTACTTTACTTCCTGGTTGGTTATTACCAAGGTTGTTTGGATATTATGTGCATATTATTGCTTTTTTTATGTACCGTGGGACTCCCACTCCGACGACGGGGAACGATTCAGGCATGTGAATCTATGAAAGACACCCCAATACTGGAGAAAAAGGAATACTGAAGCCCTACGTCCTCAGCCTTTTTAAGAAAGCATACTCTGCAGCTTTGCAAGACATGATCCCATCTCTTTAATAAAAAGAAATTTGGTTAAGCATGAAAAAGCTGCAACTAAAAGTGAAATCTCTTTGAATTCATGGGGGATGGGGAGATGTCAAGAAGCACTCTCTAAGGAACCACAGATAGGAAAACAAGTTACTTACCTGTAACTTCAGTTATCCAGTATTGGTATCTTTCATAGATGCACATGCCTGAATCATCCCCCGTCGCTGAGGTGGGAGTCCCACGGTATATAAAAAAGCAGTGCCAATAGTAAATTACAGTAGTAGGCCCTATGAGAAGGCCTGAGGCCTAGATTGTAGTAGCCTATCCACCTCATTTTGCTAAAAAGACCAAAGTCTTTTCTCCAACCAATCAGCTCACAGCACCCTCTGGAACCCTCTCTGCAGAGTCAGTTCTCCACAGATTTTCCTTAGCACAAGTGGGAATGAGTATCCCAAAATTAGAGAACTGACTCCCCGGGGAGGAGGGTGGGTGCATGTGAATCTATGAAAGATACCAATACTGGTTAACTGACGTTACAGGTAAGTAACTTGTTTTCATATCCAGTATTGGGGTATCTTTCATAGATTCACATGCCTGAATCAGAATAGCAAGCAGTAAGCCAGGCAAAAGTCGGTTGCGGATGGTGGGAGACTTATTGTGGTATACTCCCATAAACTTATGATAAACAACCAACAATTGCAAAAGAAATGATCTACTAATAAAAGTAGTCATTAAGCATTCATAAAGTATTTCACAGGAAAGGAATATCAGCATAGCATAAACAAGTAACCAGTAAGATATGTACTTCTTTTATCTGAGCAAGCTATTGAAAAATAAAACACTCATTATAAAATGAAACAGACATTGTTACCTAAATATGTTCTTATGGAAATAGGTGACGTAAAACCGCTTGACCAACTGCCGCATCCTCTTGATTTGCTGATTGCAGGCAGTAATGTCTTGTAAACGTGTGGACATTCTTCCATGTCGCAGCACGACAAATATTTTCTAGCGTCACTCCTGCAAATAATGCTGCAGACGCTGCCACAGCCCTTGTAGACTGAGACCGTACAGTCCTTTGAAGTGGTCAGTTAGCCTTGATGTGGCAGAAATGAATAGCAGAGGCAATCCATCTGGAAATTGTGGCTTTAGTGACCGCTTTCCCCAATGTAGTCTGCCCATAAGCCACAAATAGTTGATCTGATTTTCCTTATGTTCTTCGTTCTCTGAAGATAAAACTTTAACATTGTTTAATGTCCAAGGAATGCAATTTTCTTTACGCCGGGGTTGAAGGTTTTGGGAAGAAAACCCGCAACTTTACCGGCTCATTCAAGTGGAATTGAGAAGGCACTTTGGGTATGAAGGTTGGATTCGTTCGAAGAGTGACATACTCCTGGGAGAAATGCAAGAAAGGTTCTTTAATCGTGAAGGCCTGAATTTCTCCTACTCTTCTGGCGGAAGTTAATGCTAGAAGTAAAGCGACCTTCCATGTCAAGAACTTTAGATCAGCTTTGTGGATTGGTTCGAACGGGTGCTTCATCAGCTGTGAGAGGACCGTGTTGAGCTCCCATTCCGGTGGTGAAGGCTTAACTGGAGGATAAGCCCGGAAAAGACCTCATGAACTGTTTTATTAGCGATGCAGAACATAGCGATGGAGAGTTAGCCACCTTCCTGAACCTGGATAAAGCCGCTAAGTGGACCTTTATCGATGAGAAAGAAAGACCAGAGCGAGCCAAATGCAAAAGATAAGGAAGGATCTTTTCCGCTTGAGCTTCAATAGGGTGTAAAGAGTTTGAAGCACACCAAGCGCAGAAACGATGGAGAGTTAGCCACCTTCCTGAACCTGGATAAAGCCGCTAAGTGGACCTTTATCGATGAGAAAGAAAGACCACAGCGAGCCAAATGCAAAAGATAAGGAAGGATCTTTTCCGCTTGAGCTTCAATAGGGTGTAAAGAGTTTGAAGCACACCAAGCGCAGAAACGCTTTCATTTGAGACGATACGTTTTTAATGTGCTCTGGGCTCGTGCTTTCTTCAAAATGTCTCGGCAGTCCTGAGGAATTTGGAGGTGTTGAAATTCTAAGAAGTTAGGAGCCATGCGTGCAATTTCAGCGATCGAGGGTCTGGATGAAGTATCTGACCCTCGTTGCATGACAGTAGTGTTGGAGTTGGCAGAAGTTTGATCGGAGGCTCCTGTGATAGTAACATGAGCTCCTGGAACCAAAATTGACGAGGCCACCTGGGAGCAATTAGAAGGAGACAGCATCTTTCCAACTTCATCTTGCGTAACACTCGTGGAATCAACGGGATCGGAGGAAAGGCATAAGCATAGATCCCAGACAATCGCATGGACAGGGCATTCCCTCTTGATCCCTGTTGAGGGAATCTGCTGCCGTAATACCGGCATTTCTTGTTCTGTTGGGTTGCAAATAGATCCACCATTGGCTTGCCCCAAGACTGAAACACTTTGTTCAGTTGATTGTTGTCCAGCTCCCACTCGTGGCAATCCGACGAGGACCTGCTTAGTTTGTCCGCTAGGGTATTGTGAGGGCCCCTGACGTGTTCTGCCTTGAGAGTTATGTTGTGAATTGTCAACCATTCCCATAACTCTTGGGCCTCTTTGGACAGTGTTGCCAACCTTGTCCCTCCTTGCTTGTTCACATAAAACATGCTGGTGGTATTGTCCGTTCGGACCAGGACTGAGGACCCTGCTATTCTGGGAAGAAACGCTTGTAGAGATAGAAAAATGGCTCTCAACTCTAGACTGTTGATGTGGCATTGTCTGTGTTTTTGAGACCATTTGCCTTGCACCTGTAAGTCTTGGAGATGACTTCCCCAGCCCTCCATGGACGCATCCGTCGTCAGAATGAAATCTGGAGGAGTTTGCATGAATGTGAGTCCTTGTTCTAAATTGTTTAGTTGTGTCCACCATTGAAGAGCCTCTACCATGCGTAGGGTGACTGTGATGGTGTCCTCGAAAGAGCTTGTCGCTTGGTGCCATTGAAGATGCAGCTCTTCCTGTGGAGGCTGCATCTTGAGACGTGCCAATGGAATGAGATTGATGGCTGAAGAGCACATCCCCAGAAGGGACACGAATAGGCGAACTGAAAGTGACCTTCTTCTTGACAATTTTATGGGCAATGCTTGCAGATGGAGTTGCCGCTCTTGAGACAAGAATGCCTCACATTGTATTGTGTCCAAACAAGCTCCTAGGAATAGTAGGTTCCTTCTCGGAGTCAATTGAGATTTGTTTTTGTTGATCGTGAGGCCCAGAGATGCAAAGAGAGTGCGGCAGATTGCAATGTCGTCTTTTACTTTTAACTTTGAAGGACCTTTGACTAGCCAATCGTCCAAGTACAGGAAAACCTGGACCCCTGATGAGCAAAGTGCTGCCGCTACCGGAGCCAGGCACTTTGTAAAAATCCTTGGAGCCGACTTGAGGCCAAATGTAAGTACATTGAATTGATAATGGGCGCCAGCCACAGTGAAACTGAGATATTTTCGATGTTTTGGGTGGATTGGGATGTGGAAGTATGCATCTTCCATGTCCAGGGAAGCCATAAAATCTCCCTTGTTGAGGCAACTTAAAATGTCCGAAAGAGTGACCATTCGGAAACCCTGCTTCTTGAGATATTTGTTGAGATTGCGCAGGTCTAGGATCGGTCGCCATTCCCCTGATTTCTTCTTTATGAGGAAAAAACAGGAATAGAAACCTGTCTGCCTATGATGGATTGGAACTTTCTCTATAACGTTCTTGAGGAGCATTGCATGAACTTCCTTGAACAATAAGTGAAGACGAGGGGGAGGGGCCCCCCTGGGTGGAGTTGTTGGAGGTTTGGGGATAAACTCTAGGGTGTGCCCATGCTGGACTAGGTCCAACACCCATTGATCGGTCGTGATGTGCTGCCACTGTTGTTGGAAGGCAGATATCTTCGCGCCCACCGGGAGGGAATGAATTGAGGGTGGTGCCCAACTGACCTCACTGTTTTCTGTGAGTGTCTCTCCCTTGATTGTTTGTGCGCTTTCTTCCTCCTTGACGAGAGAAACCAGTTGATCCGGACTGGCGATAAGAGGATTGATAGTTTTGACGATATTGAGGCTGGTATTGTCTGCCTTGTTGATCGTAACCTCCTCTGGAAGAGTAGCCACGTCCTCTTGCGCCTCTGAAAGATCCTCTTTTGTACTGCAGTGAACCTAGGGATCTTGCAGTATCAGTATATGTCTTAATTGCTTGGAGAGCTTCATCGATATGCTCCCAAACAGGGACTCTCCGTCATATGCCATGTCCAGTATTTTTAATTGTACCTCGGGCCGAAAGGTAGTGGCCTTTAGCCAGCCCTGACGTCTTAAAACAGCAGCTCCTGCCAGCTGTCTAAAATTTGTGTTTGCAATGTCTAATGTGCAGTCAATAGTTTCCGCAGCTGCGCGCTCTCCTTCCATTAGGATCTTGCGAGCCTCTTATCTTTTGTCCTCCGGAATTAGATCTATGAACCCAGCCATGTCGGACCACATTTGACGATCATAGCGCCCTAAAATCGCCAAAGAATTTGCTGCTTTGATGGATGCAGCAACCATAGTGGAGAATTTTTTACCAATAGGGTCCAAACGCCGCCCCTCCTTATCTGGTGGTGTAGTAATGGGGGTGGCTGGGTTCTTCGACCTTTGTTGTGCGGCCTGTGAAATGACCGAATCCGGTCGCGGATGACCAATGAGGCATGAAGGACTACTGAGTGGGGCACAATATTTTTTGTCAATTCGTGGTAACACAGCAGGCACAGAAGCTGGGTTTTTCATCACCTTGATGCCCTCTTGCCAGATGAAATCTATAATAGGAATGGCTCTAGACACCTTCCTAGTTTCCTCTTTAAAATCATGAAGAAAACAGCCTGTTTGCTCCACCGTCACCGGAAGCTGGAATCTGTTTGCAGCACGCTGCATAAGATTATGGAATCCACCTATATCTTCAGGTGACGAGTCTGAAGGTTGTGGAGTTGGTGGAGACGGCATGGGAATAACGTAGTCATCCCACGGATCCGATGTAGGTATGTTAGGTAACTCTCCTTCTTCTACTTCTTCATCCGAAGAAGTGTCCGTGGTCTGTGTAGGCAAACCAGGTTGTGGAGTTTCCATGACCGGAGTAGGCGGTGGAACTTGAGGTGGAGGAACCGGGATAGCAGGTTGAGCTGGTTGCGACGGAAAACGTTGTTTATAATCCGCGAGCATAGCCGGCAAATCCTGAATAAGGTTTGACAGTAAGTGACTGACCTCTGAAACCTGTGATCGTTTTTGGTATTCCGTCTGATGAGGCACTACAATGTCCTCCTGGTAATAATGTCCTGAATATGTATCATCTTTGTCATCATCCTGTCCCTTAATATTGAATTCAGATGGATGGCGAGCCACTCCAAAAGCTCCCTCATTATCGTCATCCTCAAAATCCTCTTCCTCATCATCAGCGTAAGATTCTAGAAGATGAGAAGGCATGAGCGGTGAAATATAAGATCCTTGTTGCCTCTGGTATGATACCAACTGGAATGTTTTTGAAGAGAGTGGGGTAGAGAAAGCCTGCTTTGAAATAAAAGGCTTAAATGAAGTTGAGTCTATTGATCTTGATGGCACCGGTGACAATGGTGATTTTGCTAGCTGTAGTGACACAGTCGTCGACGATAGTACCATCGTTGACGAGGTCGACGACGAAGGAATCGTTGTCGACGGGACCGCCGTTGATGGACTCGACGTCGACGGGACGTCGAGCCCGTCATCGATGTGCTCTGCTTCTTCGTCGACGAGACGGTCATCGACGGTGGCGTAGATGCGAGGCTGTCGTCGACGAGGGTTCTTTTAGCCACAATATTTATTTTTGTAGACAGAATAGGAGAAGTGATGGCTGTGGTGGAGATCATAACCATAGATGAAGAAGTCGAAGTAGAGATGGTAGTCACAGGTGAGGAGATTGAAGAGCTCTTACTCACGGTTTTCTTGAACGAATCTTTGGTGGCTGAGGCTCCAGAGATAGTATGAGGAGATCTCTGTGACGAGCCTGAAGTGGAGTGGGAGGTTTTAGCATGCTTTCTCCCCTCACTTGAATTATCCTCTTGAGATCTCGCTCTTTTACTGGAGGTAGAGGCTCTGTCTTCATCATCCGTAGAAGAGGATTTTAGCCACAAAAGGACTCCGGCCTCAAACGGACTCTGGCCTCCCTATCCCTTAAGGTTTTAGAAGGGAAGGTACGGCAGATCTTACAATTTTTAGCCTCATGTTTTGGGTAGAGGCAATAAATGCAGTCCTTATGTTGGTCATCAACATGGACACTTTTCTTCTCGCATGTTCTACAAGGTCTAAATAAGGCCTTCTTGTCAGACATCCTGAAGCTCTGAAGAAAAAAAATTGTCAAGACTCAGGGAGACTCCCTTCCACACGACATGCGGTGAAAATCTGAGGAGAACTGGCTCTGCAGAGAGGGTTCTAGAGGGTGCTGGGTGCTGATTGGATGGTGAAAAGACTTTGGTCTTTTTAGCATAATGATGTAGATAGGCTACAACAATCTAGGCCTCAGGCCTTCTCATAGGGCCTACTACTGTAATTTACTTTTGCCACTGCTTTTTTATATACCGTGGGACTCCCACCTCAGCGACGGGGGATGATTCAGACATGTGAATCTATGAAAGATACCCCAATACTGGATAAATGGACAATTCCTCAACTTCAGAGGCATCTAGTGCACTCTCACAGGAAAGATGCTCTTCTGACCAAGTCCAGATCTCTCTTTTGGTGAAAGACCGATGAAGACAGAACCTTGCTTTGCTGATGCTTTCAGAGTAGTCATGTCTCAAATGTAAATCCTATTGGTGCACAGGAACAGAGTTCAGATTATTACAGCAATTCTATCCATTATGTTTTGCTTTCTAACTGAGTGATGTCATTCTCATTGTGAACTCAAGCCAACTGTGTGCAAAACCTCACCCAGCTCTTTCAGGTGAATCAAGGAGTCGAGACCACTGATTATTCTTCATTGTTTATGAGATCGTGTGCCCTCCCCAAGGGAACATCTCAACAAAGAAAGTATTCATCTACAAAAATGCTATTTTTCACCAGGTTAAATAACCTGATTGCAACAAGAGGTGTATAATTCACTCCCACACTCCTACATTTAACAAAATGGAAGACAAAGATTATGTTTTCATTATCTCTAAATCAAAAACCCCACAGGTCAAACTTCACATTTCCCTCAAAGTCAACTAATCAAAACATTTTAGTAGTAGTATTATTATTTTCGTATTTCTAAAGTGCAACACTTATCCACTAGGGGATGTCACGGCGTTAGTTAGTTACCACTCATATCCAATGAGAGAACTTCACTATAGGGAATACCTTAACTGGGCAAAAGTCAGGTTTTTTGTTCTTTCCTAAATCTGCTGTGGTTATGAATATGCTGGATGTCCAGTGGTAGCACATTCCATTGGGGCAGCAGCCAAATAAGTAAAAGAACGGCCACCTGTTTTAGTTCTCCTTATATGTTTAGTTTTTGCTAGAGCTGAGTTCTGCCATCTCAGGTCTCGAGTAGGAATATAGAACTCTATTCTATTTTGTAGAATCTCAGGTCCTGAGTTATAAATGACTTTATACACATAGCATAAAGGTTTGAAATCAGCTCTTTGACGTATAGGTAGTGGAGGAAGCTGGTTTTGTATATAGTATACCAAAGTGTGCAAAGTCCAAAGTGGTATAGCAGATGCTAAATTAGAAAACTTACTAACAGCACTCTTTGTGATAGTGTGGGCAAGCAGGTAGGCTTATCCATAGGGTGTGTTAAGCATTTATTGTATTCATTCAATCAAGGACTGATTACACACCCTCAGAGACAGAATCCAGACCAAATAGGTAAGTATAAAAAAAGGTATACTTATGTTTTATTTTAGAACCAAGCAGGACTTGGCACATGTACGTAAAATATACTTTCAAATGCAAGACTGTTCAAGGAAATGCAGTTGTGTATGATGTTGCAATCATTACAGGTTTGCATACGCTTTTCTAAACAGTTTCAATTACACAGTAATTACTTTCAGATTGCACCACCAGCAGCACTGAGGATGCAGAGTGCAGGGGCCCAATGTTAGCCAACGGGGCTAAGGTGGCCTTCGGTTAGGGACTGTTGACAAGCAAGCCACTCTGTTGTGGCACCAAAGCACCTGGGGTTGAGGTCCACACTCTATCGGGTGCAGGGGTGTCTTCTGGCATTGGGTTTTCTTACCACCTTCAGTCCGGGGGGGGGCCTTCAGGTTGAGGCTGTAGGCGTTGTCTCGAAGCTTGAGGGAGGTTGGAGGATCACCAGATCCCAGGTCAGGATCGCTGGGGAGACCTCCTTGTAGTGTTGGGCACTTTAACTCGGGCCGGGGGTGTGGGGGGCAAAATCGTGGAGTCACCGGAATCCGGATTCTGTGGGTGAGTCTTTCTTTGAGCAAATCCGGTGCTCACAGGAGACAGTCTGTAAGATGGCTGCAGGGTAGGTCCTCTGGAGGTTGCTGGCTGCTGGACTCACCGGGGTTCTTGCTATAGGCAGGTCAAAGATGGGACAGGCCGGCAGGGCTGGGGCCAAAGCAGTTGCTATCCTCCTCTTCTTCCTGGGTCAGCACAGCTCTTTGGTCGGTCTTCTTTCTTGCTCGAATCTGCGGAGGTAAGGTTCAGGGTGGCTCCATATACTAAATTTAGGGGCTTTTAAGGGGTGTGCAGGTCAGGACCAATGGTTCCCTTCCTTGGGGTGGGTACACCCCCTAGTATGCTACCCTCCAGTCGGAGGGTGCATGAGCCTCTCCCTAATTGGATGAGTCCCCTCATCTTCAAGATGGAGGGAACTGTGATGTGTGCTTCACCTCGCTTCCCCCACCTAGCTTAGTTTTCCCGCTGATTCTCCAGGCCAAAGTAGGGGCCAGAACCAGTGGGAGCCAGTTGCTGGGGGCAGCAAAAGGCAGGGACAGCTTCCAAAGGCTGCAGGCCTTTGAAGCTTCCCCTTTCGTGGACCCAGCCCATCTTGTGGAGGAGGCCTGGCACCCAGAATGGCCTTTGTTTCTGGACCTAGAGAGGGAAGGCTCTCTACCCAGGGGTCCAGAAACCTGCCTGGTGGTGGCAAATGGTGGCAGCCATTCAGGCACCACACCAGGGCTGGTTGATTTTGAGGGGGCATCTCGAAGATGCCCTGTGAGTGCATTTTACATTTAATCCAACCCTGGCATCAGTGTGGGTTTAATGTGCTAAGACGTTTGCTACCAAACTTCCCAGTTTTCAGCAAAGCCATTATGGAGCTGTGGAGTTCATAATGACCAACTCACTCCCAGACCTTATACTCTTTATGGCTTTACTACACTTACAATGCCTAAGGAAGGGCTTGGACACTGGAGGGGTACAAGGCTCATGCCACTGTACCCTCCTCGCCTTAGGGCTAGTGCACCCTGCTAGAGGGGTGATTTACCTAGGCCTTAGGCAGTGGGTTGCAGGCATGGCACACAGGGATGTGTACCATGTCACTCTTTTCTCTGCACCAAAACACGCAGCTAGCAATGGCAGTGTGTGTGTGTTAAGGTACAGGACCGCTAAGGGTGGCCCAATAGGTGCTGGAGGCCTTAGAGGGCATCCCTGGTTTACAAGGGGCTTACCTATGGCCACAGATGTGCCAATTGTGGGTACAAAGGTACAGTCTTGGGAAATAACACAGGCCCTGGGAACTTGATTGGCAGGACCCAGGGCACATCAAGTCAGGTTGCATCAGATTTCACGTAAAACGTGGGGGGTAACCATGCAGACAGGGGCACTTTCCAACAGGTAGCCAATGTAAGGCTACCAAACAGGCTGAGGAAGAGCTAAATCTGCCAATGTAACTGATTAATTCGGCAGCAGCGTTTTGGATTACCTGTAATCTCATGAACAGGTAGTAAGCATGCCTACAAAAAAGCATTACTATACACCAGTCTGCTCATTATAAGAGCCTGGACTATTGTTTTATGCCAAGCTATCGGAATCCAAATGAACGGTCTTCTCAATAGCATGAGGATCCAAAGCATTTGCCACAGGCAACTCTGACATGATCCTGCAAAGAAAGGCGATAGTCAATGATGACCCCCACAGTTTTTGCAGATTTTTTTGGGGAGGCCAACTTTCCCAATGATGCCGGCCATCAAGAGGCATCCCAGATCAGCTGTGCCCCACCGAATAACATGATCTCAGTTTTTTCTGCATTTAGTTTTAAGCAATATTTTGTCATCATGTCTGCTACTTCGGTGGAGCACTCATGAAGTTTGCCTTGAGTCTCGTCAGGATTCTCACCGAGTGAGATAATCAACTGGGTCTCATCCGTGTAGGACGCAACCTCAAAGCCCCATTTTCTGATGATCTTTGCAAGTGGAGAGACGTATATATTAAACAAAGTAGGGCGCAATGAGGAGTCATGGGGAACTTCACAGTTTGAGATACGAGGGCTGGATCTACAAGTCCCTAGTTGTACTCTCTGAGTTCTATCCGTTAGAAAAGAGCCAGCTACTTAAAAGCATGTGAATTTAGATCCAACTCATGGAATCTGTTAATCAGCAAACTGGGGGAAACAGTATCAAAGGCTGCAGACAGGTCAAGTAGGATCACAGCAGTGGCCTTGCCCTGATCAACTACTGACTTGATATCATCCAATTCTGCTAGCAACATGGACTCTGTGCCGTTGTTTGCCCGAAAGCTTGTCTGAAAAGGGTCCAATAGCCTGTTATTTTCTAAAAAGCTCAGTCAGCTGGGTATTCACCAATTTTTCTATAATCTTAGACAGGAAGTGCAGGAGTGATATGGGCTGATAATTGGAGAGAATGAACATGTCTATACCAGTTTTCTTTGCCTGGGGTAGTAGCACTGCTTCCTTACAAATCCATGTAGTAAGTTGCCTCTTCGAGGGATGTGTTAAACATTTGAGTAAAATGAGGACTTAATATATGAGCTAAACAAGCATATATGGAATGAGGGCAGGGGTCAAATGGCGAGCCGGATTGAGTACCTGAGTTTCTGACTATTGTTCAAAGGTTACCAGATGTATGTTAGTATCTGGGTGGGGGGGTCTAAAAAAGTCTGTACATTGTCATAAGACGATGGTTGGATCTCAAAACATTTAAAACAAATTGGGGACACTGAAGCACCACTCCAGTCTCACCGATGCGGCTTTGGTTACAGGGGCCAATATTGCAGCAAAACCGGCAACCAGTATCAAAAACGGCCCGCAGCGGTCCAAAAACGCCCCCAACCTGGTGGCCCACTGGGGAAACGCCCGGTGCCCACTACGGGCAGTCTGGCCCTGCCAATGTCTAATATTTTTGTAGACACAATATTAGAAAATAATAGCTCTAATGTATGTCCTGCTATGTGGGTTGGGCCTGTAATACATTGTTTGAATTGTAACATACCCTTGTCCTTTTCTAATTGTTGGCCTATTTCATTCTCAGAATTATCAAAATGCACACTGAAATCGCCTATGATAAGGTCCTGTTTGTGTGTTATACTTAGCTCCACTAAGTGGACAATAAAGATGATTAATCCACGGTGTACCTTGACCCGCATAACTATAAAGGAGCATATATCCGAGTAGCTTTTGTTTCCTATGGGTGAGTTGGAAAGCTAAAATCTCACTCTCCTGAGACATGGACTTGTGTTCCATAGTGCAAGTTAAAGTTTCTTTAAATATAATAGCTATGCCCTCCCCCCCAACATTTTATGTATCAGTAATATATTAGTAAACACATAAATAATGATAAACAGATACAAAAGCATTAAATAACTGATTTAAACCATACCTGAACATACTTTTCAAATCTGACACTTTTTGAAGTGCTAGGAATTGGTTTCTTTTTAGATAGTCTGTACGTTTTGCTTTTCTCGGGCGTCAGAGGGCACCTGCTCTGATTTTCCATCAAAGGAATCATGAATAAAGATGTAGTGAGGAGATTTTCAGACTAAAAGTATGAACAACAAAAAGAGAAACTTGAATGTACTGTTGACACTGAAGGCACACATAGACTAAGTCACTCTAAAACTAGATTTGTAAACCTTGAACATTTTTCAATCTATCCTAAGAATGTAATGGGTAATGTTTCAGTCTCTGACAGTCATATTCCACACGTCACATTCTCCCTAACCTTTTCATGCAGTGTCAAGTGCAGGACAGAAGAAGGTATAATTTCTTACCTGTCACTCCAGTTCTCTCGTAGGGGTATTTCCATGATAGTCTTATCCGCCTGCGGGGAACCCCAGATTATTTTTTGTCCAATTTGTCTTCTCAAGTGCTGAAGTTGGCCTTTCTTCAGGCAGCCCTTGAAAAGTCACTTAAAGTCATAATGCAGCCTAAGGGATAAGGCTACAGTGGTCAGGTCAGAATTCTTCATCTTGAAGGGGCAAAAGGAGAGACTCCAAGTAAATATGCACTTAATGCATAAATAATTTTGCAAGGACACAGTAGAAGAACCTTCACAAACCCTTTTGCTATGAGAGAAACAGAAAAGAAGTGCAGGGCAATGTAGCCCATAGAATGTCATTATAAGTAAAAAACATAAATTAAAAAAAAGGAGACTGTGTCTTTAAGAACAGTGAGTCCTCCAATATCCCACCATGCTCAGTCAGAGGCATTTACCTCAGTTTTTTTTAAGGCTGTATCAGCTGAGTAATAGTGGAGCATAAAAGTGTCTGTCTACTCCAACAGGGAGAAGCGTGGGTTGCTTATGACTATCATGGAAATACCCCTACGAGAAAAGTGGAGTTACAGGTAAGAAACTATACCTTCTCTTGTAGGGGATTTCCATGTGTAGTCATAAGCGTTGAATATAGTAGCAAGCATATCCCCTCAGATGGAGTCAACAGAAACCAAATGTTAGAGAAGCAGTTAGACAAAGAGATTTCTGACTGACACATGTCCTACTTGAGCATCTGCTCTAGCATCTGTGTCCAGGCAGTAGTGCGTAGTGAATGTGTGAACTGATCTCCATGTAGCCGCTTTGCAGATGTCTGCCAAGGGAATATTTCTCATCAAGGCATTAGTGGCTGCCTTGCCTCTAGTAGAGTGTGCTTTGGGTTTACCAGTAAGAGATTTATTATCTAGCTGATAACAGCATAGGATGCAAGAGACAATCCACCCGGAGACTGACTGATTGGAGGTTGCCAGACCTGTGTGAACTGGACCATAATTGATAAACAACTGTTGCTACTTGTGAATAGATTTAGTTTTATCCAGGTAGAATTTTAACACTCTTTACATCCAGCGAGTGCAGGGCTCTCTCCTCTGGAGAAGATGGGTTTTGAAAGAAAGTGGGTAAAGAGATAGTCTGATTTATGAGAAAATCCAAGACCACTTTCGGTAGGAACCTTGGATGGGTACGCAACACTAGTTTGGAACAGTGGAAGACTGAATATGGCTCATGAGCACAAAGGGCCGGTATCTCACTAACACTACATGTTGATGTTATAGCCACAAGGAAGGCAGTTTTCCAAGTGAGCTGTTGAAGCGATACCTTATGAATGGGCTCAAAAGGCGGAAGCATGAGGCAAGAAAGCACTACGTTCAGCTCCCATGGTGGAGAGGGACATCTAACTGGAGGAAAAACCTTCTTTAACCCTTCCAGGAAATCTTTAATAACTGGAATCCTAAAAAAAAGTGGTTTGTGAAGGACTTTTTCTGTATGCCGTTAGTGCAGACAGGTGGACTTTGATGGAAGAAAATTTTGAGGCCAGATTTAGCAAGGTGTAACAGCTATGGGAGAATGACATCCTCCTGGCAAGATGTAGGATCGATCTGTGTGGAAGAGTACCAAATGCAAAATCTCCTCCATTTAAAGGCATAAGCAGATCGCGCAGATGAACGCTTTGCTTCCTTTAGAATGTATAAACAGTCCTGAGGGAGAATCAGATGGCCATACTGCACTATCTCAGGAACCATGCTGCCAAACTCAAGGAGGGAAGGTTGGGAGGAGAGGTTGGGGTTCAGAGGTTGACCTCTGAACTTTGTGACAAGGTCTGGCCTGCATGGCAGCCTGAGATATGGACTGAAGGACCCGCGAAAGAAGGTCTGGACACGACAGTTGCCTTGGCCACTCTGGTGCGATGAGGATCATCCTGGCAGTTGTGGTTGAAAGCTTGTACAGGACTGCCAGGATCAGAGGTATTGGTGGAAAAGCGTAAAGAAATGTGTTGCACTAGTCGATCCATAGGGCATTCCCCAATGACCTTGGATGGTAAAACCTGGTGGAGAAGTCACTGCCTTTTTTTTGTTTTCCGCTGTGGCGAAAAGGTCTGTAGATTGTGTGCCCCACAAGCTAAAGATATCCGGTACGACCTCTTCGTTCAGCACTCATTCGTGGTTTTCATCGATAGCCCTACTGAGAGTGTCTGCCGGGACATTCTGAACAACTGGTAGGTAAGCAGCTTTTATCTTCAGATTACTGGCGAGGAGCCAGTGCCAGATCGTATGAACTTCTTGTGACAGGGCTCTGGACCGTGTTCCCCCCTGCTTGTTTAGGTAGTACACAGTGGTTGTATTGTCCATCTGAACCAGCAGGGTGTTGGTAATGAACGAAGGATTAAATGCCTTGATTGCAAGGAGAACTGCACGGAGTTCGAGAAGGTGGATGTGGTATGTCTTTTCGCTCGAGGAACATGTTCCTTGTATATGCAGGTGACCCATTTGGGCTCCCCCCCCCCCCCCCCCCCCCCGAGCAGAGAGGCATCCTTCACAATGGTCTGCGTTGGGTCTTATGGGTGAAAAGGCTTTCCCTGCAGGAGATTTTTCTGGGAACACCACCACTGGAGTGATTCGACGACATGAGTGGATAGGGTGATCTTGTCATCCCAGTTCCCGGAAAACTGGCTACACTTATCCTCCAAACACTCCTGGAGAGTGTGCATGAGTAGGCGCGCATTGGGATTCAGAAATATGCAGACCATCGAGGTGAGGAGACTATGTGGACTGTTGGATGGCCTACACGCTGGAGGGTGTGTTGCCTCTGGAGAATGGCTAAACATCATTCCCTCAAAGGAAACACCATTTCCTGTAGTGTGGTGATAGTGGCTCCTAAGTAGTGCAGCATCTCGGCTGGTGTTGTAGAGGACTTTTGATAACTGACGTGAAGACCCAACCGATGGAGAAGATCACAAGTCCATTGGAAATGCAATGGAGTTTCTGGGAAGGTGGACGCATTGATCAGTCAGTCGTCATACATACATAGAGCTCTTCACATTACCCATAAAATAATGTACAGTTAAAAAGCAGAATCGAGCAAGGGCATCCAGAATATTAAAGTACATATGTGCATCATCAGGACCTATACATAATGGATCGGAGCCACCTGCTGCAATAAGGCTACTCCTCTGATAGCCCACATCTTATTACAAATGTAAAGAAAAACATACTACACTGTCCCTAATGGAAGCTCTTTACCACTCGGGCTACTGGGGACCAAATTAGATCACCCCGCCTCCTAGCTCCCTGACCCTTACACTGATATAAGCCCTTTTCCATATTATACATAGCTAAAAATCATGACCTCCAATCTGCAAATGTAGGAGGTTCAGTATCCATCCCAACGCTATGCACATGCGGGCAACCACCACAGCCACAAAGATCAGATATGTTTTGCCTTTGGAAAGCCAATGGCCCTCACTGTTTCATAAGGATCATACCGATAAAGGCCCCAACCTCTCGAAAATAGCTGAATAAGCAGGAACATGCACAAAATATATGCACAATTTCCTTTTGCCTGGCTCTACACCTGTGGCATTTGGAATCCGAACTTTTGCCCCATCGAAACAGCTTATCGAGCATATAATACAAGTAAAAAGCGGTTTTAAAGTGCTGGCTGTTTAATCCAGCAGTAAGAAGAGGATCTCTACAAATCACCAGGGAGCTCTCAAGTAGTGGCCCTTCCACCCCAAGCCTCGATCTCCATTTAGCATTCTGGGGTTCTAGATTGTCCGGGAGAGCCTGTATTCTCTGGGAAAACAGCCTTTACCATGAAGCCGGAACCCCACATGCCTTTACCACGCAAACCTTAACACCCATGCAACACTAACACGCATGTCATTACCATGCATGTCTTTACAAAGAATATGCCTTTACCACACATGCCATTACAACGAATTTCATTTTAAAGACATTAATGGTAAAGGCATACAAGTTGTTAAAGTTTGAAAGGTAAGTAAAAGTAAGTATTAAGTGTTTTATGTAAGTGTATACATGTATATGTGTATCAATCAATATATATAAATATATTAGGGAAATGTCATTTTTAGGGTGGGTAAGAGTATATGGGTTTTTTGGGTTGTAAGGGTTTTTTATGATCTAGGGAGGATATAGATTTTTGGGTGGTAGTTTTTTTTTAGTGTGGGTATGAGTTTTTGAGCGGCTAGATCATTTTCAGGGCTAAGGGTGGGTATGGGTTTTGGGTGGCGGTGGTATTTTAAGGGCTTAGGGTGGCAAGTTTTTTTTATGTGTTTGGGCAGAATGTGGCTATTTGGGTGGTAAGGGTGCATGCATATATGTATGTGTGTGTGTGTGCATGTGTGCATATATATATATATATACACCGTGACCAGGTTATCTGTTGGTAACGAAACGCGTCGGTATTTCCTTTGAAAACTGGATGCTGCTGTATAATTAAAGGAATTTTTGGGTAACACAGAATCCTGTGAGTGCGTGCTACTGTTTCTTTTTCGAAGGAAGCTTTTGGTGAATAATTAAACAGCATGGCTCTGCTGGAGCTTCGCACCGAGTCAAAGAATTGCCAGTGGTCCATCAAACTGAGCCTTGCTGTGGAGATATATGGTTATTTTAGCACGGGTATCGATATATAACCAGCGCAAGGCCTGGTCAACCCTTACGCATACACCCAAAAGGCCAGGCAGAACATGGGGTTGGACGCAGTGGGAGTTATCTTTTTTTCATTTTTTTCTGGATTCACAGATCCTTTTTCGGGTTCCGAGAATTTATGCAGGGGGCTGGACTGAGACTCAAGGTTGGGGCTGTGAATCGGATGAAAAAAAAAGTGCCCAATTTTTTGCCCATGGGGCATCTCGAACGGACCCCTCTATTTGTCCTAAAAGGTCAGGATACTTGTATCCTGACCCTATGTATTTTTGCGCTCTCATTTTCCCAACCCCAGCCAATTCGACAGACAAAATGGCAGGCGCAACCTTTTTGTGAGCTTGCAGCCAGGCAATCACAATTTTTCTTTTGCGCGCAGATCCGGCGAGTCCACTGTTAGGATCCACGTCCCTATATATCTAAATTTTTGTGGGGACATTATTATTTCTACAAATCACAAAAATCACGCTTTCTGGGCCAACATCTAGATTTCTGCCAAATTTGGTGTAATTCCGTTCAGCGGTTTGGGCTTTAGTAATCTTCTAATTCACCAATGGGAAAATGCATGGAGAAAATGCGTTTTGGGACCCCCCCTTCTTTTTCTCGGTGCCTGCTTGACAGATCACTCCGAAACATTCGACACAGCACCTGAACTGACTAAAGTATAAGTTATGAAATTTTTATTCCGTGAAGATTGTGACAGGTTAGCCTGGCATATGATGTCCACTAGTTCTAGTGGGCACCTTGCACCAGCCTAATCGACCCTTATCGTTGGTGGTTGTAAAGTCAACCTTATAGAAAGCTATCCTAGTGGTAGCGTGGACCAGCAATCATCAGGCTAAGACTTCAGTAGGCGATGTTAAGCAAGTTGTTTTACCAATTATAATCCCTTGAGTACCAAATGAAAGCACACCACACAAGGTATATATCAAATATATATATATGTATTTATTCTAAACACAACCCCTCTGCACTCTTTATGAGGTCAGAGGTAAAAATACGATACAAGTTACTCAATTAGCATACAATAAGTTGCACAGTATACGTTTTGCCCTAGGGGCCTCACAAACCATATACTAAAATAGTGGTATAAGAACCACGTGAGAGTTAGAAAGCAGGCCTGGGGCCTGTGGAATCGCTAGGGCTACTCTAAACAACCAAAGGTTAGGAAGTAGGAGGCCCACGGGAGACATGTGCAGTGTCTAAACACAGACGCGGGTTACCATTGACTTTCTATGGTAAAAAAACAAGTTATAATTTTACAGTTTAAGGATGCTTCCGGATGGACTACGATGAAACCCTTTTAGACTTAGACACTAGGAGGGCCAATACCCTCGAGACTACCAGAGTACTCGTGTTACCTCACCCACAGAAGCCGGGTGCATAGGTGTCTTTTGATGTCAGGTTTCGTCATCGATTTCAATGCAGAGCTGCAAAGTGCTGCAGGCGACCAGAGGAAAAGTGTCTGGGTGGATCCAAGTGTGGATCGAAGATCTCAAGAACCTGAAAGCAGAAGGGACAGAGTCTGGGTCACTTGCCAGTGACCAGGATGGAACCAGGAAGGAGCGAGGCGATGTCGGGTGATTTCAGGTGAAAAGGTGAAGCTTGTCCCTTCAGCCACGAGGTCCAGGAGTTGTCGACGACGACCAGGAGCTGGATTCGAGCTGTCCCACGAAGGATCTAGTTGACTGCGCTGTCGGTATCCAGATTGGACCCAACAAGCCTTGTCAAACGCAATCCACGCAGGAGGTCGAGATTGGCCTCGTTGCAGACCAGCAAGGTCTGTGGCGCTTCTCCTTTGTAGGGAAGCTGGAGCAAGCCTGGAGCAAGCAGGAGAGCGAGTTAGATTCAAAATGGAGTCATCCAGTGGCTCACTAGCCAACGGACTAGGAACCGGGAAGACGTGTCGAGCTGAAATGTAAGAGCGGGCCCCATGGGACACTTGTGGAGTGTGGGTGCCTCAGCTTCGATGCAAATGGTGCTCAGGGCTGGGGCTTCTCATACACCAATGCACAACTGCAAGATACCTCGGGAGTCGATGCAGTTAGCAAAATGCAGGATGTCCAGGAGTTCCGGTGCCACGTCTCTCGTGTCCGCCACGGGTCTCAGCTTTGCGAACATCAAGCAGCGTCAGAGATGTCTGGAAGTCCGTGTAGTGTCGCAGATTCTTTGGGATCCGGCGGGAGCCTCGAAAATGCAGACCGGCAAAGTTGCTGTTGGTGCCTGCTTGAACAGGGTGGTCATTCCTTGACCACAAGGGAGACATCTTCCAGTCGAAATGGAATGTTGAAGGTCCAGGATGTGTGTTTCATAGTTACGTACACCTCCCATGGGTGGACCTGGGAAGGGGGTAGTTACACCCCTTTCCCTTTGTCCAGTTTCGTGCCAGAGCTGGGGCAGAGTGCCCCAGCAACCGGTTTGAACTGGAAAATGCATGGAGCACCTAGTGTGCCCCAGGCAGCGTCTGGAGAGCATTCACTGAATGCAGCCCTCCCTGCCCCAATAGACAAAAGCCTGTCTGGGGCGGTGCCAGCACCTCCTTGGACAGAAAACCTATTGTCCAGGCCTCCCCTGCCGGAGTTTCGTCCAGCAGCAGGAGGTCAGACTCGTGTCTGTGGCAGCAGCATCCATTTTGTGATGCTGAGGCTCTGTTTAACTTTAACCGGGCAAACCAGTAACTACATTTCTTCTCCCTCTAGAAGGGTGGAATGATACCCCCGCCGCCAGGACTGGCGGGGGTGGGGGTAGTATTCCAAAGTGTTTGACACCTTGCACAGCATGTTTTGATAAAGCCAAACCAAAGTTAGCATTAACCGCGAAGATTATAATGCACTTAAGAGTATATGGTATGGCTATATCAAGGAACAGCTATAAGGAGATGGTTCCGAAAGCTGCAGAGGGGCTCAGCTCATGCTAGGGCACCGTCTCACATAAAACTAAGCACTCTACCTCCAGGATTGTCGAGGTCTGTCTTAGGAGTGGCTTCTAGGTGTATGTGTGTCTATATGTATATATAGATATAGGTATACTATATCTAGTAATGGGTGATTACACCACCTTACCCAGGCTGTGTGAACAGACTTGTGGTGTCACTTTGGAAGGCAAACCAGGGGTAGCACAATACATGCTGCAGCCCCTGGCAGGCCTAGTGTGCACCTATGCCCTGGGTACCTAGGGTACACTATACAGGGGCTCACAAGGGTGACCCAGTAACCAATCTGGTATGTACCTAAAGTACATGGTATCAATTTAGAGAGAGAACAGCTAGGATGTGGGCCTGATTAGCAGGGCCACAGCCAGACTAAAGTCGAAAAACCAGAGAATCACAGCAAAATCTGAGGGTAATCATAGGAGGCAGACCCTACTCTCCTACAAAGATTCTTCTAGCGGCGCCAAAGTAATTGGCACAACAAACAAAATACTCCTTCTATGGAAACTAGGTCCTAACTATAACTTCATACCGGCTACAGGATATATATAATACTTACCTGTGACATTTTTACCACACATATGCCTTTACACTAAAAATTTGTTGTAAAAGCATGCGTGGTAAAGACTTGCATGGTAACTGAATGCGTGGTAGTGTCACGGTCGCATGCATGCGTGCCTAAGTCATATAACTGCTTCCCCGTTCCACAGCTTCTATAACCGGATACTTCACAAGTGAGATTTGGTTCTTGTCCAGTTTACTAATAAAATCTCTGCTCTACAAATATTTGAAAAACTTCTCTCGTGTCAAAATAAATTGGTCCTGTATCTCACTAAAAGAGCATAATAGGTCACCATCATAACAATCCCCTATTCTTGAAATGCCACTCATCTCAAATCTTTTACCCATGTTATCATGAAATATACCAGGTAAGGCAGAACCCCACAAGGGTGTATAGCAGTTAAACTTAGTGATATTGTTCCTTCTCTTTACTAGTCGCCAGATCTTAAATGCTCCATTCACTGTATATGACCAAGTCGTTTTATAGTTACTCCTTTCCAGGTTTCGCAATAAACAGCCCTTGGCATCAGAACCCAATGTGAGCTCTTATATAGATAGTGCCTGAGCAGGGTTAATATTATGAGTATTGGCCATAATCAGGATTCTCAGACGCTGCAGCATACAAACCCAATGGTAAAACACAAAGCTAGGTACCGCCCACCCACCTCGACTTCTAGGAAGTATCAAATCTTAGCGCCCTTCTTGTTTTTTTTAACTGCTGTAAAAAACTAGAACACAAACTTTCTAGCTTGGTCAGCCAGCGCTTATTAACCTCCAATGGAATGGCACTGAACATATATAAAACTTTTGGGAGGATAAGCCTTTTTACGAGATTACATCTCCCCACCAATGATAAGTGCAAGTTGTTAATTTTGACTAGATCTTGTTTAATCTTCATGGTCAGAGGTGCTAAAGAACAAGTTACTTACCTTCAGTAACAATATATCTGTAAGAAACATAAGTTAGTTATAGATTCCTTACCTTAGAATGTCCCCCAGGCGTCAGACTAGATCTGGAAAGTTTTTTCGTCAGTAGTACCCCTACGCGTCTGTAGTTGGCGTCGGTCGACTCTGCGTCCGTCGTCGGCATCATGGACGCCGGGATGACAATGCGGAGGTTACTTAGACGCCACCCTTGCGCGCTGAAGTCAGTTCTGTACACGACTTTCCGTGCCAGGAACGCAGAGCCATGCAAGACACTGACCACTGGTGCACACAACTAGGGCCCTGAAAAGAGGACCTAAACCCTAGAAATCAGTTCGCAGAACGGGGAGGATGGGTGGGGCGGTAAGGAATCTATAACAAACATATATTTCTTACAGATATATTGTTACGAAAGGTAAGTAACTTGTTCATCTGAAAGAAACAGTTAGTTATAGATTCCTTACCTTAGAATAGATACCCCAGCAATACCAACCCCGGAGGTGGGTCTGCGAACCAAGATCACACCAGAAAGTCCTGGAGAACAGAACAGCCAAAGAAACTGTCTCTCCGGACTTGGCTGGCCAGGCAGTAGTGTTTTGTAAACGTGTGCCGCAATGCGCACGTAGCTGCCTGACAGATGTCATTCAAGGGACTTCTTGTCCCAAAGCAGTAGTGGCTGCTGTCGCCCTGGTGGCATGGTCGCGTAGCCCCACTGAAGGCTCCTTTTTAGCCAGAGAATAACGGGCTTTAATACACAAGCCGACCCATCTAGAGATGGTCCGCTTGTGCACGGCCCGACCTTTCTTGGCACCCACGTAGGCAACAAAGAGCTAGTCATCCACCCAGAACTATTTTGTGTGTTACAAATAGGAGAGCGCACATTTTGGGTCCAGAAGGTGGAGCCTCTCTTCCTCTTTAGAAGTATGCGAAGGCGGAAAAAAGGTGGGCAAAGTGATGGTTTGCCCGATGTGAAAGGAGGTGACAACTTTGGGAAGAAAGGATGGACGAGTTCTTAGGGCAACCTAGGGTACAGCCAGAAAAGGAGGCTTGGATGAAAGAGCCTGGAGCTCACTCACTCTTCTGGCAGATGCGATGGCTACCAGGAATGCAGTCATAAGAGTAAAGAGTCGTAGAGGACAGTTGTGAAGCGGCTCAAAGGGAGCGAACATGAAACAAGTCAAAACCAAATTCAAGTCCCACTGAGGCATCATGAAGGGAATAGGAGAAAAGAGATGAGTGATGCCTTTTAAGAAACGCTATATAACCGGGGACTTGAAGAGGGAAGGTTGATCAGGAAGCCTTAGAAAGGCAGAAATGGCAGAAAGATAGCCCCTGAGAGTGCCCAGAGCAGAACCCTGCTGGGCCAAAGAAAGGAGGAACAAGAGAACCTCAGAAAGAGGCAGAAAGGGGATCCACAGCCTTTTCTGCGCACCATGCCACAAATTTGTTCCATCGGCAAGCGTGTCCCTCCTTAGTGGAGGGACACCAGGCTGCCAAGATCACATCACAGACTTCGGGAGGCAAGTCAAATGAGGTCAACTGCTGTCGCTCAATCTACACGCAAGGAGGTGGAGGCTGGACAGGTTCGGGTGGAGGACCGTACCCTGCTGCTGCGGCAGAAGATGCTCCCGAAGAGGCACTCTGATCAGAGTATCAATGGCCATGCTGATACCAGACTCTTCATGCCCAGTCCGGGGCGATAAGAATGACTTGGGCCCGGTCGCGCCTAGCGACTGCCGCCTAGGAAATTCCAATGCGCAGAATTGCTGACTATTGTGCGTTCTCTTCGGTGGCGAATAGATCTAGCCAAGGCTCTCCCCACTGCAGAAAGAGACCACTCATGTGGCTGAGTTTGTCTGCCCTGTCGTTCGGAGAAACTGTCAGGTGTTGAACCACCAGGGATATGCCCGATGTTCTAGCCATGTCCAGAGGCGCAGGGGCTCCTGAAATAGGGTCCACGACCCTCCCCCTCCTTGTTTGTTACAGTACCACACGGCCGTGGTGTTGTCCGTGAACACCTGCACTACTCTTCCCCGGACAGAGGGAAGGAATGCCTTCAGTGCAAGACGGATTGCCGAAGGTCCAGACGTAGATGTGAAGCTCGAACTCCACCTGAGACTAGAGGCCTCTGATCTCCGTCTCTTCAATGTGGCCGCCCCATCCCAGAAGGGATGCGTCTGTCACCACTGTGTGTACTGGTTGGGGAAGGGAGAGGGATCTGCCCGTTCACCCAATACTGGTTTGTGAGCCACCACTGCAATTGCCGCGCAGTGCCCACTGAGATCTAGACGTAATCGGACAGGTTCCCCTGATACTGCACCCACTGAAACTTCAGGTCCCACTGCAGAGCCTGCATATGCCATCTGGCATGATCGACCAGCAGGATGCAGGAGGTCCAGCAGCCTCAGGGTCATCCTGACCGAAATCCGGGATAGAGGCTAAAAGATCGAACTCATAGCCAGAATATCACAGACTCGCTGTTCGGGAGGATAGACCCGAAACTGCCTCGTGTCTAGAACCGCTCCGATGAAAAGGAGCTTCTGAGAGGGAATCAGGTGCGACTTCGGTAAGTTGATGGAGAACCCTAGCAAATGCAGGAGGTCGGCCATAGTCTGGAGGTGGGAGACGACTGCCTGGGGCGACCCCCCTAGCCTTCAACAACCAGTCCTTGAGATAGGGGAAGACTGGAACCCCTGATCTGCGCAGATGAGCTGCGACCACCGCCATCACTTTTGTGAACACCCGAGGGGCGCTGGTAAGGCCAAAGGGGAGCACAATAAACTAAAAGTGCTCATGGCCTACCGTGAACCGTAGGTAATGCCGGTGGGCTGGCAGGACGGGGATGTGAAAAAAGCGGCCTGCAAGTCCAACGCTACCAACCAGTCTCAGGGATCGGATCGAGGGTAGACAAGACCCGAGCGAGAGTCAACTTTTTGAACTTCTCCTTTCAGAGGAAGCGGTTGACGTTCCTGAGATCCAAGATAAGACGCAGGCCTTTGTCCTTCTTGGGCACCAGAAAGTAGTGTGAATAACAACCACGACCTATTTCTGGTACAGGAATGTGCTTAATGGCCCCCTTGGCCAAGAGGGCCGAAACTTCTTGTTGGCGAAGGGCAAGGTGATCGTCCGACATGCGATGGTACTGAGGTGGCATGGAGGGAGAGGTAGTCTTGAAGGGGAGGGAGTAGCCCCTTGGACTGTCTGCAGAACCCACCTGTTCGATGTGATGGTACGCCAGTGGGGGAGGTGAAGGCGGATACTGCTGCCCACTGGTATTTGGTGGCCCTGGAAGGTCGAACTACGAGAGTTTGGAGGCGGATGCAGAGGGGGCTGTGGAGGACTGGCCCACTCACTGGACCCCAGTGCCACGCTGGTGGTCCCACGTACCCGGCCGCGCTGGGGCAGAACAGCCTGCGCCGGCCTGTAGCTCTGGGTGGGACGTAGTGGGGCACCCCTTCCATAGCCACGAAAGGGGCAAAAGGCAGACTGCGCAGGGCGAGTGGTGGAGAGGCCCAAAGACCTGGCCGCAGCTTGAGAGTCCTTAAAGCGATCTAGCACCTTGTCTGCCTTGTCCCGAAAAGGCGATGGCCATCGAAGGGCATGTCCATGAATGTGGTTTGGACATCCCCGGAAAAGACAGTCGAACACAACCAGGCGTAGTGCAGAAGGGTTACTGACGTGGCATTCATTCTGCCCAGTGCGTCAGTGGTATCCAGCCCACAGCTGATGGACAACTTTGCTGCGTCTCTCCCTTCGGCAACAGCACGGGAGGGCACCGCCCGGGCCTCCTCTGGGCACTGAGGCAGCACCTGCGCCACGGTATCCCACACAGAGTGGGAAACATCTCCTTCCCGAGTTGGTCCAGCTTCTTGGATTCCCTATATGGTGGAGCTGTATGGAAGGCTCCCTTGGACGTAGAGGTTTGGACCACCAAGCTCTCAGGGGTAGGGTGTTGGGAGAGGAAAGTGCGGTCACTCGTTCCGGGCGGGGCGACGGGCAACCATCCTATCCACAGGGGGCCCTGTGTTGGGCCTGGACCAGGCGCCCAAAAGGATGTCCGTAAGGGCTTCGCTGAACGGCAGCAGGGGTTCCGAAGAGCTCATTGCCGGCTGAAGCACCTCTAACAGGAGGTTAGTCCTGACTGCCACCGTAGGAAGCTCGAGGTGGAGAGTCTCGGCCACCCTATGCAACACTTCTGCGTATGAAGCACCCTCCTCCGTAGCCACGGTAGGAGGAGACAACATGCCTGGGTCTGGGGAGGTATCCAGACCACTGGCATCCCCCAGTTCCTCTCTCCAGTCCGACTCACACTCTAGCTGGGCAGTTCAAGGGTCACCAGACCCCTCCCAGTCTTCCTCACCCTCCTCTGGCTGCCAATCTGGCTGAAAATGGCCAGGGTGGAACACAGGCACAAAAGTAGCCATCGGCACCGGATCCGGCACCGTGGTGCCGGTGGAAGCAGCGCTTGTGGAGGCGTCACTAGGACGACCGGCGCCGATCAGGATCCCAGCCTGGATCCGAGAAGGCACGCCGGAGGAGTCGGGCTGCCCAAAGATGGCAAGCATTGCTTTGTAAAATTGACGAAGCTGGGTAGGGGTCGTACCCGATCCAGGGAAGGCCGGAATCGACCCTGAAGGCTCCGCATGCGGAGCCGCGGGAGTGGCACCACCCACACCCTTCGTTGCGTCGGCCGACAGACGAGGAGAAGTCGAATAGCGATGATGCTTCTTCGACTACTTCTTACTGTGGTTCGACTTACCTGACCCCAAATGAGAAGACTTGGAAGACGAGTGGTGGTGATGGCTCGGCGATCGGTCCCACGACCTCCCTCGCGACCTTGAGCGACATGGAGCGAACTGCCGGGCCTGGAGGAGCTTTCCGGACCGTTCACACAAAGACTTTGGGCCATGGTTCGGCAGTTGGAGCACGACTTGTGGTCGTGGTCGCGCTCCAGGCAGAAGAGGCACATGTGGTGCAGATCTGTTACCGATGTCAGTTGGGAGTCCCTGGTACATTTATAAGGGTAATGTCACCTTAGACATAGAAGGTAACAGGCCTAAGGCCTTATATTTAGTAACATATCTAAGCCCTGATTTAAAAAAGGACCAAACTTAAGAGAACAACCTATCAGCTGACACCATCCTCTAGAACCTTCCTGGAAGGAGCTCCAGTCCCTCAGATTTTCATAAGCACCATGCGTATCCAGAGGTACAACTGAGAGTATTAAGTGAGCCCTTCCAAGGGAGGCAGCGGTGGCATGTGAATCTATGAAAGATACCAATACTGGATAAATGCAGTTGAAGGTAAGTAACTCATTTCTTATCCTGTATTAGGGTATCTTTCATAGATTCACATGCTTGAACTAGAATAAAAAGCAGTAATGAGCACATTTTGTCATTTAAATAAACCATACATATATGAATAGTCAGCAACAATTTCTTGAGAATGAAATATAAAAGCATACATACAGATAAATGTAAATATGCATATAAATATGATATAGCAAATGGACAGTTTCCAATATTGGCATAACAAAGTGAAAAAAACAGAGAAATGTGTATTAGAAAGGTTGGTGGAAAGGAAGGAAGGCTCACCTTTATTCAGTTCAGTTCAAAAGCTTTATTCGATTTGTAAAACAAACCAGACAAGCAGAACACATACATATGTAACATACATTGCTAAAAAGGCATCAAGGATACGACAGTTAAAAATGATCAAAAGAAAACCATTGTAAACATAGTAAGAGGGGGTTCTAAGAACATGATATGACCAGAGTTAGAATTGTACTGTACAAAGGCTGTTGCCCAAGAGAACTAAATTCATTTATAATACATACTGCATACATTATACATATGATATATTGCACATAAATAAATAAACAAATATACAGACAGGAAGCCAAGGTAAAAGCGGAACACAATCCAAAATATCATAAAGCTATGGTTTTCCTGGCAGCTGTACATTTGATAAAATATACAGACAGGAGGCCATAGTAAAAACAGGACACAGTCCAAGATATCATAAAACTATGGCTTTCCTGGCAGCTGTACATTTTAATATATATGTTGCTACGAAGAAGCAAATATCCATATCCTCTAGGGAACTAAGAAGCTGTAAAGCATTTCTCGTAGACCGAACATTGTATTTTAAAAAGACGGGTTTTAAGTATGTTACCCTAAAAAAATGATAAAATTTGCAAAACAATAAAAAATGGCAGCAGCTCTGGGGAGAAACATGGTCACAGGGGCATGCTATATCACATCTAGAGTTCATAATGGGAAATGCAACAAGGTGATGAACGATTCCCAATCGTAAGCGTGTTAAGACAAACCGGTGAGAATTACGAGTGACACCAGAGAGGTAAAGTTGGAAACCAGTGGGTAGGTTGTAGTCCCGGTAAGTCATCACTGATTGCAGCTTTCCAGACACCTTTGCACGGCATTCTTTCTTATGACTTAAAAACCTTTGTTTAATGTCTTTCTTTGGGATTGAAACAACAGATTTAGGGTCAAGAAAAATGTCAAACTGGAAGAGGAGATAAAACCAATGATGTATATACTTAAGCCAGAGGATACGTGAGGAGTGGTCCAACCTGAGGCAATCAAGGATTATCTCCTGGGTAAATTGGGTTTCAGTCTTAGCCCAGATTGAGCGCCAGAGCAACAAGGGGCGCATTGCTGCTAGATCCGAAATAAATTCAATTCCTACTTCTTCATGGATCAATTCTACTGATGCAGAAGGTGGTACACATAACAATTTTCTGAGGAACTTATTTTCGTCTCTCTGCACATTTGGACCAACACAATGACCCCAGACCCCCGCACCATACAGCGCTGAGGACACACATTTTACATTATAAATGTTCATCATATCTTTGATGCTCCTCACCCCAAGTTTAGATGAAAATCTAAAGATGCTTTTAGTGGACCTCATTGTTTTTAAACTAATGTTTTCAAACTCGGTTTGCCATGACCCATTATTAGCAAAAGTAATTCCTAAATAACAAAAGGTTTTAACTTGTGACATCTTGTCCTTATCAATAAAAAAGCTGGAATGGGTTTTCTTAGCTTTCATCCCACAGGACATTGCAAAGGTTTTGGATTTATTTACTAGTAGTTTCCTACTTTCGATAAATATCATAAATCTGTCAATGAGGCGCTGTAAACCAATCTGTGTACGGGACAATAGCACAGCGTCGTCCGCATACAATAACATTGTATCACCTGACTATGTGGTTCAATAAAGGAGTAACGTTTGGTTTTAAAATTAGTCAACTTGTTAGAGATTAACATCAATAGGCCGCCCTTAGCTCTACCTGATGGGGAGTTAGATGCGTTGAGGCAGTAGGATGAATAGCCTTCTACATAAATTGGTTCTTGGCACCATGTTTCCTGAAGACAAATAATGTCATGGCCAGCCCCTATAAATTCCTTCCAAAAGGGGGTATTCAGGTTACCTGAGATACCTGCTATATTCCAGGTAACAAAATTAAGCCCCGCCAATACGACTGCTATGTGAGTAACACTATCTCGTTGTGGGGCGGGCAATATATCAAGGGCAAGCTGCTTGTCACCTATAGACTCGGCAAATGATTCCTGATGAACCACTGTAGTAGCTACTTCAATGTCAGGGATCCTGCATGAGGTATGGATACCTGCTGTGTGTGTAGTAGGGTTTGGGTCATTAGGTAAAACTGGGACTATACAAGTTTCATGGGGAATAGCTAAAGTACTGCCTAGCGTCACATCTGTCCCCTGGGCCCCCTGGGTTGGGTTATCACTAAATGGAGTGGCCAATGGTCAATCGACCATTTCCAGGCAATCAAATCTATTACTAACAGGGATTCCCCGCCACCCCCCCGCAGTATGATGGTCGCTGTTAGTGCGCCACGGCCGCTGACCCCACTCGCTACTCCTATTCTTCTGTGGGTACCAAGGACCTATGTTGTTCCACGTGCGCTCAGGTGGTTGCGCCCAATTTGGAACTGTCGGGTGTTGGCGCCCAGGTGGTTGCACCCAGTTAGGAGCTATCGGGGGCTGACGCTCAAGGGGTTGCACCCAGTTAGGTACTATCGGGTGCTGCAGCTCAGGTGGTTGCACCCAATTTGGGACTATCAGGTGCTGGCGCTCTGATGGTTGTACCCAATTTGGAGCTATCGGGGCGGGCAATCAGATGGTTGTACCCAGTTTGGGACTATCGGGTGCTGGCGCTCAGGAGGATGTACCCAATTAGGGGCTAACGGGTTCTGGTGGCTACGTTCATAGGGATAGAAGGAGGAGAGGCGGTGGGCATCAATCCCCCCCTTCTTGGCCATGGCAGGCCAGGAACAAATGTAATCCACCATGTCTGGATCATCACAAGTGACTATAATACAGTCTCCCTGTATGTTTTTGGGTTCGTCCCCAATCCACGGGACTCTACGTACTGCTGAGATTCGACAATTGTGGAGAGATTGAAGGGACCTATTCATGGTAAGCCACTGTGAGACCTTGTTCCAAAGGGACCAGGATGGCTCCTCTTTATTTGTAGATAGCTCGGGGACCCCAGTAAGAACGATGGTATAAGGGGACACTTCTGGCGATAAATGAACGGGGCGTTTAGACCTGAAACCCCTCTTTCCCTCATCAGGTCGAGTCAATGATGGATGCTGGGGCAAAAGTGGGGTAATGGGCCTTTTATTCGATGGCTGAGACAGACCCTTGTTGGGGACAGACTGGGTGGACTGAGTGGGAGTGGGCTGAGAAGGAAGGGTGGCCGTAGTTTCAGTCATACGCACACTCCCAAGGGGGGGGCTTAAAGAGGATGTTTCTGGCTTTTTAGGCTTAGTTAAATTGGGCTGGGTTTTTGATGACGTAGAGGACTTAACTCCGCTGTCCAGTTGAGCCCCTAGAACTCCTGATCTAGAAGGAATCGTAAGACCCACCCCGGGTTTTGCTTGGGCCAAACTGAGCGGAGCCGATGACTTCTGAGTAAGAATAGCGAGTTGTTTTTCTATCGACATAATGCTCTGTTCTAGGGGTTTCAAAACATGATGTAGTAGTTCCCTAATATTCGCTAGGAGCTGTGAATTGGCGTTACCTGAGGTACAGACACCCCCTCTTTGGCCGTAAACACTGAATTTGCTGTGGGTTCCAGTAGGTTAATAGATAAGAGTTAGAATCATTCGATGCACCCTGCGGTGGAGAAATGGTTGCCCCTTTCTTGTTGGTAATAGCAGATTGGGGATTCGTGAGATTGCCTTTCTTTAGGTCTTTTGCCTGTTTTGGAACAGCGCCCTCCTTTGCCCCAATTGGCTGAATCTCGGGGCCTTGATCTTGAGATAACAGTAACTGGAGGTCTGGGGAATTCTCAATGTTCCCCGTGGAGTCAAAGTCAGAAGTGATGTTGGTAGCTGACAAGTCGACCGTTTTCGGGATGGAGTGGACCTCAGCTATGACATTTGGTTGCAATAACACCGGGATGGATGTAGTCAGCTGAAGTGGCGATTGTACTGATGCTAAGGGGCCCAAGGAGGACCTCCTAGCGATTGCCAGGTCCTGTGACACCCTCCGCTCCAATAAGGAAATGCTTAAATTAATGGCCTCGTTAGTTCTAGTAATGAATTGATCGAGCGGCCCAGTAAGCAAAGCCGTTTTCATGGCCGTCTTACTTCTAGACCCCCTGGTCATGGTGGGGGAAAAAATGTACTTGTAATCTAGCAATATGTCAATAACGGGAATCAAAACAAATGTACCTTAAATGGGAAACGTGTAGACCAGATCGCAAGGCCAAGGGGGGTGGCCCAGCCCGGCCTCGCTCGGTCTAGAACGGGCTAAAACAGGCCCGCCCTTGGCCCGGGCTTCGCCCGGCTCGTCCCGCGCGCGCTCCGCGATGCGCGGTGCTGGTGCAGTATTTCAATCACCTGTGGAGGGCGTGGCGGGGAGGTGCTCCTGGCCCAGTTGTATTGTGGGCAATGATGTTTTTCGGCCTCCCTCTTAGCCACCTAACCCCCAGCAACGAGCGTTTCCCGCGGAGCGGGAAACGCGAGAGGTGACGGACAAGCGCTGCCAAATAGCGCTAAGAAGCCCAAAAGCGTGGTTCTCCTCCTCTGCTCGGCCTCAGTCTTTAGAAAAGGTCAGTCCGCTATGTGGGCAGTAGCTGCAACAGAGATTCCCCTCACCTTTATTGAAACAGATGTTTTAGCACCGCCTGTCCCACCGCAGCATCTTTCATCAATTCGGAATCCAGGCAGTAATGCTTAGTGAATGTATGAGTCGTCGTCCAGGTTGCTGCTCTACAAATGTCTGAGAGGGGCATGCCAGCAAACAATGCCATAGATGTAGTCACTGCCCTAGTGGAATGGGCACGAAGGTTTGATTGTAGAGGTTTACCAGCTAGCTGGTGACAGAAGAGAATAGCACCATAGATCCATCTAGATATGCTCTGTTTCGTTAAGGGAAAACCTTTTTTTAGGTAAGCTGTAAGCTACAAAAAGTTGATTAGTCCTACGGAAGGATTTCGTTTTGTCTTGATAAAATTTAAGGCAGCGCTTCAAGTCCAAAGAATGCAAAGCTCTTTCAGCTGCTGTGTGAGGATTTGGAAAAAAGGATTTTAAGACAATTGGCTCATTAAGATGAATGTCTGATGGGACTTTAGGTATAAATTTCGGGTTGGTATGAAGGATCACTCTATCATTCTTAAACTGAATAAAGGGTTCTTGTATTGTGAAAGCTTGAAGTTCACTAACTCTTCTTGTGGACACAAGAGCTAGGAGAAGGGCAGTTTCCCACGAAAGGAATTTTAAGTCAGCTCTATGTATTGGCTCAAACGGATGCTTCATAAGTTGAGCAAGTACCATGTTGAGTTACCATGTTGGAGGCGGAGATCTCAAAGGAGGGAAGGTCCTGAATAGACCTTTAAGAAACTGTTTTATCAGTCTGATTGCTGACGTCAGATGTTTTTGTTGTCTTTCCGCTGTTGGATAGGCCCTTTTCAGAACAGTATCTAGGATAGCTCCCAGGAACGTAAGTCGTTGAGAAGGCTGTAGGTCTGATTCATCTGGGTTTAATTTGAGACCCAATTTGATGAAAAGCCGCAGACAGGTTTTGGAAGACTTATTCGCGGGGTTGAAGGAACGAGCTTTAACGAGCCAGTCGTTGAGATACGGGACAACTTGGTGATGGTGTTGTCTGAGATATGCCGCGACTGGTGATAGGCATTTGTAAAAATGCAAAGAGCCGACTTGAGCCTGAAGGGTAACACTCAGAATTGATAATGTCTACCAGCTATAGCGAACCTGAGATTTTTTTGTGCTTCTTGTGTACTGGTATATGTAAGTCGGCGTCTTGAAGGTCCAGGGATACCATGTTGTCGTTCCTATTGAGAAGCTGCAAGACCTGAATGGTGACCATGCGGAATGATTGTTTCTTGAGGAATTTGTTTAGATTTAGCCTCCACTTGTTCTTCTTTTTCCGCACTAAAAAGAAACGGGAATAGAAACCTTTTCCCCTTTGATGAAAGGGAACACGTCCTATGGCTCCTTTTTGGATCATCAATGTTATTTCTAACTGCAACAGGCGCAGACATTTGTGAGCCAGAGGTTGAGGAGGTGCTGGCGGAGGTCGGTGTATACATTCTAGGAAATGGCCGAATTGTATTAGTAGTAGGACCCAGCGATCTGTTGTGATTTGCTTCCAGTTTTGGAGATAATGGGAGATTTTCCCTCCCACTTTGGTGGGAGGGGAAAAAATTGCAACCAGCAGAAGTGAGAGGTCATTGATGTCTGGCAGACTCCTTTTGTTGTCCCACCTTCCCTAGAAAGGAAGATTTATTGTAGGCAGTCGCAGGCTGTTGTCTCCGAGTGAACTGCGTCCTGTATTGCTGGCTGGAGGAGGTATAGGAAGGGTACCAATATTGCTGGTAACCTCCCCTGTAGGCTGACTGGCTTTTCCACTGTGCATCACAAAAAGGGGTTCTTTTGTACTGGAGGGTACCCAACGCTTTGGCTGTGTTAGTGTCTTTTTTGATTGCCTGAATGGCCTCGTCGAAATGCTAACTGGCAGAAACCAGTGGAAGCAATGTCCATGGCGCAATCAATTATCTCTGAAGTGGTGCGCTCGCCTCCAGTAAAACTTTTCTCGCTTCTTCCTTGATGTCTTGTGGGAGATCGTTGAGGTAAGGAGCGATGTCTGACCACATCTGCCTGTTGTAGCACCCCAGCAGCGCTAAGGAATTAGATGCTCTGACTGTCAACGCCAACGTAGTGGAAAAACGGTTGCCGATGATGTCTAGCCTCCTACCCTCCGTATCTGGTGGTGCCGTAAGTGGAGCTGATGGGTTCTTTGACCTGCGTTGAGCCGCCTGGGCAATAACTGAATCAGGTCTGGGGTGACCTATGAGGCAGGCATGCGCGTCTTCAGGGGCTTTGTATTTCTTGTCGAGCCTTGGTAAGACTAGAGGAACTGTGGGTAGGTTTCTCAATATCTTAATGCCTTGATCCCAAATGTAGTCGATAATTGGCATAGATCTGACTGATTTTTTTTACAAGGCACTTTGAAATCGTAAGGAAAACAGTCTTGTTCGTGAGAAGGCATTGGGAACTCAAAACGTCTGGCTGCTCCCTCCAAGAGATTATGAAATCCTCCAATATCTGCGTGAGGAGCGTCTACTTGAGGCAGAGATGGTGACGCTGGTGGAGGGATAATGTAGTCATCCCATTCGTCTGGACGTGATTGTTTATCCTGGATTTCCCCTTCTTCTTCTTGTCCTTCTTCGTCTTCACCTCTAGATGGAAGATGCTGCACTTGAGACATAGGAAGGAGGTGGAGGCTGACTGCACCGCAGGAGGTGGGGAAACGCTGGAGCCGGAGATGGTGCAAACGTAGGAAACCTTTTTGTAGTCTGTCGGCATTTATTGCAGATCAGATATCAGAGCGGAAGGAAGACGAACCATCTCTGGCTGCAAATGCTGCTGACGACGTTGGTCAGAGTAGTATGTATGTTGGTCATAGAATTGGTCTTCATCCTCTGAGACTTCTTGGTATTTAACATTCAACCCAGAGGGGCTCTGCACAGCCCCAAACAAGCTGTCTTCGTCCAGGTCCTCTTCATCATCTAGTAAATGAGTTGCCAACAAGGCTTGAACCCTACTAGGAGAGGTTAATGAGGGTGTCAGTCTCTCTCTTTGAAATTTTTGCTTGGAAAATAGTTTTCCTGCTCTTGATTTTGGTGTTGTAGAATGAGGTTGTTGTCGGCACACATACCATTGTCGAGGAACTGTCAATGGGCATTGGTATTGATGTCCCAGACGTCATTGGCATAGATGACAATACCTTCAGCGAAGATGCATCTCTCGTCATTGAGGTCGTCGTCGACTCAATGTATAAAATCATCGACGAGATGGTCGTCGACGGTAGCCTCGTTGTCGACGCAGGCAACACCATAGACGAAGCACTCGTCGTGGTCGTCGCAACCTTCGCCGACGATGACAATTTTCTAACTATCTTTATCGTCAACGACAAAGAAGCTTGACTCATTGACGAAGACGTCGTCGACTATGAATAGACGCCGACGAGACTAAAACTGTGGTGACCGTTCTCGTAGATGGCAGTCAGTGAAGTTCTTGTCATCTGTACTGCCGTCAAAGAGCTGTCCGTCGACGGGGCTGAGGAAGGTTTTTTAAAAGCATGTTTCACCTTCACCGGAGGTGTAAGAGGGTACACAAAGCTGATTTCTGAAAGGATTTTTTGACAGAAATCTAACTCTGATGGGCAGATATTGTTTCTTAGTAGCCACTGAAGACTTTGTATGCATCTTCTTTGGATGTTGCTGCGAGGAGTGACCTGAACGGACGTCCAGTGGTCTTTTTTGAGGCATCTTTGAGGAGGATCTCGAGGAACCTTCACTCTCCTCAGAAGATACAGGGTCCTCTCAATCTTTAAGCCACTGCAGCCATAATACCAGCCTCCCCTCACGGTCTTTTAAAGTCTTTGTAGAAAAAGTGCAACTTTCAGTCCTTTGGTTTGTGATCAGGATAAAGGCAGTCTTTATGGGGGTCATCAACGTGTGGTCTTTTCTTTTTGCAGGTACCACAGGGTCTAAAGAGACCTTTTTTAGGTGTGTTCGACATGAAGAAATCAGAAAAATTCATTCAGGCAATGGAAATATAGATGAAAAATACCTTAAATCCAAAAGAAAACCTGAAGACAAGGAAAATTTAGAAGTTAAGATGAGAAAACGGAGCAGAGCTCAGTGGAGACTCCCTTGGCATGCCGTGCGGTAGAAAATCTGAGGGACTGGAGCTCCTTCCAGGAAGGTTCTAGAGGGTGGTGTCAGCTGACTGGTTGTCCTCTTAAGTTTAGTCCTTTTTTAAATAAGGACTTAGATATGTTACTAAATATAAGGGCTTAGGCCTCTTACCTTCTATGTCTAAGGTGACATTACCCTTATAAATGTACCAGGGACTCTCATCTCGACGACGGGGAATGATTCAAGCACTTGAATCTATGAAAGATACCCTAATGCACAAGTTACTTACCTTCGGTAACAATATATCTGTAAGAAACAGTAGTTAGTATTAGATTCCTTACCTTAGAATACCCCCAGGCGTCAGACTGGATCCGGAAACTTTTGCGTAGTAGTACCCTTGCGCGTCGGTAGGCGTCGTCTGCGCCGGAATGACGTCGCCGGAGTACTTAGACGCCGCCCTCGCGCGCTGACGTCAGTTCTTATACACAGCTTTTCCGCGCCAGAAAACGCAGAGCCATGATAAAAACCAACACTGGTGCCATAAAAACTAGGGCCCTGAAAGGCGATGACCTTAACCCTAGATATTGGTTCGCAGAACGGGGAGGATGGGTGGGGCGGTAAGGAATCTAATACTAACTACTGTTGCTGACAGATATATCATTACCGAAGGTAAGTAACTTGTGCATCTGAAATAAACAGGTTAGTATTAGATTACTTACCTTAGAATAGATACCCCAGCAATACCAACCCCGGTGGTGGGTCTGCGAACCAATGATCACACCAGAAAGTCCTGGAGAATGGAATGGCCGAAAAAGCCATCTCTCCGGACTTGGCTGTCCAGGCAGTAGTGTCTTGCAAACGTGTGCAGCGAGGCCCACGTAGCCGCCTGACAGATGTCCTGCAAGGGGACTGCCCGGCCCAGGGCAGTAGTAGCCGCCGTGGCCCGTGTGGAATGGGCACGAAGCCCCACAGGACGCTACTTTCGAGCCAAAGTGAAACAAGCCTTGATACACAAGACGACCCATCGAGAAATGGTTCGTTTGTGCACCGCCCGTCCCTTCTTAGTGCCCACGTAACCAACAAAGAGTTGGTCATCCACCCGGAACTGGTGTGTGCGATCCAAATAGAATGAGAGAGCTCGTTTTGGGTCCAGACGGTGGAGCCTCTCTTCCTCTGTCGAGGGATGCGGAGGCGGAAAGGTGGGCAAGGTGATGGACTGCCCGATGTGGAAGGCTGTGACTACCATGGGCAGGAAAGAGGGTCGCGTCCGCAACACAACTTTGTCCGGATGGACTGAAAGGAAAGGAGGCTTAGAAGAAAGGTCCTGGAGCTCACTCACTCTCCTAGCAGAGGTGATGGCAACCAGGAAAGCAGTCTTCAGAGTAAGAAGGCGAAGAGGACAGATATGAAGTGGCTCAAAGGGAGCGCGCATCAGACAAGTAAGAACAAGGTTCACGTCCCACTGGGGCATCACGAAAGGAACTGGAGGAAACATATTAGTGATGCCTTTCAAAAACCTATTTACAACCGGGGACTTGAACAAAGAGGGCTGATCAGGTAGCCTTAAGAAGGCGGAAATGGCAGAGAGGTAGCCCTTGATAGTGCCCAGAGCGGAGCCCTGCTGGGCAAGAGAAAGAAGAAAGAGAAGAACCTCAGAAAGAGGGGCAGAGAGTGGATCCACAGCCTTTGCTCTGCACCATGCCACAAACTTATTGCACCTTCAGGCGTATACCGATTTTGTGGAGGGACGCCTGGCTGCCAGAATGACATTACAGACTTCAGTAGGCAAGTCAAATGGCCTCAACTGCCGCCGCTCAATCTCCACGCATGTAAGTGGAGACTGGACAGGTTCGGGTGGAGGACCGTCCCCTGCTGCTGCGACAGAAGGTCCTCCTGAAGAGGCAGACGAATCGGGGGATCGACAGACAGGCTGAGTAGCTCGGGATACCAGAACCTCCATGCCCAGTCCGGAGCCACAAGGATGACTTGGGCCCGTTCGCGCCTGATCTTCTTCAGCACTCTGGGCAGAAGTGGTATAGGCGGAAAGGCGTACAATAGACCGCAGCTCCACTCGCGACGAAAAGCGTCGCCGAGCGAGTGGCGCCTTGGAAATTCCAACGCGCAGAACTGATGACATTGCGCGTTCTCTTCTGTGGCGAATAGATCTAACCAAGGCTCTCCCCACTGCTGAAAGAGGCCTTGCGCCACGTCCGAGTTCAGATGCCATTCGTGATCCATCATTCACCGACGGCTGAGTTCGTCTGCGCTGGCATTCAGGGAACCTGCCAGGTGTTGAACCACCAGGGTCACGCCCTGATGTTCCAGCCACTGCCAGAGGCACAGAGCCTCTTGGCATAGGGTCCACGACCCCACCCTGCCCTGTTTGTTGCAGTACCACATGGCGGTGGTGTTGTCCGTGAACACCTGCACTACACTCCCCGGACAGAGGGGAGGAATGCCTTCAGTGCAAGTCGGATCGCCCGCAGCTCCAGAAGGTTGATATGGAGCTGGGACTCCGCCTGAGACCAGAGGCCTCTGATCTCCGCCTCTCCCATGTGGCCTCCCCTACCCTGGAAGGACGCGTCCGTCACAACTACGTGCTCCGGTTGGGGAAGGGAGAGGGATCTGCCGCTGACCCAGTTGCGGTTCGTGAGCCACCACTGCAACTGGCTCGCAGTGCCCTCCGAGATCAGAACGTGGTCGGACAGGTTGCCCTAATGCTCTGCCCACTGAAACTTCAGGTCCCACTACAGAGTCCGCATCCGCCACCTGGCGTGATGCACCAGAAGGATGCAGGAGGCCATCAGCCCTTGGAGCCGCAGCATCAAACTGACCGAGACTCGGGATGAAGGCTGGAAGATCAGAATCAGAGCCTGAATATCCCGAACCCGCTGTTCGGGGGGATAAACCCGAAACTGCGCTGAGTCCAGAACTGCTCCGATGAAGAGGAGCTTCTGAGAGGGGCACAGGTGTGACTTCGGCACGTTGATGGAGAACCCCAGCGAGTGCAAGAGGTCGGCCGTAGTCTGGAGGTGGGAGACGACTGTTTGGGGCGAGCCCGCCTTCAACAACCAATCGTGGAGATAGGGGGAAGACTGAAACACCTAATCTGAGCAGATGAGCTGCGACCACCGCCATCACTTTTGTGAACACCCGTGGGGCGCTGGTAAGGCCGAAGGGGAGCACGGTAAACTGAAAGTGCTCGTGGCCTACTGTGAACTGCAGGTAACGCCGGTGGGCCGGCAGGACGGGGATGTGAAAATACGCGTCCTGCAAGTCCACGCTACCATCTAGTCTTCTGGGTCCAGGGCAGCTAGGACCTGAGCCAAAGTCAGCATCTTGAACTTCTCCTTCCGGAGGAAGCGGTTGACGCTCCGTAGGTCCAAGATACCAGAAAGTAGTGGGAATAGCAACCACATCCTACTTCTGGCCCAGGAACGCGCTCGATGGCTCCCTTGGCCAAGAGGGCCGTAACTTCTTCCTGCAGAAGTTGCAAGTGATCCCCCAACATGCGGTGGCATGATTGGAGGGGTCGCTTCGAATAGGGCGGGAGTAGCCCGTCCGGGCGATTTGCAGCACCTACCTGTCCGACGTGATGGTACGCCAGTGGAGGAGGTGATGGCCAACCGTGCCCCCCACTGGCGACGAATGGGCCTGAAATGCCAGACTAGGAAGGCTTAGAGGCAGATGCTGCGGGGTGGGTGTGGACTGACCTTGCCGGTGTTCCCCGGAACCGCCACGGCGGTACCAACGTCCGGCACTGCGTTGAGACTGGTTCTGCGGCCTGTGCCTAGCTGGACGTGTGGGGGCGCCCCTTCCTTGGCCACGAAAGGAGAGAAAAGCGGAAGTTTGCTGGCGTTGGCCTAGGCCCAAGGACTTGGCCGTATCCCCGGAGTCCTTGAAGCGCTCCAGCACACTGTCTGCCTTATCGCCAAAGAGGCGACGGCCATCAAAGGGCATGTCCATGAGGGTGGACTGGACATCCCCCGAAAAGTTGGCGGACCTCGGCCAGGCGTGTCGGCGAACCGTCACTCTCATTGCCATCGCTCTACCCAGCAAGTCTGTGATGTCGAGTCCACACCGTATTGAGTAGCGTATTGAGTAGCGTGCTGCATCCTGCCCTTCCGCCAGGGCTTGGGTGAGCTTTGCCCGGGCCTCCTCCGGGCACTATGGCAGCACCTCCACAACCGGATCCCAAAAAGAGTGGGTGTAACGGCCCAAAAGGCAGGCAGTGTTGACAGACCGCAGCCCTAAACTCAAGGAGGAGAACAGTTTCTTACCAAACTGATCGTACCTTTTGGATTCCCGATCCGGAGGAGAGGTCGGGAATGCGGTTTGGGACGTAGAGGCCTGGATCACCAGTCTCTCTGTAGTGTGTTTATCTAGGAACCTGATTCGATATTCCTATTTTATGCCCTTGTCCGGCTATAATCAATAATATCCATACAACGGCATAATAATCATATCCATAATTCAAGCGTAGCACATGCTGTCACATTAAGCAAGCCTACTCCTCCAGCCCCCTAGAAAGCACACCGAGTTCTCTAAACAAACCAAACTTCCAGCAACCTGGGAAATCCCCATTGCCTTTGTTTTGATTTCGTCCGAGAACTCCTGTAAAGCACTGTAAGCACGGCCAGTTCTTAGTGACATCTTTATTGACGTCCTATGTCCAACCTTACGTCAAACCCAGGCACCTTTCAGGGGTAAATATACCAACGTTGCCTTAAGCAAACACACGGTGGTAATCCTGGATCAGAGCAGCTATCTACTTCCGAAGAGCCCAGCTGATGCGAGAGCCCACGGATGCTGCCCCTCCCTTTTGACGCGCTGAGAAAGACGCTGTCTTTTCTCCTGCCGAGAAAATCCAGCTCCGGCGTTTCCAGCCTACCCTTGCGGGTGACTGGGATATCGAGTCCTGAGAGAGAGATACCAGCCCTCCTGCTTTCTATTACCCAGGTACTGAGCTGACTAAACCCTTACAGAGAATTCTTGAGTCAGATTCTTGGCAAAACAAACTTAACTTAAACTGCTACTTACTTACTCCTTCCCACGTATTAGGCTTAGGTCAGGTACACCGGGGTAGGCGTAGTTAGATGCACCAGTTGAGTACGATTAGTCAATGTATATATGTATGTATCTAATCTATTTTAAAGTATCATATGGCTAAGAAACCATATCAATGCTTTTACAGTATTATTTTATAATCCTGCTTTTACTGTACGCGCTTTACTTTAAGTATTGCAATTGTAGCAATTCATTTCTCTTGCATGAGGAAGGAGACTGCTCAATAAATAACACCTTTTATTAAAAACGCCCGTCTCTCTTTTCTCTGCAATCTGGTGAAACTAAGTACGCACCTTTGACTGAGTGAAATAGCTGTCTTTTGTTTTCACACGACTCTAGAGATATACTCTTTTTTTTTATTTTTTAAACCTTTATTCAATAAACGCACAATACACAGCTGTCAGCCTACAACCCAGAGGGCCGGCCACTATGACATCCAACGACACATGTATCACACCTTATCAGTCCTCACGGTAGTATTTCAAGTATAAACATTAGACATTACGGCTTGTACTGGATGAGGATAGAGAAGACTAGCATTGAAGGTTTAGTTTTTTAATTTTGATGAAACGAGACGAACAACATGAAACATCATCACATGGCAATAGTCGAGTACCGGGAGTCAAGGGAAGGGTGGCAGGTTCTAGGTAGCATACAATGATGAGCAAACGATTTGAAGGGGGGGAGGGGGGGGTAGCGAGGAGATCAGTAGTATACACATTTGCTAGCCGTAACCCAAAACGCCAACTAAGGGGACAATAAATTATCGATAGTGTAATCTTGTGGGGGAGTGCACAGGTTGCCACGATACGAGCTCCATTGGTACAATATTCTACCCCATTTCTTAGGCCGCCCTCGAGCCACATAGACCGTCTTCTCTTTGATCATACACCAGTCCATGTTCTCCCTCCAAGCCGCTACGGTAGGTGGTGTATGAGAACCCCAGAGTTGCGCAATGTCCCTCTTGGCCACCATGTTACCAAGCGTTGCCCAGATAGTCTGGGCCGTGTTATAATCCGTGGGTTCCCAAACATTAAGAAGACATCTTCTGACCTCTGGCAGGAGGGAGACCCCGGTGACTCTTTCCATGATCGCATGCACTCTGGACCAGAAAACAGCCACAGCCGGACACTCCCAAATAATATGTATAAAAGGTTCCACTCATTCCACAGCCGCGCTTACATAGCCCATCAAGAGAGTAACCCATTCGCACCAGACGCGGACCCGTTACATATACACGGTGGAGGATCTTCAGCTGGACGAATCGGAGACGAGCGGGTATGGCCACCTCCTTAGGGGAGGAGACGGCCATTTGCCAGTCCTCGTCATCCAGTTCAAGGCCATCTGCGGTCCAAGAGGCCCTGAGGCGCCCAAGCAAGTCAGTCCTGTTATTAATGAGCTTCTTATAGAGCAGTGAGATGGTACTGTCAGGCACATAACCATCAACGATACGGTCTTCTAGAGGCGAGGAGTCGGAAATTTCAGTCCCCGGGGGGAAAACCGAGAGCAATGCGTGCTGCACTTGAATATATCGGAAGTATTCCCTATCATCAAGCTCATATTCCAGTTTAAGCGCCTCAAAAGTCGTAACTTGTCCTTTGGACCAGAGATCCCCCACTCTACTGATACCGATCATATTCCATTTATCGAATCCTTTCGTTCTCCACAAATCACCCAATCGATCAGAATCATACAGCAGGGTCACACGAGTCAACCTACCACTCCATCCCGTAGCCGCATCAGCAGCACGCCACACTCGCACAGCAATTTTCGTAGGGCCGGTCAGGGTACCTAGTGGCTTCTGGGAATACAGCGCCCTGCTAAAATTCCCGCCCGGCAAGAGATGCTTATCCATTGCGAAGGCAGGAGTATGGCCAGGGGCGTAAGTCACATGGTTGACAGCGCTGAGCTGCGAGGCCCAGTAATAGCGCCTGATATCAGGGAGGGCGATGCCACCGTCATACCACGGCAAGGTGAGTTTGGGTAAGGAGATACGAGCACGCCCGTCCCAAAGCAGCCGCCTCTGAAGGCCTTCAACTTCACGGAAATACGCCGAAGGTATTGGATCAAAAAAATTCTGAAGAGCATGAGGGAATCTGGGGAGCGACATCATCTTAAACAGAGCAGCCCGTCCCAACGGGGAAAGGGGAAGTCGTCGCCACCGTAAAACGTCAAGCTTAAGCCTCTGGAGAGGGGCCTGCAGGTTACGTTCATAACGGGCGTCGGAGTTTAGCGAGACATAAACCCCCAAGTATCGAAAACCAGACTCAGCAACGAGAATTGGAAATCTACGGGGCAGCGGG
Organism: Lissotriton helveticus; assembly: GCF_964261635.1. Taxonomy (NCBI): domain Eukaryota; kingdom Metazoa; phylum Chordata; class Amphibia; order Caudata; family Salamandridae; genus Lissotriton; species Lissotriton helveticus. The sequence goes on along the minus strand of NC_136063.1, from coordinate 585,826,559 downwards.
GGGAGTTCCCCAGCCAAAACGTAGACGCATGACTTTGACCAGTTAATAACGAGCCCCGAGTTCTTAGCGAAAGAGGTGAGAACATCGAAAAGCACATTCAGAGAGTTACGGGGGGAGGTGAGGTAAAGAAGAATATCGTCAGCGTACAGCGAGACACGATCTTCAAAGTCAGGGGACCACCGGATGCCCCTTATGGAGGGCTCCCAGCGAAGCCATTGAGCCAATGGTTCTAAGGCGAGGGCAAATAGTAACGGCGCCAGTGGACAGCCCTGACGGGTGCCACGTCCAAGCGCGAAAGTGCCAGAGACCCTACCATTCACTAACACCTGGGCTAGTGGTCGTTCATAAAGGAGCTGCACCCAGGCAATGAATTGAGAGCCGAAACCAAACTTAGCGAGAGCCGCCCAGAGATATGGCCATTCTATCGTATCGAAGGCCATAGTGGCGTCGAGAGAAGCCAAAATGGCAGACTCCGAAAGAGTCCCGGCTCTCGCGAGAACTCCGTGGAGTCTCCTAAGATTAAGGCCGGTGTTCCGGTGCGGGATAAAACCGGATTGATCCGGATGGATCAGGTCTCCAACCACCTTAACCAGTCGATTAGCAAGCAATTTCGCTAGAATCTTAGGTTCAGCATTTAACAGGGAAATGGGCCGGTACGAAGCACACCGATCGCGTGGCTTACCTTCCTTGTGAATGACAACGATGGTAGCCAAACGCTGATCAGTAGGAAGGACACCATTATCAAGAGCCTCGAGAAACATGTCCCTCAAATAAGGCGCCATTTCGTCAGGCCGTAGTTTGTACAGCTCAATAGGTAATCCATTGGGCCCCATGGCCCTGCCCGACCGAAGCGCGCGGATGGCACCGGCGATCTCATCCACTGTAATGGGCAACGCGATATCACGTAACAGCAAGCGGGAATCACACTCATCCCTGTCGCTTACCGAGGCATAGACAGTTTGGAAGTGGGCCATGAAACAATCAACAATTCCAATAGGGTCAGACACACAATCCCCAGACGACCTCTCAATCACTGGCACCACTCGACTCGCTCTCTCTTTCTTGTCCAGCCAAGCAATGAGTTTACCCGCCTTATCACCCACATTATAGAGTCTACCCTGCTGCTCTCTGCACATAACTTTAGCAGCATCGGTAACCAGGGCCCTATAATCGTCCTGTTTCAAAGCTAGGGAGTGAAGAGTAGCAGGGGTATCGCTCCCACCCAGAGCGCCCTCGAGCACGACTATCATCCTCAAGGCGCGTCAGCTCTTCATTCCTGGCCTTTTTAGCAGCGTCAATCAATGACAGTGAACAACCCCGAATTACAGTCTTGAAAGCTTCCCACAAGGAGACAGAAGAGGAAACAGACCCCACATTCTCATCGAAGTAGCAATCAATAGCCTTGACCAGCTCGGAACGTGTCTTGGGATTTCTCAAATGCCAGGGATTGATAGGAGCAACTCTCCCCGCACTACCCACTCCAACAGCAACACTTAGCCACAATGGTGAGTGATCAGAAATACCCCTTGGGAGGTGACGAACTTCCCGCACTGATGAAGATTGGGCCGACGGCAATAAGAAGTAGTCGATTCTGGAAAGACTACCGTGGGCCCCAGAGTGGAAAGTGTATTGTAACTGCACAGGATGGAGCATCCTCCAACTATCCACCAACCCAAAAGTGTCAAGGAGCTCGGAGAGCCACCTCTGGGAGTTCGGCAAAACCCTCGGTGGGTAGCGATCAGAATCACCCGAGACCACGGAATTGAAATCCCCCCTAGAAGAAGGAGACCATCAGGAAGCTCGAGCAAAAGCCGCCCCAGGTTGACATAGGTGGTGGCTTGTAAACCCGGGGGGACATATAAATTAACTATAGAGAGCCTACTGCCCTCCCAACTCCCCGAAATTGCAACATATCGACCCCTATCATCAAGCGCCACATCGTCTATCTCAAGGGGCAGGGAGGACCGGATCAGGATGCCCACCCCTCTAGAGCCAGAAGTAAAACCAGCATGTGCCACTAGCTTGTAGCCACACCTATTCATTGCCTGGCAAGCATTTCCTATCAAATGGGTGTCTTGCAACAATACAACATCAGGGGAATGGCGTCTAAGGAACTGAGAGACAACACCACGTTTTATCTTATCCCCCAACCCGTTGACGTTCCAGGACAGCAACCTCAACTCACCACCCCCCATCCCGGAAACGGTCCACTGCCCTCCCCCCTCGACATCCAGCGACAAAAGGATAAAAGCAACGTGCACAGTGCCATGTGAAAATAACAAACACAAGAACAGGAACAATAACAATCCCCCCCCCCCCACCCTCCAATCACCCCCGGTTTCAACACCCCCCACCCTGCACCCCTGCGTTCGACTCGAAAGCCACCCCAACATGCAGTGTGCCTGTCGCCCCTTCATAACTACACTACACAAAGAACCCAGGAGGAGGAAGAAGAGTCCCCTTACACCCTCGGGCTCAACCCAAACAATAGTGTGACAAATGGCAAAACTCAGCTGATAAGCAAGTAAAGAAACCGGACGTCAGGAACCACAATGTCACTCCTGATCCGAAGTGCCCCCCTCTGCTCCACCGGGGGGCACATTCAGATCGTCTCGTTTAGGCAGTGAGTCATGCCAGTCGCTGGCGCAGTCTGGTCGATCAAAGAAAAAGGTCCGCTCTTCGTGCTCGATACGCAGTCGAGCCGGAAACAACATAGCATACTTAAGTCCAAGATCTCGTAGTCGCCTCTTCACTCCCTGAAACCCCATCCTTTGTCGCTGTACCTGCGGGGTAAAGTCTGGGTAGATGTTGACCGTGCCGTTGTCAATATTCAAGGGGCCCCGACCTCGGGAGGCTTGCAGGATAGCGTCTCTGTCACGGAAGTGAAAGAGCCGAGCGATGATGGGCCTGGAGGGGGCCCCCGGCTGAATCTTCCCACCCGGGAAGCGATAAGCACGTTCAACTGCGAAGAATTTGCTGAGTCCAGCGGGGGCCAGATGGTTGAGGATCAGATCTTCGACAAGTAGGTCGACTGTGGTGCCATCGTTTTTTTCCGGTACTCCCACCAAGCGTATGTTGTTACGCCGGGACCTATTTTCATACTCGTCCAGTCTCCGAGCCATCGAGTCGTGCGACGCTCTCAGATTGCCAATCTCCGACTGCGCGTCTGCCACATCCGTAATAAGACTGGCGGTCTTCAAATCCAAGGCCTTGACCCTCTCATTAGTTTTGGAAAGGTCTGCTCTAATGAGAGTAACGTCGACCGCTACAGTATCAATCTTGGAGGCCAGGGCTTCATACTGTTGTCCCATATCTGCTTTCATCCCCTTAATGGCACTCATCAGGTCTTGAAGAGAGACCTCGGGAGGCTCAGCAGAGTCCGACATAGGTCAGCCAGAGTGCGGCCGGTACCACCGGTGGAGCCCTTCGGCTGCGTGTACCGATCCATGACATTAGTCTGAGTGAGTTCTCCGCTGACCGGCGTCTTGGTCTTGCGCTTCTCGGACTCAGGCTTGGTGGCCATATTGGGATCACAGCCCCAAAGGGGCCTTCTGGACCTGGTGAAAATGGCCGACGCCTGCGGGATACAAAGTCCAAATTTTAGGGCCAAAACAGGAAAATGCAGCTTGAGCAACAGGCCGAGGAAGTAGGGACGTGGCCGGACACCACAGTGGGTGAAGTTGCACCGCCGTGGGTGACGATCCGCTTGTAGCACAAGCACTCGAGGGTCCGGGGAGAAACCGAAACTGAAAGTGACAATCAGGCCGACTAGGGGGACGTCCCTCCGGCCACTGTTGTTGAATTACTCCCCGGCCCAATGGAGCAGCCAAGTCCCCGGTCTCGCTCGGGATGGGTCCAAAAAGTTGGAGTCGACGTAGAATCGGTTCCCGACGTCCGATTTTAATTTCTGGAAGGATATCAGGATCAGCGAGTGTAGATCTTGAATAGCCCATCAATAAAACAGGATATTATTAGGATATTTGCGAGAAGGCGGCGCGGGTCTCGGGAGCCCTCTGCTCACGCGACCATCTAGGACGCCCGCGTGACTCCTCCTCTAGAGATATACTCTTAATCAGGGAGAGCAAAGTTGTCATGTTTTATGGTTGTCAGAAGCTAATCCCTTCTTGTCTATCCAGGGAGGTTAAACTCCTCCTCGCTTATTCGAGAAAGTTTCTAGTGACCTCTGAGCTAGCTGGCAAAAACTAAGTCTAATATAGTCAGTAGAGACCTAGTTAACCTCAGTCCTACGTCTACACTGCTGAATATATTATTCCAATGCGCAGAGCCTATTGGGACTATAGGAACTACACTACATGGCGCCCAACGTTTGGTAAGGCGATAAATCTAACGCAAGACGTTAGAGTAACTCAGTCGTGCTTTTTCACACAGACCCTTTCTCCCGTAAATACTCCAAAGACGTCAGGAGTGGGTCAAAGGTTAAAATCCGCCGAAACTTAGTAGGAAGAGATTTCTATGAATAGTTTTTGGTATATTCAACGTTGAAGGATACAGTGTTCCAAAATATTGTGCACCTAATCTTTGTTTCCTTGAAACTTGATCTGCAAACAAAAACCTTTCTGCCAGTAAAATGGGGGAAAGTGAAGAAGAGAGGGAGACAGCTAGAATAGCAGCTCAACTCCAAGCGGATGACACAAGTCTCCTGCAGACCGACCCGGATGCAATACTCATTCCGGTCAACATAAGAAAAACTATAACTCTTAAACTTCTAGAAAATGGACTGACATCAAGAGGTGGTACAGTCATATTCGTAATTGAGGCACATGAATATCGGCAGACAGAGGTATTCTATTCATGGATAAACTTTCCAGCAGCAAACGCTGTCACACATGAATTCCACTATTACAAAATAGAGGAACCTCCGGATGAGTACACTCCTTTCGAGGAGGTGGAAATCCCATTAAAATACCAAGAGCACCTGCTCTGGTTTAAAGGCGCCCTAAAACATAATAATCACATCACCAGGCTCGGTCCACTAGGTAGACCAGGAGCAACGTGGCCGGTTCTAGCCAGCTACACACCACATCCAGACATTGATAAAATGTCAAGCGAAGAACTCTTAGTTAAAATAAAAGAATTAACACAGGCATATAGAGAGTTTGTTCAATTGGCAACAGAAATTGAAAGAAACAGATATAGCAGAACAACCAATTGAACTTGCCAGAATAATAGAAAAATGCTATGAAGAACTAGGAAGAGATAGTTTGGGTGGGAAACCAGTAAAACCCCAACTAACTGAAAATCCTGAAAAAATATTTATTAAAAATAATCAAAATACTCCAAAACAGAGCTGGGATGGAAATAAACAATCCACTCCCAAAGAAAAAAGATTCCAGTCCAGAGGAAGGTCTCCTCGGCGGAGAGAAATATCTCCGGACCAAGGACACAAGTCTCCCCAGAGGGAGCCCTCTGAGAAAAGATACAACCTTAGAAATAGGGATAATTTGAAGAAACCTGATAGATATCAAGATATTGATACACGTCCCTCTCGATCTTTTCAGACTTCCTCGCAGAAATCGGAAAGAAGAGGACGGTCAGAACACAGGGAAGAGCACGTCAAGTCCAAAGACAAGGAACCTGCTCATCAAAGTAAAAAATTACAATTTCCAAAAAAGAAGGTAGCCAGTATAAAAATAATCAAACATGCCGAGGATCCTGAGGACACAGCTGAAAAACGGAGAGTGGGCTCAGACAATCAATCAATCAATCACAGTACTTGTATAGCGGTGGAGAAGCGTGGCTCAGTGGTTAGAGGCGGCAGACCCGGAAGCTGAGATCGATCGTGGACCAGGGTTCGATTCCCCGCCTCGGCGGGTCTCGGGCGCAAAAATTCCACGGACTCGACAATTCTCGCTCTGGTGCCTACTCAACTCACGGGGTCACACTCTGCGACTCTGGGCAATAGCTTGCTTAATCTCCACTACGGCCCCTCGCGGCGGGATGCCTGGCTTTCACCTTGTGGACACCCTGCCGGGGTTTCTCACAGAGGAATACCAGGACGGGTTCCCTAAGCAAGCGCCGGGACGCTTACGGGCAGCCGTGCGCTTTACAAGTCCAATACATTTACATTTACTCACCCGGGAGGGTCTCAAGGCGCTTGGGGGAAGGGGTTCGCTACTGCTCGAACAGCCAGGTCTTGAGTTGCCTCCTGAAGGCGAGGTCGTCCTGGGTCAGCCGAAGGTGGATGGGGAGGGAGTTCCATGTCTTGGCCGACAGGTAGGAGAAGGATCTGCCTCCGGCGGTGGCTCTTCGGATGCGTGGTACGGCGGCGAGGACGAGGCTAGCAGACCGTAGCTGGCGGGTGGGCGTGTGGAAGGTCAGGCGGTCGTTGAGGTACTTATGGCCCAGGTCGTGGAGAGACTTGTGTGCGTGGGTGAGGAGCCTGAACGTGATCCTCTTGTTGACGGGGAGCCAGTGTAGGTCCCTCAGGTGGCCGGAGATGTGGCTGCGTCGGGGGATGTCCAGGATGAGTCGGGCGGAGGCGTTCTGGATGCGTTGTAGTCTTTTCTGTAGCTTGGCTGTGGTTCCGGCGTGGAGGGTGTTTCCGTAGTCCAGTCGGCTGGTGACGAGGGCCTGGGTGACCGTCTTCCTGGTTTCGGTCGGGATCCAACGGAAGATCTTGCGTAGCATGTGGAGGGTGTGAAAGCATGAAGAGGAGACGGCGTTGACTTGTCTGGTCATCGAGAGGGAGGAGTCCAGGATGAAGCCCAGGTTGCGTGCGTGGTCTGTAGGTTTGGGAGCGGTGCCCAGGGCTGGTGGCCATCAGGAGTCGTCCCAGGCGGAGGGTGATGGTCCCAGGATGAGGACTTCCGTCTTGTCTGAGTTCAGTTTCAGGCGGCTGTTCTTCATCCACTCGGCGACGTCTTTCATCCCTTCGTGGAGGCTGGTTCTGGCGGTGTCGGGGTCTCTGGTGAGGGAGAGGATCAGCTGGGTGTCGTCGGCGTAGGAGATGATGTTGAGGTTGTGTTGGCGTGCGATGGCAGCAAGAGGTCTCATGTAGACGTTGAAGAGGGTGGGGCTGAGTGATGATTCTTGCGGGACGCCGCAGATGACTTCGGTGGCCTCGGATCGAAACGGGGGGAGGCGGACTCTGTGTGTTCTTCCGGCGAGGAACGAGGTGATCCACTCCAGTGCCTTCTCCTGGATGCCGGTGTTGCTGAGGCGTTGGACTAGGGTGCGGTGGCAGACCGTGTCGAACGCTGCTGAGAGGTCCAGGAGGATGAGTGCCGCTGTTTCCCCGTTGTCGAGAAGGGCTCGGATGTCGTCGGTGGCTGCGATGAGAGCGGTCTCGGTGCTGTGGTTGGCTCTGAAACCGGACTGCGAGGGGTCGAGGCATCCATTCGTCTCGAGGAAGGCGGCAAGTTGTCTGTTGGCGATCTTCTCGATGACTTTGGCAGGAAAAGGGAGGAGCGAGATGGGGCGGAAGTTCTTGAGGTCGGTGGGGTCCGCTGTTGGTTTCTTCAGTAGGGCGCTGAGCTCGGCGTGCTTCCAGCTCTCCGGGAAGGTGGCGGTGTCGAAGGAGGTGTTGATGACGTCTCGGAGTTGTGGTGCGATGGTGGAGTCGGCCTTGTTGAAGACGTGGTGGGGGCAGGGGGCAGTCGGAGATCCGGAGTGGATGGTGTTCATTGTGCGGGCTGTGTCTTCGGTGGTCACCTTGGTCCAGGTGCGGAGGGTGGCGGTGGGGTGCGTTGGTTCTGCGGTTGGGTGCGTGAATGGTGCGCCGAAGCTGTTGTGTATGTCGGCAATCTTGCGGTGGAAGAACGAGGCGAGGGAGTTGCAGAGATCTTGTGAAGGGGTGATGTCGTTGTTGCCGGTGCTGGGGTTGGAGAACTCCTTGACGATGCTGAAGAGTTCCTTGCTGTCGTGTGCGTTGTTGTCCAGTCGATCCTTCAGTGATTTCTTCTTGGTGGTGCGGATGAGCTGGTGGTGCTTGCGGGTGGCGTGTTTGAGGGCGGTCATGTTGTCAGTGGTCCGGTCGAGGAGCCAGGCTTTCTCGAGGGTGTGGCAGGTCTTCTTGGAGTCCTTGAGTTCGTCGGTGAACCAGGGGGCCTTCTTGCTTCTGGGGTTGCTGGAAGGGTTCTTCAGTGGTGTGAGGTCGTCGGCGCAGGCGGTCAGCCAGTGCGTGAAGTTGCGGGCTGCTTCGTTGGGGTCCGGTGTGCTGGCGGGTGGGTTCTGGCAGAGGGAAGTGGTGAGCTGGTCGGCGGTGATCTTGCTCCAGTTTCTGTGAGGAACCTGTTGTGGGTGGGGGTGGGTGGTGGTTTTTCTGAAGCTGAAGTGGACGCAGCTGTGGTCGGTCCAGTGAAGTCCGTGGAGTGGCTGAAGGCGATGTGCTTGCTGGATGAGAAGACGGGATCAAGCGTGTGGCCGGCGTAGTGGGTGGGGGTGTTGACCAGTTGCTTGAGTCCGAGGTTGGCGAGGTTGTCCAGCAGGGTGACGGTGTTGCGGTCCTTGTTGTTCTCCAGGTGGAAGTTGAGGTCCCCTAGGAGGATGTAGTCGGCGGAGGGGAGGGCGTGTGGGCTGATGAAGTCAGCGATGTCTTCGCTGAATTGGGTGCGTGGTCCCGGGGGTCTGTAGATGAGGGTGCCTCTGAGGGTCGTCTTTGGGTCGGTGTGGATCTGGAAGTGTAGGTGTTCGGCGGCGGCGTAGGTGTCGTCGGCGTCGGTCGTGATGCGGATGGTGTTCTTGTGGACGATGGTGATGCCTCCTCCAGTTTGGTTCACGCGGTCCCTCCGGACGATCTTGTATCCGTCCGGGATGGCAATGGCGATGAGGAGGCGTTCATCCAGGTTTCTGTGAGGAAGGCGACGTCTGGTGATGTGGTGTCGAGCAGGTTCCAGAGTTCGACGGCGTGTCTGTGGACGGAGCGGGTGTTGAGCAGGATGCACTTGAGGTGGTTGTTGCTGGCGCTCGGCTTGGCGGGAGCGGTGCAGGTTGGACGCAGGTGAATTTGCAGGCATGGCAGGTGAAGGGTCCGTGGGTGCGTTTCGGAGTGACTCGGCAGCAGGCGGGGGTTGGACCGGCGTTGAGTGCGTTGAGGGTGGCGTCGTCGTAGGTTCGTCGTGTTGTCTGGCGTCGGCGGGGGCCAGGGGTCCTGGCGCTGGGCACGGTCCAGGCGTGGACGTGCGCAGACGGGCTTGCCTTTGGCGCGCCCGCTGCGCGTTCGCTCGGTCGCCATTTATGGCTAAGTGGGAGGGAGGAGCAGTTGGGCGGCGGGAGCGGGGAGGACACAAAACAAAAGGGTGCGTGGCCGTGTGAACGGCGGCGGGGAGCCAATGCTAGACAGCGCAGCAGAAGTGAGAATAGCTCGCAAGATCCTGATGAATCATCTGGAGACAGTGGACACGAATGAATACATTCAGGTGGAAACTGCAGATACCAGAGTTAGCAAACCTCATAAAATATACGAAATAACATTACGTATAGAGGGAGATAAGACTAGGAAAATAAGGGGTCTATTTTGGGATAACCTTTCCAAAGGCTATGACATCCTTTTAGCTGAAAAAGACTGGCCACCAGAGTTTGTCAGGGAGTGCCCTCATGGCGAAGAAATGATTATGCCTGCCTTCTCAAATCATATTCCAATTCATAAAAAATATACACTTGCAAGAAAGTGGGCGGTAGCCCAAGCTCCTGCATTATATAAAAACCATGTAGGATGGGATGAGGACTCTCCTCCTCACAAAATCCAGTTAAAATGTCAACCAACTGCACAGAGGCAGTACCCAATTAAGCAAGAAGCTAAAAAACAGGTCAGGGAGATCTTAGATCAACTTGAATACCAGGGGTGATTGAAACTTGCACCTCACAAATGAACAATCCTTTGTTTCCTGTCTCCAAGCCAGACGATTCATATCGACTAGTTTTGGACTACAGACACCTAAACTCATGTTGCAAAACTTTTGCAGTACAAAACTCACACAGTGCAGCACTAATGAATACCATCGTGCGCAAAAAATACAAAACAACATTAGACATCTCTAATGGATTCTTTTGTCAAAACATAGCACCTGAAAGCAGGTATTTGACCGCTTTCTCAATAATGGGCTCGCAGAAAAAAATTATGTCGACTCCCACAGGGGTTCAAGAACAGCCCAGGATTATTCTGAGCAAGAGTAACAGAGTTACTACAAATGTATGATGTTGAGGCATTATCTTATGTCGATGACATCTATCTAACAGATGATGACTTGGATACTCACTTGAAAAGAGTGAACACCATAATACTTGGGTTCGCAGCAGAGGGTTACAAATTCAACTTTAAAAAGTCACGAATTGCCCATCTAACTGTCCTGTTTTTAGGATATGAATTATCAAGTAAAGGCAAAAGCCTGGCAGACATTTTCTTAGAAAAATGCGCTGTAATCCAAGCACCAAAAACGCTGAAAAACTTACAATCAATTCTAGGTTTCCTGAATTTCGGAAGAACTTACATTCTAAATTATGCAGAGAGGGTTAAACCTCTCTACGAACTAATAAAACCAGATTTTAAACCAATCAATTGGACTCAAACACACACAGAAATTTTGAGATCATTACAAACAGACATGTTAGCTAAAACAAAATTGCAAACTCGCGATAATACACGCAACCTTGTAATCAGAGTCATCCCAGGAAGAAGCGGATTCACGTACCTGACCTCTAATGAGGGGGAAAAGGTACCAATAGCGTACAAATCACACTGGTACTCACAAGCTGAAAAATCATTCAGTCTTGCGAAAAATGTTGTAAATGCGGTTCAAACAGCTGTAGCAAAAGAAAGTGCCCAAGCCCAAGGCAGACGGATTACTGTTTTAACAGCAGAATCAGACTTCGAGGCATTAACAAGCCCATGTAATTTAACTACCGTGGCATTAGATCCAAAATGGATACAATGGGAAAATTCTCTTGCTACAGAAAAAGTGAAATACTATTTTGACCCGGAAATGAAAAAATCGAAATATCTAACATATGAAAAAGAATATTCTCTGCCTAACGACATTCTGCCCATACAACTTTACGCCTGCGTAATATACACAAACAGTTATGCAGAACCCTCAGTTTGGCGAAAACAAGCTTATAAGGCTACGTGCAAAGTTGTTAAATGCCGGTGGCGCGGACATAAATTAATGCCACTGGTAACAATATCACAATCTGTAAAAGACAATTCAGGTCAACAAACTGAACTAATAGCTTTGAAAATGGCACTAGATATTGCCGATCGCGAATTCCCGACACTAATAGTGTGCGATTCGCATTACTGCGTCAAATCATACAATAATGACTTGCAGAAATGGGTTCAAAACGGTTACAAAGATGACACAGGTGCAACAATCAAGCAAAAATCGCTTTGGGAACAAGTAGTTCTTTTACAGAAAGAACTACAAAAGACTCACGTGATACATTCACTGAGTCATCAGCGTGATGGCGTTCACGTTGCAGGGAATTCATTGGCTGAGACAGCCACAGCGGAAGCAACTAAACCGGCTTCCGTAGCCACAAAAAAGCGTGCAGAAAAATACATAGACGGGGAAACCGTGCTGGCGGTAAAAACGGCTTCAAAAGGCGACTGTGCAGCACTACCCGTGACTTTTCCACTCAATTATACATACATAATCGATGCAAACTCCGTTCCTTTTGCTCGAATCCCTGGAGTGGGGGATAGGGTGATTCCAAACATGAACAGGAGAAACTTATTAATAGCAGACGCACACATGGGTGAAGGTCTAGGGCATCAAGGGATCTTGAAATCTCTGAGGGAATTACAATCAGAATACTGGTGTCCGGGAATAAGCCTGCAGAACTACAAATTTGCATTTTACTGTTAAGACTGCAACAGAGATCGTAGTGGCGAACTGCCCGGAATATTGCCATTACCCTTCTTTTAGATAGCATAAGAATATCAATACGAAATACCCAGAAAAAATGCGTCCCATTAATATTATTTAAGACTAGATTCACTTAAAATGTAGACCCCAGCTCTCGGCTGACGTCAGAACTGTTATAAAAGATTTGCGAGTCTATATCGGCACATACGCAATTGGCATGCTACATTCTGACCATGGTCCTGCTTTTAGCTCTCGAGCTTATAAGGAGGCCACGACCAGCATGGGCATTGCATTGCGGTACTCTTGTCACTTCCTTCCTGAGGGAAACGGGATTGTGGAAAGAAAAAACCGAGACATAAAGCAATCTATAAAGGCAAAGGTATTAGGTTCAGATGATGGGTGGGTCAAACATTTAACAAGTGTCCAATGTAGTCTTAACAATCTGCCAAGAAATTCTCTAAAAGGTTTCAGTCCGTACGAACTATTGTTCGGAACTAGAATGCATATCCAGGAACTTGATAGTCAGACTTCAGTGGTAGAAGGAAAATGCTTTGATATCAAAGATCGTTTGGCTATTTTACAGGACTTAAATGAAACAAGAAAAGACCTGAGCAACATAAAGTTAAAACAGCAGCCAACAGTCACTGAAGAGAAACCACCTGTCCCAGCAAGGCCTGTCTGGATTCCAAAGATTGGGGATCTGGTCAGAGAGAAAATCACGGTGAAGAAGGAATTTGGGCCTTCTTACAGAAAAGCAGTACCTGTCTTAGCTGTCAACGGAACAAGATCAGTTGTACTACCGCCCCTTGCTGGTAAAAAGGAGAACCGAGTTGTATCCATCGACCTGGTTAAACCACAATCATGTGGCCAATAATAAGTAGTAGGCCAAGTGGACTCCCAAGAAATAGCAGAACGCCAAAGTTTGCTACAAAACAAGAGGTTCAAACTGAGAGACTAATCACATTTGATAAACCTACAGTGAATCAACAAGGACTATGCAACAAAGCCATGGAACTTTTGCCTCTTAAAACCCAAATTGCAACAGCTCGTCAAGAAACACCTGTCTACAACGATGAAGCCTCGGACTATGCTAATGAAACAAAGAAAATTCCAAAAGCAAATGAAAATCCAGAAGGGATTCCAACAATTGACAGAACTGCATCAGGCTACTTCATCAATTTCGATGACTTTTCAGAGGATCCAAGCGAACCTGAGGAACAGCCAACAGAAACAAAGACTTTTAAAGACAAAGCAAAAGAACTCTTTCATCAACTCAAAGAAACCTATCTGATTTCTCCATGGATTGAATTTTGGTTTGTGCTAGGTGTACTTTTCCTCCTGCTTTGGCTCATCATGGTACTGTGCTTGGGACATTTCATTGAGGGAAAATATAGCAAAATGGACCGAGCAAGTCAGAACATCAACTTGGTCCTAAAGCCACACAAGTCATCCCACATCGAGAAAAGAGAACTATCATCAGTAAATTTCACAGCCAATCCAATACCCGGTGGGGTAGCTTGGGACAAAACAGATTACGAAATTTATGGCCCGGTCGAGCTCTTGAAGTATCCACATCAATTCAAGGTTTCATTAAGTGACTTTGTAAAACTGAGCACATTCTCTGATGATTGGGACTTTGAAAGTATTAATGATATGATGTCAGATTTAGTTATGTCAGCAAAATTTACAGAACATGATTATTTACAGGGTTCATCAAATTATGAACAGATGTATTGCTACAATCACTATGCTAACCATTATTTGCATAAATCTGCTCAACCTAGAAATGTTTTGAATTATAATCAATGGGAACATTGTGCAACTCCACCAAAAGGCAATTCAAAAACATTTTCTCATAAGTTCCCATACTTCTCAGGGTTTAACACAAGTGATGCAGAAACGTTTTATTTCAAACTGTTAAATAAGACAGGAATGAAAACAATGCTGACAAACACTAAATTAATCTATTCAGAAGCATTTTATGAAAAAATGACTACATTTGGTTTTGATTTTTGGAAAAACAATATTGAAACAAAAACCATCTGGGGTACCAAAGATTGGCAGGTCCAAGGTATAGAATCATTATTTAGAGCCTGCATGATCCCAGAACGAATTATATTCTTGAATGATACCATTCAACAGACAACCTGTCTTGGCCTAGCCAAAATTAAAGACTTAAACAAAACGTCTATTCCAAAGCCAACACCTGACAGTAATAGCACTACAGATGTTAAGATAGACGTATCCCATATATTTAATCAAAACAGAACACATCCTGATTGGAAAAAAATGGTTGATCTGGCCGAAACACACAAATAACTGTCAAGATAGATTCCTGAACAAAATACAGGGGTTCAAATTGACCAGGCCAGACCCTAGATACTCCCAGAGACAACATCCAGGGATAGTTACAACATACAGTGTAGGGAAACTCTGCCTCGAATGGCTACAGACATCCACACTGGCAGAAATTAAGCAACACTTGACTTTACTTAAAGATGGTGCTGACTTGCGTGATTTCATAATGGGACCACGCAAACCGCGTCAAAAACGTTTCATAGCGGCCGGTATATATGCAGCTTACAACGAAGCTTGGAAAATAATGCAAATTGAAACAGCAGAGAAAATACGGGAAATTGACCGTATTAATTTGGAAAAATCACTTTCTGTTGTGGACAATGGGTTAATGACTCTGTCTTCCAGAATATATTCACTGGACAGTATTGTATCATCTGCAATTGATATAATAGAGCAGGACTTACTAATGTTACAACACGGTCAGTCCCAATTACGTTCTATTGTACAGCTTGGCTGGACGTTACAAAATCTGCGTTCAGGCTACGTGCCTTAGCGTTTAATCAACACAACATCATTATTCTCTATCTTTAACCTTACTGATACACAAATCAGCTTGGCACAAAAAGGAGCGGAATATACAATTCTGAGCATTGAAAAACTTGAGAGATTACCATTGACAATGTCAGAACGACCTGTCATTGAATGGATAATACACGGAATAATAACTATTCCGATAACAACTTTCAAATTTAAATTCTGTCAAGAATATATACCAGCAGGCCAGTATGAAAGGTTGGGAAAAGGGTACATTAAGTCATCATGGAAATTACCATACACACACACATGTTATAGTGAAAAAGGACAGAATGTATTTCTTAGTGGTAATAATTGTAAACGGTCACTAAGTGGTATACTTCTGTGTCAAGGTATTAATCTGCATGGGGCCTGTGAGGGGACTTCAAATAACCTTTCATGTCACCAGCATGGCACACCTGCAACTCGAATAGAGCCATTCTTTAGACGGCTTTCTAACGGGAGCTACATTCTAATAGTGGACCACAGATGTTGTGGCTTGGTGCCAGGAAAAGCTTATCTAGTAAGCGTTTCTTCCATGGTCACTTGTTGTATGCAAATAGTTTCCGAACAACACTCCAGACAGGGAGGGAAAAATTTGGCCCATTTTGAATATCTCTTCTATTCGAATTGATACTTTAAGCAGAATGAAGTCTGTTCTTCTACAGACGACTGTGCCCTTGACGTCATCAAAAGAAACGTATGATCTTCAAGTTGCAAGGACAACGGCAGAGATACATAACCTTTTATCAACAAATTGCCCCTTACATTTCGCGGAAATGCTAAGCCAAATCCTAAACATGACCGATACGAATGGTATCCCACATGTATTTAAGACAATTTTTTCGGGACTGGTAACACCCTTCAAAGCAGTCCTGGGCATCTTTCGTCATTTTTTCCATTCGGTTTTTGGTGGCCTACCACTCCTGTTGGGACTCGTAGCAGGCATTTTATTTTTGATTCTCCTGCTTCGTTATGGCAAGCCATGTCACAGACAAGACTCCAGCAACAATGGAAGAAACGATCCTAGCTATACGCTATCGGGACCGCATAACTAAAGTCCTTGGATTAGCCCGGCTAAGAAATCTGAATATGACCTGGTTTCTTTCATTCAGACCCATCTGGCAGAATTGTATCTTACCTGTGTTAAGATGTATGCTGTGCGGAGAAGAATGCGTGTTGGACGTCTGTCTTACACTACAATCAGAAGTACCATTGGATACAGATACTTTGCCAAGTCCTATAACGGCTCATGCATCGTGTTGTCCCCAGCGGTTACCCATCCTGATGACGACATTCGTTGAGACTTCACCACTGCGATTAAAGGGTAGTGAAGTGCAAGATGAGAGCAGCATCAACCAGGTACGACCTTCTGTGAGCAATGCTGATCCTGTCATCGATGATAGCAATCATTCTCACGACTGCACAGTTGCGGCATTTTCCAACTTGGTCGAACTTTCACCTGAAGCGGTAAACTGCTTTTTTGAAAGTCTGTCTGAAATGATGTTTTCCCCCGAACAAAAAGAATAACTTTTAAGCAAACTAGTACACAGCGTTCCCTGAACTCTGAATTCGGCCTTCGGCTTTGATAAACAAAAGCTACTGAACATATTTGGAACTATATTTTTTTCTCTCTCCCCTGAAAGCGAAATTATTTTTTCCCGATTCCAAAATATTTACCTTTTTGGCACAATACTCTGCTTGAAGTAGAACTATTCTTAGAGAACAGAGCTTCTATTTAAGGAACTCTAGAGACAATATATTACCTCAGCCTCTAGCATATTTACAAATGACTGTATTTATATGTGATGGAATGGTCTCACACTTTTTATTCTGTATTAAGAGCCATTTCATGTGTAAATTTCGCAAATCATTCATGCCGATATATATATGCATCCTTTTTAATGAATGATTACACTGCTTGAAACGCGTACAGTACCCATAATCATTTTCATGTATTTCGCATACACCATTTCAAATGCAAAAATGTATTTTGGGGTGGGTTGGTATACACGTGCACCCTTTATGTTTACTATTGCTTAGTTTTTAGTAATGATGGACATTAATTCGTGGAGTGGGTGTAGTGTGTTTATCTAGGAACCTGAATCGATATTCCTATTTTATGCCCTTGTCCGGCTATAATCAATAATATCCATACAACGGCATAATAATCATATCCATAATTCAAGCGTAGCACATGCTGTCACATTAAGCAAG
The DNA here is from genome assembly GCF_964261635.1 of Lissotriton helveticus. Taxonomy (NCBI): domain Eukaryota; kingdom Metazoa; phylum Chordata; class Amphibia; order Caudata; family Salamandridae; genus Lissotriton; species Lissotriton helveticus. The sequence continues at coordinate 585,809,649 of NC_136063.1, read as the reverse complement.
CCTACTCCTCCAGCCCCCTAGAAAGCACACCGAGTTCTCTAAACAAATCAAACCTCCAGCAACCTGGGAAATCCCCATTGCCTTTGTTTTGATTTCGTCCGAGAACTCCTGTAAAGCACTGTAAGAACGGCCAGTTCTTAGTGACATCTTTATTGACGTCTTATGTCCAACCTTACGTCAAACCCAGGCACCTTTCAGGTATAAATATACCAACGCTGCCTTAAGCAAACACACGGTGGTAATCCTGGAGCAGAGCAGCTATCTACTTCCGAAGAGCCCAGCTGATGCGAGAGCCCACGGACGCTGCCCCTCCCTTTTGACGCGCTGAGAAAGACGCTGTCTTTTCTCCTGCCAAGAAAATCCAGCTCCGGTGTTTCCAGCCTACCCTTGCGGGTGACTGGGATATCGAGTCCTGAGAGAGAGAGATACCAGCCCTCCTGCTTTCTATTACCCAGGTACTGAGCTGACTAAACCCTTACAGAGAATTCTTGAGTCAGATTCTTGGCAAAACGAACTTAACTTAAACTGCTACTTACTTACTCCTTCCCACGTATTAGGCTTAGGTCAGGTACACCGGGGTAGGCGTAGTTAGAAGCACCAGTTGAGTACGATTAGTCAATGTATATATGTATGTATCTATTTTATCTATTTTAAAGTATCATATGGCTAAGAAACCATATCAATGCTTTTACAGTATTATTTTATAATCCTGCTTTTACTGTACGCACTTTACTTTACTATAAGTATTGCAATTGTAGCAATTCATTTCTCTTGCATGAGGAAGGAGACTGCTCAATAAAAAAACACCTTTTATTGAAAACGCCAGTCTCTCTTTTCTCTGCAATCTGGTGAAACTAAGTACGCACCTTTGACTGAGTGAAATAGCTGTCTTTTGTTTTCACACGACTCTAGAGATATACTCTTAATCAGGGAGAGCAAAGTTGTCATGTTTTATGGTTGTCAGAAGCTAATCCCTTCTTGTCTATCCAGGGAGGTTAAACTCCTCCTCGCTTATTCGAGAAAGTTTCTAGTGACCTCTGAGCTAGCTGGCAAAAACTTAAGTCTAATATAGTCAGTAGAGACCTAGTTAACCTCAGTCCTACGTCTACACTGCTGAATATATTATTCCAATGCGCAGAGCCTATTGGGACTATAGGAACTACACAACATCTCGGGGGTGGGGTGATTGGACAGGAAGCTAGGGTCGCCCTGGAGCCGGGCGGTGGCCTCGGGCCACGTTCCGATCCACAGGAAGTCCTGTGGAGGGCTTGGACCAGGTGCCCAGCAGCACGTCAGTGAGGGCCTCATTAAACGGCAGTTGAGGCTCCAAGGAGCTTGCCTGCGGTTTGAGCACCTCAGTGAGGAGGTTAGTCCTCACGGACGCGACAGGGAGCTCAAGAGCCTATGCCTTGGCCGCCCTAGTCAATACCACCCTGTAAGCAGCTCCCTCCACCGTAGCCACGGAGGGAGGAGAGACGAATGCAGTGTTGGGTGAAGTGTCCGGACCACTGGCCTCCCATAGCTCTTCTGCCCAGTCCTGGCTGGCACTGCAGTGCCAGAGGGTCCTCAGACCCCTACCAGTCCTCCTCGCCCACCCATCTCCTGATAATCAAGGAAAAATGATGGAGCCGGGTCGTAGGTGAATTGCTCACCTGTCGGTGCAGGACCCGGACTGGGACTGGGGACGACGGCGTCCTGGGACGGCGTCGTGGGCGACACCCTCGGGGTCGGCGCCAGCGGAGGAGTCGTAAAGTTAACTGGCGATGACCGGGATCCTGGGGGGCCCTGTGGCGTCGGGACCGGAGTTGACGACGACGACAAAGCACTCGACGGCACCGGGGCCGGAGCCGCCAGCCGGCTAGGGCTCCCAGACGGACCTCCGGGGCCCGAAGGCGCCATGACAGGGTTCGAAGGAGGGAAGTGAGTCCTCATGGCCAGGAGGAAGTCACGTATCTCCCTCGGCGTCACGTGCAGCCCAGGGGCTGGACGCGATGCTTGCGGCTCAGGTGGAGCCGTGTGGGCGGTGTTGCCCAAACCCCCGGCCGTGTCAAGCGAGTGCCGGGGGAAGTTGGAAGAGCGATGACGTCTCTTCGACTTCTTTTTTGAATGCCTAGACTTATCTGAGGACTTGGAGCCCGACGAGTGGTGGTGACTCGTCGAGTGGTGATGACTGCGGAGCCGACTGCCAGAGCTCGAGCCGCTTACGGGACCGCTCGAGCTCAAGGCCCGGCAGTCGGGCACGACTTGTCATCATGGTCGGCCCCGAGACAGTAAAGGAACCGACGGTGGGGGTCGGTAACTGACATCAAGCGGTGACAGTCCTCGCAAGGCTTAAACCCAGGCATCCCTATCGGCACCGTGAGTCGAAGGTCGACTCGAGAAGTGATGAAAATAGATCAAAAACTTTAGTCCAAAAATGACTAAGAGTACTGCTCTTCCCGGATCTGCGCTTGCTGGCACGGAAAAAAGAAGAACTGACATCAGCGTGCGAGGGCGGCGTCTAAGTACTCAGACGACGTCATCCCGGCAATCACGATGCCGACAACGGATGTGGAGCCGCAGATGGCGCCTAGCGACGCGCACGGGTACTGCTGACGAAAACTTTCCGGATCCAAGCTGTCAACATTGGGTGAGTAATTTTTACAAATGCATAGGGTTAACTTTTTAGTCAACTTGAGATTGAATCTAACAGGTCCATCTATCTGCGCCCATCTATGAGGTTTTTATCTTCTGAAATGTTATGTCTGAAATGACACTTGTGGATAATGATTGGTGATGGACCTTTCCTTTCTTCTTTTTTGATTCTAACTGTTTTTGATGTATAGCACTAAAACGTTTGTGGACACTTTCATGGTTGTATATAAAGCTCAAATTATCAAAAGCATCAATAAGTATCAAACATTTTTTTAATTTTAGGTGCTAGTTTGTTTATATACATATCTAGCTTCATAGTTGTAAACTATTTTGGACCTTATGTGATTGAATTTTCCGACCCTTAATATCGAAATGTTTACTAAACAAAGTTCCCTTTTGTTTATAGTAACCACTGTTAAAGAAAACCCTGACAAAGGCTCTGCCGAAACGCGTTGGTAGCCAACTATCTTGACCAATGTTCAGAGATTGGATTTTATGATATCATCTTGTTTCCGTCTCTTGTATCTACACATCATATCGAATTGAGTGTTTAACAATTCACAATTACACCCCAAGTACGGATGTAGATTGAAGTAGGGTCTCCTGTTATGTACTAATCGGTGGTTTGATAATTTGCGAATAATCATGTTCTGAGTCAACAATGTGTATATATTGATTTTTCTCATGTTAATAATTGTTTTGTATGTAAAATGTTTTGAAAACTGAATTTAATAAGATAGAAAAATAATAAATCAAAAATATATTTTTTATATATTGTTCTGTGTATTTCGATTGAATAATAGGTCGCCAGGTCACGAGTTTCAGCTAAAATATCCAGCACTGAACCCGGTGCAGCTTGTTTTCCAATAGTACTGTTCTCCTTGACAGGGTTGTATCCATTGGTCAGGGGCCCCATTGTCTTTTCCAAAGTAACGGATCCAGTCTGATGCCTGGGGATATTCTAAGGTAAGGAATCTAACACTAACTGGTTTCTTTCAGATTCTCCCTCTAGGCACTTCTTAGAACACAATAACTCGGCAACCCACATAGAAAGCATTCTGAAAACAAGAACAATCCAGTACAATACTTTATACAAAGAATTTACGTATTAAGGATAAAAGATGGTGATGGTCTGTGGCCCATATTTAAAATGGTTTTAATTTATTAGGCAACGTCAGAGGAGCTCCCAAATTATTCAGAGTGAAAACCATTTGCAAACAAACCTGAAGATCTGACACACCATCCTCCGTGAAAAACTGAGTCCCAAGTTCTTCTTTTTCCCAAGCATCCAAGACCAATGACTTTCTTACTTTCTTCACTGAAGATATGTGCTGAAAAGATGAATTCACAAATAAACTAAGGAAATTACTGATGAATGATTATTTATTATGGTATTTGTATATGGTGATGGAGTTGTACCTCTGGTTTACAGGTTTTACAGTCACTTTCAGCTTCCTCCCTGAGAAATACGTCTTTTCCAGTTTCTTCCTTGAGCACCTCTCTAATGTCTTCTTCCAAAAATGCCAGAGGTTGAGACTACACCATTAGAAACATTATAATTAGTTGGGCATTTGCATTTCCAAAAGTACTACCATAAGACATGCAGTTTCTGTACCTGCTTAGACAATGGAACTCATGTTCTGTAAGGAAATACTACTTACTTCACGTTGTAGTTCTGTCATGGGTATTTCATTTGAATCCATAATCAGTGGAATATCCCCATAACATTTGCTTTTTCTCAATACATTTTTAATATGAAAAAAACATTAAATTAATGAAAACATAAGTCTATGAGGTAGCATTTTGGACTGTCAAAGTAATCAATCAGCACATTCGATTCAAAACAGGTATTACTTTTTTAATGAAAAAACAACAAACAGGCTGCCAGACTTCCCACAAGGCAGTGAAGGGCCAATCGGAAAAGACTTTATGAAGGTAACTAAGTGAAGGAAGGAAATTTCTGTTCAACTTTTGGAAATAGGGGGAGTTGTGTGGGGGGGTGGGGGTATGGATTTACTGAGAGAAAGCAACAGAAAATTAACTTAGGGTCTGATTTGAGTTTGGCGGAGAGACTACTCCATTACAACAGCAGCAGAGTACCCTATCCCCTACACTCAAATTTCGCCCACCCAATTTTGAGGTGGGCGGACAAACAGTATGTCTACGTTGAAGCATACTTTAACGCTGCCATACTCTTTCAATGGCCTAACGGAATAAGAGTTGTGGTAGGTTAGCAATCCGACCATCTTCCTTTTTAGTGGCCAGTCACTTGAGACGAAGACAGTAAATTAGATATATTAAAAAAAACTAATCTTATGAAGTGGGGGTCATTAGTTGTGCTTTTTTAAAAACTAAAATCCCACTTTGGTAGTTTTCTTTTGAAAATAAATAAAACTTGGTGAAAATGTGATGGCCGTCCATCATGTTTCACAGAGCCTTCCGTCAAAGGTTTACAATATTGACAGGAAGTGCCATGATGGCGGTTCCTGTCAATGTTAAGAGACATCCGCGCGGCCGGCAGATGTCTCTAAACTTGGGTAACAGGGTGTCAGTCAGGGTGACACAGTAATTTTTTCTGTCGCCCTGATGGACAATATTCCATCCTCTATAATCGCAAACAGGCCCGACTTGTAATCCTAGGTCTGCATTGTAGAAATCTTCACTGAATTTATATATGTTAGAACATTCTTGCTTGCGTGCGAGGACTCCAGAACACTATATATTCACAAAAGTATTTTTTTTTCTTTTTAAAAGATGCTCATCTGCTATTTAAAAAATCCAGGCAAATGCAGCCAGACAGGTAGTAAATATGGTAAAGCTAAAAAGACAGAGGTAGTAAATATGGTAAAGCTAAAAATACAAACGGTACCTTTTTAAAAGCCAGTAGCTTTCATGTCTCATCATATCTTACACTGACAGGTGACTCAGATTCAGTTTATTTTAATGGCCCTGGATGCAATAGTATCAAACAGTAATTTGTTTTTAAAGAAAGACTGGGGAGGCAGGTCTGTTTATGACTTCTGTGCAGATTTCTAAGATTCCGAACTAGTGTTACCAATAGCTAATCATAAGCCATAGATTTTAGACTAGAAAAGCAATCATTTCCTTCATATGCTGTGGTCTCAACTTCACAAACACAAAAATCGATCATGCAAATTGTAGGCGGGGACCGTAAATTACAGTTGACCAAATAGGTATTTTAGACAAGCTGGATGAACGAGGGTCTAAACCGAACTGCCTAGAGATTGTATGAATCCATTTCTATGCCCCAGCTACGTAACCTAGTTAAAGAAATATTCCTCATCAACACAGCTGTAGCCATGCTTCTCCTGGCAGAATGACCAGGCTTGCTGTCAAGTTCTTATTAGATGACAGGCAACATAGAATAATGCATGACACTACCCATTTCGAAAGGGACTGTTTCGATTTGGCCAAACCTGTATGCAGAGGCTCATAACTGACAAACATCTGTTTGCAGCTATTATGCCCTTTGCATAGAGTTTTAAGAATCTTAAGACACCTATTACTTCAAAGGAAAGCAAAAATCTCTGCCAATTAAACGGTTACTAAAAAACATGTGCAAAGAAACATTGATTAATGTGAAACTCTGATAGTATTTTAGATGGAAACAAACATGCCTTCCTATGACTACCCTTTTACAGTGAAAATCTGTATCAGGTTCCACTGCTGAGTCCATAAAGCTCACTTACTCCATCAGCAAAAGTGATTCCCCCTAGAAAAGCAAACATTTCAATAAAGCTTTATTTACAGACTTGAAAGCAGGGGCCATTAGTTTATTCAGTACTAGATTAAGCTCCATGGTTAGGATGTCTTCCTAATTGGAGGGTTGACCTTTTGTCAACCCTTCAAAAACGTTTTTTTTCAGAAGAGGGATTGTCAAGTAAAGCTTAAGATGGTCATGCAGAGAGTCTTATTATCTTCAAAGCTGTCCGTGTAAGGCTTAGCAAGGTTTAAATGGCCATATAGGGCGAACTGAGGAGTTGTGCTGTCAAGCACAGTTTGCTTTTGGGATGGAACAATTGCCTCTGAAGGGTGGGCAGCAGAATATGTCTGCATCAGGAATTTTGTGTGGTCTTATTGACACCCCAAACCAACAGAGGAGCATCAGTACCAATTATTTGCAAAGGAAGATTCTGATGAAAGTACTTCTGTACCAGATTGCTCTTCCTGCAACAGCATGGAAGAGAATGTTTTGCATCAAAGATTTAAGAGGGTTGTCGTCCCAGCTGCACTTTCCTGACACCATTGCCATTCCAGGCACTGTTCAGAAGATCTCACGAAGTCTTGCAATTAAATAATGAAAACGCAGGAAATGATTGATCCTCGTAGGGAGGACATTTTGGTGACCGTTTAATTTTTCAGCGTACAGCTGATGACATTTTTGCGAAATGGTAAAATCTCATAAACATTTTCCTCAATTTGCATACAAAGAAAGTGCTAGGTAATATAAAACCTAGTGTGGCTTGGAACACCTGGAGGCCTCTTAAATGAAGAAGAGGAACCATTGCTTGGGAGTTCTGACTTGATTTCTGTGGGTTGCGATTTTGATATGTTAGTTACCCAGGTAGTTGAAAATCTCCTGCTTGCGGAGAAAAGCAACTACCACTGCCACACACCTGGAGAAAGTTCAAGGAGCTGACTTAAGTCCAAATGGTAGAACTGGGTAATAACAGTGCAACTTCCCCATTATAGACCTCAGAGACTTTGTGGTTCCTTCTAATGTTACGATAGTAAGCATTCTGTAAATCCACACCCCATACCCAATTCCCCTGCTTGAGCTGTAGTGATATCTGGTGAAGAGCCAGCATTCAGAACCTCTCTTTTGTGATCCAGTTGCCCATTTGTTAGAAGTCTCGAGGTCCAAGAGTAGCCTGTACTCTATTTTAGACCCTTTTTAGAAAGATAAAATACCTAGAATAAATCTAGTGGAAGTGGTTTAATTTGTTCTAGTAATAGCACTGCTTCTTTGTGCAGTAAGGATGGAATATTAGTGCTATGCTTGATGGATTGGGCGGTAGTGGCTACCGAACAAAACTTCATATTCGCTATGCACGAACTGAGCATGAGCACCCATTCGTTTTAGGTGATGTTTTGCCACGCTTCAAGATGATTTTGGACATTTCACACCCTACCGGAGAGGTGTACAGGGGAAGGGAAGTAGGGGGGTCATGTCTGAAGTGTTTTAGTTACTCCCCTATCAAGGAAGATTGCTGTTAAAATCTCTAACTGCCAAACATCTCTGATGGTATGAAGACCACATATTTTTTGTTTTTGTTGCGGTCAGTATAACCAAAGTGGGGATTAGACACTCTGGAATTAGTAGTATCACTGGTCTGGGTGCTTGAAGGATGACTTGCAAATTGCAGTTTTTCTCCAATCCCACAGTCCTCAAGATTTCTGCCTCATTGCTCATCCACATTTCCTCGTCAGTTTGTGGAATGAAAAGTACAGAGCCAGAAAAGAGGAAAATTCAGATTCTTAACAAGAGCTTACAGCCTGATTCATCAAGCTAAATTGCACTCGTAAAGGGCAAGATTCTCAGAATCTTGCCTTTTGCAAGTGCAATTTTTGCATTTGGGATTCATCATCCCAAATGCAAAATTCGCTATTTAAGGATTCGCACATTTGCGAAGAATTGAATTTAAGGAATCTCTATTTGAGATTCCTTAAATGCAATTCATGAAGCATTTTAAAATTGCGAAATTGCAATTTTGGGCCGCTATTTACCGAGAGGTCAGACCTCTCGGTAAATAGCAAAAACTTAGAAAAATGCATTTAAATGCATTTTTCTAAGTTGCATGTTACACACACACATGTCCTTTGGACATGTGTGTGCGCAACACCAATGTAGATTACATTTCAGGGGTGCTACAGGGTGTCCTTTGGACACCCCTGCACCCTTGAAATCGCATCCTTATTTGTGATTAGCTAATTGCTAATCGCAAATAAGGAATAACTCCCCATGCATTCCTATGGGCCTGTAGTCCCATAGGAATGCATCGGGAGTTATTCCTTATTAGCGATTAGCAATTAGCTTATCGCAAATAAGGAACATGTAGGAATCGCAATATTTATTGCAATTCCTACATGAATCCCGTTTTGCAAGTCCTTAATAGCGATTCGTTAAGAATCGCTATTAGGGGCTCGCAAAACGGGAGAATGATGAATCAGGCTACAAATTTCTTAGAGACGACCAGGAAGTTTTTATGACTGTAATTCCATGGCAATGCTCTGATATAGCTAAGTCAGCGGTATCTATAGCAGCACTTATAACATGTGAATATTAGCCATTCATGTACAACCTCGAAGAAATTCTGTATGATACTATGAGTCTATGACAGGTTTTCTGCAAATTATGAACAATCTCAATCATATGGCATATCTTCCAAATAAAGAAGTTGCACTAATTTGTAATCTGTTTCAATTAAGCAGCAACTATACTTTTATTATCCCTGTGGAGAGACAATGATGTCTCAGGCTGTGATGGAAGTCTTCTGCAAAAAGCAGACACCATAACAGAGCCTGGATTTGATAATCTCTGAAGAAAAGTGGATCCTACTTATAAGGCTTTTTATTTTAAACTAGGGAGCGACCAATTTTGTTGTGGCATTAGATAGAAAAAATGAATTACTTACCTGTAACTCAAGTCCTCCAACATTCTTATTGTTTATGTATTGGCTATGTAGAATATGGATGTTTCGTTTTCTTTTCTGACTAGGGCTGGTTGATCTGCCAATCTGGGGAGGAATGATTAAAACACATTGATATGGAGCTTCTTCTCTACATCTGACCAGTGGCCTCTGGAGAACGTTTGTGGAGGTGAGCTCCCCATCCCTCCATGGACGTATCTGTAGTGAGTATTAATGCACAAGTTACTACTTGTGTAACGATATATCTGTAAGAGACATTAGTTAGTGATAGATTCCTTACCTTAGAATATCCCCAGGCGTCAGACTGGATCCGGAAATTTTGGCGTTGCAGTACCCTTGCGCGTCGGTAGGCGTCGTCTGCGGCTCCGCGTCCGTCCTCGGCGTCGTGATGACGTCGTCGGAGTACTTAGACGCCGCCTCCGCGTGCTGACGTCAGTTCTTAGACACAGCTTTCCCGCGCCAGAAGCGCAGAGCTATGTTAAAAAACCAACACTGGTGCCATTGAAACTAGGGCCCTGAAAGGGGATGGCCTTAACCCTAGATATCGGTTCGCAGAACGGGGAGGATGGGTGGGTCGGTAAGGAATCTATCACTAACAAATGTCTCTTACAGATATATCGTTACACAAGTAGTAACTTGTGCATCTGAAAGAGACACGCTGGTGATAGATTCCTTACCTTAGAATAGATACCCCAGCAATATCAACCCCGGTGGTGGGTCTGCGAACCAATAATCACACCAGAAAGTCATGGAGGACGGAACGGCCAAAGAAGCCATCCCTCCGGACTTGACTGTCCAGGCAGTAGTGTCTTGCAAACGTGTGCAGCGATGCCCACGTATCTGCCTGGCAAATGTCCTGCAAGGGCACACCCCGGCCCAGGGCAGTTGTAGTCGCCGTGGCCCGGGTGGAATGAGCCCGCAATCCAACAGGGGGCTCCTTTTTAGCCAAGGAGTAACATGCCTGGATACACAAGATGATCCACCAGAGATGGTCCGCTTGTGCACCGCTTTTCCCTTCTTAGCGCCCACGTAACTAACAAAGAGTTGGTCATCCACCCGGAACTGGCGACGTGCGATCCAAGTAGGACGAAAGAGCACGTTTTGGGTCCAGACGGTGGAGCGCTCTTCCTCTTTAGAGGGATGCGGTGGCGTAAAGAAGGTGGGCAAGGTTATAGACTGCCCGATATGGAAGGCCGTGACAACCTTGGGCAGGAAAGAAGGCTTAGTATGCAACACAACCTTGTCCGGATGGACAGAAAGGAAAGGGGGTGTACATGAAAGAGCCTGGAGCTCACTCACTCTCCTGGCAGAGGTGATGGCAACCAGGAAAGCAGTCTTCAAAGTAAGAAGACGGAGAGGACAGTTGTGAAGTGGCTAAAAAGGGAGCGCACATCAGAAACGTAAGAACAAGGTTCAAGTCCCACTGAGGCATCACAAACGGAACAGGAGGGAACATGTGTGTGATGCCCTTCAGAAAACGAGTTACAATAGGGGACTTGAACAAAGAAGGTTGATCAGGCAGCCTTAGGAAGACTGAAAGGGCAGAAAGGTAGCCCTTGATAGTGCCCAGAGCAGAGGCCTGCTGGGCAAGAGAAAAAAGGAAGAGAAGAACCTCAGAAAGAGGGGCAGCAAGAGGATCCACAGCCTTTGCTGTGCACCATGCCACAAATCTGTTCCACCTGCAGGCGTATACCGACTTTGTGGAGGGACGCCTGGCTGCCAGAATAACATTACAGACTTCAGGAGGCAAGTCAAATGGCCTCAACTGTCGCCGCTCAATCTCCAAGCATGGAGGTGGAGACTGGACAGGTTCGTGTGGAGGACCGTCCCCTGCTGCTGCGACAGAAGGTCCTCCTGAAGAGGCAGACGAACCGGGGGATCGACTGACATACTGAGTAGCTCTGGATACCAGTACCTTCGTGCCCAGTCCGGAGCCACAAGGATTACTTGGGCCCGGTCGCGCTTGATCTTCTTCAGCACTCTGGCGGGAAGTGGTATAGGCGGAAAAGCGTACAATAGACCGCAACTCCACTCGCGACGAAAAGCGTCTCCGAGCGAGTGCCGCCTTGGAAATTCCAACGCGCAGAATTGATGACAATGCGCCTTCTCTTAGGTGGTGAATAGATCTAACCAAGGCTCTCCCCACTGCTGAAAGAGGCCTTGCGCCCCTTCAAGTTCAGACGCCATTCTTGATCCATCATGCACCGACGGCTGAGTTCGTCCGCCCTGGCGTTCAGAGAACCCGCCAGGTGTTGAACCACCAGGGTCACGCCCTGATGTTCCAGCCACTGCCAGAGGCGCAGAGCCTCCTGGCAAAGGGTCCACGACCCCACCCCGCCCTGTTTGTTGCAGTACCACATGGCGGTGGTGTTGTCCGTGAACACCTGCACTACACTCCCCTGGACAGAGGGGAGGAATGCTTTCAGCGCAAGTCGGATCGCCCATAGCTCCAGAAGGTTGATGTGGAGCTGGGACTCCGCCAGAGACTAGAGGCCTCTGATCTCCGCCTCTCCCATGTGCCCCCACCCCAGCCCAGGAGGGATGCGTCCGTCAAAACTACGTGCTCCGGTTAGGGAAGGGAAAGGGATCTGCCGCTGACCCACTTGCAGTCCATGAACCACCACTGCAACAGTCTTGCAGTGCCCTCCGAGATCAAGACATGGTCGGACAAGTTGCCCTGATGCTGGGTCCACTGAGACTTCAGGTCCCACTGCAGAGCCCGCATCCGCCACCTGGCGCGATGCACCAGAAGGATGCAGGAGGCCATCAGCCTCAGAAGCCGCAGCGTCAACCTGACCGAGACTTGGGATAAAGGCTGAAAGATCGGAATCAGAGCCTGAATATCCCAAACCCGCTGTTCGGGAGGATAAACCTGAAACTGCGCCGAGTCTAGAACCGCTCCGATGAAGAGGAACTTCTGAGAGGGGCACAGGTGTGACTTCGGCACATCGATGGAGAACCCCAGCAGGTGCAGGAGGTCGGCCGTAGTCTGGAGGTGGATGACGACTGTCTGGGGGCGAGCCCGCCCTCAACAACCAGTCGTCGAGATAGGGGAAGACTGACACCCCTAATCTGCGCAGATGACCTGCGACCACCGCCATCACTTTCATGAACACCTGAGGGGCGCTGGTAAGGCCGAAGGGGAGCACGGTAAACTGAAAGTGCTCGTGGCCTACCGTGAACCGCAGGTAGCGCCGGTGGGCCGGCAGGACGGGGATGTGGAAATAAGCGTCCTGCAAGTCCAACACTACCATCCAGTCTCCTGGGTCTAGGGCAGCTAAGACCTGAGCCAAAGTCAGCATCTTGAACTTCTCCTTCCGGAGAAAGCCGTTGACGTCCCGGAGGTCCAAGATAGGGCGTAGGTCCCCTTTGCCCTTCTTGGGAACCAGAAAGTAGTGGGAATAGCAACCACACCCTACTTGTGTCCCAGGAAATGCGTACGATGGCCCCCTTGGCCAAGAGGGCCGTAACTTCCTCCTGCAGAAGATTCAAGTGATCCCCCGACACGCGGTGGTAATGCGGTGGCATGGCTGGAGGGGGCGCCTCGAAGGGGAGGGAGTAGCCTCTTCGGACGATTTGCAACACCCACCTGTCCGATGTGAGGGTGTGCCAGTGGAGGAGGTGATGGCGAACCCTGCCCCTCCACTGGCGTCGAATGGGCCTGAAAGCTCGGACTAGGAGGGCTTTGAGGCGGATGCTGCAGGGGTGGATGTGGACTGGTTGCGCCGTTGTCCCTGGCCACCGCCTCGGCGGTTACCATGTCCGCCCCCACGCTGGATGTTAGGCTGCGGCCAGTGGCTGGCAGGAGGTGTAGGGGTGCCTCTTCCTTGGCCACGAAAGAAGTGACAGGCAGACTGCTGCTGACGCGGGCTGACAGGCCTAAGGACTTGGCCGTAGCCCTGGAGTCCTTGAAGCGTTCAAGCGCATGATCTGCCTTGCGACCAAAGAAGTGGCTGCCATCAAACGGCATGTCTATGAGGGTGCTCTGGACATCAGCCGAAAAGTTGGCGGACCTCAACCAGGCGTGGCGGCGAACCGCCACCGTCGTAGACATCGCCCTGCCCAGTGAGTCTGTGGTATCCAGCCCACATCAAGTAGAATACCGCGCTGCGTCTCGTCCCTCCGCGAGGGCTTGAGCGAGCTTCGCCCGGGTCCCTTCCGGGCACTCTGGCAGCATGGCCGCAACTGTATCCCACAGAGAGTGGGTATAACGGCCCAAGAGGCAAGCGGTGTTGACTGACCGCAGTCCGCAGCTAAGGGACGAGAACAGTTTCTTACCAAACTGTTCGTACCTCTTGGATTCCCGATCTGGGGGTGCAGTCGGGAATGCGGATTGGGAAGTGGAGGCCTGGATAACCAGGCTCTCGGGGGTGGGAGGACAGGAAGCTAGGGTCGCCCTGAGCTGGGTGGTGGCGCCTGGCGACGTGCCTATCTACAGGGGGGCCTGTAGCGGCCCTGGTCCAAGTGCCCAACAGGACGTCCATGAGAGCCTCATTAAACGGCAGTAAAGCCTCCGGAGAGCCAGCCTGCGGTCTAAGGACCTCAGTGAGGATATTAGGCCTCACAGTAGCGACGGGGAGCTTAAGCGCCAAGGCCTTGGCTGCCCGCGTCAGCACCACGCAATAGTAGCCCCCTCCTCCATAGCCACGGTAGGAGGGGAGACAAAACCAGTGTCAGGTGAGGTGTCTAGACCACTGGCCTCCCCTAGCTCCTCTGTACAGTCCTGAAAGGACTGACACTCGCGTGTCGGAGGGTCCTCAGACCCCTCTCAACCCTCCTCGTTCTCCATCTCCTGAAATTCAGGGTCTAAGGATGGAGCCGGATCAAAGAATGCAGCGTTGAATGCGGGTCAGATGCCGGATCCGGACCGAGGGAGGGATCGGGGACGTCGTCGTCTGGGGACGACACCCTGGGGGTCGGCACTGGCAGGGGAGCCGTGAGGTCGACCAGCGGCGACCCGGATCCGGTGGGGCCTTGCGGTGTCGGGACCGAAATCGCCGACGGCGCTGGAGCCGAACCACCCGAGGGCACCGGGGACGAAGCCGCCGGCCTGCCAAGGCCCCCAGTCGGGGCTGTGGGGGCCCGAAGGCGCACCGACAACCCTCGACGGAGGGAAGTGAGTCCTCATGGCCACGAGGAAGTCACGAATCTCCTCCGGCGTCGCATTAAGCCCAGGGACCGGCGGGTGTGGGGCTGGCTGCAACGCCTGTGGCTCCGGCAGAGCCGCGTGGGCGGTGTCGCTCGAACCCCCGGCCGCATGGCGCGAGCGTCGGGGGGAGTCAGAAGAGCAGTGTAGCTGCTTTGACTTCTTGTGCCTCTTACCTGAGGACTTGGAGCCCGACGAGTGGTGTCGACTCGATGAGCTGGGATGACTCCGTCCCCACGACCGGTCCCTCGACCTCCTCCTGGACCGGGACTTCGAGCGGCGCGGGCCGACTGCCGGAGCTCGAGGCGCTTACGGGACCACTCCCGTCTAGCCTTTGACGTCAAGGCCCGGCATTCGGGGCACGACTTGTCATCGTAGTCGAACCCCAAACAATGTAGGCACCGGCGATGGGGGTCGGTAACCGACATCAGTCGGTGCAGTCGGTACAGGGCTTGAACCCGGGCATCCCTACCGGCACCGATGGAGTCGTTCGACTTGAAAAACAGATCAAAAAGATCAAAAAGGTTTAGTCAAAAAAAGACTAAGGGTACCACTTTTTCAGGATCGGCGCTTGCTGACGCGGAAAAAAGAAGAACTGATGTCAGCGCTGGTGTTCCTCCGGAATTTACGGGGTGATCATTCACTCCTAGCGACCATCTTTGAACGATTTGAGAATATCTCCGGCCTGGCCATAAACCCGGGAAAATCCCTGGGCTTCTTTCTCCAGGAAGGACAGCGGCCTATCCACATACAGTTTGGTACCTATGAGCGCCATGTGGCACCGACCACATTTAAATACCTCGGTATTAACGTGTATCGGAGTCCGGAAGACCAGATTGAGGGTAATGTACGGAGGGCAATCAATGGCCTTCGGGGTAGCGTGAATTTCTGGGCGTCCCTGCCCCTATCTGTAATGGGCCGGTGGCGATTTCAAAGATGGTTCTGCTCCCCCGGATACTGTACTACTTCGTAAACTTACCAGTACTACTTCCGCAACAAATTTTTACCACACTAAACACATTATTAATCAATCACATTTGGGGGTCGCGAAGACGGCGAATAAGCCTCAAGAAATTACAACTGAACACTAGACAAGGAGGCCTCAGCGTGCCAGACCTACGAAGCTACTACTATGCAAGCCAACTCCAATGGCTACCACGCTGGGTGGCTGGTAGAAACCTAAATGAGATTGCCTTTACAGCGGACAAACTAGCACGTGGAGACCTACATTCCCTTCTACTGCCTGCTGCCAAGATCCCCAGGGACTGCCATCCCCTATTACACGTAGCTGTGAGATGCTGGCGGAAAGCACTGGCGTACATAGCGGGGACCGTTCCCTACGCAGACAACATCCCCCTCCTAGGACTCCCAACGCCACAAGGGAACCTGACACAACGCAGATTACAACCCTGGACGGCTGCTGGGGTGGACAGAGTGGGGGACCTGTTTGGGGACGACACTCTACTAGATCATGCCTCTTTCGCACAATCCACAGGTGCCCCGCAGCGATTGTACCTCCTGCACGCCTCGGTGACCCACTATGTAAGACGTACATGGGCTCCACAACGCACCAAGCCAGACCAACACGAATTAGTTCATCTCCTTCATTATATGGGGACGGATGGACACTTAGTAAAGTGGCTCTATGTGGGCATTAGAGAACATGCAGCTTTGCCCCTCACCACACAGGGATGCGGACACAGGGGAGGCTGTAACAGACGGGGACTGGAAGATCATCCTAGGTCACCATAGACGGGTGTCCAGGAACGTTAAATTCTAATTTATACAGGCCATGATTTTACACAGGGCATATCTCACTCCCCAAAGGCTCCACAGGATGTTCCCCGCCACCCCCCACAATTGCCCTAGATGTCAGGAGGATGAAGCAGGCATCCCCCACATGTTGTGGACATGTCCGAGACTACACAACTACTGGGTGACAATCAGAAACACACTACACACTGTAACAGCCCTGCAGATCCCTGAGGGGGCACTACCCTGCCTGATAGGACACAGGAAGAGATCCAAGACCTGTAAAGCACAACTGAAATTCTTAGATTTAGCCCTCTTGTTGGCACTCAGAGTTCTCACTATGAGGTGGAAGTCGCCCAGACCCCCGAATGTAGAAATATGGCCATCTGACTTGTTGAAATGGGGCAAAGCGGAAGCAGCGGCGCTGCGTAGGGAGGAAGAGAAAGGACTACGTAAATATCCTATTGCTCAAGAATGGGAAGGAATGTTGATAGAGCTGAAAGAAGTGGACCTAGAAATGCCGCAAGGACATATCATCTGACCGTACATAGGATACGTGGAATGCCAGCACGTGCGCTTACTTAGGCAAGATGCACCGGTTAACCAAGCCTAAAGACTGAAACATTTTCTGGAAAGACTAAAAGCTAATATATCCAAATTATGGAGTATGTACAAAGGAATAGTCTGGAGACAGGGAGGGGGTGGGGAGGAGTTGAGGGACGGTTCATATGCAGGCGATATTGTAATTTGAATACAAAGGATAAACGTTGTATTGGAATGATATCCGAAAACATGTAAGATGTGATGAAACGAAAGATACGAAGACTACTATGCCAAAGTTGAGTTAAAGAAAACGGAAAAGACTGGAAAAATGTACAATGATTAAATATACCTTGTAATAACTGCCACAGTCACGAATAAAAAGTAAAAAAAAAACTGACGTCAGCGTGCAAGGGCGGCGTCTAAGTACTCCGACTGTGTCATCACGGCGCCAACGACGCCGGACGCATAGCCGCGGACGACGCCTACCGACGCGCAGGGGTACTGCTACGCAAAACTTTCCGGATCCAGTCTGACGCCTGGGATATTCTAAGGTAAGGAATCTAATACTAATGTGTTTCTTTCAGATATGTATTTCCTGTTTTTTGACTCTACATTTATCGGGCCGTTTAATTTTGTTTATCGTAAATTATGGTCATTGAGTAGAAGGAAAAAGGCTGGGACTGGAAAGTTCATATGAATAAATCAATGTAGTGTTTTACAATTCCGCATAAATGCAGGCATCTCCTAGAGTTTAAGAATATCAATGAACATCCCATGATGAAGCAGAGAGCAGTTAACAATCTTGATTAGTGAAGTGCAAATTAACATAATGATAGTAATTAATAGTTAGCTGCCACATATCTTGTAGTGAAATACACCCCTTTACTAATCCATATAACCAAAAGTATCCACACAGAGAAACCTCTCCCAAACTTACAACAAACTATTTTAATGAAAACCATAATTTTGTAACTAATTCATGACATTACAACACTATACGGATATTTAAAACATACCACGACTTTTAGAGGCCCATACTTTTTCTCCTGGGCTGCTAAAGCATTCTTAAATGGAGTTGGTGTCCTTGGCGTGGTTCCCATTAGAGATCTTCTGATAGTAGGTGTCCTAAAACTATAATTCAGAAAGTAATATTAAAATAAAACCCTGATTTAAAATGAGTGATTAGGTGGTGCAAAAAGATGTGGTCTTTTTTACCGGCTAGTTTCAGACACCAATATTTTAGAGCAATGCCAGTCACTGATTACATACTACTCTCAAAAAGCACACTTCTATCTGAAAATGTTTATTTAAGCATTAAGGTATTATTTCAACAATGTGTGATTTAGAAAGGGGTAGTAGAATGTGGGTTGGGGTGAAGATTAGTGGCAAATACCGCTGACTCAAATAAAAAATAACCCTTCAGAGAGGTGGCTGATAGAATCTTTCTAAGCTTCTACTACTCCTCGTTGCCTTTCTACATCTGGTATGGAATGGATTTGTCTTTTAAAACTGCTCATACTACACTTTGCGAGTGCTATGATAACCTCTGTAGATTACTTACTCGAACCAGGTCCCAGCTGGATGATTTATTTTACACAACTCAGTTTTCCTGGCATCAAGTAGTTTAGAACAGTGTTGCCAATAAAGTCTTGTAGATTCATCTGAAATGACCCATTGCTCGCCATCAAAGTTAATATGTCTGCCACAGCCCCACCAAACTCAAGAATTATAACGGAATCCAAAACTAACAAATGAATCATATCCTCAAATGGGCAATATGTGAGCGGGTGAGTGTTCTGCAGGAATCTTCATAGCCATCAGAAATGTATTAAAGGTAAGTAAAGTATCCTAATATTAGATGTTAACTCACACAGATTATTTACTTGAATACTCCTAAAGCAAGTAAGGATAAGGGCTGATGATAAGAAATGGTTACTTGCTTGTGGTTCTGGTTCTGCATCATAGTAATCTTCATTAAAGTCATAAATGTTGGAATAACTCCCAGCTGTGTGGGTGGCCCCTGAACACTTCCTAAATATGTGTCCATATAATAAAGCACAATGGGCGCTGATGCCCATATAATGAACGTGCAGCATCTTTCATACGCCTATCCCTGGCAAAGTGTTTCGGCAAAAGGAAGAATGTTAGAAGACATAAAGTGCATATGGCCAGCAAAATAAAAACAAAAAAAACTGTCTACCACTGAGGAAACGGTGTAGCCTGATAGTCTTTAATTGTAAAACTGTGAAAACGACTCTAGGAGTTTTCACACACATGATGCACTGTAGTGGCTGTTGCCTCAAGAGTCAGTATTTTGGGGAGTGAAGTAGAGACAGAAATATTACAAATAGCAGTAGTTGTTGTTTCAAATGCCCAAGACAACTCAGCCGCGGGAGGTGGGCATGTGGCTCAGGACATCGAAGGATAAAAAAACAGGACTACAAGAATGTAACCATTTCTTTTGCATTGTAGTCGATAATCGTTAAATAGACTAGCAATCTAAGAGACCATTTGCAGCTCTCGGCCAAAGAAACATGACTTCATAAAGTTCTATAGCATCATTGAGAATGAGACATGCATAACTGAACAGATTCCAAGTGGCGCTTCAGTTTCAGCATGCGACTGAATCTAGGTAATAGTGCTATGTAAATGTATGCAGTGATCTCCACCTAGCAACTTTGAAAATGTCTGCCTATGGACATTCCTGAGTCAAGCTGTGGTGGTTGCTTTACCCCTAGTGAAATGGGCTCCAAATTCAAGTGGGAAAGTTTTATCTGCCAATTGGTATCATAACAAACTTCATGTCATAATCCACCTGGCAACAGGTGGTTAAGATGTGGCTGGGTCACAATGGATTTAGCTATAGTTACCAAATAACTGGTCACATTTTCTCACTCACGTGGTTTTATCTAAGTAGAACCAAAGTACCCTCATTACATCTAATGAATGCAGGAAGCGTTCTGCATCCTTATTACCACCCAATTAGCATGTTTCCACAACAGAAAGTCACCCTTCAAACAGGTATTATTGCTATTAAGAGTGCTCTTGTCCAAGAAAGATGCTGAAATGCAGTCTTGTGACTTAGCTTAAAGGGAGGGCCCATTAATTTTGATACATCTGCGATCAGATCCCATGAACGAGACTGTGCTCTGATCACAAGGAACACCTTTAGGTGTTATTGGAAATCTTTGAATACTGGACGATTGAAAATGGACACCTTACTTGGAATATTTCTAAAGGCCATAATTGCAGTAACATGAGTAGTTATGGAAGGAAATGGAAACGTTAATGGGGACAAGACAAGTGCAAGAGGTATGGTATGATGTCCTCTTGACATGAGATTGGGTTAGGTTCATCCATTATTTTGGCACAACATTCAGAATCTTTAACATTTCATTGCATAATAACTCTTCAATGAACGCTTTGCTTCCTTCAAAAATGCCATACATCTTGGTGGCAAGTTCAAATGTCCAAACTGGCTGACTTCAGGAGCCATACTACCAAGTGCTGATACATCTGGATGTTGCATTTGACCCTGGAGTCTACTTACAAAATTCTGACTTAATGGCAGCCTCTTGTGTGGCCTGATGGACATTTAAAGAAGGTCTTGGTACCATCACTGCCTTGACAAGTCTGATATTATTTAGAATTATCCATGCCTGAGTTTTGCACAGCTTCTGCTGCACCGTCAGATAGAGTGGGATTGTAGAAAAGCCACTGAGTAATGCCCTTGGCCAACTTATTAAAAGAGCATTTCTCACTGATCGTGGCTCAGAACTCTGAATGTGAAGTCTCAGCATTTTCTGTTTTTAGCTGTTGCGATCTTACAATGTTTTTCCACACTCTTGGAAAACGTTTGCACAATTTAATCATCCAGAACCCACTGCTGAATATCCTTGTTAAAGCAAATGAGGAAATCAGCCTGTTAGTTTACAGTGCTTTTGGGGTAAGACCTCTGGCTACTGCCCATAGACAATTGCCCATATCTTCTGTGTTTCTCAAAAGTGTATGAATAGGTTATAGCTGAGAGCCCCCCGAACACCCCACACATTCCTCATGAGACAATGACAACTTTGAAATATCCTATCGACCTCTGCTTTACCCTAGAAAAGGTCAACTGTACAATAAAGGCCAGCAAGGGATGGAAGGCACCCGGTCCGGATGGTGTCCCCATAGATCCTTTATAATCAAAGCCGTTATTATGGGGGCTTCTTTTAACACAGGTTTTAGCAGCCGTTGCTCTACGGGGTTCATAAGGACCTGGTCGGAATCAATATTGGTCCCTATATTCAAAAAAGGTGACCACCACAACCCCGCTTGCTACCGGCCATTTTTCACAAATAGATTTCTTGGTAACGGTGGCAGGGCGCATAACGCTAATCCGACGACAGGACTGGGCAGAAAGAAACACATTTTATCCGAATTACTATTCGGATTTAGACAGAGTCTTGGTAGGGTCTAGGAAGGATTAAACCTTAATATTTTGATGGGGAAATATACTTTGGCCAAACAGGGGAAACTATATTTGGCCTTTGTAGACCTTACGGCAGCTTTTGACTGTAATCCATGCCAAATTATGGAACATACTAGCTGATATGGGGATGGAAGCTCCACTAATACACTTCCTGAGACAACTCTATAATGGGGCAAAAGCTAGGGTCCGCCATGGGGCCAAGATCGAATGCACTGCACCGTTTAGCGTGGAAAGGGGTGTTAGACAGGGCTGTGTCCTTGTGCCGTTCTTATTTACAATCTTTACCAATCGTTTGGGCCAAACCTGGGTGAAGCAGTGTCAGGACCAGCCCCAAATAAATAAACAACCTATTGTACGCTGATGATGCAGTGCTGATGGCCCGCACGCAATTGGGGCTCCAAAGGGTATCGACAAATTACAATGTATATATGGAAAATTTGGGCCTTAAAGTGAATATTTCAAAAAACCTTCATCATGAAGTGCGGGAAGGGGAGTTTAAAATGTAGGGACATACTCATTACCAATAACGTCCATTACTAATGGGACATGGTCACAGGCAGTTAAAGCTAGGAAGCTATTATTTATGAAGACCTCGGCCGCTCTAGCACATTTTGCAAGGAAACTGGGTAGATGACCCCCGGGAGAGCTCTTGCATATTTATAGAGCCAAATGTGTTACAACAGCTGTGTATAGTGCAGGTGTATGGGGCTACTGCATTCTTAAGCCCATACAACTGGTGGAGAACGCCTTCTTAAAATTTCTTTTTGTGGCCCCCGGTAGTACATCCACCTACGTATGCCACTCTGAATTAGGTTTATCCTATATAACGGATCTAATAAAACTTCAACTCGCCCTTCTGTGGCATAGGATCTGGACATGGGCAAGTACCTCTCTTAACCGTGTCATCATAAAAGATAGCCTTAAGATGGAAAGGGCACTGGATGTACCATGGTTGAGATACAAAAAAAATGTCATGAATGATCTTGTACATCCAGAATATTTCGACAATCCAGTCTCTATAAGGTCCATTAACAGAAACGGTTTTAAAATATGTTGTATGACGCACCTGCAGACAAATAGATTTATAGCGGAGGCCCTGAAAACATCAGTACAGTCTAATCTAATGGTACTTACTACCTATAGTATCGAGCCATATTTAAAATCAACAATGAGTGGCTATGAAAGATTGGTCTTGAGTTGTTTTAGATTTGGAAAATTCCCTCACTAAATACGTTTTTCCAACAATAAATGATTGGTCTAAATCAATGTGTAACTGCCAATGTGATGGTACCTCCTTGCAGTCGACAATGCATGTAACTTTATTTTGCGAATTTTACAAAACACAAAGAAGGAAATGGATTTTGCCAATTTTAAGAGTATTGGGTCTAAGACAATGCCGTCCTGCATTTTTACAATTGCAACTTTTAGATAACAAATGTTTTACAAGACCAATTGTGTGTTTTTTAAAAAGTGTAATTAAATGCAGAAAATTTGTCATGGAATGAAACTACAAAAAGCTTGGATACGACTTAGCTGTAAGCGTTGGTCTTTTAAAAAAATCTTGCTTTTATTGTAATGCTATTTTACTCATTGAAGATTATGATCATGAAATCATATATGTTTTTCCTTTTGTATGCTTTAATGATTTTTTATGCAAAAATCGAATCAGGCTTTCTATTGATTGATTGATTCTGGCGTACGAGGTGGGAGGAGCGGTGTACGGTGTGCAGCGGAGTACGGTGTGCAGCGGAGAGAGAGCCAGCCGCGGCACCGCACCGCATCCTTGGAGTCGTGAACCATGAGTGTGGTCGGGCAGAGACGCCGAGACTCGCGGTGGGCCGCCCATCTTATTGACTCCCGTTCGGGTGCCTGTGTATCCTAAAGCCTTCGCAAGCTTTCGCTTAATGCGGCTGGAGCTGTAAGATAACCGCCGACTCACAGGAGCCACGAGTCAATTACCAACGTGTCAGGAGCCGCAAAAACTTCTGCCTAACATTCTTTGTCTTTGCCGCAAGTCATTTTTCAACGCGATAGAAGCCGCAAAACGCTTTTCCAACGCTGCTAGAGCCTAACGTTCTTGTCTTGTCTTTATCTTTGCCGCGATTCGATTTCCAACGCAGCACGAGCGAGTCAATTACCAGGAGCCCAAAAACTTTTTGCCTAACATTCTTTGTCTTTGTCTAACGTGGCTGAAGACGCATTACATTTGCTGTGTTCTTACTGCTATTCATCTTCCGGGTCGTTTAGGCACTCTGCCTGCCTTGCGGGGGTCTTCATAGTCTTCATAGCCGGCACTCATACCATCGAGCCGGGCTGCATCCTGCCTGCTCTGTTGCATTGTTGCGTTGCTGGGACTCCCATAGCTGGCGCCATTACACCACCGGACTACCACCCCCAGGACCGCTTGCGGCAACCACGCCGCTGACGCGGTTACCACATGCAAGGAGGCGCTGAAAAGGGCGTCCGGACCCTCTAACAGTCCTTACCAATATCATCATTTGTGTATAATACCTTTTTTTGAGATATTGCTGGTGTGTGGTCCGTGTGGACCGCACTAGTTGTTTTAAACCAATATTACTTTGTGTAGTGAAATTGACAATGGCCAAAAGAAAGTCACTTACGGGGAAAGGGGTGGCGGGCACGCTGGAGGCCTTCTTGAATAGAGCAGAGTCAGTCCTAATGCATGAGATTGCCATAACAGAGCGTAGGCTTTCTCTAGATCCCCTGGTTTCAGGGACATCAAATATTTTGCATGTGCAGGAAGTAGACTCACCTACTGCCCCTGTTGTTTTATCTCCCGATATATCTCCTGTTCTTGACTGTCCAATACTGGTAGCCCCATCTCAAGATTCTGTTTATTTTAATAAAGAGGGTGCTAGACCTAAGGTTTTCACCAGGGCCCAAAAAGCTAAAAGTTCACGCTCAGCCCAAACGAAACCTCCGGGCAAAAAAAGAAAATCAGTGAATAGTCTTGGCCTCCCTAACAAAAGACAGACAACGGGTATGGGTCATCCTAATCTCCCGAGCCGCCTTCACCTCTACAACCTCCGGAGAAAGCTTTTACCCTGGAGATGGTGGGAGCTGCTTTGGCCGCAGTGGGAAGTAATGATTTCTGGCAAAAATTGGAAGACATAGTTAGGGTGGTCACCTCCCCCTTGATGGTGTCACTTGCTAATATGAAAAAAAGATTGTCCACCTTGGAAAAACTGTGTACGCCCATTATCTCAGCAAATTCTCATTCGGCCACAAGCCCTCCCTCAGCATTAACCATTGTTCCGATAGTCCCCTCATGTACTACCGATCAGCATAGAGTTCCTGGGTTTCAACCATGTCTAGGTAATTCCACTATTGCTATTGCTTCCTCGGCCACTAGTGGAAATATTGTTGAGAATACTCCTTTGCAGCCTCCTCCTGGTGGGCTGGTGCCTTCAAATATGAACTGCTATAATGGCCGGCAGCAGGGGCCTTTGATCCCTGAAAATGTTACATATAAATTTGATCGCCCCGCTTTAAGTAAATAGCTAGCCACTCAATCAAGGATGGCTGAAGCGCAACAGAGGGCAGGTAGAGGGGGTCTTAATGCTCCAGGCACATTCCATTTGCCGCCAGAAGCTAATCCATTAACTGTAGTCTTAGCAAATGTACCTAGACTACGTCAAGGGGAATTTGAGCACAGGTCAACTTTGCGTAATTGATTTTTTTAAAATATATTTTTATTGCAGATTCAGAAAATGTACAATCAATTGGTCCGACAGTCCCACCCCACACATGTATCCTGTACAGATCATAAATGAAGCCACACACAGCCATTCAGCCCACATCCCGGAGGTCGGGCGGCGATAGCTAGGAAGCACTAGTAGCGGAAATCCAAAAGGAATGAAGCAGTGACACTGTTCGGCAAGACAATCAATGATCTGCTTTTCTATATCTCCCAAATACTGAACCCCCCAAGTAACCTGTCCTATATCTCCAATGACGGTTACGGATGAACAGTGTCAGCTTGCTACGTGTTCTCCCCCACCTATGTGGCCCCCCATCTCAGGCGTCCCAGTAAGAGACAAACTCAATGTATAGTTCCCACGTGGTGGCCCCCTGATCAACTGCAGCACTCAAATGTCGGCCGTTGACACCTAGCGCCCTGTCATCTCCCATATCTCCGATAGGACCCTCAGCCCAACCCCCACCCCATCCCTCCCCCCAACTGCTACTGGTGTGGGCCTGAATCATAACTAAACTGCATCGGACGAAACCTGAAGGATCAACATTAATCTATCAGTGCATCACATGGATTCCCTGCCAGACCTACCCTCCTTAGTCCTCCTCTGGTATCAGGCAATTGCCCAGTGACTGCACCAACCCCTCCCATGCCCGCACCATTTCCAAACTCTTCTCGTTAGCTGTACGAGATGCCTGCCTAAGTCGTACAGTGCTTTCACTGCGGGCCCACTTGAGAAGTTCATTCGCCCACCTCTTACCTGACGGACCGTCTGCCGATTTCCAATGCCAGGTGATCTCCCTCTGGGCTAAAATAAGGCCAAGGTCAATGAATTTGCTGGTGACCTTCGTCTTTTTCGTGTGGGGGAACCAAAGCAACTGGCACGCCGCCATATCATATTCCACCTGCCTTTCTGTGACCTCAGTAAGTAGCTCCCCAATCTCAGTCCAATACGACCCCAGCTTCGGGCAGTCCCACAGCATATGGTCCAATTCCACCCCAGGCATCAAACACCTAGGGCACGCCGCATCTTGGACCTGGAAATACCTCCGAATCCTCCCTGGGGTGAGGTAAGCTCTATGCACCACGAAAAAGTGCACTTGCTGAAATCTGGCGTTCCTACAACCCTTCCAAGTCCTCCTCAGGATATGCCCCCACGTCGTGTCCGGTATGGGCTTCCCCAGACTCGCTTCCCACTTTTGTTTCAGGGTCGTGAGCGGTTCCAATCCCTCAGTCAGCATACGAGAATGCAAACAAGTGACCGCTTTAACCGTCCTACCGCCATCACCACATACTGGCAGGCCATCGTGGTCGGTGGCTCCGAGTGCCCGGTCTTCCAGTGCTTCCTTATCGCCGCCGTCACAGCCATATGTATGAGGAAACTCCCATCAGGGAGGCCAAACTGCCCCTGCACCGCCCGGAAGGGTAACAGCTCACCATCGGCATACAGGTCACCCATCATCTGGAGCCCCGGCTCCTCCCATTCCATGAGGGGAGACCAGCCCCCCCCCATGTGGCAGGGCCGTCAAAATCCCCAGATGGATTTCCGGTGCATAGGGGTGTGTCACCCCCGCCCCCCTTTGGCTTTTGTTCCAGCACAGCCTCAGGGTCCTTTCCTCCAGGGTCAAGTCCTCCAACGCAAGCCGCTGCTGCATGACTATGTACGATAGGACGTGCCTCTGTATTCCTTTTCCACGATTTTGTATCGGGCCCCTAAACTCCCTCGCGACATTCTGCGTGAGTACCTGCAGCTGCGCTGCTAGATAATAAAGTTCGAAGTTAGGGACCGCCAGGCCCCCCTACGACTTTGGCCTCAACAACGTGTCCAGTGCCACTCGCCTCCTCCCACGCCCCCACAAAAAATCAATCGTGAGCGAGCGCAGTTCCCGAAAGAACCTGGGAGATATCCACAGTGGGAGCGTGCGGAAATAATACAGTAGCCGCGGCAAGGCCACCATCTTGAGCAGCGCAACTCTCCCAACCACCGAAAGGAGAAGGGTGGCCCAAAACGCCATACAGCCCCGCAGAGCTCTCACACAGCGTCCTATATTCCCTTCCAACATATCAGCAGCCTCATGGTAGATCCGCACTCCTAAATAGGTGAGGCACGATCGTTCCCACATTATATCAGCGGCTTACTGTGGTTGGGGCATGTCCGCTCGCAGCGGGAAAATGCACGTCTTGGTCCAATTAACCCGAAGGCCGGACAGCTCCCCAAAAGTCTTCAGCATATCCATCGCCCCTCGCAGCGCTATAGACGTGTCTTCCAAAAATAACAGCAGATCGTCAGCATATAACGAAATATAGTGCTGCGTGCCATTGCACAAAAGGCCCCTGAATGCTAACCCCGTTCTAGCGTGTAGCGCCAGAGGCTCAATCGCCAGCGCAAACAACAGGGGCGAGAGCGAACATCCCTGTCTCGTCCCTCTCCGTACCGGGTACTCCACCGATATTACCGGACCTAAACGCACCCTGGCGGTAGCTGAGGAGTACAGGACTTTAGTCCAACGACGAAATTGCGCCCCTAGAACCAACTTCTCCAGTACCCTGTCGAGGTATTCCCACTCCAGGATATCAAACGCCTTTTCGATGTCGATGGACAACACGGCCGGCTTCATGGTTACATCCAGAGCACCCCCGAGCACTCGTACAAGACGGCAAATGTTGGCCGCAGTATTCCTGGTAGGAATAAATCCCGCCCGGTCGTCATGAACTAGTGCCGTCATATGCGGCAAAAGTCTTGTGGCTAAAATTTGGCTCAAGATTTTGTAATCCACCGTCAGCATGGATAATGGACGATAGGAGGTCACATCGGTGCCCTCCCTGCCTGGCTTCAGCAGGGGGACGATCAGCGCCTCTCTCATGGACTTGGGCAGGTGGCCCTGCTCCGCTGCCTCGTTATAGACCTCCAGCAATCGGGGGGCCAAGATGTCAATATACTTGACATCGAATTCGATCGGGAGGCCATCCACTCCAGGCGTCTTGTTCCTAGCCATCTGCTTAATTGCGCACCTAATCTCAGTCAGTGTTATGGCTTGGCCCAGGGTCTCAGCATCCTCCTCCTCCAACTGAGGGAAGTGAATCCCTGCCAGGAAGTCCTCTATATCCACAGCGCCCACCATCAGGTGACTTTGATAGAGAGATGTGTAATAATCCAAGAAGAGTGAGATGATTGCCGTTTGGGAGTAGACCAGTTCTCCCGTCTCCATTCGTACACTCAAAACCGGGCTACCCCTTGGTTCCGGGTTCGCCAGCCTTGCTAACAACGTGCCCACCTTGTCCCCCTCAGCATGTACCTTCGCCGTATACTGCCTATAATCAAAGCTCCTTAGCCTCTCCGTTTCAGCCGCCACTCGTTCCTTCGCCGCCAGGAGCCGCGCCTGCACTGCCTCCTGTTCTGGCCTCTGACTCTCAATGTCCCCCAGTGCTTCCTCTGCCTTGCGGACATCGGCCAGGACCACTGTTCTCTCCCCACAGTGCTTATTAATACACAGACCTCTTACCACCACCTTAAATGCGTCCCATTCCACAGCCCTAGTAGAGGCCGTCCCGCTATTCTCACTGAAATAGCGCTCGACGCCATCCCGGATGTCGGAGCGAAAGACCTGATCTTCCAAGGTATCTGGGTTCAGTCTCCAAGTGGGGATCGCAGACCTCGCCCGCCGCCACTGGAGGAACAGCAACTGAGGATTGTGATCTGAAATAGTCCTCGCTAGGTATTCAGAGTGCGCTGCCAGGGGAGCCACCGCTGGACCACATAAGATCGTGTCAATTCTAACATGTAAGTCATGTATTGCAGAGAAGAACGAATAATCTCTATCTTCAGGGTGATGCCCTCGCCATATATCAACCAGTCCCCACCTGTCTTGCCAATCCATTCTCTGCTTCGCTACTCTTTGGACCGGGGACTCAACCAACGGTGGGTGTGATCTATCTAATGCGATGTCAGTGATTGCGTTGAAATCCCCCCCCAATATCACCGGTCCCGCTAAATAGTGTGCTAAAGTGCCCGAGAGTGCGCCTAGGAATCGGGCCTGATCCGTGTTCGGAACATAGATACTACAGAGCACCACATCCTGGCCATATAATCTCCCTTCAACCGCCACATACCTGCCCCCGGATCGACAATCTGTTTTGTAACCTGGAAGGGGATCCCCGCCCTCACCCAAATTAAGACCCCCCTGGCGAACGCAGAATAGGCCGTGCCGAACACCTGGCCCCTCCACCTCTTCTGCAGCGCAGCACACTCCAGTTTGGTAAGATGTGTCTCCAGGAGCAACGCTATCTGGACCCCCCTGCGCACTAAATATGCATGCACCCTGTGGCGCCTAGACATGGTATGCAGCCCCCGCACGTTCCATGTGATACATTTCAATTCAGGTAATGTCCCCATAACAGTGTCTCCCCGTCAACTCCATCCTCAAGCTGCTCCAGCCCACACCAGAACTGTAACCCCCCAAAACCAGAACACCCCATAACACTCCCACAGCCCTCCCCCCCAGAACAGGACCCAATAACAAAGTGTCAGTCCCCATCCAAACTACCAAAACAAATCACACTGTACTATCCTGCAGCAGCCGCTGCAGGTTGCCTTAAGGGCAATGACAGCGCGGACAGACCCCGACAGGTGGCAGCGCCCGCCCCAGTCTCCAGTCCCCCAACCCCCACAATAGCATTAATTGGTATGACAATCAGGGATAGCACTAGGGACTCCACTCACCCCAAGTTCAGTCCACTGGTGAGGACCGCCAGGGAAGGCCATGCAACTTACAGGTCATCTGCCGACCTAGGTGTTACCTCCGGACCCTTAGAGCTGTCCGCATCAGATAGGTAAGCTCCCGAGTGCTTCCCGACCTCCTCAGATGCCGATCCTCTGATCGAGTCCTCCTTCTGCGACCCCGTGATCGCCGCTGTCGCCGCCAGAGCACCCTGCTTGTTAGCCGCCAATTGTGTTAGCAGTAGGGCCTCTTGGTGTCTCTGTTTCTTTCTGATACGCTGAGATTGGCGTGGCCGTGGTGGCTTAGGCTGCTCCCGGTCCGATCTGCCCCCACGATCCGTTCCCGCTCTGTAAGTCTCCAGCCAGGCCCAGGCCTCCTCAGGCGTCAGGAAGAATTGGGTCGAGCCATCCACAATGATTCTCAGCCTGGCCGGGAATAACAGCGCGTATTGAATCCCCTCATCCCTTAGCTCTTTTTTGACAGCCAGGTAGGTGGCCCTTCGCCTCTGTATCTCCTGCGTATAGTCTGGAAAGATCATGACCGTGCCATTCTCCACTCTAAAGGACCCATTTGCGCGAGCGTTCTGAATCAGCAGATCCCTGTCTTTATAGTGAAGGAGTCTAGCAACCACCGGTCTGGGCGGACGGCCCAGCATGGGCGGTTTGGCCGGGACCCTGTGCGCCCTCTCGAGTGTAAAAAAGGAGGAAAGACCCTCCGGAGCCACCTGCGTCTTGAACCAGCTTTCCAGATAAGTTAACATGTCCGTCCCCTCCACTTTTTCAGCAGGCCGACAACCCGTACATTATTGCGCCAATTTCTACTTTCGGCTTCCTCGTCCCTCTTATCCAGGGTGGTTAGGCGATGTATTACGTCCTCCAGCTTGCGTTCCACCGTTACCACCGCTGGTTTCAGATCTTGAACCACCACTTCAGTGTCCTTAACTCTGTCCACCAATTTAGAGTGGTCTGCCTTCAGAAGTCCCAGCCCCGTTGCAACCTGCTCAATGTCACGGTGTAGGGAGTCCTTTGTTGATGTGATGGCCTCCAGGATTGCATCCAATCTTGCATTCAGCCTCCTCTTCGACGCAGTGCTCTCCGCACCGTCCTCCTCCTCCCGGGTGTCGCTCTGCTCCATGGCCCCCTCAGTCCTACTCTTTGGTTTCATGGTGAGGGCGGAAGCGGTCACTGTGCAGCAGGGTAAGATCCGTGTGCCCCAAAAAAAACAAAAAAAACCCAGCTCTCACGCACTGCTCTAGTCAGCGTGAAAGGGATGTGGCCCCCGCTGGAACCAGAGATCACCGGCTCTCGCCCTCCAGTAGATCACAGCTCCACTTCCATTGTACACACCACAGAGGGCGCCTCACAGGCGTTTGCCGACGTCCACCCTCAGGAGCAGGAGATCTCCAAACACTCACGTTCATTCGCATTGATCACGCTAAGTTCGCGGGACACAAAACCTCTCAATCAGTCTGCACCCCTGTAGGCATCAATCCGCACCCACAGCCGTCCTACAAGGACCCCTCTATCTCAATAATTATAGGGCCCGCAGTCCACCAATGTTCAAGGCGCCAGAAGGCGGGGGACAGCAGACACCACCAATGGCCATACTTCCATGCTCCCACAGCACTGCCAGGTCTTGTTCAGCACCAATAAATGCAGCCAGCTGAGGCTCCTAGTAATTCGGGCATCGCCGCCCCTGCGCAGGCATCCGCAGCCCCGTACCCGTGCAGTGCCGCAGGCCTGGGCCCGCCCCCACCACTGCAGCGCCAGGCACCGGCCCGCAGCCCCACACTCACCAGGGCCGCCGGGGAGACACGTCCTGCAGCCGCTCGCCGTCCTCCGCGCCGCCTCCTGCGGCCTCTGCGCCACTCTGTGCCCTGTCGGACGCCTGGACCCTCCCGAGGCTCCGTGTGCCCCACGTTCTGCAGTCCTCAGATAAGCACTCCACTGGGTCCCGGCACTACTCCTCACATGCCGGTCAGGCACAGCTCCCCAGCAATCACAGGTCACAGGGGCAGCGGGCCGGCCAACGATCCCTCCGGGTGCAGGGCCGTCTCTGTTGCGCTCGGCAGGCCGGTCATCATGCAGCCGCCATGTTAGCTCCGCCCTCCGGCTCCGTCCCCCAGGCTGCGTCCGACTAAACTGTTGTGCCGCTCTTAATCCCCTGGGCACCGGAGCAGGGCCGCTTGTCGTCCCTCGTCCCATTCACCAGGCACTCGATGGTGAGAGCCCCCAAATCAGCCCTCAGCGAGTCTCCCGGGTTCTGTCACGGAGGGACTCCGGCAACGGCCGCCATCTGACCAGCGGTCCGCTGCTTCCCAGACACTTCATTCGGCTGTACCCTCGCTGCGGGGCCCCCTGTAGTCTCAATATCGAGCCCGATACGTGCCCCCAGCAGTCCGATGCACAAGTATCTACGTTGTGCTACGATCAGGATGCTCCTTCAGGATAAAATCCGGGCTAGGACGCGGAGCTACCGGCACACGCCACCTTCGCCATCGGCGTCCAAGCCACGCCCCAACTTTGCGTAATTGATCTCTTAATTTTCTATCTGGGAGGACGGGCCTGGTAAACGAGCTCTTTTCCAACTTTAAGATGGCCCGTAGGATAGATTGGGTGGGTGGTTCTGTAAAATCATTGGAGGGGGACTGTGTCGTTCTCTCTTTTGCCTCACCCCTGCTGGTTCGTACAATTCTCAGTAGGGAGGCTTTTCTTCCAATAAAGTCGCAGGGGGTCAATATATTACCTTTTGGCTTCTTCTATAAGCCTGATAGATTTCAACAACCATGTGTGAGGGTGCTCGACTGTCCTTTGCCACATTCTGGATATTCTATACCAGTTAGAAACTTTTATGAGCCACTTTACAATCTAGATGCAGTTGACTGAATGTCTATTCCCACCCCCACACAGTGTGATATCATGGTGGTCATTAGAAATAACTCGTGTTGTTGTGAACGTATCTAGGACCCTATTTAAATATTCCCGATTTATGCCCTTATGTGGTTATTGCAAAAAACACAGTTGATGGACAGAATGTAGAACAATGTCATACATTCACCCCAGTACAATGATCTGGGCCTACATCCATCGTTTTTTTGCACTCCACACCACCCTGGGTTAGACACTGGCTATATGCAAATCAGCTCTGACCCTGTGCCTCATGGGAACAGTCCAGTCCGAACTACCAAGCCATGTCTTTCCCAGACTGGAATCAAGCATCCAAAGACCGGTTTCTGGCTATCAGCCTTCATCAGCCTGGACAGCTTGACTCCAGTGGTGTGGAGAGCCTGGGACTCACGTCTAAGCATACCCAGCCCACTCGGGGTGAAAATTGCAAAAAACACAGTTGATGGACAGAATGTAGAACATTGTCATACATTCACCCCAGTACAATGATCTGGGCCTAAATCCATCGTTTTTTTGCATTCCACACCACCCTGGGTTAGACACTGGCTATATGCAAATCAGCTCTGACCCTGTGCCTCATGGGAACAGTCCAGTCCGAACTACCAAGCCATGTCTTTCCCAGACCGGAATCAAGCATCCAAGGACCGGTTTCTGGCTATCAGCCTTCATCAGCCTGGATAGATTGACTCCAGTGGTGTGGAGAGCCTGGGACTCACGTCTGAGCATACCCAGCCCACTCGGGGTGAAAATTGCAAAAAACACAGTTGATGGACAGAATGTAGAACAATGTCATACATTCACCCCAGTACAATGATCTGGGCCTAAATCCATCGTTTTGTTGCACTCCACACCACCCTGGGTTAGACACTGGCTATATGCAAATCAGCTCTGACCCTGTGCCTCATGGGAACAGTCCAGTCTGAACTACCAAGCCATGTCTTTCCCAGACCGGAATCAAGCATCCAAGGACCGGTTTCTTGCTATCAGCCTTCATCAGCCTGGATATCTTGACTCCAGTGGTGTGGAGAGCCTGGGACTCACGTCTGAGCATACCCAGCCCACTCGGGGTGAAAATTGCAAAAAACACAGTTGATGGACAGAATGTAGAACAATGTCATACATTCACCCCAGTACAATGATCTGGGCCTAAATCCATCGTATTTTTGCACTCCACACCACCCTGGGTTAGACACTGGCTATATGTAAATCAGCTCTGACCCTGTGCCTCATGGGAACAGTCCAGTCCGAACTACCAAGCCATGTCTTTCCCAGACCGGAATCAAGCATCCAAGGACCGGTTTCTGGCTATCAGCCTTCATCAGCCTGGATAGCTTGACTCCAGTGGTGTGGAGAGCCTGGAACTCACGTCTGAGCATACCCAGCCCACTCGGGGTGAAAATTGCAAAAAACACAGTTGATGGACAGAATGTAGAACAATGTCATACATTCACCAGAGTACAATGATCTGGGCCTAAATCCATCGTTTTATTGCACTCCACACCACCCTGGGTTAGACACTGGCTATATGCAAATCAGCTCTGACCCGGTGCCTCATGGGAACAGTCCAGTCCGAACTACCAAGCCATGTCTTTCCCAGACCGGAATCAAGCATCCAAGGACCGGTTTCTGGCTATCAGCCTTCATCAGCCTGGATAGCTTGACTCCAGTGGTGTGGAGAGCCCTGGACTCACGTCTGAGCATACCCAGCCCACTCGGGGTGAAAATTGCAAAAAACACAGTTGATGGACAGAATGTAGAACAATGTCATACATTCACCCCAGTACAATGATCTGGGCCTAAATCCATCGTTTTTTTGCACTCCACACCACCCTGGGTTAGACACTGGCTATATGCAAATCAGCTCTGACCCTGTGCCTCATGGGAACAGTCCAGTCCGAACTACCAAGCCATGTCTTTCCCAGACCGGAATCAAGCATCCAAGGACCGGTTTCTGGCTATCAGCCTTCATCAGCCTGGATAGCTTGACTCCAGTGGTGTGGAGAGCCTGGGACTCACGTCTGAGCATACCCAGCCCACTCGGCGTGAAAATTGCAAAAAACACAGTTGATGGACAGAATGTAGAACAATGTCATACATTCACCCCAGTACAATGATCTGGGCCTAAATCCATCGTTTTTTTGCACTCCACACCACCCTGGGTTAGACACTGGCTATATTGAAATCCGCTCTGACCCTGTGCCTCATGGGAACAGTCCAGTCCGAACTACCAAGCCATGTCTTTCCCAGACCGGAAGTGCAGAGAAATAGAGAGACGGGCATTTTCAATAAAAGTTGTTATTTATTGAGCAGTCCTCTTTCTCATGCCAGAGAAGTGAATTGCCACAATTGCAATACTTGTCATAAAGTAAAGTGCGTACAGTAAAAGGAGTATTATGAAATAATACTGCAAAAGCATTTATATGGTTTCTAAGCCATAAGATATCGATAATGGATAAAATATATATAATGATAAAAGTTGACTAAACATGCTCAACTGGTGTTTCTAAAATACGCCTACCCCGGTGTACCTAACCTAAGCCTAGTACGTGGGAAGGAGTAAGTGAGATATAGTTTTAGTTAAGATAGTTTTTGCCAAGAATCTGAATCAAGAATTCTCTAAGGGTCTAATCAGCTCCGTACCTTGGTTATAGAATGAAGGTGGTCTTGTATTTCTTTCTCAGGACTCGATCTCCCAGCAACCTGCAAGGGTGACTGGAAACACTGGAGCTGAATTTCTCGGCAGGAGAAAAGACAGCGTCTCTCTCAGTGCGTCAATGGGAGGGTCGGCTTCCTTCGGCACTCGCATCAACTGGGCGTCGGGCAAGTAGATAGCCGATCTGCTCCAAACCACCGTGTGTATGCTTAAGGCAAATGCTGGTATATTTATACCTGGAAGGGGTCAGAGTTTGACGTAAGGTTGGACATAAGACGTCACTAAGAACTTGCAGTTCTTTAAGGACTCCAGAAGTTCTTGGACAAATCAAAACAAAAGCAGGGGGAATTCCCGGGCTGCTGGAGGCTTGGTTTGTTTAAAGAACGTGTTGTACTTTCTAGGAGTCTATGGGACTAGCCTTGCCGTATTTGGACTGCATTGGCTATGACTAAATATGGATATGATTCTTATGCCTTTATAAGGATATGATTTGTTATAACCACATAAGGGCATGAATCGGGAATATTTAAATAGGGTCCTAGATACGTTCACAACAGTGTGTGGGACCCTCAGAGGGGCAAACTGACAGCTTGGAGCTTCACCCTGAAGCTTCTAATATAGCTTCTAATTGTCCACCAAGTCCAACTCATGGTAGTCTAGATAATATTTTGCCAAGGATAGAAGAGATACCTGTCACAGCTAGAATCAATCCAACTACCACGGGAGTGTTGTTCAGCCGTAGAAAAGAATTATCTGACATTAACATCATCTCTTGGAACATTGCTGGGCTCTGTGAACAGGCTACAAACCCAGTATGGGTTGGATATATAGAAAAACCAGATATAATCTGCCTTCAGGAAAAGTGGGCGTTGGAACCTGTTCATATCCAGGGTTATTTGACTTTTAATACTCCGGCCGTAAGAGGTTTAGGAGGTCGGCCCAAGGGAGGATTGTGTACGTATGTATCCAACTCATTATGCCTGGACAAGATTACAACTAAAGGGGGGGATTGCTACCATCAGATTGTTCAATTCTCAGTAACAAGCACAAAAATAATTCGTATTGTGAATTTTTATAACGTTCCTGCAGATAATCTGGGGGCGTTTTCTTGCATTGCCGAGACCCTGGATGCCATCTGTACCCTGACTACTGTGGACTCTACTATTTTATGGCTGGGGGATTTTAATTGTGCATTATGTAGACAATTGAGTTCAAAAATCTGTGGGTACCCGATGGACCAGGGGGTCCCTAATTGTCATTTTACACATTCTAAGCTGGGTGACCACCTTAATGATCTGATGTCTCATTATGATTTGGGTTTCGCCAATGAATTAGTTCCTTTTCCTGTTCCCATGTCTGCTACTTTTAATGGAAGTGGCTTATCCTCTATTATAGATTTCATTTTGGTTTCACTTACATTTGCCACTAGTCTGCTATCTTTTGATATAGGGACTGTGGTTTTCAGCGATCATTACCCGCTTGGCCTTAAGTTCCACTTGCAAGCTTTTGGGTCAGTGAGGAATAAAACTGTTAAGAGTATGGCGGGCACACTGGAATAGAATAGATCTAATGGATACGCTATTCGCTGGTTGAATGTTGAACCCGAGGTATTGACCATGCGCCTAATCTCTACCCATAAAGCTGCTTTTGACATCTGCCTCAGTGAGCTCTCATTTCCGGAGGAAATTATCTCCTCCTTTAATGAGATAACTGAGGAGGTCAAAAAGCTATTGTCCGTCCAATGTGGTTCTACCCCCTAAAACAACCGGTTGGTTTGATAGCGCTTGTACTAAAGCGTATTCCAGTCTTAAACTGGAACTTCATAAACAGCCTACATTACAACAGGAGGTAAAGAGGGCAAGAGCCACTTATAGGAAAGCAATAGCGGACAGAAAGAGATCGCTGAGGGAAGAAGCGTGGGGGTTGCTACATGAGGCCGCACAAAAAAAGGACTCTGCGGCCTTTTGGAAAATCCTAAGAACTCCACCCATGATAGGGGATGGGAGGCCTACCATTGAACTGGCCATTTCTGAAAAGGTCTGGATAACCCATTACTCTACCTTATATAATGGTCCATCTTTTAACGAGTATCCACTTCCACAGCCCCCGTCCACATACAAGGGCAACCTTCATGTTACTCTGGATGAAACTATGTTAGCCCTTGAGCGTAGTAAGGGGGCAAGGCCCCTGGTCCCGATGGGGTTCCAGTAGATCTGTTCAAGTCAAATGTAATGTTATGGGTCCCTCTTTTAACACAGCTGATTAATGCTAGTGACAGTTCCATCTTCCCTAAGACCTGGTCCGAATCAACAATCGTGCCAATTTTCAAGAAGGGAGATCGTCAAGATCCTGTATGCTACAGACCGATCTCCCTTCTTGACTCTATGGTAAAGGTGGTTGGCCGAGTCATTCTCCAACGCTTGCAGGACTGGGCAACTGAATCCAATGTTTTATCTGAACTGCAGTATGGTTTCTGAGAGGGTCTGGGTACCCTGGAACAAAGCCTTAACCTGGCTATGTTAGTCGGGAAGTACATTCGAGCAAACAAATGGGAAACTATATTTAGTTTTCGTTGACTTGACTGCAGCTTTCGACTCTGTTGTCCATGCGAGACTATGGGAGACCCTTGTCGACCTTGGGGCGGATCATGGCCTAATCGCATTTCTGCACCCCTTCTATGAGAGAGCTTGAGCTAGTGTTAGATATTGGACGAAGGGGCAATGCACTTCGGGATTTCCTGTTAGAAGAGGGGTGCGCCAGGGCTGTGTCCTGGCCCCCTTTCTTTTTAACTTATATATAAATGGCATGGCCGAGGCACTTCTTAAGGGGGGCTCAGACTATCCGCAAGTTGGTGGGAGAGGAATCCCTGCTCTCCTCTACGCCGACGACACGGTCATCATAGCGCGTACAGGCAATGGCCTACAAAAAGCTCTGAACAGTTTCAGTACTTTTATGGGTGACTTAGGATTACCCCTCTAAGACCTTCACAATGAATTGTACATCTGGGTCTCGTAGCACTACTGGCCGAGACATTTTTCTGGATGGAAGTAAGATAGCTAATATAAGGACCTTCTCATATCTTGGTGTCCTCTTTAGCCACAACGATACTTGGAGCCAAGCTTTCGCCCAGAAAAAATTGTCCTTTAAAAGATCCATTAGTGCCCTGGCCACCTTTACTAAAAGACTAGGGAGGAAACCACGCAGGGAGCTTGTACATATATGTACGGCTCAGTGTGCATCGGCTGTGGTAGATGGGGCTGGGGTTTGGGGCATCTCTAATCCCACTTCTCTGCAAACAGTAGAAAATCTCTTTCTTCGTTTTATTCTTGGTGTTCCACCTGATACATCTTCTTTTGTTTGCCATGAGGAGTTGGGTCTTTCATATATTATGGATCCTATTAAACTCGAGCCCATACTCCTTTGGCACAGGATTTGGTCTAGTGAACAGACCCAATTAAATCGCGATATCCTGTACGATTGCATGAAGCTAGATGGAGCATTGAAAATTCCTTCGCTCAGGTACATATTCCAGTTTGCCAAAGAATTTGTGGCTTGGAGGGTTTCTAGCTTTTTGAAGAAAGCTGTGTGGCTGAGGAAAAGTGTGTTCTTTGATTCTTGACGGGCTTTTCTCCTTTTAAACCTTTTTGTATAAATATTTTAAAATTTATAGTTTTACCATTTTCTTGAGAGCTGTATTTTTATTTTGTGATTTATCTTTTGCATAGATTTTGATGCCTGCTTTTATGATTATATGTATATGATCGAATAAAGCTCGATTTGATTGATGATTGATTGATTCTGGCAATAAAACAGTTTTCTGATAGCGAAAATGTTCCATTGGACCCTCCATATTGAATAAAGATACCAAGACTGCAAAAGAATAAAGATAAACCCTGTGTGTATAATTATATGGGCAAGTATTTTAGAAGAATCCCGGGGTCCACAAACGCTGCTAAATAACATCCTACAATCAATGTTCTGTATACAATTCTAATTGATATAATAAAGTCCAGCACCCACATGGATTTTGGGAACACTATACACCACCTCCGGAGGAAGATAATATTCATGATTTTACTGTAGTCTTGTTCTCATGCTAACTCACTAATGTTTTTTTTTTTTTAACTTTATTGTAAAGTGCAAATATGGTTACAAGTATGGGCCTACAACCATTCGGGCCGGCCGCTAAAGCATGTAAGATAGCATATGAGAATCAGGAAACAGCGGCCAGTTACCAAGAG
Source organism: Lissotriton helveticus (assembly GCF_964261635.1). Taxonomy (NCBI): domain Eukaryota; kingdom Metazoa; phylum Chordata; class Amphibia; order Caudata; family Salamandridae; genus Lissotriton; species Lissotriton helveticus. The sequence continues at coordinate 585,770,196 of NC_136063.1, read as the reverse complement.
GTCTGGCAAAATACAGGATTCAGCTCGTGGCACACATGACGTAGTCAGGATACAGACTTTTTTGTTTTATATGAAAGAACAGAAAAAAAACAAAGGAAAACAAAACAAATCTCAAGGCCAGAAGCATAACGGACAAAGTCGTGCTCCAACAGGGGGGGGGGGACCGGCAATACAGGAGCGATACCAAGTAAGTAATGATGATAGTCAGGGTGGGGGAGACATCGTGGGGAAGTCACAAATCAGGAAAAATAGTAAAGTCATCCAGGAATGTCGGTTCAGGGGGATAAGGAGGGATCCCGGGCTTCTTCAAGGGGGGGGGGGGGGGGGGGGGGGGGGGAACAAATGTTCCCTCGATATGCGTTCCATTGACCCCATACTTTGGTCCATGCCCTAGGCTTACCCCTAGCCGAGTATACCGTCTTCTCTCTAAACATACACCAATCCATATTCTCCTTCCATACTGACACGGTGGGGGGCCGGTGGGAACCCCACAGCTGCGCAATATCCCGCTTTGCAATCATGTTCCCAAGGGCCGCCCACCGGGCCTGAGCTACGTTGTAATCATTCGGTTCCCACACATTCAACAAACATCTCCGAGCCTCGGGCAGCAAAGCGACCCCAGTGACACTCTCCATTACAGCATGTACACGCGTCCAATACGCAGCCACCTCCCGGCATTCCCAGATAATATGGAGGAAGGTAGCACTCGAACCACACCCACGCTTGCATAACCCATCCGAAGAGAAGCCCATAGCGACCAAACGAGGACCAGTAACATACACCCGGTGTAGAATTTTAAGCTGGACGAGACGGAGACGGCCGGGAATGGCGACCTCCTTCGGGGAAGACAATGCTGACTGCCAGTCTTCGTCGTCCAATTCCAACCCATCCCCGGTCCAGGACTCCCTGAGACGCACAAGGAGGTCCTCCCGACTGTTGATTAACTTCTTGTATATTAATGAGATCGTGCTATCGGGCAGGTGACCATCAAGTATACGATCCTCGAGCGGGGAGGACTCAGGAAGAGTAGTGTTGCCAGCGAAGACCGACGTCAAGGCGTGGCGGACCTGTGCATACCTAAAAAACTCTCTTTCACTCAACTCATACTCACGCTGAAGTACCTCAAAGGTCTTAACCGCCCCTTTCGACCAAAGGTCAAGCAGTTTACTTATACCAATCATGTCCCACCTCTCGAACCCTTTCGTCGTCCAGAGACAGCCCAGTCTTTCCGAAGCATACAGAGGGGTCGCAAGTGTCAATCGGTCACTCCATCCGATGGCCGCATTTGCGGCCTTCCACACATTCACCGCAATCCTGGTGGGTCCTGTCAGATTCTTCCCGGCCGCCCGGGAATGGAGCGCTCTGTTATAGTCTCCGCCCGGCAGCTGGAACTTGTCCATCACAAAATCCGGATTAGGGCTAGGTGAATACATAGCGTGATTGATTGCGGACAACTGGGAGGCCCAATAATACCGCCTGATATCCGGGAGCGCCATGCCCCCGTCGTACCAGGGGAGGGTGAGTTTCGCGAGAGCGATGCGCGAACGGCCGTCCCAGACGAGCCGCCGCTGTAGACTTTCTACCTCCCGAAAGTAGCTTGGCGGAATGACGTCAAACGAGTTCTGGAGTGCGTATAAAAACCGGGGCAGAGACATCATTTTAAAAAGTGCGGCCCGGCCGAGCGGTGACAACGGCAATCTATGCCACCGAACCACGTCTAGTTTCAACCTGCGGAGAGGAGGAAGGAGATTGTGCTCATAGCGGGCGGCCGGATCCAATGATATAAAAATCCCCAAGTATTTAAAGCCGGAGTGGGTAATTGGAATGGGGAATCTACTTGGCAATGGAGGAAGACCGCCCGAAATAACATACACACAGGACTTAGACCAATTTATAACCAGGCCAGAATTCTTGCCGAATGAGGTGAGAACATCAAATAGGACGTTAAGGGATTTACGAGGGGAGGTAAGGTACAAAAGATTATCGTCGGCATACAACGAGACGCGGTCCTCAAAATCGGGGGCCCACTGAATGCCCTTTATCGACGGCTCCCATCGAAGCCAGGCAGCGAGTGGCTCCAGTGCAAGGGCAAAGAGCAGGGGGGACAACGGGTACCCCTGTCTGGTACCCTTCCCGAGGGTGAAGGATTTGGACACTCGACCGTTTACCACCACCTGGGCCAGAGGCTCCTTATATAAAAGTTTCACCCACCCGACAAAAACTGAACCAAAACCAAATTTCGCGAGGGCGGCCCAGAGATAAGGCCATTCTATCGTATCAAAGGCCATCGAGGCGTCCAATGAGGCCAAAATGGCCGGCTCCGAGAAAGACCCCGCCCTCGCGAGAACACCATGTAGGCGCCGAAGGTTAAGAGCAGTGTTACGATGCGGGATAAAACCGGATTGATCCGGATGGATCAAATCTTGGATCACCATAAGCAAACGATTGGCAAGAACCTTGGCAAGAACCTTAGGTTCAGCGTTCAGCAGGGAGATGGGCCTATACGATGCGCAGCGGTCCCGAGGCTTGCCCTCCTTGGGAATCACCACGATCGTTGCCAAACGCTGGTCACAGGGGAGGGTGCCGAGGTCACGCGACTCCCTGAACATGTCACGGAGATATGGCGCAACCTTATCCGGGCGCAGTTTGTACAGCTCAATAGGCAAGCCGTTAGGGCCCATAGCCTTACCCGAACGGAGAGATCGAATTGCAGTCGCAATCTCGTCTGCAGACAACGGGGCCTCCATACACACCAGATCCTCCTCGGAAAGGCAAGGAAGCGCAATGTCGCGCAGCAAGAAATGGGAATCGTTCTCATCTCTTTCAGACACCAGGGAGTAGACAGCAGTAAAATAATCAGCAAAACATTCCACAATTTCAGTCGGGTCAGTCACACTCTCACCATCCGAAGTATGAATGACAGGGACCACACGATTAGCTCTCTCCTTCTTGTCCAGCCATGCAATCAATTTACCCGCCTTATCCCCAACATCATACAGTCTACCCTGCTGTTCCCTGTATAACGCCTTGGCAGCATCCGTAACAAGGGATTTATAGTCAAGCTGCTTCAGACTGAGGGCATGAAGCCTGTCATGGGTAACACCCGATACTGGGTCGGCCTCCAGGTCCGATATTTCGGCTTCCAGACTCCCCACCTCCTGATTCCTGGCCTTCTTAGTTTCAGCAATTAAGGATAGGGCCTGCCCACGGATGACAGTCTTAAATGCCTCCCACAGGGACACCGAGGAGGAAACCGACCCCTCATTCTCCATGAAATAGTGGTCTAGGGATTTGATCAAGTGGTTGCGGGTCATGGGATTACGCAAGTACCAGGGGTTAATAGGGGCGACCCGCCCCGCAGCGTTCACCCCGGTGGCGATGCAGAGCCAAAGTGGCGAGTGATCCGAGATGCCCTGGGCCGGGTGTCTGATTTCCCTAATCGAGGAAGACTGGGCGGCGGGCAGGAGGAAATAATCAAGTCTAGAGAGACTCCCATGAGCCCCGGAGTGAAAGGTGTATTGACTCTGTGTCGGATGCATCAGCCTCCAGCAGTCCACCAGACCAAAGTTGTCCAAGAAACCACTGAGCCACGACTGGGAAGGAAGAAGATACCTGGGGGGGTGACGATCCATCGTGCCAGAGAACACAAAATTAAAATCTCCACCCATAAGAAGAGTGCAATCAGGGAGCTCCAGCAGCACACGACCAATATCAGAGAACGTAGAGGTCTGGAGACCCGGGGGAACATACACAGAAAGCAATGAAAGAGTCCTACCCTCCCACCTACCCGTGAGTGCGGCGTAGCGCCCCCTTTCGTCCAGGATTATGTCATCAATCTCCAGGGGAAGAGAAGACCGAAGCAAAATACCCACCCCTCTAGAGCCCGTGGTGAACCCGGAGTGTGCAACCAGTCGGTAACCCCACCTATTCATTGCATTACACATATTGCCTACTAAATGCGTCTCCTGCAAAAGTACCACATCAGGAGATAAGCGTCGCAGATATTGCAATACCACACCTCGTTTTATACGATTCCCCAAACCGTTGACATTCCAAGATATTAACCTCAACCCACTACCCCCCATCCCAACAAGTAATGCAGGAGTCTCCCCACAGAGAGCAGGACAGTTGAAATAGAGAAATACAATACGTCGCCTTGAGAAAGAAAAACACCCATGCCCTCCCCCCCCCCCGACACCCTTTACAACCCCCCCCACCCTGCACCCCTGCAGTAGACTAAAAAGCCACCCCAACATGCAGTGTGCCTGTCGCCCAAACAGTGCCATTCCACAAAAAGACCCTGGAGGAGGAGAAGGGCCCCGTCCCTCCCGCCACTCAGAAGGGAACGTCAGTAAAACATAGCATACAAGTCAATAGAACCCAATGAGCAATGCACATTGTCCGGAGCTCAGGGGCCAAAACGTCACTCCTGTAAAGTCTCACCACCCTAGGCGCCACCGGGGTGCTCGGTCGGGTCATTCCGGCCAGGCAGGGAATCCAGCCAGTCACTCACATTCTCAGGCCGGTCGAAAAAGAATGTCCGTTCCTCATACTCCACACGAAGCCTGGTAGGGAAAAGCATGGCGTACTTCAATCCTAAGTCCCGTAGACGTCTCTTAACTCCACGAAAGCCCATCCTCTGTCTCTGGACAAGCTGAGTAAAGTCCGGGTAAAAGTTAACAGTGGAATTTTCAAATTTCACCGGGCCGCTCACCCTCGATGCCTGCAGGATAGCATCACGGTCCCTGAAATGGAAAAGTTTGGCGACGATAGGCCTCGGCGGTGCGCCCGGCTTAGGCTTCCCACCCGGGACACGGTGGGCGCGTTCCACTGCAAAGAACTTGGACAATCCAGAAGGGGCAAGATTGTTCTGAACAAGGTCTTCAACCAGGAGATCAACAGAATGAGCCTCAAGATTCTCCGGAACACCTATGACGCGGATGTTGTTGCGTCTTGCCCTGCTTTCAAAATCCTCAAACCGATGCTAACTCACTAATTTGCTTGTTTATGGCCCACTGCTAAAGACTCAGAGCTTCTGAGTACAGAGACACAAGAATTTAAATCCCATCCCCACCATCCAACTGGTTGAGGTACCACATGTATGTGGTGCAGTCGGTCACAACGTGCATGCATCTACTCTGCAGCAAGGGAAGAAAAACTTTAAAGACAAGCTTGATCACCCTAAACTCCAAGACATAACATGACAATGCCTCTACAGATCAACCACAAAGCACCGAAGTAAGTCCTTGAAGGTGAATCCCACTCTTGTAGGATGCACTGGTCACGAAAGACACCTATGGCCAAGGAGGGCAAAACTACTCCCCCTTCCAAAGACACTTCACCACTTTCCACCTCTGTAAGTCTTTTACAACCAGAGGGCTGTGGGAAATGTTGTCCTTCCAGCTCTCATAAAGATGATTCCATTGAAAAACTCAACGCCCACTGTATACAATGCACCCCTTAACTGAGCATGAGGAACAATAAACAGACAGCTGAACAAAAATGTAGCTGAATGGCCAACATTCTCTCCAGTGGTGGAAATGACAGCAGATAAGGCAAGTGTCATAAATTCCTGCAGTATAACAAATCCTTCAAGAGGAAACTAGAACATATTTCTTCCAGTTGACTGAAATTCCGAACTAATGCAAAAGGTTGGTTGTAACAGACAAAGTTGGGGCCCTACAGAAAGAAAACTTTGTCTTTATTTTTTTTTTTTTTTTTAACTGTTTTTATTTTTAAACATCAGCCAGAACATCAGTAGGAGAACTTTGTACATACTAGATTTTACATTATTACAGTCAGTAGTTACTTTCAGGGAAACAAAGATTACAATTAGGGAGTTCATTCTCCAATACCACTCCCCCCTCCCCCTCCCTGGCTTAAACGTGACCCTTCCCATTGACATATTCTTCAAAAGTGAAGAAATCTGCTGACTAATTGCTAACCCTTTGTGCTGGGGTGTATATTGTCAATCTCAGCCCTCTCTATTTATAGCTTGTAATATGTCAGCCATGGCTGCCATATTCTGGTAAACTTTTTAAGGCATCCTCTGCCGTGTATGTTGTCTTCTCGGCCCCCATATATAAGTCCATACTGGTTAGCCAATTCGCTAGCGTGGGTAGGCCCTCAACTCCCCAGTGCCTGGCAATGTCTCTTTTTGCAACTATCAACCCTAAGCTGCTCAATGAGAGTTTGTGCCTTGGGAGATCAACATCTATAGGGATTCCAAGTATAGCATATTTGGGGTCCTCTAGTATATCGTTAAGTTCCTTGACTATTTGTGACCAGTAGCTTTGTACATGCTGACATTCCCATAACGTGTTTATGTAGGTGCCTCTGTCTGTTTTACAGCGTAGACATTTGGGCGTTTCTGCTCCTCCCAAAGTGTGTAGTCGAGCATTGCCATAGTATACCCTGTGGAGGACTTTAAACTAAGCTTAACCGTCACCTCTCTTGGGTGCATCAAGACCCCCTCCCTGTCTATGTCATCTAGTGGACCGTGGTTTCCTCCCATTTAGTCCTGAGGGATATCATTCTGTCAGGGATATTGCTGGAGTTTTATATGTCCAGGAATCGCCTTTGAGGGTATTTCCTCTTGTAGTAGTCTACCTTCTAATGGTGCATATTCGGGGATGCCTGTAGTGTACAACTTCTGTGCCCTCTAGGCATGTTGCAATTGTAAGTATTTGTATTTTTGAGTATGTGTCAACTGCTATTCGGTTTAAATGCCCGTCTTTGAGTATGTCACCGACTGTAGCGATCTCAACCATGTCCCAGCCCCTGAAGCCCTGCAGTTTTGCAAATTCTGGCAATCTCCTACCCTCCCATAGTGGCGTCGCTTTTGTCAACTTCTTTTCCCATCCCATCTGTCGCTACACCCCTTTCCAGGCCTCAATTGTCCTCTGTGTGGCAGGTTATAGGTTTCGGATACCAGCGCCCCCATCGAGATAGTAAAGGTGGGAGTGTTTCCGAAATTGGAGCCTTTCCAAAGTGCACATGGGGTGATCGTCTACAGCGTGTCCCCATTCATTATTTTACATTTAAATGTGTGGCCTGGTAATAGGCTTGCATATCCGGCAGGGCGATAACCCTGTTGTATTGGTTGCGCTGCAACGTTTGCAGCGCCACTCTTAGATGGCCCTAATTTCATAAACGTGAACAGAGCTCGTCATTGATTGCCTTGAAAATCTGGGATTCTGTTGTGTGTGTTTTGGGGTATGTGTAGTAGCTTAGGAAGCATTATAATTTTATACATAGCCAATCTCCCCAGCAGCGTCAGAGGGAGCTGTTTCCACCTAGTCACATCTTCACAGAATTCCATCAGAACCCGCTTGATGTTATGATCAGCTTCATTTACAAAGATGTACAGCTCCAAATATCTGAAGCCCTCACTGGTAATGTGGCGGTGACCCGGTATTGAGTGTTTATCAATAGAACTTCCCACGAGGTATAGACTTGACTTTTCCCAGTTTATATTGTATCCCGCATGAATCTATGACATAATATCGACAGACAGAATATAGACATACAAAAATATCGACACAAAAATATCAAAATCAAAAATATCGGAGTTCTATCTACAAAAAGGTAAGTACAAAAATATCGAAAAAATATAGTAATACAAAAATATCGAAGTTAAAAATATCGTTTTTTTAAATGTATTAATAATAATGTAAAAATAATTTTAATATACATATAATTTAGCAAATGAAAAATATAAACATTAAAACATAATAAAAAATTAATAACTAATCCATACACATTTAAAATAAATTAAAAACTACATATAAATTAATATATATACATATTGCAACAGTAGGAAAAGCGCTGGTAGGGGTAAAAATTACTATTCCCACTCCAGAGAGTGCAACAGTAGGGAAAGCGTTGGATAGCGTAGGGGTAAAAATTACTATTCCCACTCCAGAGGGTGCAACAGTAGGGAAAGCGTTGGATAGCGTAGGGGTAAAAACTTACTATTCCCACTCCAAAGGGTGCAAAAGTAGGGAAAGCGTTGGATAGCGTAGGGGTAAAAATTACTATTCCCGCTCCAGAGAGTGAAACAGTAGGGAAAGCGTTGGATAGCGTAGGGGTAAAAATTACTATTCCCACTCCAGAGAGTGCAACAGTAGGAAAAGCGTTGGATAGCGTAGGGGTAAAAATTACTATTCCCACTCCAGAGGGTGCAACAGTAGGGAAAGCGTTGGATAGCGTAGGGGTAAAAATTACTATTCCCACTCCAGAGAGTGCAACAGTAGGGAAAGCGTTGGATAGCGTAGGGCTAAAAAATACTATTCCCACTCCAGAGAGTGCAACAGTAGGGAAAGCGTTGAATAGCGTAGGGGTAAAAATTACTATTCCCACTCCAGAGGGTGCAACAGTAGGGAAAGCGTTGGATAGCGTAGGGGTAAAAATTACTATTCCCACTCCAGAGAGTGCAACAGTAGGGAAAGCGTTGGATAGCGTACGGGTAAAAATTACTATTCCCACTCCAAAGGGTGCAACAGTAGGGAAAGCGTTGGATAGCGTAGGGGTAAAAATTACTATTCCCACTCCAAAGGGTGCAACAGTAGGGAAAGCGTTGGATAGCGTAGGGGTAAAAATTACTATTCCCACTCCAGAGGGTGCAACAGTAGGGAAAGCGTTGGATAGCGTAGGGGTAAAAATTACTATTCCCACTCCAGAGAGTGCAACAGTAGGGAAAGCGTTGGATGGCGTAGGGGTAAAAATTACTATTCCCACTCCAGAGAGTGCAACAGTAGGGAAAGCGTTGGATAGCGTAGGGGTAAAAATTACTATTCCCACTCCAGAGAGTGCAACAGTAGGGAAAGCGTTGGATAGCGTAGGGTAAAAATTACTATTCCCACTCCAGAGAGTGCAACAGTAGGGAAAGCGTTGGATAGCGTAGGGGTAAAAATTACTATTCCCACTCCAAAGGGTGCAACAGTAGGGAAAGCGTTGGATAGCGTAGGGGTAAAAATAACTATTCCCACTCCAAAGGGTGCAACAGTAGGGAAAGCGCTGGATAGAGTAGGGCCAAAAATTACTATTCCCACTCCAGAGGGTGCAACAGTAGGGAAAGTGTTGCATAGCGTAGGGGTAAAAATTACTATTCCCACTCCAAAGGGTGCAACAGTAGGGAAAGCGTTGGGGTAAAAATTACTATTCCCACTTCAGAGGGTGCAACAGTAGGGAAAGCGTTGGATAGCATGGGGGTAAAAATCACTTCCCACACTACTCCCCCTTTAACACACAACACACTACACATACAAAAAACCACAATTAATATAAATATCAATGAATAAATTAATAACAATTAATATATTGATGTAATTATAAATTAGCTAATTAACACATATTAATTACCAATTAAAAATTAATTACCAATTAATTAACAAGATATTGACAAGAATAAACATTATTTATTAATAAATTATTTATAATTAATATTATGAAATAATTAAAAACAACTAATAAACAATTAATTAATTAACAATTAATTAACAATAAATACCAATAAATAAATACAATCTCTTTAATACATTTAATTTAATTATGTCACACCCTATTCTCCTTAAAACACACAACCCACTACACATAAATAAATCACATAAAAAAAATGTAATTGTCATTTAAGCACTTAATAATAATTAATTACCAATTAATTATTAATTAGCAATAACACAAAATTTAAAATATTAGTACATTAACTCTAATTAATTTAATTAACTAATTATTAATAATTAATTACCAATTAATTATCAATTAACAATAACAAAAAATAATAAACATTACTACATTAACTCTAATTAATTTAATTAACTAATTAATAATAATTACCAATAACAAAAAATAATAAATACTACTACATTAACTCTAATTCATTTATTTAACTAATTAATAATAACTAATTACCAATTAATTATTAATTAATAATTATTTATTAATCAAAAATATTTTTAAAACATATTAATCAATTAATTATAATTACATTACTTCCCACCCTGATCCCCTATAAACCCGCTCTGATACTAAAACGCAAAATGTAAACAAATTTACTAATTCTAAACATACATTAAAAAACATGTTTAACAAACATATAAACAACATAATAAAATACATAACACTAAACAAAATTTCGATATTACTAACATACATAACTTAATATCGATATTCTGTCTATCGATATTATTGCACATCGATATTCTATACCATCGAAATTAAAACATCGAGATTATTGTATATCGATATTTTAATTTCGATATTTTGTCTGTCTACCATCCCACATACCTGAAATATTCCTTAAACAGGTGCAGAATCAGAGGGAGTGTAGTGTCAAGGTTGGTAATATAGAGTAGGATGTCATCTGCATAGAGATATCCATTCGTTTGTATCCTGAAATCCACTGTGCTCTGGATGAGCTCCAACAAGGCATGCCAATGGCTCTAGTACAAGGGCAGAGAGCAAGGGGGACAAGGGGCAGCCTTGTCTGGTTCCTCTTCTTATGGGGAAGTCAGCCGACTTTACCCCATTGACCCGGACTCTAGCTCTAGGGTTGGTATAAGGCAGCTCCACCCAAGTCATAAATCCCTGTCCAAACCCAAACCTCACTAGGACTTGCCGCATAAAAGGCCAGTGGACTGTGTTCGAAGGCCTTTTGTGCATCCAGGGAAAGGTGCACATGTGGGGGAGGGGGAAGACCTATTCTTCACTGTGTCTAGCCAGTTGGAAAACGGAGGGAGATTGAAACGTGTGGTTCGGCTGCGCATAAAGCACGATTGGTCACAGTGGATGAGGGATGTTATCACCAATAGTAGTAGTCGTGCCTCTAAAATAGAGGCCGAGATTTTATTTCGACGTTGAGGATTGATATTGGGAGGTAGGATCATCACCTCTCTGGGGGCTTACCTGGTTTAGGAATAACCACCACTGTGGCCTGACAAAGGTCTAATGGGAGTGATCCCTCGCATTTTGCTGGAAGAATTCCCCTGGCAGCCCATTCAGTCCTGGGGTTTTGCCTGATTTTTGTCTATTAATTGAGTCTAATATTTCTGTCAGGGTATCATCCATCCAAGGGCTTTTTTATCATCCTGTGTCAAAGTGGGGGTATCTATTCTGCATCTAGCTTCTAGTCCTTTCTTGATCTTACCACCAAGCCTGTTGACATTCCATGTCAACGCTATGTAGGGATCCGCAACCATTGTGCGTGTGTCTCTTTTTTTGTCCCTATGTGTTCGGGAAGGCCTGCCTAAGAGTCTCTTTCCCATTGGGCATCATGTTGGCCCGTTCAACTATAAAGCAGGGTGAGAACTTTGCAGCTGAGAGGGAGTCACACGGCCATGTCGTCAAAAATGCTCCCAGGTTTGAGCCCTCTGTTCCATCAGGAAATTCAATAAAGCTTTCGTCTTCCACTTTCCATGCTACCTCTCTCATGGTTGCCTTTAGGTTGGTAACGTCTGCTTTTAGGTTGTATCTTCCACCCCGAGATACGGTTTTCAGTTTGGGTTATCCTTTTGGAGATATTACGCATGTCTTGGCGTAGTGGGGACACCTCTGACCTAATTTCTGCCATTTTCCCCTCAATGGCCTCTCTGGAGGCATGCATCGCCTGGAGGATGGTCGTGTTGTCCGGTGGTCCTTGGGGCTCTCCCTCGGTCTCTGGAAGTGGGGGTAGCACCTTCATGTATATATGTCCATTTTGCCCTGCTTCTCGGTTTTTGATTCTTTATCCCTTGCCATCGTCTAGCCGTTGGGATTGGGCCTCTTAGTAGACTTCAATTTTCTTCTCTGCTCGCTGTAGTAGACTCGGAGGAAAGGTGTTTTGCGGCTGATCCGAGGAGTAGAAAGGCGGACGATCCCTGATGTCTGGAGAGGGTCTTGTACACCGGGGATGGTGAGCGGTCCCAGACCAAGGCGGTGCCTCATGTGATTTTAGCGCCCCTCTTTGCATGTGTCCTCCTGACACGACTGCTCGCTCTGTCGCCTCCGCCACCACCGTGTTACGTATGGGCTCCTACTTCTGATGCAGTCTTGCATGGTCACACTTAGAATTTGATGTGTCTTTCTGTGAGGAGAGCAGTCTGCACCTGGCATTAGTTGCATCTCTTTAACCAAACGGGACTCTTATGCTTGGCATCAACTGAAGTTCTGTATCTCCTTAACAGCTAGGTCTCTCTCCAGTTATACGTGAGGCCTGTCTTCTTTATGTGCTCTTCCCAATCCTCGCCCAACAGCTCCCAGGCCCGCTTTCTCTGTCTGGCCGCGGTGGTGGCCTACCATGGTAGGCCCCAGATGTGGTCTTGAGTAACAATGTGTATTCCTCCCTCGCGCCGCTGGGATCCAGGTTTGTTGGTATTTTGTCTGGGGTGGTGGGGGATAGAGGCCCCTCTTCTCACCTCCTGCTCCCACCGATGGGTGGATCAAGGTATTCCTCCCCCCACCTCTGTGTCTCACAGCCTCGCCGAAGTCGCATTCCCTACTACTCAGCCTGTTTATTTAGACTCCAGCCTTCGGGTCCTTCTTCCATGGACAGCTGGGCCACGCACTACTGGTTGGAGGATCGCGGGGGGCACATTTCGCGGTGTATGCCCTTGGGCACTTCAGCCGATTCCTGCCTCTGTGCCTATGCTGGGATCAGTAACTCTTCTTCGTTGCGAGGTAAACAAGGGAGGAGGGGGATGGGGGGACGAGGCCTAGGGGGGCCTTCCCGATCCGCCAGTAGCCACTTGTCCGCAGCCCCTCTTGTCTGTGTGTGGGCTCCAGCTCGCACCCGCTTCGCCCTCTGGTGTCTCACTCGGCATCGGGAGGCCCTTTCCCTTTGCCTCACGTCCCCTCCAGCTGAATTAGGGCAGGGCTTCCCCTCCGTATTCCTGTGGGCTGGTCCTGAGCATGGGGCCTTCCTCTGCGGTCCTCAGTCTGTCGCCGACCACTCCGACCCGTTGGGCGGAGGGGGTCGCCTCTCCCTCTCACCGACTCCAAGCCTTGTTCTCCTCTCTGGGGGTCCTCCGAAAAGCCTCTTATGTTGTGTCTCTGCTTCTGCCCTGGAGGGGGGATGAGGCCCAGTGCGTCCAATCTCGTCCCTGCGGAGCCTCTCTCACCTGCACACAACTTGGGCCTGAAGCCCCGCGTTACAGCGTCTTTACTTGTGTAGCTGTTCACCACCTGGTATGGCTCTCTCCAAGAGGACCAGCTGCGGCGAGTTTGGTGAAGCAGCGCCCGCTGGTCCTCGCAGTTCCTTAGTCGGGGTGAACGGCAGGGGAGCCAGGCCGTATCCTCTTTTTTCAGCGCAGGGGTTTGCTCTGGCTAAGCTTGCCTATTTGCCATCTTGTGCGGCCTCTTGTTGTCATTGCTCTGTCTCGTTTTTCCCTCCGCTACACTACTCGCAGCCCTTTCGATGGTTCTTGGTTTGCCCACTGAGTGTGGGGGGATGATGGCACCAAAGGTGGGCAGCAGATGGCGATTTGAAGGGCAGGATCTAGCTCAGGATTGGATTCAGGCTGCTGGAGCTCCGGCGGACGCTGCTAGTCGTACATGTTCCGGGCCACCCCCCCCCCCCCAACTTTGTCTATATTAAACAATCGTCCGACACGATGGCCACTGAAACCCTTATTAGGTGTGGAATTTCTTTGGTAGTAAAAATAGGCACAATGCTCTGGCCATAGCCTGGCTCTACTTAAATCACTCAAATGATGTATCCTGCTTGTCCACCACAAAAAAATGTGCAAGCCATCAAATGTCACATCTGCGGCTAAATAAGAGTCCCTAATAGATAAGGCCTTACCGAAGGTAAATAACTTATTCATCTGATAGATACTTCTATCTGCAGTTCCTTACCTTAGAATAGATACCCAAGCAAATACCTCCCTGGAGGTAGGTCAGTGAACAGATTTGACCAAAATGTCCTGCAGGACCAAACAGGAAAAGTGCTCATCACGATGGACCTGACCATCTAGGCAGTAATGCTTGGTGAACATGTGCAAGGACACCCACTTTGATGCCTGGCAGATGTCCAGGACAGGAAAATTGTAAGCTAACAAAGTAGTTGCAGCATTGGCTCTGGTAGAATGAGCACGCAAACCCTCTGTGATGTTTTGTCCTTAATGATATAGTGTGCTAAGCTTCAGGCGGAAGGAGGCACCGGTCTCAAGAACCAGCTTGTCTGGGTAGAAGGTGGTATAAGGAAGGTGTACCGAGAGGGCCTGCGTTTCCCTGACTCTCCTGGCCGAGGCTATGACCACAAGAAAGGCTTTCTTGATAGTCAGCAAACGACGTGGGTGATTGTGTAGCAGCTCAAAGGGAGAGCACATGAGGAAGGTACGGTCCATGTTAAGATCCTACTGATACATAATGAAAGGCCTTGGGCGAAATGTATTGCCCTCCTTTTAGGAACTTTGTCCCAACAGGTGACTTGAACAAGAAAGGTTGGTCTGGCTACAGCAAGAATGCTGAAATGGCAGACAGAGAACTGTAACAGTGCCCAAGCAGAGCCCTGCAGGGCCAAAAAAGAACAAATGGCAGAACCTGAGATAAGGGTGCAGAAAGGGAAGGGAGGTAGATGTTTCTGGATGCACACCATGTCACAAATTTGTCCCAATGGCAGACGTTAACCGTCTTGGTGGAGGGGCATCTGGCAGCCAGAATACCGTCACAGACTTCAGAACGAATTCTGAAAGTGGACAACTGTTGTCGTCACTACGCATTAAGGTGAAGGTGCGCAGGTTTGTGTGCGGTACCCTCTCCTGCGACAGAAGATCCTCCCGAAGGGGCAGCCTGATTGGAGGACTAATGCTCATGCGCAGAAGATCGGGATACCAAAGTTCCCAGGCCCAATCTAGAGCCACAAGAATGACTTGGGCCTGGTCATTCCTGATCTTCTTGAGAACGCTGGGCAGAAGTGGTATCAGTGGGAAGGCGTACAGGAGCCCGGAGTTCCACTCAAGACAAAAAGCGTCTCCAAGTGAGAAACGACTTGGAAACTCAAGCAATCAAAACTGGTGACATTGCACGCTCTCTAGGTGGAGATCAGATCTAACCAAGGCGCTCCCCACTCTAGAAAGAGACCTTGCACCAATCCCCGATGGAGACGCCATTTAAGACCCAATAGGCATCGACGGCCGAGTTTGTCTGCCCTGTCATTTAGGGCGCCCAGCAGGTGTGAAACATCCAGGGAATGCCCTGACATTCCAGCCAAGTCTAGAGGCGCTGGGTCTCTTGGTAAATGGTGCACGATCCCACCATGTTTGTTTAAGTACCAAAAGGCGGTGGTGTTGTCCTTGAGCATTTGCACCTACCTTCCCTTAATCGAAGGAAAGAAGGCTTTCAATGGCAACTGGATTGCCCAGAGCTCCAGCAGGTTGATGTGAAGCCCAGACTCCACCGAGGACAACCGTCCTCTGATCTTGACCTCTCTCAGATGGCCATCCCAGCCCAGAAATGAAACGTTCCTACAGTCATCTCTGCGGCTGACCCAATCGTGATTGTCAGCCACCACTGAAGGTTTCTTTTGTAGTTCCCTCTGAGATCTAAACCAGGTCAGAGAGATTTACCTGATGTTGTTCGCACTGGAACTTCAGGTCTCTCTGCAGATCCCTCATATGTTATGGGTCACAAGAAGGATGCAGGAGGCCATGACAACATCAGAGCTAGTCTCACCAAAATCCAGGATAGAGGATGAAACATCAGAATCATAGCCCAAATATCCTGGACTCGTCGTTGGGGAGGATAGGCTCGAAAGTGCACTTGTCCAGAATGGTCCAGGTGAAAGGGAGCATCTGAGAGGGTGTCAGGTGTGAGTTCGGGACGTTGATAGTGAACACCAGTGAGTGCAGGAGGTCCACCATCATCCGGAGGTTGTAGACAACTGCATGGGGTGAGCCCGCCTTCAACAGCCAGGTGTCACGGTAGGGAAAGACCGGAACCCCTGACCTCTGCAGATGTGCTGCAACCACCACTATTACTTTTGCTAACACCCGTGGGGCGCTGGTGAGGTCAAAGGGGAGCAAGGCAAGGCAAACTGGAAGTGCGCTTGGTTCACAGTGAATTGCAGGTAATGTCTTTGGGCAGGTCGGACTGGGATATGGAAATATGCATCGTGCAAGTCCAGTGCCACCATGCAGTCTCCATGGTCAAGGACAGGTGGGACCTGAGCTAAGGTTAGTATTTTGAACTTATACTTTTCAGGAAGACGTTGGGAAGGTGCAATCCTAGGACAGGACGAAGGCCTCCGCCATTTTTGGGTACTAAAAAGTAGCGGGATTAGCAACCATGATCTACTTCTTATGCCAACACCCTCTTGATGTTTCCATTAGCCAAAAGAGCCAGTACCTCCTGACGGAGCAAGGCTTCTGTCAGCCAGCTGTATGTGGGAGGCATGGAGGGAGGTGCTTCCTGGAAAGGGATGGAGTAGCCCTCCTTGATTTGCAAAATTCACTTGCAGGATGTTATCGGCTTTCAGTGGGATAGGTGATGGCAGATACTGCCGCCCGCTGGTTACCCATGTTGGTGAGAGAACAATCTAAATGGGTTTTGAGGCTGCGGCTACCAGGGGATTCATGGACAGACCAAACCTCTGGCTGGTGGTCCCACATGATCTGTGGGAACCGCGCCACTGACACAAAAGTCCTGGGCTTGGTGGCTGGGCGGAAAGGGTGTGGTTGGTAGCCCATAGCACAAGTTACTACTTGTGTAACGATATATCTGTAAGAGACATTAGTTAGTGATAGATTCCTTACCTTAGAATATCCCCAGGCGCCAGACTGGATCCGGAAATTTTTGCGTAGCAATACCCCTGCGCGTCGGTAGGCGTCGTCCACGGCTCCGTGTCCGTCGTCGGAGTCGTTCGCGCCGGAATGACGACGTCGGAGTACTTAGACTCCGCCCATGCGCGCTGACGTCAGTTCTGATACACAGCTTTTCCGCGCCAGATACGCAGAGCCATGATAGAACCAATGCACAAGTTACTACTTGTGTAACGATATATCTGTAAGAGACATTAGTTAGTATTAGATTCCTTACCTTAGAATATCCCCAGGCGTCAGACTGGATCCGGAAATTTTTGCGTAGCAGTACCCTTGCGCGTCGGTAGGCGTCGTCTGCGGCTCCGCGTCCGTCATCGGCGTCGTGGGCGCCGTGATGATGTCGTCGGAGTACTTAGACGCCATCTCCGCGTGCTGACGTCAGTTCTTAGACACAGCTTTTCCGCGCCAGAAACGCAGAGCCATGTTAAAACTGAAACTGAGCCATTGAAACTAGGGCCCTGAAAGGGGATAACCCTAACCCTAGATATCTGTTCGCAGAACGGGGAGGATGGGTGAGTCGGTAAGGAATCTAATACGAACTAATTATTATTATTATTAGGTTTTTGTAAAGCGCGTAGTCACCCGTAAGTATCCCAGCGCTAATGTCTCTTACAGATATATCGTTACACAAGTAGTAACTTGTGCATCTGAAAGAGACACGTTAGTATTAGATTCCTTACCTTAGAATAGATACCCCAGCAATACCAACCCCGGTGGTGGGTCTGCGAACCAATAATCACACCAGAAAATCCTGGAGGACGGAACGGCCAAAGAAGCCATCCCTCTGGACTTGGCTGTCCAGGCAGTAGTGTCTTGCAAACGTGTGCAGCGATGCCCACGTAGCTGCCTGACAGATGTCCTGCAAGGGCACTCCCCTGCCCAGGGCAGTGGTAGTCGCCGTGGCTCGGGTACAATGAGCCCACAATCCAGCAGGAGGCTCCTTTCTAGCCAAGGAGTAGCATGCCTGGATACACAAGATGATCCACCGGGAAATGGTCCTCTTGTGCGCCGCTTTCCCCTTCTTAGCGCCCACGTAACCAACAAAGAGTTGGTCATCCACCCGGAACTGGCGTGTGCGGTCCAAGTAAAATGAGAGCGCACGTTTTGGGTCCAGACGGTGGAGCCGCTCTTCATCTTTAGAGGGATGCGGTGGCGGAAAGAAGGTAGGCAAGGTGATAGACTGCCCGATGTGGAAGGCCGTGACAACCTTGGGCAGGAAAGAAGGTTTGGTACGCAGCACCACTTTGTCCGGATGTACAGAAAGGAAAGGTGGAGTACAAGAAAGGGCCTGGAGCTCATTCACTCTCCTGGCAGAGGTGATGGCAACCAGGAAAGCAGTCTTCAAAGTAAGAAGACGGAGAGGACAGTTGTGAAGTGGCTAAAAAGGGAGCGCACATCAGAAACGTAAGAACCAGGTTCAAGTCCCACTGAGGCATCACAAACGGAACAGGAGGAAACGTGTGTGTGATGCCCTTAAGAAATCTATTCACAATAGGGGACTTGAACAAAGAAGGGTGATCAGGCAGCCTGAGAAAGGCTGAAAGGGCAGAAAGGTAGCCCTTGATAGTGCCCAGAGCAGAGCCCTGCTG
This sequence comes from Lissotriton helveticus, assembly GCF_964261635.1. Taxonomy (NCBI): domain Eukaryota; kingdom Metazoa; phylum Chordata; class Amphibia; order Caudata; family Salamandridae; genus Lissotriton; species Lissotriton helveticus. The sequence continues at coordinate 585,751,814 of NC_136063.1, read as the reverse complement.
GGCAAGAGAAAGAAGGAAGAGAAGAACCTCAGAAAGAGGGGCAGCACGAGGATCCACAGCCTTTGCTGTGCATCATGCCACAAATCTGTTCCACCTGCAGGCGTATACCGACTTTGTGGAGGGATGCCTGGCTGCCAGAATGACGTTACAGACTTCAGGAGGCAAGTCAAATGGCCTCAACTGTCGCCGCTCAATCTCCAAGCATGGAGGTGGAGACTGGACAGGTTCGGGTGGAGGACCGTCCCCTGCTGCTGTGACAGAAGGTCCTCCTGAAGCGGCAGACGAACCAGGGGATCAACTGACATACTGAGTAGCTCTGGATACCAGTACCTTCGTGCCCAGTCCGGAGCTACAAGGATGACTTGGGCCCGGTCGCGCTTGATCTTCTTCAGCACTCGGGGCAGAAGTGGTATAGGCGGAAAGGCGTACAACAGACCGCAACTCCACTCGCGACAAAAAGCGTCTCCGAGCAAGTGCCGCCTTGGAAATTCCAACGCGCAGAACAGATGACATTGCGCGTTCTCTTCGGTAGCGAATAGATCTAACCAAGGCTCTCCCCATTGCTGAAAGAGGCCTTGCGCCACGTCCGAGTTCAGACGCCATTCGTGATCCATCATGCACCGACGGCTGAGCTTGTCTGCCCTGGCGTTCAGAGAACCTGCCAGGTGTTGAGCCACCAGGGTCACGCCCTGGCGGTCCAGCAATTGCCAAAGGCGCAGAGCCTCCTGGCAAAGGGTCCACGACCCCAACCCGCCCTGTTTGTTGCAGTACCACATGGCGGTGCTGTTGTCCGTGAACACCTGCACTACACTCCCCCGGACAGAGGGGAGGAATGCCTTCAGTGCTAGACGAATCGCCCGTAACTCCAACAGGTTGATGTGGAGCCGGGCCTCCGCCGGAGACCAGAGGCCTCTGATCTCCGCCTCTCCCAAGTGGCCTCCCCAACCCTGGAGGGACGCGTCCGTCACAACTACATGCTCCGGTTGGGGAAGGGAGAGGGATCTGCCGCTGACCCAATCGTGGTCCGTGAGCCACCACTGCAGCTGTCTCGCAGTGCCCTCCGAGATCAGGACGTGGTCGGACAGGTTGCCCTGATGCTGGGCCCACTGAAACTTCAGGTCCCACTGCAGAGCCCGCATCCGCCACCTGGCGTGATGCACCAGAAGGATGCAGGAGGCCATCAGTCCCAGAAGCCGCAGCGTCAACCTGACCGAGACCCGGGATAACGGCTGAAAGATGGGAATCAGAGCCTGAATATCCCGGACCCGCTGTTCGGGTGGATAAACCCGAAACTGCGGCGAGTCCAGAACCGCTCCGATGAAGAGGAGCTTCTGAGAGGGGCACAGGTGTGACTTTGGCACATTGATGGAGAACCCCAGCTGGTGCAGGAGATCTGCCGTAGTCTGGAGGTGGCTGACGACTGTCTGGGGCGAGCCCGCCTTTAACAACCAGTCGTCGAGGTAGGGGAAGACTGAAACCCCTAACCTGCACAGATGAGCTGCGACCACCGCCATCACCTTTGTGAACACCCGTGGGGCGCTGGTAAGGCGAAGGGGAGCACGGTAAACTGAAAGTGCTCGTGGCCAACCGTGAACCGCAGGTAGCGCCGGTGGGCCGGCAGGACGGGGATGTGGAAATAAGCGTCCTGCAAGTCCAACGCTACCATCCAGTCTCCTGGGTCCAGGGCAGCTAAGACCTGAGCCAGTGTCAGCATCTTGAACTTCTCCTTCCGGAGGAAGCCGTTGACGTTCCGTAGATCCAAGATAGGGCGGAGGCCCCCCTTGCCCTTCTTGGGTACCAGAAAGTAGTGGGAGTAGCAACCACACCCTACTTCTGGCCCAGGAACGCGCTCGATGGCCCCCTTGGCCAAGAGGGCCGTAACTTCCTCCTGCAGAATTCGCAAGTGATCCCCCGATACACGGTGGTTCTGCGGTGGCATGGCTGGAGGAGTCGCCTCGAAGGGGAGGGAGTAGCCCCTTCGGACGATCTGCAGCACCCACCTGTCCGAAGTGACAGTGCGCCAGTGGAGGTGGTGATGGCGAACCCTGCCCCCTACTGGCGTCACATGGGCCTGAAAGCACAGACTAGGAGGGTTTTGAGGCAGATGCTGCGGGGGAAGGTGTGGACTGACCTCGCCGTCGACCCCTACCGCCCGGACGGCGGTTCCCACGGCCGCCACCGCGATGGGTATTGCCCTGCGGAGCGTGGCTAGCGGCACGTGTGGGTGCACCCCTTCCGTGGCCACGAAAGGAGTGAAAAGCAGCCGATTGCTGGCGCGGGGCCGAGAGGCCCAAGGACTTGGCCGTAGCCCTGGAGTCCTTAAAGCGCTCGAGCGCATGGTCTGCTTTGTCGCCAAAGAGGCGACGGCCATCAAACGGCATGTCCATGAGTGTGTTCTGGACATCTGCCGAAAAGTTGGCGGACCTCAGCCAGGCGTGGCGTCTGACCGCCACCGTCGTTGCCATCGCTCTACCTAGCGAGTCGGTGGTATCCAGCCCACACCGGATGGAATACTTGGTTGCATCCCGGCCTTCCACAAGGGCTTGGCCGTGTTTGGCCCGTACCTCCAACGGACACTCTGGCAGCACTTCCGCGACCGTATCCCAAAGAGAGTGGGTGTAACGGCCCAAGAGGCACGCGGTGTTAGAAGACCGCAGGCCCAGACTAAGGGATGAGAAGATTTTTTTTACCATACTGCTCATACCTCTTGGATTCCCTGTCCGGCGGAGCCGACGGGAACGCGGTCTGGGAATTAGAGGCCTGGATAACCAGGCTCTCGGGGGTAGGGTGGGTGGACAGAAAACATGGGTCGCCCGGGGCTGGGCGTGGCGTCTGGCCACGTTCCTATCTACGGGCGAACCCGTAGCGGGCTTGGACCAAGTGCCCAGAAGAACGTCGGTCAAGGCCTCATTAAAAGGCAGCAGAGGCTCGGCCGAGCTTGACTGCGGTTTAAGGACCTCAGTGAGGAGGTTAGTCCTCACGGCCGCGACGGGGAGCTCAAGGCCCAAGGCCTTGGCAGCCCTCATCAACACCACACTATACGTTGCCCCCTCCTCCTTATAAGCCACGGTAGGAGGGGAGACAAAACCAGTGTCTGGAGAGGTGTCCAGCCCACTGGCCTCCCAAGGTCTCCTGCCCAGTCCTCATGAGACTGACACTCCCTGGTCAGAGGGTACTCAGACCCCTCCCAGTCCTCTTCATCACCCATCTCCTGAAACTCAGGGTTCTCAACTATAGGGGCCTGTTCATAAAAGTGAAACTCACCAAACGACGTCTGGAGCGGCGCCCATCGGGGCCGTCCCGACGTCTGAACAGGAACGAAGGTGGAACCGGGGACGGCGCCGCTCGAGGACGGCGCCGGAGGCGACACCTGAGGGTCCGACGCCGGGGAGGTCGTAAGGTCCACCGGCGACGAACCAGATCCCGAAGGAGGGCCAGCGGCGTCCCGCGGCGCCGGGCCCGAAGGCGCCGACGGCGCTGAACCCTGCGGTGCCGGGCCCGAAGGCGCCGGTGGCGTCGGGAGAGTGGGGCCTAGCGGCGCCGGGCCCGAAGGTGTCGGCGGCGTCGGGGCCGAAGCACCCGACGGCGTCGGGGCCGAAGCCCCCGACCCGCTAGAGGCCCCGACGGGTCCGCTGGGCCCGAAGGCGCCGCGGAGCCCGTCGGAGGAGAGAGGTTCCTCATGGCCATGAGGAAGCGCTCGATCTCCTCTTGCGACGCGTTAAGCCCAGGGACCGTAGGGTATGGGGCTGGACGCGGCGCCCGCGACTCCGACGGAGCCGCGTGGGTGGTGTCACCCAAACCCCCGGCCGCATCGCGCGAGCGTCGGGGGGAGTCCGAAGAGCGATGACGCCGCTTGGACTTCTTGTGCCTCTTACCTGACGACGACTTTGACCCGGAGGAGTGCGGCCTACTCTAGGAACTGTGGTGGCTCCGAGCCCGCGACCTGTCCCTCGACCTCCCATGGGATCAGGACCTCTCGCGGGACCGACTGCCGGAATTCGAGTCGCCTGCGGGACCGCTCCCGCGTGGCTTTCGAAGAGAGGGCCCAGCAGTCGGAGCAGGCCTTGTCGTCGTGGTCAACGCCGAGACAAGATAAACACACGCGGTGAGGATCCGTGACCGACATCAGGCGGTCGCAATAATCGCAGTGCTTAAAGCCGGGCATCCCTACGGCACCGTTCGGAGTCGAAAGACTTCGAGAAACAATCAAAAGCGATCAAAAAAGTTAGTAAAAAATGACTAGGGTTACTGCTTTTTCCAGATCTGCGCTTGCTGGCGTGGAAAAAAGAAGAACTGACGTCAGCACGCGGAGGCGGCGTCTAAGTACTCCGACGACGTCATCACGGCGCCCATGACGCCGACGACGGACGGGGAGCCGCAGACGACGCCTACCGACGCGCAAGGGTACTGCTACGCAAAAATTTCCGGATCCAGTCTGACGCCTGGGGATATTCTAAGGTAAGGAATCTAATACTAACGTGTCTCTTTCAGATACTGGTGCCAATAAACTAGGGCCCTGAAAGGGGATGACCTTAACCCTAGATATCGGTTCGCAGAACGGGGAGGATGGGTGGGTCGGTAAGGAATCTATCACTAACTAATGTCTCTTACAGATATATCGTTACACAAGTAGTAACTTGTGCATCTGAAAGAGACACGTTAGTGATAGATTCCTTACCTTAGAATAGATACCCCAGCAATACCAACCACGGTGGTGGGTCTGCGAACCAATAATCACACCAGAATGTCCTGGAGGACGGAACGGCCAAAGAAGCCATCCCTCCAGACTTGACTGTCCAGGCAGTAGTGTCTTGCGAACGTGTGCAGCGAGGCCCACGTAGCTGCCTGGCAAATGTCCTGCAAGGGCACTCCCCGGCCCAGGGCAGTTGTAGTCGCCGTGGCCCAAGTGGAATGAGCCCTCAATCCAACAGGGGGCTCCTTCTTAGCCATGGAGTAACACGCCTGGATACACAACGTGATCCACTGGGAGATGGTCCTCTTGTGCACCGCTTTCCCCTTCTTAGCGCCCACGTAACCAACAAAGAGTTGGTCATCCACCCGGAACTGGCGTGTGCGATCCAAGTAGAATGAGAGCGCACGTTTTGGGTCCAGACGGTGGAGCCGCTCTTCCTCTTTAGAGGGATGCGGAGGTGGAAAGAAGGTTGGCAAGGTGATGGACTGCCCGATGTGGAAGGCTGAGACAACCCTGGGCAGGAAAGATGGCTTAGTACGCAACACAACCTTGTCCGGATGGACAGAAAGGAAAGGTGGAGTACAAGAAAGGGCCTGGAGCTCACTCACTCTCCTGGCAGAGGTGATGGCAACCAGGAAAGCAGTCTTCAGAGTTAGAAGGCGAAGAGGACAGTTGTGAAGTGGCTCAAAGGGAGCGCACATCAGGAAAGTAAGAACAAGGTTCAAGTCCCACTGGGGCATCACCACTTTGTCCGGATGTACAGAAAGGAAAGGTGGAGTACAACAAAGGGCCTGGAGCTCATTCACTCTCCTGGCAGAGGTGATGGCAACCAGGAAAGCAGTCTTCAAAGTAAGAAGACGGAGAGGACAGTTGTGAAGTGGCTAAAAAGGGAGCGCACATCAGAAACGTAAGAACCAGGTTCAAGTCCCACTGAGGCATCACAAACGGAACAGGAGGAAACCTGTGTGTGATGCCCCTAAGAAATCTATTTACAATAGGGGACTTGAACAAAGAAGGCTGATCAGGTAGCCTTAAGAATGCAGAAAGGGCAGAAAGGTAGCCCTTGACAGTGCCCAGAGCAGAGCCCTGCTGGGCAAGAGAAAGAAGGAAGAGGAGAACCTCAGAAAGGGGGCAGAGAGTGGGTCCACAGCCTTTGCTGTGCACCATGCCACAAATCTGTTCCACCTGCAGGCGTATACCGACTTTGTGGAGGGAAGCCTGGCTGCCAGAATGACATTACAGACTTCGGGAGGCACGTCAATTGGCCTCAACTGTCGCCGCTCAATCTCCAAGCTTGTAGGTGGAGACTGGACAGGTTCGGGTGGAGGACCGTCCCCTGCTGCTGCGACAGAAGGTCCTCCCGAAGAGGCAGACGAATCGGGGGATCGACTGACATGCTGAGTAGCTCGGGATACCAGTATCTTCGTGCCCAGTCCGGAGCCACAAGGATAACCTGGGCCCGGTCGCGCCTGATCTTCTTCAGCACTCTGGGCAGAAGTGGTATAGATGGAAAGGCGTACAATAGACCGCAACTCCACTCGCGACGAAAAGCGTCTCCGAGCGAGTGCCGCCTTGGAAATTCCAACGCGCAGATCTGATGACATTGCGTGTTCTCTTCGGTGGCGAATACATCTAACCAAGGCTCTCCCCACTGCTGAAAGAGGCCTTGCGCCACGTCCGAGCTCAGACGCCATTCGTGGTCCATCATGCACCGACGGCTGAGTTCGTCCGCCCTGGTATTCAGAGAACCTGCCAGGTGTTGAACCACCAGGGTCACGCCCTGACTTTCCAGCCACTGCCAGAGGCGCTGAGGTTCCTGGCATAGGGTCCACGACCCCACTCCGTCCTCTTTGTTGCAGTACCACATGGTGGTGGTGTTGTCCGTGAACACCTGCACTACACTCCCCCGGACAGAGGGGAGGAATGCCTTCAGTGCTAGACGAATCGCCCGTAACTCCAACAGGTTGATGTGGAGCCGGGCCTCCGCCGGAGACCAGAGTCCTCTGATCTTCGCCTCTCCCATGTGGCCACCCCAGCCCTGGAGGGACGCGTCCGTCACAACTGCGTGCTCTGGGTGAGGTAGGGAGAGGGATCTGCCACTGACCGAATCGCGGTCTGTGAGCCACCACTGCAACTGTCTCGCAGTGCCCTCCGAGATCAAGACGTGATCGGACAAGTTGCCCTGATGCTGGGCCCACTGAAACTTCAGGTCCCACTGCAGAGCCCGCATCCGCCACCGGGCGCGACGCACCAGAAGGATGCAGGAGGCCATCAGCCCCAGAAGCCACAGCGTCAACCTGACCGTGACTCGGGATAAAGGCTGAAAGATCGGAATCAGAGCCTGAATATCCCGAACCCGCTGTTCGGGAGGATAAACCCGAAACTGCGCCGAGACTAGAACCGCTCCGATGAAGAGGAGCTTCTGAGAGGGACACAGGTGCGACTTTGGCACATTGATGGAGAACCCCAGCAAGTGCAGGAGGTCGGCCGTAGTCTGGAGATGGCTGACGACTGTCTGGGGCGAGCCCGCCTTCAACAACCAGTCGTCGAGGTAGGGGAAGACTGACACCCCCAACCTGCGCAGATGAGCTGCGACCACCGCCATCACCTTCGTGAACACCCGTGGGGCGCTGGTAAGGCCGAGGGGGGAGCACGGTAAACTGAAAGTGCTCGTGGCCTACCGTGAACCGCAGGTAACGCCGGCAGGACGGGGATGTGAAAATAAGCGTCCTGCAAGTCTAACGCTACCATCCAGTCTCCGGGGTCCAGGGCAGCTAAGACCTGAGCCAAAGTCAGCATCTTGAACTTCTCCTGTCGGAGGAAGCCGTTGACGTTCCGTAGGTCCAAGATAGGGCGCAGGCCCCCTTTGCCCTTCTTTGGTACCAGAAGTAGTGGGAGTAACATCCACACCCTACTTCTGGCCCAGGAACGCGCTTGATGCCCCCCTTGGCCAAGAGGGCCGTGACTTCCTCTTGCAGAAGTCGCAAGTGATCCCCCAACACGCGGTGGAATTGCGGTGGTATGGATGGAGGGGTCGCCTCGAAGGGGAGGGAGTAGCCCCTTCGGACGATTTGCAGCACCCACCTGTCCGATGTGATAGTGCGCCAGTGGAAGTGGTGATGGCGAACCCTGCCTCCCACAGGCGTCACATGGGCCTGAAAACTCGGACTAGGAAGGTTTTGAGGCAGGTGCTGCGGAGGGAGGTGTGGACTGGCCTCGCCGTTGACCCCGACCGCCGCCACACGGTTTCCACGGCCGCCACCGCGCTGTTGGACATTCTGCGATGCGTGGCTGGCAGCACGTGTGGGGACGCCCCTCCCGTGGCCACGAAAGGAGCGAAAGGCACCCGATTGCTGGCGCGTGGCCGAGAGGCCTAAGGACTTCGCCGTCGCCCTGGAGTCCTTAAAGCGCTCCAGCGCATGGTCTGCTTTGTCACCAAAAAGGCGACGGCCATCGAACGGCATGTCCAGAAGAGTGGCCTGGACATCGGCCGAAAAATTGGCGGACCTCAACCAGGCGTGGCGCCTAACTGCCACCGTCGTTGCCATCGCCCTGCCCAGTGAGTCCGTGGTATCCAGCCCACACCGGATGAAGTATCGCCCGCATCTCGACCCTCCACAAGGGCTTGGGTGAGTTTAGCCCGGACCTCCTCCGGGCATTGTGGCAGCACGTCCGCGACCGTGTCCCACAGAGTGTGAGTGTAGCGGCCCAAGAGACACGCGGTATTGACAGACCGCAGTCCCAAACTCAGGGACGAGAACACCTTCTTCCCGAACTGTTCATATCTCTTGGATTCCCGATCGGGCGGGGCCGTCGGGAATGTGGTCTGGGAAGTGGAGGCCTGGATAACCAGGCTCTCGGGGGTGGGGTGGGTGGACAAAAAGCAAGGGTCGCCCGGAGCCGGCCGGTAGCGTCTGGCCACGTTCCTATCCACAGGCGGACCTGTGGCGGGCTTGAACCAAGTGCCCAGAAGAACGTCACATAAGGCCTCGTTAAACGGCAGCAGAGGCTCATTGGAGCTTGCCTGCGGTTTAAGGACCTCAGTGAGGAGGTTAGTCCTCACGGCCGCGACGGGGAGCTCAAGGTTTAAGGCCTTGGCCGCCCTCGTCAACGCTACGCTTTAAGCAGCCCCCTCCTCCGTAGCCACGGTGAGAGGGGAGACAAATCCAGTGTCTGGCGAGGTGTCAATACCACTGGCCTCCCCAAGCTCATATGTCCAGTCCTCTTGAGACTGGCACTCCTGTGCCAGAGGGTCCTCAGACCCCTCCCAACCACCTTCGTCACCAGTCTCCTGTAACACAGGGTCAACAGACTGAGCCTCCTCATGGAAATAAAAATCTCCAAAGGCCGTCGGAAGCGGCGTCCAGCGGCGCCGTTCCGGCACCAGAGTCGGACCGAAGGGAAGATTGGGGACGGCGTCCACAGTGGGCGCCGGGGGCGACACCCACGGGGCCGGCGCCGGTGAGGTCGTGAGGTCGACCGGCGACGACCCGGATCCGGAAGCGGATCCGGTGAGGTCCTGCGGCGCCAGGACCAAAGTCGCCGGCGGCGCCGAAGCACCCGGCGGCGTCGAGGCCAAAGCACCCGACCCCCTAGGGCCTCCAGCCGGGACCGCTGGGCCCGAAGGCGCCACGGACCCGGCTGAGATGGGAGGGACCTCATGGCCATGAGGTACCGCTCGATCTCCTCCGGCGTCGCGCCGTGCCCAGGGACCCGAAGGAGTGGGGCAGGCGGCGACGCTTGCGACTCTCTCGGAGCCGCGTGGGCGGTGTTGCCCGGGCCCCCGGCCGCATCGTGCGAGCGTCGGGGTGGGTCGGAGGAACGATGATGCCTCTCCGACCTCTCATGCCTCTTACCTGAGGACTTGGATCCCGACGACCGATGTCCACTTCCGGAGCTGCGAGGACTCCGACCCCGCGACCGGTCCCTCGACCTCCCGTGGGACCGGGACCTGGAATGGCGCGGGGCCGACTGCCGGAGCTCGAGCCGCTTGCGGGACTGCTCCCGCCTAGCCTTCGACGTCAGGGCTCGGCAGTCGGAGCAGGTACGGTCGTGGTGGTCGAGGCCTAAGCACTTCAGGCACCGGCGATGGGGGTCCGTGACCGACACCAGTCGGTCGCACGTCGAACAGGGCTTGAACCCGGGCATCCGATACAGTCGAAGACTCGAAGGAAGAAATGATCAAAAGAATCAAAAAGTTTAGCTAAAAAATGACTAGGGGTAGAGCTTCTCCGGATCTGCGCTAGCTGGCGCGGAAAAAAGAAGAACTGACGTCAGCGCGCATGGACGGCGTCTAAGTACTCAGACGACGTCATTCCGGCGCCGACGACGGACACGGAGCCGCGAACGACGCCTACCGACGCGCAGGGGTATTGCTACGCAAAAATTTCCGGATCCAGTCTGACGCCTGGGGATATTCTAAGGTAAGGAATCTATCACTAACGTGTCTCTTTCAGATCTATAGCCTAGTAAGGGGCGAAATGCAGATTGGGGTTAATGAGCGGCCATGGATAGGCCAAAGGAGCTGGCTGTAGCTCTGCTATGCTTGAAGTGCTCTAGTATGGAGTTTTGCCTTCTCACCAAAGAGGTGAGTCTTGGACATCCCCGAGAAGCCGGTGGTTCTCAGGCAGGCGTGGCATCTCAGTGCTTCTGAATGAAATCGCTCTGCCCAGCGAGTCGGCCATGTGAAGTCCACATCTGATGGCAAACTTTGCTGCATCTCGCCCATCAGCAATTACTTCAGAGTGCATGGTTCGGGCTTCCTCAGAGACAATGGGCAGCATTTGCGCAACCAAATTCCACACAGTGTGCTGGTATCGGCCCAAAAGGCATGTGGTGTTTACCGACCGTAGTGCTAGGCTGGCGGAGAGAAAATCCGCTAACTGAAGGTATCCAGCCTTTTGGATTCCCTATCCAGTGGGGTGGTGGGGAACGCGCTGGGACTGATCCTAGAAGTGGAGGCTTTGGCCACCAAGCTTTCCGGGATGGAGTGCTGGGTGAGAGACCTGGAGTTCCCGGGAGCAAGGGGATGGCAGCAGACAGTTGGCCTGTGCACAGGAGCCACTGTGCAGGGCATAGACCAGGCCCCAAGGAGGACCTCTGTAATGGCTTGATTGAATGGGAGTAAAGGTTCAGAAGGGGATACTCCCGGCTGAAAAACCTCTATCGAGACGTTCACCTTGACTGCCAATAGGAGCAGCTCAAGGTGCAGGGCAGCCACCCTTGCTCCGCCACTGCGAAAGAGGCACCCTCCTCCGTAGTAAGGATACGAGGAGAGACCTGGTCAGTGTCTGTTGAAGTGTCCAAATCACTGGCATCTGCCAGTTCCTCATACCAATTGTCCTCTGTATCACAAGGGGAGATAGGTAACCATAAGGGTCACACCAATCATCACCCTTGAAAGGACGGTCAAAAGAAAGAGGCAGTGGCTTTGATTTGGAAGACATGGTACCATTAGGCACCAGAATCAGTGCCGGGCAATGTCTATGGGGCTCAGTGTCCGAGTCGGGTATAATGATGGGACCGGTGCCACCAGGAGCGATGGTACTGGAGTGGGTGCTGGGGAAAGTCTCTCCGGAACTAAGGGGCCCAACAAGCGCCTAGGGCGAACCCGCCGGTTGAGAACCAGCAGGGGGCCCTGCCACATCCTTGGGGCCTGAATGTGCTTCAGAGGGGTCAGGCCACGCAATATGAGGTACATAGCCTTAAAAAACTCTCTGAGTTGGGTGGTGGTCGGTCTAGCGCCAGGAAACTCAGGGAGGTGCAGAGCCGCCCCTGCCAAAGGCTCCACCACAAAGTGAGGCTTACAATGCAGCTTCTCCTTTGACAGGTTTGATGAACCTGGGTGGGGAAGTCTAAGAGTGATTTGACTTCTTGGATTTCTTTTTCTAATGGGACTTACCCAACGATCTTAATTGAGACAACTACCATCAGGAGTGGCTGTGCAAACGGTCCTGGGACCTTCTCCATCGCTGGGATCAAGAGTGTAGCGGTGTAGTCCGACGTTGAGGAAGAAAAAGAGTTACTTACCTGTAACTTCAGTTATCCAGTATTGGTGTCTTACATAGGTTCAGATGCTTGAATCATCCCCGCTGTTGAGGTGGGAGTCTCACGGTAAAAACAAACATTTATATAAAAGCAGTAATACATATCATAATATGCTATAATGCACTGCATAGTCATTCCAGTAGCCCATCCCTGTCCTTTTGTAAAAAAGAACAAAAGTTGAAACACAGCCAATCAGGCTCTAGCACCCTCCACAGAGAGGTAAGTCCCTCAGATTTTCGAGCACAAGTGACAAGAGTGATATATCCGTAATAAGGGAATCCTCTCCGGGAAGGAGGGTGGGTCACATGAATCTATGAAAGATACCAATACTGGATAACTGAAGTTACAGTTAAGTAACTTGTTTTCTTATCCAGTATTGGATATTTCATAGATTCATGTGCTTGAATCAGAATAGCTGGCAGTTATACAATTTTAATGTTAGAGGATGGCGGTTATCATATGAATGGCAAACAGATATCCTCATAAATAGTTATACATGTACATATCCACTAAATATGCATGAACATATGAAAAAGAAGCATTTATGCATATAGAGAACATAAACCAGCAATTACTTGTGAATCAAATACATTGAATTTAGCATTTAATAATTAATCACCTCCACAACAGAGGCTTACCTTGCTGCAAAAGATTACGGACCCGATGTAGGTCCCCAAATACCGGTCGGTAACGGCCGAATTCGTATTTGGTGATTGAGATGTAGGGGCCATTATTTTACAGAATCGGTACATTTACCGAATCGGTAAATTTACCGATTCTGTAAAATACCGAATCGGTAATTTTACCGATTCGGTAAATCCCAGATGTAGGTAGCACTGTTTACAGTTTACAGTGCTACAGGCCTTCTGAATTCGGTATTTTATCACCCAATACATTTGGGTGGTAAAATACCGAATTCAGGTGTACATGCACATCTGTGCATGTACACCTGTGCCATGTGACACACAGACATGCCCTTAGGGCACGTATGTGTGCCACATGCCACACAAGCCTGGAATTGGGGTGCTACAGGGTCTCAAAGTGACACCCCGTTCACCCTTGCAGGATTCGGTATTTACCGAATCGGTTAACACCGATTCGGTATTTCCCATTGATTCCTATGGGCTTCAAGGCCCATAGGAATCAATGGGAAATAGCGATTCGGTATTTACCGATTCGGTAAATACCGAATCGTACAGATTCGGTAATTTATTACCTACATCTGCCTCCTTCCGATTTACCGACTCTTAAATACCGAATCGGTATGATTCGGTATTTAAGAGTCGGTAAATCGGAATTACCTACATCGGGCCCTACATGAAACTGTTTGTCCTACCAGCTGCTTCTTCCTCCGTAACCAAATCCAGGCAGCAATGCTGTGTAAATATATGCACATTCTTCCATGTTGCGGACCGGCGAATTTTATCCAATGGCACTCCAGCAAAAAGCGCCGCTGAGGATGACACTTCTCTCTTGGAATGAGCCTTAGGTTTGAGAGAAAGCAGACTGCCTGCTTTAGTATGGCAAAAATGAATAGCCGCGACAATTCATTTTGCAATTGTTACTTTAGTCACTGCCGTACTTGGCTTTTGCACACCATAGGATACAAACAGTTGATCAGATGTTCGGAAGGTCTTAGTATTTGACAGATACAATTTGAGGCATCTCTTTATATCCAGTGTATGAAGTGCCTTTTCAGCTGGGGAATTAGGATTAAGAAAGAATGTTTGAAGAATAACCGGCTCATTAAAATGGAAAGTTCATGGTACCTTTGGAATAAATGCAGGATTCGTTCTGAGGAGAACGTAGTTATTAGTAAAGCAAAGGTAAGGCTCTTTAATTTTAAAGGCTTGAATTTCGCTGACTCTCCTCGCCTAAGTAAGAGCCAACAATAATGCAACTTTCCAGGAACTGTATTTGAGTTCAGCTCTGTGAATTGACTCAAAGGGATGTTTCAGAAGTTGCGCCAGAATCAGATTAAGCCTCCATTCCAGTGGAGGAGCTCTTACAGGTAGATATACTCTGAAAAGTCCTTTCATAAACTACTTTACCAGTCAATTTGATCCTCCTGGGGAAGCTTCTCAATGAAGCATTGTAGAGAATCTCACAGGGATCTATCATAGAGGCCCAGGAGAGCCTCCGTGTTGGATACTTTCAGCAAGGAGGCCGAAGTGCCACACACCCTCCGTGCCCAGGAATCTTGTGTCTTGCTCTCCTTGTCTGGTGGTACAGTGGAGGAAGATGCAAAGGCATGGTTCTTTCTTGCCGCCGCAATTATTACTGAGTCCGGGGGAGGGTCGGCTCTGAGGAAGAGTGGATCATCCTCTGGTGAGCGATATTTTTTCAGAATCCTCGCTGGAGCGCATTTGATCGTCGTAGGTGTGAGGAAGACTTCCATGACTGGTTCTATAATGCCCGGAGCCAAGGGAAGCAGAGGTTTAGCCACTGTCTTGTGATGCAAGGTTTCAAAGATCACGGAAGACTTGCTTTGGCGAGCTGGCATAGGAATACCCAGCTTAAGTGCCCCTCTGCCCAAAATGTCCTGAAATGTGTAGATGTCATCCACTGGAGAAATTCTCGACGGTGGACTGTCCATCATAGTTGGAGAATAGTCTTTATGTGAATTGTGAGTGGACGATGAGGAAGGAGTAGGAGATCTACGCTCTCTCCTCCTGCTGCTTGATCTGGACCTCCATCTGCGTGAATGCAACGGGGTGCGTGTCCGCTCTCTGGCTCTTGAAGGAGATCGATCCCGATCCGCTGGCTGGAACAAACGAGCCAACTGCGACCTGTGTTGGGGACTGGAGTACTCCTGCGCTGCTGTGTCCTCGTCAGGAGCCCAGTGATGCAATGGTCTATACCATCTAGGTGACAACCTGATGGAAGGTGACTTCTGCCCTTCTCTCCTCTCAGGAGATTGTGCCGGAGGAGATGGATTCATCTATTCATACAATGACCTTGCTGGTGAATGTCTTGACACTGTGCTGTCAGAAGAGATCACAACCTCTGGGGATCTGGATGTTGATCGTCGGTGTGAGTCATGAGAGCCTGAAGGTGATGAAGATAGGCTCACTTGAAGAGAGGCCTCCCTGGAAGGGCACTTAGACGGAGATCTGGAGCGTCTATGTGCTGCCTGGGATCCTGACGGAGACATCTGCCTCGATGAAGGCCTCCTCTTCTTAGATGGAGGACTTGAACGTACCGGAGAACGTCCCTTGGACTATGAACGCCTCTCCGACGCCGATGCCTTTTTTCCCAAAGTTGTTTCAGCAGATTTCTGCCTTGACGTCGACCGGTGATGGGCCAGAGACGGAGCTCTCAATCTCGACGTCGTTCTCACAGGCGTCTTCTGTCTCGACGTCGAGGTATGTTGGATGGAGGACAAGGACCCATGCTGCTGCTGCCTCGACGCCGACGGAGGTGTCTTGTGCCTCGACGCCGAAGACCGGTGAACTGTCCTCGGCGGAGACCTGTCGCTCAACGTCGAACGACGACGACGGAGTAACATGCTTCGACGTCGAACTCCGGTGATGAGGCGTCGACGGTGTGTATCAGTCCTGGCCTTCTTCTTGCCACAGGAAGGGCAAGGGTCGAAAAGGGAAGGCATTTTTAACAAAAATAAACCCTTTCTGTAAGACATAAAAAGCAGCACCAGCACTCTAAAGTCAAAAGACGTCGAGTGAAAGTGAAAAACTTGAAGAATAACAAGATATTTTTGACAGAAAGTCAAAAAAGGTAGGAGCTAAAAATCCAGGGTCCTGGCTGAAGGAGCCGGAAAGAACAACTGACCTAACTGTCACCCCTGAGGCATGATGAGAAGCTGAGAGTCATGGCTGCCTTAAAAGCACGGTGCCAGTTTGTTGAAAATGCTTTCATTTTCTATGGTTTTGGTTAACAATGCGGCCTGTCGGCTAACAATGTCTACTTTATTTGCACTTTTTATGATATATGAGTGTTTTTCTGCTCAATAAAAACCAGAGTTCAAGTGCTACTTGCCCTCAGGTGTTTTTATATGTTTGCAAATAATCTTTATATGGGTATTTCTATTGTTTAGCCTCCTATTGGGAGCTGCATTGGTATGAGAAAAAATGATATATGTACATACATATATGTAGAGCTGTATATATGTAATTTCCATATATAATTTTTATATTATTTCCGGGGTCCCCGCACAAGGGCGGGAATATTCAGTGCTTTTGACTATTGAGGAGGATCCCCTGGAAGAGAAGTTTGCTTTTCAACAGAACCTGCTGCAGTCGGGAAGCGGGTGAGGTAATCCTGCAGCATAGTTGTTACGTCTGGTACTAACACCACAGGCATTTGTATCATGGGTTCTTGATGAGGTATCAATACCTCTGGCCTTTCCATAGGTTGATGGTAATGTGTGCCATAATAATCATCATCATCATCCTCCTCCTCTTGAAATTTTACGTGGAGTTTTGAAGGGCTGGTGGCCGGACTAAACAACCCATCATCCTCATACTCCTCCAAAAACTGACCAGGACGCAAACGAGGGATGTAAGAAGGGTCCTGGTAAAAACCTCTCGTCTAAGGGATCATTGAGGAGAACCTACAAAATTGGGGTGAACTGCAATGAAGAAGGCCTTTTTCATTGGGACGTCAATGAGATGTTCGTCGACGGTGAAACGGATACGGTCGATGTTGACATAACAGTTGTCAATGATGGTGTATTCATCTTCGAAGCCGTCGATGGCAGAACTAATGTTGATAAAGTTGTAGTTGTTGACGAAGTGGTCATCGTCGACAGCAGGAATGTCGTTGACGGAAGAGATGTTGACAGAGGCGATGTTGTCCGAGTCCTCATCGACGGTGTAGGCGACGAATGGTAAGAGGTTATCATCAACGATGGCACAGTCTTCGTTGAGGATTCTGTCGAGAATAAAAGCGTCTAAGAGGAATGTTGAGGAGGCAACTCCAAAGGTGGCTTTGCGGTGCACAAGGCCTTTTTTGATGACAAGGAGGACTTAACAGACTCTGACTGAGTCTTAGGCTGT
Source organism: Lissotriton helveticus (assembly GCF_964261635.1). NCBI lineage: Eukaryota > Metazoa > Chordata > Amphibia > Caudata > Salamandridae > Lissotriton > Lissotriton helveticus. Next base: position 585,735,059 of record NC_136063.1, on the reverse strand, counting down.
TTGAAGGTAGTCTTTGGGGCTTTTTTTCCACAGGTTTTTCCTAAGAAGGGAATGGCAGCTTCCATATTTTAGAGGTTATGTGCTGAGACTCATAATAGGACTTTTTTTGAAGATTTCTTGTGCACTTAGGGGATTCCTCAGATCTGTCCCTTTTCTTTGCCAGATGGACTGACGCCTGGGAACTACTACTGCCCTCGTCATCAGACACCACAGAGGTCTTTGATTTCAGCCTTTCTAGCCAAATAAGTAATCTGACTTCCATCTCTTTTAAGGTTTTTGAAGAAAAAGTCCTACAGATCCTCCAGTCCTTAACCTTATGAGAAGGGTACAGGCAATAAATACAATCCTTGTGGGGATCTTCACAATGTAGCCTCTTCTTCCCACATGACCCACAAGGCCTGAAAAATCCTTTTTTAGAAAAATCAGACATTCTGTACTCACAAAATTCAAAGATGAAAGAAAACTGAGCAGAGCTCAGGGAGACTACCTGTCACAACGACGTGCGGTAGAAAATCTGAGGGACCTGCCTCTCTGTGGAGTGTTCTAGAGGGTGCTAGAGTCTGATTGGCTGTGTTTCAATTTTGGTCCTTTTTGTTTACAAAAGGACAGGGATGGGCTACTGAAATGACTATGCAGTGCAATATAGCATATTATGATATGTATTACTCCTATTATTTATATGTTTATTTTTACCGTGCGACTCCCACCTCGTCTTGGAGTCGTGGTCCTGCTCCAAGCACCAGAAGCAAACCAGATGAGGGTCTGTCACAGACATCTGTCTTTGACAGCCAACACATGGTTTGAAACCTGATGGCTTCTTAGGAGACATCCCTAGCATGCCAGGAGATGCAATTTCGAAAAATGCCTAGACACAAAGTAGAGAAAAAAGTCAGTCAAAAAAGAGGGGTAGCTCTCTGGGGATCAGCTCTGACTGGCGCGGAAAGTAAAGAACTGCCATCAGCGTACTGGGGTAGTACCTATACATGCACCACACATGTCACTTCTGGCATGGATGCCACCAAGCTGAAAGCTGGCAACTACTGGTGTGCAGGGGATATTCTAAGGTAAGTAATCTGCAGCTAGAAGTCTGTATCAGTTATAATGTATTTTCCTTAAAAATGGATAAGGTAACCCATCATTCACAGCAGCATGCTTATATGAGTTAACAAACTGTAGGCTGAATGTTTATTTTAGATGTAAAACAGCCCAAAATGCATTGCAAAGCAAGAAGCTCTATCAGATACAGAATGATACACCAGACAACGGCATGACAATCAGAGAGAATGAATATGCTACTTACCAGTATGCATCTGTCCTTGGCATGTAGGGCTGCTAACATTCATATCTATTGCATAGATCGCCGCCTAGTGTTGGGTCCGGATGATTGCACATTGTTGTCCTGGAAGAGTCTTCGAAGTATCACGAGATAGGTGTCTCCTCCCCTGGACTACAGTGCGCATGGGCATCGACTCCATCCCCAGATTGTTTTTAGCCATTGTGGCAAAGATGGAGTGTGATAGTAGAAATGATGTTCATGCTAGTGATGAAATGCAAGAAGTAATCTGCAGCTGCTACAGGCGCCGGGGAGGAGGGTGGGCGATATGAATGTTAGCAGCCCTACATGCCAAGAACAAATGCATACTGGTAAGTAGCATATTCAGTTCGAGGCATGTGGGCTGCTAAATTCATATCTATTGCATAGAATACATAGCAGTCCCCTCATTTAGCGGCGGCCGCCCGTGCCAGCTGCAGAAGTCTGAAAAAGAGTTTTGAGAACAGCCTGTCCTACAGCTGCCTGCTGTTTGGAGTGCACATCTACACAGTAATGTTTGGTAAATGTATGTGGTGTAGCCCACGTGGCTGCTCTACAAATGTCTTCCAAAGGAATGTTACCTAGGAATGCCATGGAGGCCCCCAACTTGCGTGTGGAGTGCGCTTTGGGGGGGACCGTTAAAGTGCGTTTAGCCTTCTGATAACAGATTTGAATACATTTAACGATCCACCTGGCTATTCCAGCTTTGGAAATAGGGTTGCCTTTGTGCGGTGCCGAGAAGGCAATGAAAAGTTGCTGTGTCTTTCTAAAGTGTTGTGTTCTGTCAATGTAGTACATTAATGCCCTTTTAACGTCTAGCGTGTGGAGCATTCTTTCCGCTACTGTTTCCGGGTTTGGAAAGAATGCGGGCAGTTCAATTGTCTGATTGACATGAAACTGTGACACCACCTTTGGAAGGAACTTGGGGTTAGTGCGAAGCACTACCCTGTTTGAATGGACTTGAATAAATGGCTCTTGTATTGTGAGCGCTTGTAGCTCACTAACACGTCTTAGAGACGTGATAGCAATGAGGAAAGCCACTTTCCATGTCAAGAACTGAACCTCACACGAATGTAGAGGCTCAAAAGGTGGGCCCATCAACCTAGTGAGGACCACGTTGAGATTCCATACTGGAGCGGGTGGGGTCCTGGGAGGAATGACCCGCTTCAGCCCTTCTAGGAAAGCTTTAATGGCAGGCACCCTGAAAACAGAGAGATGCTGCCTGTTCTGAAGATAAGCCGCTATGGCGGATAAATGTATCCTAATGGAAGCGTACGCTAGATTGCATTTGTAAAGATGCAACAAATAGCAGATGATGTTAGGAATGGATGCATCTAGCGGGTTTATGTTATGTGCTGTACAATAAATGACAAACCGCTTCCATTTTGCTGCATAGCAAGCTCTCGTAGTGGGCTTCCGTGCCTCCCTGATGATGTCCATGCATTCCGGAGGCAGGTTAAGGTAGCCAAACTCTAAGACCTCAGGAGCCAGATCGCCAGATTGAGCTGGTGCGGATCTGGATGCTGAATGTCGCCATGGTTCTGCGTCAAAAGTCTGGGTGTGAGGTGCAGCCTTTGGTGCGGTACCACGGAGAGTTCTAGAAACGTGGTGTACCATGGTTGGCGTGCCCACGTTGGAGCAACCAGGATGAGTGTCATCGAGTGTTGCTTTAGCTTTCTTGCCACCAGCGGTATTAGAGGTGCTGGGGGAAAAGCGTACGCAAATCTGCCTGACCAGTTCATCCATATCGCATTGCCCTGCGATTGTGGGTGAGGGAACCTGGCGGCAAAGCTGTGGCATTTTGCGTTTTCCCTTGTGGCAAACAGGTCTATCTCTGGATGACCCCACTGCTGGAAGTACGGGCGGAGTACTGATGGATGTATCTCCCACTCGTGCATTTGATGGCTGTACCTGCTGAGCAGATCCGCCATCTGATTGTCCTTGCCATGAGGAAAATGTTCCTCTGAATGGCCCACTTCCACGTGCTCTGAGCCAGATGAGACAGCTGTGGAGAGTGCGTACCCCCCTGCTTCTGGATATAGTACATGGCAGTCATGTTGTCCGTCCGGATCAACACGACTTTGTTGCACTGATGTACCTTGAAGGACTTGAGTGCCATGAAGATTGCCATTAACTCTAGATAGTTGATGTGCATCTTCTTTTGCTGTGTCGTCCATAGTCCCTGCACCGTGTAGTGGAGCACATGAGCTCCCCATCCCTGGAGAGAGGCGTCCGTCGTCATGATGATCTGCGGCACAGGCTCCTGGAACGGTCGGCCCTTGCAAAGGTTGTGTGGATTCCACCAATGCAGAGAGCTGTATGCCCGACCACTTACCAACACTAGGTCTTTCAATTGTCCTTGAGCCTGTGTCCACTGATGCGCGAAGCATTCCTGGAGCGGACGCATATGCAACCTCGCGTGCGGGACTATGAATATGCAGGAGGCCATCATGCCTATCAACTGCATAAACACTCTCGCTGGGAGTGATTGTTGCGGTCTGAACCTTTGGATGAGCGACTGGATGTTGTCGATCCTCACCTGGTTCGGCTGAGCTGTAGCAGTCAAGGTATTTATTGTCGCGCCTAGGTACTGCCGCACATGGGCTGGCTGAAGGTGCGACTTGGGATAGTTCAGTGAGAACCCCAGACTGTGAAGGAGGTGAATTGTGTGGGACATGTCCACGGCGCACTGCTGTTCCGACTTTGCTTGAACGAGCCAGTCGTCTAGGTAAGGGTAGACATGTATGTTTTGTCTCCTGAGGTGCGCCGCTACAGTCGCCAGACACTTTGTGAACACCCTGGGGGCAGTGGTCACTCCGAAGGGTAGGACCTTGAACTGGTAATGCTTGTTTTGTATGGTGAACCTGAGGTACTTTCTGTGGGATGGGTGGAGTGGTATGTGAAAGTAAGCATCCTTGAGGTCCAAGGTTGCGAGGAAGTCTCCCTGGTTTAACAGTGGAAGAACCTGCTGCAGTGTTAACATGTGGAAGTGTTCTGAGAGGATGTACAGGTTGAGGGGGCGTAGGTCCAGAATGGCCCTGAGCGAGCCGTCCTTCTTTGGGATTAAGAAGTACAGGGAATAAACCCCTGTGCCTTCTTCCTCCACCGGCACGAGCTCTATTGCGCCTTTTTGCAGCATTACAAGAACCTCCTGCTGCAATAAGTGCAAGTGCTCTGCTGACATAGGTCGTTGTCTTGGGGGTATGTTGGGTGGAGTGGACGTTAACTCTAAACAATAACCGAACTGGATAAGTTTCCTCACCCACCTGTCTGTGGTGATGGACGTCCAGACTGGCAGGAACTGCTTGAGTCTCCCCCCGACAGGTGTTGGATGGTCGGGGGGAAGGGACAGAGAGTCACTGTTTGTTGGCAGCAGAGGAGCGGGAACTATTGTTGCCTCTGCCTATGCCTTTGGCGCTGTTGCCTCTGTAACCACCTCTATTCTGTTTCGGGTACGGGGCTTGGGCGCCTCCTCTGCCGAAATGTGACTGCTGTGCCAAGTGGCCTCTGGTAGTACCCCGCGCACTTGAGCGACGAAAAGTGTTTCCTCTGAATTGCTGAGACTGAAGCGCCCCCATGGACTTAGCCGTCTCAGTATCTTTTTTGATCTTCTCGAGTGTGGTGTCAACCTCCGGCCCAAACAGTCAGTCTGGATTGACGGGCTGGTTGAGGATAGTTGTTTGTATTTCTGGTTTGAACCCTGAGATGCGGAGCCATGCTTGACGCCTCAACATAACACTTGTGTTGACTGCTCTTGCTGCTGTATCTGCCACGTCTAGCGCACATTTAATTGCAGCGTTAGAAATGAGCTTGCCCTCTTGTATCAGAAACTCAGCTCCTTCTTTAAACTGGTCTGGAAGGTGTTGTAAGAGCTTCTCTAAGGTGTCATAGTGCACCCTATCATACCTGGCTAATAGGGCTTGTGTATTGGATATGCGCCATATGTTTGCTGCCTGCGCTGCTACCCTTTTGCCCCCTGCCTCCAGCACTTTCGACTCTTTGTCCGGGGGAGGAGCTTCACCCGTTGTCTGTGAATTTGCCCTCTTGCGGGCATTGGAGACGACCAAAGAGTCTAGAGGCAACTGTCCCCGTATATAAGCAGGGTCCCCAGGTGCCGGTCTGTATTTCTTTTCTATCCGTGGGTTGACCACCCGTGCCCTGGTGGGTTCCTTGAAAATGTCAGTAGCATGTTTGAGAACCCCTTTAAGCATTGGCAGTGTTTTTACAGTTTTCTCCGATGCAGAGAATGTATCAAACAAAAAGTCAACTTCCACAGGGTCGGCATGCATCTCCACCTTGTGATTTGCAGCCGCCCGTTCGATTAAGGCATTACATGCCGCTGAGTCTTCAGTAGGAGAAGCCTTTATTCCATAAAGCTGTGGGTCACTAACCACCTGTTGGTCACCCTGGTCACCAGTGTCTATCCATGAGTCCTGCTGCTCATCAGGGTCATTATTGGCAGGGAAGTTATACTCCTCATTCTGTTCACTGCCATCCCCATCTGAGTAAGTGGGTGAAGGTGTTGGACTCCTCCTAGGCTATTGAGGAATGGGTTCCACAAGCTCTGGAGTATCTGGTGCAGGCCTTTTCTTTTTTAGAGGGATTACATAGGAGTCCACCGGCTGGGATGTAATTTTCCTCTTGTAGAGCATTAATTTTCCCGTGTCGGCGTCGATAAAATGCTCCGATTCGTCGTCTTGCGAAAGTGGTCGAGCAGAGCTTCCACTACGCTGAGTCTGCCGCAGCCCCTCCGAGTCATCGGGCACTGCACGAGGTGCGAAAGCCTTCGGCGCCACATTCGGCGGCAGAGTATAGAGGATCGGCGTCGAAGTCTTCTTCGGCGGAACCGTCGTCGTCGGTACTGAGGGCGTTTTCGGCTCCGACGTCCTGTCCCGTATCCTCTTCAGGGAGTCCGCGACCTGCTTAGTAAAAGAAGCGGACGGCTTCGTCGATCCGACCGAGGGCCTTGATCCACCACCAGGTGATGATCCGAGCGTTAACGACTGCTGTTTGGGCGCGGACGCACCCTCGACGACAAGGGTTCGGTCCCCCGTCTTGGCCTTAGGCGTGGACGCTGCCGACTTCGGATATGCAGATTTTTCCCTTTGCGACGTGGTTCCAGACTTCGGCTCGGCGGCCTTCGCCGACGCCACTTCGACTGGCCGTTTGCCTGTAGGCGCGGTAGTCTTGGGTGAAGGTTTTTCGATAGTTTCCTTCGACGTCGACTCCACCACCTTACTCGACACATGCTCGACGACCTTCTTCGAGCCGGCCTCCTTGGCCCCTTTGGGTGCCTTGTCGTGTTCGACCGCCTTTTTTGGCTTCGAAGCCTCCGAAGACGACGGTGTCGAAGTTGTCTCTGCCGTCTTCGGTTTCGATGGCGTGTCGGCCATTTTAGAAGAAGTCGAAGCCGATGGTTTCGGTTTCGTTTTCTGTAACGGAGGCTCCGCCGAAATGTCTGTAGCCGGGCCAGAAGGCGGGGCCGAGGACTTAGGTTGAGGGTTGTGGGTAAGGCCGAGCGGCGATCCCGTGACCTGAGCCTTAGTTATTGTACGGACGGGGCATAGCTCTTCCTCCGAGCGATCTTCCGCGGGCCCATAAACTTCCTCGTCGTCCCCTACCTCCTCGACGTAGTCGTCTAGGTCCAGGCCCTCAACGGCGTCACCGTAGTCGGCCTCGACCTCCGCCGATGGAGGCGAGATCTGAAGCTGAAGCTCTAGCTCGTCTGCTTCGGGGTCGTTGAAGATGTCCACAGGTGCCGGTGCCGATCGCTGGGCCTCGAGGCGCGCCACGCGCCGAATCTTGAGCGTCTTCTTCGACCTGAACTTCGAACAGGCCATACAGTTGGCCTCGTTGTGGTCCGGCGACAGGCACTTGTTGCATACAGGATGCACGTCGATGTGTGGGTACTTCGAACCGCACACGGGACACTTTTTGAACGGACTTCGTTCCATTGTAGTTTCGTCGGGGTCCTGCTGCGCCGAAGGGCCTCGATGACTGAAGAGTCACGCGACTCCCCAGGAAACCGACTCGAAGAGTTGGAGTATACACGAGAACCGAGCGCCAACAATACCGACGAGGTTAGAAAGCCTTTTGGCCTTTAGAGAACAGTTTTTTACCGATTCCGACAGGAGACGTCGAAATCACATCCGAACCCAATGGCGGAAAAAAACAATCTGGGGATGGAGTCGATGCCCATGCGCACTGTAGTCCAGGGGAGGAGCCACCTATCTCCTGATACTTCGAAGACTCTTCCAGGACAACAATGTGCAATCATCCGGACCCAACACTAGGCGGCGATCTATGCAATAGATATGAATTTAGCAGCCCACATGCCTCGAACATAATGGTCTCGGCCGATATAAGCTCAGATCAAAAATCGTTCAGGCCTGTGACTGAAAGAACCTGATCCAAATAAGCCAATGGATGAAGAGAGATGACCCAAACCCCACCCTATGTATACTGTAAGCAATAGGTGTATCAGACAGATGTTGACAACCCATTTCAAAAAAGGAGACAGAAATGAGGTCAAGACACAACAAAGGCAAGATAAATAATGTTAACAATGGAACGAGTAAACACAGCTCTTACCCAGCATTTTCCTTTTGATTTTTAGGTGTTATGTCTTTGTGAAGCGGAGTTGTAATAAGAACTTTTTGCCCACATATTGGAGTGGATGTAAATGATGGATTTTCAAGGTTAAGTTGCTCATTTCCAGAGTAAACATTGAAAAACTAGTAAAAGAAAACAAATACGTAACAGTTAAAAGTTATCGATTTATGCCAAAGCCTTATGAGATACAGATATAAGTTCACTAACCAACCCATTCTGCATAAGGGTGCCTGTCGTAAAGTAAAAGACAACACAGTGAAATTCTAGTTTCAAACACAAAATGTCATACATAAGTAATAGTCAGCTGCATACAGTGTTAGAAAATATAACTGAGTGGTCACAAAGAACATACAAAATGAGTGTGCTTTATGAAATTTTGTTAACAAGCATTTGATGGTGATTTTTAATATTTAGGGTGGATAGTCATAGCTAGTGCAGAGGGTTTTGGGTAATAGGTAAATACAATTTACATACATCAGCAGGAATCCAACATCTCAGCGATACTAGTCACTGTGTCTAAGGTAGTGGTTCTTCTTCATATCATAGTGTGAAGAACTTTTTTTTTTAACTGTTACCTGAAGAAATAGTAGTTTACGGACACCCTCCTGTCTAAATGGAGAGCCGTCCAGAGATTCATAGAAGGAAAGTACTGTGGTGCATTCTTTCAGAAGGATCCCTTTCCCTGCACCATCGAGGTGCATCAGAAACCCAGGTACTCTTTTCATCTGCATAACCTTCCCAGGTGAAGGAGGCCACTGGCATGCCAAAGAAGATGGGACAAAATGGTCGCAGAAACATATTCCTATCACACTGGAGGGGACAGCCTCTTTGCTTCCATCCCTCTAGGAGATTATATGGTCTTGTTATTCCGGAGGTAGGATACAGCAAGACCAGAGGTGAAGGGCATCTGCAATCTGCCACTCCCAACACTCATATGCTAAGGGAGGGACGTTTGCCGTGAGTGGGCCGGTGGTCTGCTAGCCGCCAGTAGACGCAGAGTCATCTGATAGTTCAATAGTCTGATCTACAGTATTTAGGAGCTCGAGTCCCACTGATTGGTAGAAGCCTTTCAGCACATTCTGTTAGCCAACACCCACACTATACCCCATGCAGGGAGAGAGGTGCTGTAGGTTAGTAATGCACTGATGAGCCTTTTTCCAAAACTACAGAGGTATAGAGTCCATCTGAGCTTCCAGCTACCATATCAGAAAGGGCTCTCTTGCCCAGGAAATTAACTTCCTCTGTAAAACCTTTCTTAGTTTACAATTAGAACCTAGGCTGGTATTTATCATAAGAATGGACAGCTCGCTTTTACATGTAGAAACAGAAAGCAAACCAGGAAAAAGGTCTTGATTAGTTCTCTGGCTCTGACAGTATGATGATATTTAACGCAGACCTGGGGGTGCTTTCTGGGATGAGCTCTGCATTCAAAGGTCCAAGAAGACTTCAGAAAATGACTCTTTCTCCAGAGAGTGTTCTGAAAATAGAGCATGTAGGACCCTGAAACCAGATGCTTATGGGTGCATAAATGGGTCTTTCAGAGGAAAAGTTGTGTTGATGTCGTCCTCTCCTCCAGGCTTGCTGCATACTTTTGTCGGGCGTCTGTCTGAAAGGTGAGTAGGGAGGAATAAAGGAGTTACCTACCAGTAACTACATTTCTGCAGCGTTGGTGTCTTTCAAACATTCACATGTTTGAATCATCCCCAGTCGAACTGAGAATCCCGCTGTAACTTTAAGAATAAGTTACTTACGTTCAGTAACGCTATATCTGGTAGAGACTCTACCTAGTCATAGATTCTTTACCTTAGAATATTTTCCATATAGAAGACTGAATCTGGAAAATCTTGACCAGTACCTCTGACTGCCAGTAGGTGGCGCCGATCGGCACCGCATCAGCGTTAGCACAAGATGGGAAGTGTCTAGTGCCTATATAGGCGCCACCCCAGAGCTTTGACATCAGTTTATTTTCATACCAGAAACACAGAGTCACGCTAGGAAGTTAAGGGACCCGTGTGCACACATTTGGGACCTACAGGGAGCTTCGAAATATAAGAAACCGTTAAAGGGAGGATCAGCAAAGAAATCTGCAACTAGATAGAGTCTCTACCAGATAAGGTGTTATCGAAGGTAAGTCACTTGTTAATTTCTTAGAGACTTCTAGCCGCAGATTCTTTACATTTGAATAGATACCCAAGCAATACCTCACTGGTGGAGGGTCTGCGAACAATCTGGAGGATCAAATAGGCATAGGGCCAGTTGCCCTGGACCGGACTATCAAGGCAGCAGAGATACCCATGTAGGAGCCTGACGGATGTCCAGGAAGGGAACGCCACAAGCTAATGCAGTAGTCACAGCCTTGGCTCTGATGGAACAAGGCCTCAGGGGATTGCTTTCTGGACAATACATAACAGATCTTGATGCAGAGCCTAATTCATCTGGAGAGGGTCCGATTCTGCACAACCTTTCCATTTTTTTTGTTGCTTCCGTGAACCCAACGAACAGCATATCATACACTCGGTAGCACTGTTTTTGGGTCCTGGCGATGGAGTCTCTCCTTTTCTTTAGAAGGATGAGGCGGAGCAAAGAAGGTTGGCAATGTGATGTGTAGGCTAATGTGGAAAGGCGTCTCCAGCTTTGGCAGGAAAGTGGCACAGGTGTGTAGAACCAGCTTGTCTGGGAAGGAGTTGGTGTATGGAAGATGCACAGAAAGGCTTGCAGTTCACTCACCCTCTGGCCGACGTAATAGCCACTAAGAATACTGTTTAATGGTCGAGAGACACCGAGAGCAACTGTGCAGGGGCGCAAAGAGTCTGACCAGGCATGGAGGACAGCTTATAAACTACTGAAAAATAAACCATACTTTATATGCACAAGCCACACTGTGGTGCAATGCCTTACTGTTGGTAGGGGTGAGGGAACTCAACTGGGAGTCATTCAAATCGAAAGGTATTCACCAACTTTCCAACCTAGTTAAGGATGGGGAATACAAATCATCTGCAGACGCTCAACAACAATATGGTCTACACATGAGTCACTTCTGGGATTACCAACACTTCCGGCGTTGTCGTCGTACTATCCTGGTACCCCACAAACCCCGCTAAACCCACCCTCTTCCCCACTGATAGACTACCTATGGAGATGGTGCACTTATAAAGGGACAGTGTCCAGGCTGTACCAGATATTGGTAGATTGACTGAGCTCTATCCTGCTGTCATGCTCTCTACAGGAATGGAGGTCACACTGGCTGCAGGTCGCATACTCAGAGGATGACTGGGAGGATCTTTAACACAGCACTGGTCGCCTCTACAACTCTTCAAATGTCGTTACTTCAAGGTGCTTCATCGATGGCACTGGTCGCCTCTACAACTCTGTAGTTCTTCCTTACACCCGACTGCAACGCGCTGGAGAAATGCAGATTGTTAGAGAGACACTGTTCATCTTCTTTGGGGTGTATCAACCTATTGGTCCTCTGTCACAACTATAATCAGAGGAACAATAACCTTAACACAGGAATTGAAAAAACAAACAGCTCTTCTTCATAACTCTGCTCAATGCCCAGTCATCACAAATCAACAATCCACTTGACTAACATGTCTAACAATGACACTGGCCTCCGACAAGATTTGCACTTTAAGACTTTGGAGGTTGCCCCCATGTCCAAGGCTCAACGAGTGGCTACAAGAACTGCATAAGGTGGCTGCTTATGAATGGACTATAGCCAGGCTTAACCGATCACAAGTTTCTGGATACATGGAGGGACATTCTTAAAGGCTCATGACCCCTACCCTCCCCATTATCTGGCCTTCCCTCCCCTGCCCACAGACACGATGCCCACCCGCAATTTACTGGATGACCCGTAGACCTGTAATTGGCTCCTACAACATCTCCAGGTACCATTGCCTTTAGTTTCTACAATTTAACTCACAAGGTTTACGTGGAGAGGACCCTTGGTATCTCGCATGGCTGACATTTAAACACCGCTGATGGGATCAAGGACCTCCACCCTTTAGCAAACTGCAGAACAACCTCTAATAGAGCCTAATCCCTCCCCCTTCCTAAGTTAATGCTTCTGGGGATGTCTTTCTCCCCAACCAACCCCACCCCACACTCCCTATTCCAGCTACCTAAGGGCAAGGCAGGATCTTTATTGCTGGACTTCATTAGTGCCTTAAGGCATCCTTGACCCCTAGCAATATGTCATAACTATCTGCTGCTTTATGCTTCTGGTTATTGTATTTGTTATACTACTTGTGGATGCTATGTAGTCTCAATTTGTACTACGCATCGTTCCCTCAATAAAGAAAAATTAAAAAGAAAAAAAAGAAATAAACTAATTAAACTCCCAATGGGGCATAATGAAGGGCTTTGAGGGAAACATTTGTTGCAGTGCTTTTAGAAAAAGGGCCGCAACTGGTGATTTGAACAGGGATGGCTGATCGGCAACAGTAAGGACGCCAATATGGCAGAAAGATATCCTTTAACTTTGGCTAAAGCAAAGCCTTGCAGGGCTAACAATAAAACTAACAAGACATCAGACAAAGGTGTAGTGAGGAGATCAACACGTTTAGCAGTGCACCAGGCCACAAACTTGTCCCAAAAGCATGAGTATACGGTCTTAGAATGACTTGGGCCTGATTGTTCCCGATCTTCTAGAAAACTATGGGTAGGAGTGGTAGCGGCTGGAAGGCATACAGGAGGCCTGAATTTCATTTAGACACCAGCGCACAGAAGTGCTGATGTTGCGCGTTCTCTGCAGTGGGAAATAGATCTAAGCAAGTTTCTCCCCAGTCGCGTAAGAGACCTTGCACCACCTCTAGATGGAGACACCATTCATCATCCGCGAGGCATCGATGGCTGAGTTTGTTCGCCCGGCGTTCTCAAAGTCTGACTTTTTTGTACAGAGGAGCAGGGCCTCCTGGAAGGATAAGTTACTTACCTGTAATCCTAGTTTTCTTCCAGGGGTATCCTCATCAAAATCACCGCCCATGTAAAGGGGCCCCGGAAATAATAAAAAATTATATGAAAAACACATATATATATACATACAGCTCTATATATATATATATATATATATATATATATATATATATATATATATATATATATATATATATATACATACATACATATATATATATATACATATATATATATATATATATATATATATATATATATATATATATATATATATATATAAAAAATCCTAATATCAATGCAGCTCTCATATAGGAGGCTAAACAATGTAATACAACACAAACTGCTTTTGCAAATATACATAATATTGTATAAAACCACATGAGGGCAAGAAGCACTTGAACTCTGTTTTTAATGAGTAAATCTCATGAGTAAACTGCAAAAGATAAGCAGGCACTGTTAGCCTACAGGCTGCATTGTAACCCAACCTAGAAAATGAAAGCAACCTTCCACAAAAACTGGCACCGTGCCTTTAAGGTAGCCATGACCCCTAGCTTCCCATCATGCCTCAGGGGCGACAGTTAGGTCTGTTGTTCTTTGCGTAACCCTGAAGATCAGGTTACCAAGATAATATTTAACAATGAAATAATCTCATTTGCCTGGGGAGGTGGGTGGGTTGCTTATGACTTTGATGAGGATACCCCTGGAAGAGAACTAGGATTACAGGTAAGTAACTTATCCTTCTCTTCCAGGGGATCCTCATCAACAGTCATAAGCACTGAATAGAATAGCAAGCCCATCCTCCACCTGCAGGCAAATGAGAAAACAAAGTGAGCCTGTTAACAACAACCGAAAAGTCAGCTGTTGAACAGATTCCTCAAGGAGGCTTGACCTACTTGAGTGTCCGCTCTAGTATCTGAGTCAAGACAGTAATGCCTTGTAAATGTATGTACTGATCTCCAAGTGGCTGCTTTACAGATCTCAGAGAGCGGTACATTATTGAGAAAAGCAGTCTTAGCTGCTTTTCCTCTCGTGGAATGAGCTTTGGGAGCAGACAAAAGAGGCTTCTGTGCTAACTGGTAAGCCAATTTGATGCATGAGACTATCCACCTGGAGATGGAACGCTTTGATGCTGGGAAACCTGTTCTGATCGAACCATAATTAATAAATAGGTGATCAGACTTCCTCAATGGTTTGGACCTGTCAAGATAAAACTTCAACACCCTTTTAAGGTCTAACGAATGTAGAGCCCTCTCAGCTGGAGTGGGGGTATTGGGGAAAAAAGGTCGGAAGAGAAATGGAAAATCAGACACCACCTTCGGGAGGAAGGAAGGATGTATTCTGAGGACCACCCTATTGAGATGGAAGACCAAGTAGGGCTCTTTTGAACAGAGGGCCTGTATCTCACTCATCCTGCGAGCTGAGGTGATAGCTACCAAGAAAGCTACCTTCCACGTAAGGTGTTGTAAGGTTGCTATGTGGATAGGCTCAAAGGGTGGACCCATCAATTTTGACAGCACCAAGTTCAGCTCCCAAGGAGGTGAAGGAGGTCGGACCTGAGGGTAGACCTTCTTGAAACCCTGCAGGAAATCCTTCACCACCTGTAACTAAAAAAACAAGGGTTGAGAAGGAGAACGCCTGTATGCCGTAATGGCAGCCAAGTGTACTTTAATGGATGAGAATTTTAAACCTGCTTTGGCTAAGTGAAGCAAATAGTGCAAAACTACCTCCTCCTGCCCCTTGGTGGGACTACAATTATTTTACATACACCAAATGTAAAAACGTTTCCATTTGCAGGCATAAAAGTGTCTTGTAGAAGGTCTCCTTGCCTCTTTCAATATGGTCATGCAGTCCTGTGGAAGACCTAAACATCCATACTGGAGGACCTCAGGAGCCATGCTGCCAAGCTCAGTGACGGAAGGTTGGGGTGATGAATCCTCCCGTTCATCTTGGATAGCAGGTCCGCTCTGCACGGCAGCCTCTTGTGAGGGCAGACTGACAGATGTAGAAGGTACCACCACTTCCTCGGCCAGTCCAGAGCTATCAGTACCATTGTGGTATCCGAGTGAGATAGCTTGGTCACCACCTTCGGGATGAGAGGCAGGATAGTCAAGGTGTACACAAATGCCCCTGACCAGCTGATCAAAAGGGCATTCCCCTTCGATCCTGGCCGGTAGTATCTTGAGGCGGAGTCTCTGCATTTTTTGTTTTCGTCATCCGCGAACAGGTCTATGCTTGGACGGCCCCAATCCTGGAAGATGTCGTCGACCACCTTGTCGTTGAGGACCCGGTCCTGCTGTTCCTCGAAGTGGCGGCTGGGGGCATCCGCTTGAGAATTCTGCTCTCCTGGCAGGTGAACTACTGTGATGGATAGATTCCTCACCAGAAGCCAGTGCCAAAGGGTATGTGCCTCCAAAGTGAGAGTCCTCGAGCGAGTTCCTCCCTGTTTGTTCAGGTAGTACATGGTGGTGGTATTGTCCGTCTGTACTAGGATAGAACTCTCCTGAATCGAACGGAGGAAAGCCTTGAGAGCCAGATGAACAGCCCTTAGCTCCAACAGGATTATGTGGTAGAATTGTTTATTTGCGGACCATAGGCCTTGCGTCTGGAGAGACCCCATGTGGGCTCCCCATCCTTTCAGGGATGCGTCTGTGATCAGAGTCTGAGAAGGAGGGTTTGATGGAATGGTACTCCTACTCTGAGGTTGTCCTTCTTCCACCACGGAATGGATCTGGCTGCGTGTGATAGGCAGATTTTGTCTTCCCAGCGAGAAGACCGTTGATCCCATTTCTCGTCTAGATCCTGCTGTAGAGGACGCATTTTCAATATGGCATTGGGCACCAGAAAAATGCAGGATGCCATCGAAGACAGGTTGCTCTTTAAAATCTGTCTGCCTTTCTGAATGATGGATAATTGTCTCTCCTCCGAAGGGAAAACTTTTCCTCGCTCAGAGTCTATCAGCGCCCCCAGGTAGTGGATTGTTTGAGTGGGTTGCTGCGTCGACTTCTGGAAGTTCACGTATAGGCCCAGTTTTTGACAGAGCCCTAGGCACTGTTGGAAATAGTTCCTCACACTCTGGGGAGAGGGGCCCTTCAGCAACCAATCGTCCAGATAAGGCTAAACGATGATGCCTCTGCGTCGCAGAGCAGCTGCCACCACTGCCATGCACTTCGTGAACACCAGGGGAGCTGATTTCAGTCCGAAGGGCAGCACTTTGAATTAATAGTTGGATGTTCCGACTATGAATTGTAGATATTGCCAGTGATGCTGATTTATCGGTATATGAAAATAGGCATCTTGCAGATCCAGCGAACACATTCACTCCCCTGTGCAGAGGTGAGGATATCTTTGGTGGAGAGCCAACGTGCAAAATAGCTCTCGGTTGATGGGCTTGTTGAGTGTTCGCAGATCCAGAATGGGTCTATATTCCGACTTTTTACCTTTTCTGTTTACCAGGAAGTATCTGGAATAAACTTATAAACCTCTTTGTGACCTAGGGACCTTCTCTATGGCTGATATTTGGAGAAGGATGCCCACTTCCCTCTGCAGCATGTTGACCTGGTAGCAGGATGATGGTACCGGAGGGTTCGAGGGAGGACGACGTCAAACTTTGAGAGTACCCATTCTGCAGCGTAGCCAACACCCACTGATACTTCGTGATGGCTCGTCACTCTTGCGGATGATTCGCAACACTTCCTCCTACTGGAGTGATGAACGGTAATGGAGGAAGCGGACACTCATTGCTTGGCTGGAGCTTTTGTCGAGGTAGAGTACTGATGGTTCCCTCCTCTTCCCCTGTTGGATCGCCGGCTTTGATACTGAGATTTCTGCTGACCCTGTTGGTTTTGGTTCTTTTGCCAGTAAGGGGTTTGAACCCTCTGTTGGAAGGAGCGTCGATAAGTATTGCAGTAACGGCAACAAAACTCTTTTCTCTTCTCCAGCCCCACCGTCTTCAGGGTATCTAGCTCAGCCTTCATTCGTGCCATCTCTTCATCAGTATGTGCGCCAAACAACAATGAACCGGAAAATGGCAGGTTGAGAATCCGGGATTGCGCCTCTGGCTTCAATGCTGTATGGCGAAGCCATGAAGATCTTCTGGCACAAATTCCGTGGGCGTAGGAGTGTGCTGAAAGTGTAGCTCCATCCGCCGCAGCACTAATTACTTGGTTCGCCACCAAGCTGCCCTCTTGTAAAACTTCCTCGAAGTCCTTACGGTCTTCCTTGGGTAGTTCTGTAAAACGCTGTAGTGAGTCCCACAAAGCTCTATCGTAACGCCACAATAGAGCTGGCGCACTGGAGACTTGGATGCAGTGCCACATACCTTTCTCCCCGATGAGTCTTGTGCCTTGCTCTCCTCGCCTGGTGGTACTGAAGACGAGGAGGCCACGGAGTGGGTCATTCTGGCGGCAACCACAATTACAGAGTCCGGTTTTGGATCTGACTTCAAGACAGAGGGATCCTCCTCCTCCGGCGGACGATACTTCTTCAGAATTCTCGCCGGTGCAGTCTTGAGAGTGGCTGGCATAAGAAAAATGTCCATAACCGGTTTAAAAAGTCCCGGTACCAAAAGAAGTAACGGGCGAGAGGACGTCTTTTGGTTCAAAGTCTTGAAAATGACCGAAGAAGTACTCTGCTGAAAAGGCATAGGAATGTTCCTTTTGGTAGCCCACCTGGAAAGCACGTCCTGAAATGTGCTTACATCGTCCACCGGAGAGATCCTTGACGGTGGACTGTCAGTAAGGGTGGCCGAGTAGTCTCTTTTTGAGGAGTATGTTGAGGAGGTGGAAGGCGTTGGAGTCCTGCGTCTTCTCCTTCTGCTGCGTGAACTTGATCTCCTCCTAGATGGTGGTGCAGGAGAGCGAGTACGAGCTCTTCTTCTTGGCGGAGAAAGATCTGCATCTCGTGCTAGGCGAGCCAGAGGGCACTTGTGAACAGGACTGGTCTCCGTCGAACACCTGCCGCCTGTGTATGATCAGCTCAGAGTTGTAATGGTCGCATCCATCTGGGAGAGAGGTGAATGGATGGAGACCCCTCCACTCTAACAGGAGAACAACGTGTAGCTTTCCGTCCTTCCTGATGAGCCTTTTCTACTGGACGTTGATGACCAGAGGGAGCGTCCTGGCAACTTGAGGATGAAATAACCACCTCTGGGGAACCAGACCTGGTGATGGAACGGTGGGAGCCTGCTCTCGACATTGATGAAGGTGACTGAGAGAAACTTACAGGGACTGACACCGACGGAGACCTCTGCCTCGACGTCGTTCGCAACTTGCAGCAAGGTTCTTTATGAACCATCTTCCTTTCATTTGCCCCTGAAAACCCTACAAAGAGCTGCCCATCTTCATGAAGGTTGCTTGTACGATCAATGTAAAAGCTCAATGCTCTTCTAGGATAGAGTCAAGAGAGTCTATTCTCCTTCTTGGTAGGATGAGGTGGAGCGAAAAACATTGGCAGAATGTTAGATTGGTTATCACGGAAAGGTCCAACAACTCTGAGTAAGAAGCCTGTCCGGACTCTTGAAATAACCTATCCAAAAAGAAGGATGTGGGGCGGTTGCACCGAGCGCGCCTGTGGTTGACTTGTGCAGTCGCAAAGGTGATGACAATCAGGAAGACTGTTTTGAGTGTCTGTAGTCTCCAGAAGCAGCTGTCTAAAGGATGAAATGGCATGTGTTGGGACAGGAATGTTCCCTGCATGATGTACAGTGTGCCCCCTACCCTGCATGCCTTAACTTTATACATGTGCTCCCCGCTTTTTTGATTTTGGTCATGAAAGAAAATAAGTTACTTACCTGTAACTGCAGTTATCCAGTATTGGATTTTCAAGCATGTGAATCTATGAAAGATACCCCAATACTAGAGAAAACAGAAATCCAATGTGCGCGCATTGACTTGGGCCTAGTCTGAGGACAATACTAGGTTCTGACCTAGTCCTGAAGTAGTAGGGGCACACCAATCGTACCCTCAGTGTCAAAACCATACCACTCCCATCATGGGTTTATCGCATGGAGCACGGGGTGGCAGCGTACTGTGTCAGTGAATTATAATGACAGGCTTTTTAACTGAGAGATATGAGTGCATGCCTACTGGCCCATTGACCTACAATTCTGCTGCTCACGATGAACCTGGAATCCTAAACAAAAATTTTCAGGGGTTGTGCGTGTATGCTAGAAGCAGTAGTATGCCTTGCAGAAGTGTTGCCAGCCTGCAGGTTTTATTTTGGAAGCCCACAACCTGAACCAGAGTACAACATACAGGAGAGGTTGGTTTTCTCATGACAGCATATGTGTATTGCAGGACTCTCCTAGGTGCAAGGAGGAGCACCAGAAAATATGGTGTGGAAAGAGACGATAGGCTTTGCTCAGATGTGCTGGTGCCATTCCTGATAGATGGGACTGGAATTACTCATTATAGCATCCACTTGGTGGTTAGCAAGCGGTACAGGGTGAGGCCTGCAGAATCTGTTAACAGCGAAGAGTGCTTTGAAGCGCACAGATTCTTGTCTCTTCCTGATCTCTGTGAAGTAAGGTCGTAAATACTGGGTGCACCTTGCTCTCACCTCGTTTAGCTTTTGCGGCGGGTATTCCACATGGAGACTGTCCTGCCGGGCAGAGCATTCTTGCAGACACCGGCCAGGCCTGGCAAGTGGTCAGGCCAGGACATCTGAAAGGGGAACCACCCCAAACTGGGTGCAAGAAACAGACCTGGAATACCCACCCTCCGACTGCAAAAGCAGTATTAAGAGAAGAGCTTACAGCCCATTGTTGTTTGTTGTTGTGGCCTCTTCTACTGAAGAGGGGGTACTCCGCAGAACACTCAAGGACTACGAATCAACCAAGAGTTGAGTCATGTTGTGAATCTATCTAGGACCCTAATCAAGATATCCCTGATTCATGCCCTTATGTGGTTATAATAAAACATATCCTTATAAAGGCATAAGAATCATGTCCATATTTAGTCATAGCCAATGCAGTCCAAATACGGTGAGGCTACTCCTATAGACTCCTAGAAAGTACAACGCGTTCTTTAAACAAACCAAGCCTCCAGCAGCCCGGGAATTCCCCCTGCTTTTGTTTTGATTTGCACAAGAACTCCTGGAGTCCAGAAAGAACTGTTAGTTCTTAGTGACGTCTTATGTCCAACCTTACGTCAAACCCGGCACCTTCCAGGTATAAATATACCAACGTTGCCTTAAGCAAACACACGGTGGTTTGGAGCAGAGCGGCTATCTACTTGCCCGACGCACAGCTGATGCAAGAGCCGAAGGAAGCCGACCCTCCCATTTGACGCACTGAGAGAGACGCTGTCTTTTCTCCTGCCGAGAAATCCAGCTCCGGTGTTTCCAGTCACCCTTGCGGGTTGCTGGGAGATCGAGTCCTGAGAGAGAGATACAAGACCTCCTTCATTCTAGAACCAAGGTATGGAGCTGATTAAAACCTTAAGAGAATTCTTGATTCAGATTCTTGGCAAAAACCAACTTAACTTAAACTGCAACTTACTTACTCCTTCCCACGTATTAGGCTTAGGTCAGGTACACTGGGGTAGGCGTATCTTAGAAGCATCAGTTGAGTACGTTAGTCAATGTTTTTATGTATGTATATATTTTATCCTTTTTAAAGTATCATATGGATAAGAAACCATATCAATGCTTTTACAGTATTATTTCATAATACTCCTTTTACTGTATGCACTCTACTTCATCATAAGTATTGCAATTGTGGCAACTCATTTCTCTTGCATGAGAAAGAAGACTGCTCAATAAATAACAACTTTTATTGAAAACGCCCGTCTCTCTATTTCTCTGCACTCTGGTGAAACTAAGCATGCACGATTGACTGAGTGAAATAGCTGTCTATTGTTTTCACACGACTCTAGAGATATACTCTTTATTCTGAGGGAGTAAAGTTGTCATGTTTATGCGGTTGTCAGAAACTAATCCCTTCTTGTCTATTCAGGAAAGTTAACTCCTTCCTGTTCATTCAAGAAAGTTTCTAGTGACCGCTGAGCTAGCTGGCAAACCTAATTAAGTCTAACATAGTAGAGACCTAGATGACCTCAGTCCTACGTCTAAACTGCTGTTTATGTTATTCCAATGCGCAGAGCCTATTGGGAATATAGGAACTACACTACATGGCGCCCAACGTTTGGTAAGGCGATAATCTAACTCAAGACATTAGAGTAACTCAGTCGTGCTTTTCACACAGACCCCTTTTTCCGTAAAAACTCCAAAAGACGTCTGGAGTGGGTAAAAGGTTAATATCCGCCGGAACTTAGTAGGAAGAGATTCCTATGTATTAGTTTTTGGTTTAGTCAACGTTGAAGGATACAGTGTTCCAAAATATTGTGCACCTAATCTTTGTGTCCTTGAAACTTGCTCTGCAAAGCAACAAAACTTTCTGTCGGTAAAATGCCGGAAGGTGATGAAGAAAGAGGTGCTTTAGCGTCTCAACTGTTGTTAGATGACACAACTCTCCAACAGAATGACCCGAATGCTATAATCATTCCGGTCAATGTAAGAAGAACTATAACTATTAAACTTATAGAAAATGGACTATCATCAAGAGGTGGTACAGTCATATTTGTGGTAGAGGCCCATGAAAATCGGAAGACAGAGGTATTCTATTCATGGAAACATTTTCCAGCAGCAAACGCTGCAACACAAGATTTCCACTATTACAAAATAGAGGAACCTCCGGATGAATACGTTCCTTTCGAGGGTGTTGAAATCCCACTAACTTACCAAGAGCACCTGCTCTGGTTTAATGGCGCCCTAAAACATCAAAATCACATCACCAGGCTAGGTCCACTAGGTAGACCAGGAGCCACTTGGCCCGTTCTAGCCAGCTACACACCACATCCCGACATTGAAAAAATGTCAGACCGGGAACTTTTAGCTCAGCTAAAACTACTAATTAAAATACATAGACAATTGGTCCAATGTGTCATGCGGACTTCAACAGTCCAACCAGCAATAAAAATTCCACAGCACACCCCACACCAGGGGAACACAAATAAAATCACACCACAGAATATACAATCAGCCATTGGCAAAATACCCGCAAAACGGGAACAAATTCCATTCTGGTTAGCACAAATAATCACTCAAATAGAGGCAGTATTTCCTGATACTACACCTCATGAAAAACACAGAATTCAGACTATCTGCCTTCCAATGGGGATCGCACCACATGTTGAGGACTGTGACACTTGGGGCACAGTCTTTGCTTCAATATACACAAAAACACATGGTGTTCTGTCCATGGCGGTTATACCAGATGTACTAAGACAGATTCAAAATGAATACGGTCCAGAACCTGCTTTAAACTCTAGGTATGAAATTACTGAAAGACTTTAAGCAAGTCTCGGCTATACTACTAGCCAACATAAAAGGAGCAGCAGCATCTGTGGTGATCCGTCAGAAATTGAAACAAACAGACATAGCAGAACAACCATTTGAACTTGCCAGAATCATAGAAAAATCCCATGAAGAACTAGGTAGAGATAGTTTGGGTGGGAAACCACTAAAACCCCAACTAACTGAAAATCCTGAAAAAACATTTATTAAAAATAATCTGAACACTCCAAAAAAGAGTTGGGATGGTAATAAACAATCCCCTCCCATAGAACAACGATTCCAGTCCAGATGAAGGTCTCCTCAACTGAGAGATAGATCTCCAGACAGAGGAGGCAAGTCTCCACAAAGGGAGCCCTCTGAGAAAAGATATAACCTTAGAGATCGGGATAAATTGAGAAAACCTGACAGATATCAAGATATTGATACACGTCCCTCTCGATCTTTTCAGACTTCCTCACAGAAATCGGAAAGAAGAGGACGGTCAGAACACAAAGAAGAGCAAGTCAAGTCCAAAAACAAAGGACCTGCTCATCAAAGTAAAAAATTACAATTTCCAAAGAAGAAGGTAGCTAGTATTAAAATTAAACATGCACAGGATTCTGAGGACACAACTGAAAAACTAAGAGTGGGCCCAGAGAATGCTAGACAGCGCAGCAGAAGTAACCATAGCTCGCACGATCCTGATGAATCTTCTTGATACAGTGGACACGAATGAATACATTCAGGTGGAAACTGTAGACACCAGAGTTAGCAAACCCCATAAATTATACGAAATAACATTGCGTATAGAGGGGGACAAAACTAGGAAAGTAAGGGGTCTCTTTTGGGATAACCTTTCGAAAGGCTATGACATCTTGTTAGCTGAGAAAGACTGGTCACCAGAGTTTGTCAGGGAGTGCCTTTATGGCGAAGAAATGATTATGCCTGCCTTCTCAAATGAAATTCCAATTCATAAAAAATACACATTTGCAAGAAAATGGGCAGTAGCCCAAGCCCCTGCATTATATAAAAATCATGTAGGATGGGATGAGGATTCTCCTCACCATAAAATCCAGTTAAACAATCCACCTACTGCACAGAGGCAGTACCCAGTTAAGCAAGAAGCTAAAAAACAAGTCAGCGAGATCTTAGATCAACTTGAATACCAGGGGGTGATTGAAACATGCACCTCACAAATGAACAATCCTTTGTTTCCTGTCTCCAAGCCAGACGATTCATATCATCTAGTTTTGGACTACAGACACTTAAACTCCTGATGCAAAACATTTGCAGTACAAAACTCACACAGTGCAGCACTAATAAATAACATTGTGCGCCAAAAATATAAAACGACATTAGATATCTCTAATGGATTCTTTTGTCAAAACATTGCACCTGAAAACAGGTATTTGACCGCTTTCTCAACAATGGGGTCGTAAAAACAATTCTGTCGACTCCCACAGGGATTCAAGAATAGCCCAGGATTATTCTCAGCAAGGGTAACAGAGTTACTACAAATATATGATGATGAGGCATTATCTTATGTCGATGACATCTATCTCACAGACGATGACCTGGAGACTCACTTAAAAAGAGTGAACACCATAATACTTGGGTTCGCAGCTGAAGGGTATAAATTCAACTTTAAAAAGTCACGAATTGCTCACCTAACTGTCCTGTTTTTAGTATATGAATTATCAAGTGAAGACAAAAGCCTAGCAGACAACTTCTTAGAGAAGTGTGCTGTACTCCAAGCTCCAAAAACGCTGAAGAACTTACAATCAATTCTAGGTTTCCTGAATTTCGGAAGAACATACATTCTAAATTATGCAGAGAGGGTTAAACCTCTATACGAATTAATAAAACCTGATTTCAAACCAATCAATTGGACTCAGAAACACACAGAAATTTTAAGATCATTACAAACAGACATGTTAACTAAAACAAAATTGCAAACACGCGAAAACGTACGCAACCTTGTAATCCGAGTCATCCCAGGAAGATGCGGATTCACGTACCTGACCTCTAATAAGGGAGAAACGGTACCAATAGCTTACAAATCACACTTGCACACACAGGCTGAAATGAAATTCAGTTCAACTGAAAAAATTCTGACAGCGGTTCAAACTGCTGTAGTAAAAGAAAGAGCCCTGGCACAAGGTAAACGAAAAATAATCGTTACACCAGTACCTGCCCTAGTAGCAGTAACAAGAGCAAGCATTCCAAATGCTAAAGCTCTACATCCGAGATGGATACAATGGGTTAATTCTCTTGCTGCAACAGACGTAGTATACAAATTTTATCCTGATTTAAAAACACAAGAATTTCTCCAAGATGAATATGAATGTCCTCTGCCGACCGAAATCCTGCCTCTGGGACATTACTGCTGTATAATATATACAGACGGATCAGCACAACCCGCAGTTGGGGGTAAACAAGCATATAGTGCTGCGTGCGCGATCGTAAAAGGTCGTTGGCATGTAGGAAAATTTAGACCACTGGTCACTAAAACCCAATCTCTAGGATATTGTACAGCTCAGCGAGCTGAACTACTGGCATTTAGGATGGCGCTTGAAAATACCGATCGCGAATTCCCCACACTAATAGTGTGCGATTTGTATTACTGCGTTCAGTCTTACAATGAATACTTGCAGAACTGGGTTCAAAACGGCTTCAAAGATGCAAAAGGTGGCACAATCAAGCATAAAACGCTTTGGGAACAAGTAGTTCTTTTACAGGAAGAACTACAAAAGACTCATGTGATACATACACTGAGTCATCAACGTGATGGTGTTCACGTTGCGGGGAATTCATTGGCTGATGAAGCCGCGAAGGCAGCTGTGCAAACGCCTTCCGTAGCTGCTATCACCCGGTCAAAAACAAAAATAGACAGCGATATAATGCAAGCTGTCAGTGCGTCAGTAAAAAATTTATAGAAAAACACTCCCGAAAGGCTTTCCAGTAAAGTACTCATACATAACT
Source organism: Lissotriton helveticus (assembly GCF_964261635.1). NCBI lineage: Eukaryota > Metazoa > Chordata > Amphibia > Caudata > Salamandridae > Lissotriton > Lissotriton helveticus. The sequence continues at coordinate 585,709,903 of NC_136063.1, read as the reverse complement.
GATGCGAATAATGTTCCTTTTGCTCAAATCCCTGGAGTGGGGGATAGGGCAATTCCAAACATGGAACACAGGTTAGGACTAATTTTAGCGGCACACGAAGTGCTCGCTTCTGCACACGCTGGTGTTTCTGCCACAGTATCATTATTAAAACAGAGATATTGGTGGCCGCGCATGAGAAAACAAACTAGGAACTATGTTCTAGAATGTGAAATATGCCAAAGAATGAGAGTATCAACAGTAAACGACCAGCACAGACGCCCCTTCTAATCTCAGATAAACCATTAGCGTGTGTTTACCTGGACCACTGTGGTCCCTTACAAAGGGGTGGCAACTATAAATATATCATGGACGCAGTGGATTCCTGCACGAGATTCATTTGGATGTGGCTCCAGCGCTCGGCTGACGCCAGAACTGTTCTAAAAGATTTGCGAGTCTTTATCGGCACATACGCAATTGGCATGCTACATTCTGACCAGGGTCCTGCGTTTAGCTCTCGGGCTTACAAGGAGGCCATGGCCAGCATGGGCATTGCATTGCGGTACTCTTCTCCCTTCCATCCTGAGGGAAATGCGGTAGTGGAAAGAAAAAACCGTGACATAAAGCAATCTATAACGGCGAGGGTATTAGGTTTGGGTGATGGGTGGGTCAAACATCTAACAAGTGCCCAACGTAGTCTTAACAATCTGCCAAGAAATTCTCTAAAAGGTATCACTCCACACAAACTATTGTTCGGCACTAGAATGCAAATCCAGGACTTAGATTGTCACACTTCAGTGGTGAAAGAAAAAGCCTTTGATATCGAAGACCGTTTGGCTGTTTTACAGGACTTAAATGAAACAAGAAGAAGTCTAAGTAACATAAAGTTAAAGCCAACGACCACTGAAGAAAAACCACCTGTCCCAGCAAGACCTTTCTGGATTCCAAATATTGGGGATCTAGTCAGAGAGAAGATCGCGGTGAAGAAGGAATTTGGGCCTTCTTACAGAAAAGCAGTACCTGTCTTAGCTGTCAGCGGAACAAGATCAGTAGAACTACCGCCCCTTGCTGGTAAAAAGGAGAACAGAGCTGTATCCATCGACCTGGTAAAACCACTATCATGTGGCCAATAATAAGTAGTAGGCCCAGTGGACTCCCAAGAAATAGCAGAAGACCAAATCTTGCTACAATCCAAGAGGTTCAAAATGAGAGACTAATCACATTTGATAAACCTGCAGTGAATAAAAAAGGACTATGCAACAAAGCCATGGAACTTGTGCCTCTTGAAACTCAAATTGCAACAGTTCGTCAAGAAACACCTGTCTACAACGATGTAGCCTCAGACTATGCTAATGAAACAAAGAAAGATCAAAAGGCTAATGAAAATCCGGAAGCAATTTCAACAATTGACAGAACTGCATCTGGCTACTTCATCAATTTCGATGATTTTTCTGATGATCCAAGTGAACATGAAGAAACGCCAGCAACAAAAACTTTCAAAGAAAAATTGACTGAACTTTTTCATCAACTAAAAGAAACATATCTGATTTCACCATGGATTGAATTTTGGATTGTGTTAGGTGTACTTTTCCTCCTGCTTTGGCTCATCATGGTTTTATGTTTGGGTAGATTTATTGATGGAAAATATAGTACAATGGACACAGCAAGTCAGAACATCAACTTGGTCCTAAAGCCTCACAGATCCTCTCACATCGAGAAAAGAGAACTGTCATCAGTGAACATCACAGCCAATCCAATACCCGGTGGGGTAGCATGGGACAAAACTGATTATGAAATCTATGGCCAATTGAGTTCTTGAAATATCCACCCCAGTTTAAGGTTTCCTTAAGTGACTTTGTGACACCAAGTACTTGGGACTTTGAAAATATTAATAATATGATGTCAGGTTTAGTAATGTCAGCTAAATTCACAGATCATGATTATTTACAGGGTTCATCAAATTATGAAGAGTTGTATTGTTATAATCATTTTGGTCATCACTATTTGCATAAAACTGCTCAACCTAGAAATGTTTTAACTTATAACCAATGGGAACATTGTCCAACTCCGCCAAAAGGCAGCTCGAAAACATTTTATGAGAAATTCCAATACTTCTCAGGTTTTAAAAACAGTGATCCAGAAACGTTTTATTTCAAAATGTTGAATAAGACAGGAATGAAAAAAATGTTGACAAATACTAAATTGATTTATTCAGAAAAATGTTATGACAAAATGTCTACATTTGGTTTTGAATTTTGGAAAAACAACACTGAAACAAAAACCATCTGGGGTTCAAAAGACTGGCAGGTACAAGGTCTAGAAGCATTATTTAGAGCCTGCATGATCCCAGAACAAATAATATTCCTGCATGACACCATTCAACAAACTAGTCTTGGTTTAGCCAAGATAAAAGACTTAAACAAACCGTCTATTCCAGAGCCCATACCTGATAGTATTAGCACTACAGAAGTGGAGATAGACGTATCCCATATTTTACACCAAAACAGAACAAATCCTGATTGGAAAAAATGGTTGATCTGGCCCACAGACACAAATAACTGTCAAGATAGATTCCTGAACAAAACACAGGGGTTCAAACAGACCAGGCCAGACCCGAGATATTCCCAGAGACAACATCCAGGGATTGTTACAACATACAGTGTAGGGAAACTATGCCTTGAGTGGCTACAGAAATCCACACTGGCTGAAATTAAGCAACACTTGACTTTACTTAAAGACGGTGCTGACTTGCGAGATTTCATACTGGGACCTCGCAAACAGCGTCAAAAACGTTTCATATACGCCGGTATATACGCTGCTTACAAAGAAGCTTGGAAAGTAACGCAAATTGAAACTGCTGAAAAAACACGAGAAATTGATCGTATTAATGTGGTAAATAAATAATTAATTACCGGTTCTATTTTTGGAATACAATGAATAAAACAGATAGCTCAATAAATAAGAGACAGGATTCGAGGTATCTTGAGTCTACAGGCTTTAATCAGGCATAAGGGACAGGAACAGGACAGCCTGCACGAGAATGATGGCAGCTGCCAGGGAAAATGGAAATCGGGAATCTGGGATCCTGGGATAACTTTTAGTCATAAGGGACAGTATATATATTAAAACAGTTGCATTACATTCAATACAGTAGGCGTAGCAGTAGGCGTGACTCGTAGCAGTCGCGAAAGATAAGGACGAAATGATGTAACAAGAAGGCGTGTACAGGGCGTATACATAGACATGTGATGCAAACGTAACAGAAGTGTCATGAATGGGGCGGAAACATGGAGGGGGCTACCTGAGCAGCTGGGACCTTTAACCTAGTGGTGCGCGCAGACGGGCAATGACGTGTTACCAGGGAGAACTGGGGCTATGACTTCTGCGCTAGAAGAGGAGACTAAAGTCTGGAGTGTCAGAGCGACATGTACCTAAGGCATATCTGGTATCTGGTGTTTGGAGTACATGTTGATAGAATCCAAAAGTTATCAGGGCAAAGGCTACTAGACATTAAGACTGGTGCGTGCATAATTCTACATGTATTGCGTGTGCTAGGAATATTCTATGAATATTAATACAGTATTTCTCTTACATGGAGACAGAAAGGCTAGACCATGACTGAAACTGTTGATACGATTCAGTAGCTTAGGAATGCAGAGAAGGAGGGCTGGACTGATAACTGGAAGCATAACATACTCTTGGCAGACTGGCAGGCAGAGCCAGGCCGAGCCGGGCACTGTGAGGCAGGATGTAAGTGAAGGGTCAGGGATTCAGGTGGGGGCTGTATCGCTCCTCGGAGAGGGTTCAGGAGACAGGAGCTGAATCTGGTGTCCGGGCCCTTTTGAGGCCTAGAAACGGGGACAATTCAATGAATTAACGTGCACACTGTAAAACGTGGCAACATAGGTTTACATAGGCCTAATACTCGTTGCTTTCACGAGAACTGAAAACTGGCATACCAGAGATGGACACAACTATAATTGCGTCTTTAATCGATCATAGGGGAATACATGCATATCGATCATGCACATATAGCATAAGATGGGGAACACGTAGGCACATATAACATGGCAAAATTTGCTTTTCCACATTCCCTCCTTGTGCCCTACGTTTCCATCAGGAAACATCAATATTCATGATACCATCTATCATTTCATATAGCATCATTTGCTCGTCTCGAATTGTCTTGGAACGGGATTTAGGACTAGGAATACAAGAGGTAGCCAATCGCAGGGCCACATTGTATACAGAGGCAGCAACTGAATATGATCATTACTGCAATACCTAGAAAGGACAATACTTTCCATCCCCAGGCAGATATGATACTCCAGAACCAACCGGACCATGTCCAGGTGCCTGGATTCTGGTGTAACTGATGGGCAATTTTATGAAGTCTGGTTATAGCTGAATAAACAGACGGCGCGTTATTAGGAATGAAAATGCAACAACTAGATCCGATGACTCTACATGCTCCTCCTCTATCGGCCAGTATGACGTCAAGAACGAGACGATTTTGGAGCACGACAAATCTCATAGCATATTGCTCTTCAGTTAAGTTACCTAGAGCAGAAGTAGTCTCATTCACTACTGCTTCAAGGGTTCTGGTTAACCTACGTATTAACTTACTATTCTGGACAGGTCCTATAAAGAAAAAGAAACCTTTATTGAAGTCTTGATACTGTTCTAGAGTAGTTTCAGTTTGATCGACAATTGGGGACTCGATCTCCCTTCTATGTCTGACGTGTACTAGATGTGTGTTTCTGTGATAATCAGATGGGGCTAGGAAAACTGGTGGCAGTAGGAAGGCAATATAACATGTTCCATCCCAATCGAGGGGCAGACGAACATATGCGGTCTGACCACAAACAAAATAAGAATGACGTGAGGCTTTGAAAATAGATTTCCCACTGTCACTATACTCGACAATAGTAGTACAATCACTATGTCCTACATGTGCGGAACCATTCTTTCTGACACATAATTCGCCTTTGACTGGTAGTACTGAAATAGCAGGTAAATCTGGAGTAGTATCGGACTGAACATTCAGGACCATGAAATTCGAAGAATAATTACCTAAATCATATACTTCATTTTCTAGATCTAACCCTGTTCTATGGGAAAGACCTTGTTTGTCTGGAAAACATGTTCTATTCAGAAGGGACATATCATTCGAGGATGACGTTAACGTGGACCATGCTCCACATGAACCATTATGTGAGAACGGATAAGGAAAGAGTGGCAGAACTCCCTTCGGAGTCTGGAAAGGGGGGAGTCGACCACACACCCAACAATTAGTGGCATTCTGATGTGAATAGTGTAACATTCGGATGAATGTGTTATTACGCATAGCAAGACGATAGGATAGCTCGTGAGGAGGCAGATCACTAAATGTGTGCTCTAATGTAGCATTAGAAAACATATGTACATGTGAAATTGGAAAACATAAATGTAAAGCATAACTTGTGCAGGTAACCATAAGACTCAAAAATAACAAGAAAAATAGAACAATAATACATCTTTTGGAGTTTTGACTAACTCTCTCACTATGGGGGTCTATCTCATACATGTCAGGAACCTGTCTAACCGTTTCACCCGAGAGGGACTTAGACAATTAAACTGGCTGACTTATTTTACTAGACCGGAGTTTCTTTTTATACTCCTGTTGCGGAGTTTTCTCTAACAGGGGAGGCTTGAGTTCAGAGTCTGTCTTTAGGCAGTCTTTAGGAATAAGGCAGTCCTTAGCAAAAGTCTTTTCTCGTAATCCATGGACTTTTTTGATGTGGCTCAGGTGGACCCACCCCTTCCTGCCTTCAAGTTTGACGGCGGTCCTTGTTGTTAGCAATACCATGCGAGGCTCCTTCCAACGGGGCTCCAGCGGACTTGAACGATCAAAATTTCGGACAAATACGTGATCACCGGGAACGACTTCATGCGGTTTCACCTCGGTGTTGTCTGGAAATGCGGCGGCAACCTGTGAACGACAAGAGTGTAGGGCAGACATCAAGGAAGCTAGGTAATCTGTCAGCATATTACTGGAAACATCTGTAATACTACGGGGTCTAGGTGTACCCCACATGTTTGGAGGGCGGCCGAATACGACCTCATACGGGGACAGACCTGATCTGGAATGTGCAACCATCCTCATATAGAATAAAGCAACTGGCAGAGCTACGAGCCAGTCTACACCTTTTTCTCTACATACTTTTGCAATGCGTATTTTCAAAGTCTGATTATGTCTCTCTACGAGACCGGCTGCTTCAGGATGGCGCACACAATGGAACTTCCACTGGTACCCTAACAGAAGGGAAACATGTTTCATAAGCTCGGATGAGAATGGCTGGCCGTTGTCTGAATACACGACCCTAGGGAGTCCATAGCGGGGAAAGAACTCACGAACCAACTGCCTGGCAGTGGTTGCGGCTGTGTAATCTGGAACTGGATATGCTTCTGTCCACCTGGACAAAGCGCATACAACTACGAGGACATACTTGAAACCTCGACATCGCTCCATCTGAATATAATCCATCTGGAGGACTTCAAAAGGGTGGTCAGGAGGTTGGAATCCACCTTGTTCCACCGGGACACTTTTACCTGGATTGAACTGACAACATATCATACAGGTACGGACTTTCTGCTTGGCTGCAGCTCGTAAATGCTTGTTGAACCAAAGGTTCTGAATACTGTCTAACATAGCTTTTTCTCCTAGATGTGCTGGACTATGTGCGGTATTGATAATGACTTGAACCATAGAGTCGGGGAGAAACCATGTGGCTTTTCCCTTCGTCAACCATCCTTGATCTGTCTGGACCCCTCCTTGTTCGGACCATTTCTTGATTTCTTCAGGAGTAGCATGTAACTGTATGTCTATGACATCTTGTGTAGGGTCCTTAACTGTCATACAAGTAGTCTGATCTGGAGTGAGTGTCTGTGTCGTGTTAACTGGAATGTCTGGAGCCTGAGCTGTAAGCTTGGCTGTTCGATCTGCTAGATCGTTACCTTGGGAAATGATGTCAGTAACTTTCGTAGGTGCCTTGCACTTCATGATAGCGATAGCTGTCGGTAAATGTATTGCATCTAACAGAGCTTGAATGAGGAGACCATGCTGAATCTTGGTTCCATGAGAAGTCATGCAACCTCTCTCCTGCCAGAGCACTCCAAAGTCGTGTACGACTCAGAATGCATAACGTGAATCTGTATATATGTTTACTTTCAGATTCTTGGCACGTATGCAAGCTTGGGTCAGAGCAACTAGCTCTGCTGCTTGAGCAGACAGGGTGTCAATACGATGTGTTTCTATAACTTCGGTTTCAGTAGTCACTGCATACGCGGCTACTAATTCTCCTGTACTTGTTCTCATACATGAACCATCCACATAAAGTGTCAGGTCGGGATTAGGTAATGCAATGTCTGTCAGATCTTGTCTTGGCTTAGTCATAGTGTTAACAACTTCCACACAGTCATGTGTGGCAGAATTTGAAGTAACTGACGGTAACAGTGTAGCTGGATTTAGAATGTTGCAGCGTCTGATTTCTATGTGTGGCTGGAACAGTGTCAGTTCATAACCTGTTAAACGTGCAATTGTCAAGTGCTGAGTCTGTGTTCGGTTTAAAAGAACTTCCACGGAGTGTGGAACTTGTACTGTCAGGGAGTGTCCTAACACTATGGAATCACTTTGTCTGATAGCTAGAGCTGTGGCTGCAACTGACTTGAGGCACGCAGGCAGAGCCTGGGCCACTGGATCTAATGTGCTCGAGAAATAAGCACAGGGCTTGTATTGTCCTGCTTGGTCTTGTGTGAGAACAGATAATGCAGTACCATCTCGTTCTGTGACAAAAAGTGTAAAAGACTTACTGTAGTTCGGTGTTGCTAGAACAGGTGCTTGGCATAAGGCTTTCTTTAACTTATTAAAAACAAGTGTATGTTCCTGGGTCCAAGGGAGGACTGCCTCCTGTGTCGTTAACTGTATCAGTGGCTTGGCTAGAAATGCATACTGAGGAATCCATTGTCTGCAGTAAGAAGTGAGGCCGATAAAAGCTCGTACCTCCTTCTGTGTCTTGGGCTGTGGAAGACTCGCTATTAACTGGATACGGTCAGGTGTCAACTGCCTACCCCTCTTGGACAGTAAGTGTCCCAAGTATACCACTTGCTGGACACAGAATTGTAATTTGGAAGGGGACACCTTGTGCCCCTGCTCGGCCAGAAAATACAGAACCGTAAGTGACGCTCGCTCGCAGTCACGTTCAGAACGGGCTGTGATCAGTAGATCATCGACATACTGGAGCAGGGCAGTGTCAGTTGGCATGTGAATATTGTCTAGTTGTCTCTTAAGTGCTTGACTGTAAATACTAGGACTTTCTGTAAAACCTTGAGGAGCTCGTGTGAATTTATAGCTTCTTCCATTTAAACAAAAACCGAAAAGGTACTGGCTGTCTGGATGTATGGGGACACTGAAAAATGCGTTCTTGAGATCGATAACTGTGAAGAACGTAGCTTCAGAATCAATTGCTGTCAAAAGTGATGAAATATCTGGGACTACTGGGTACTGCGGTATGATACATTTATTAAGCTCTCGAAGGTCAATCACTAATCGATATACTGGAGGTGCATTTGGATCAGTACGTTTCAGGACTGGAATGATAGGAGAATTACATACATTGGAGTCAGTTTCTACAACCACTCCTTGAGCAATAAGTTCGTCAATAATTTTGGATAAGGCTGCTACAGCCTCAGGTGGCAGTCTGTACTGTCTGATTCGTGGCAAAACTACACCTTGTTTTAGAGTCACACGATGGGGTGTGATATGCATACAACCTACATCAGTTGGACCTTGCGCCCATAAATGCTGTGGTACATTCAATAATCTTGGATCAAAATCACGTAATACATAATGACCTTTAAAGTCTCTTAAAAACAAACGGACCCCTTCTGGGGAGCAGCAAATTACTGCACCTAATTCTTTTAATGTCTTAATGCCTAACAAATTTTCTGGACATGATTTCGTGAGTAACAAATCAGTAGTTCGGGACAATGGACCAACTTCTAGAGTAATTGGTTCCGAAATTTCATTAACAATCGGCTTTCCTGAAAATCCAAGGGAAACATTTTTAGAGCCTGAGAGCGGAGCCCCTGGAACCTCGTCATGACTGATGGTAGTCCTACTTGCCCCTGTATCAATCAAAAACTTTCTGTCTTTCCCTAATATTTGACTGTGTACATAGGGACCCTCTTGATCTACAGGTATCTCGATGAGAGGCAAGCCTACCTCCCTCTCTAGGCTGTTTCATGAATACGGCTGATAATCTGGATACTCTGTCTGAGCATACTGGTACATCTGCTGTGTAACATGCTGTGTTGCAGCAATAGGCTGCGGTGCTGGAACTGTCTGTTGTGCATTCTGTGGTGTCTGAGAAATCTGTGAAACTTGTTCTTGTCTAGGCGGACGTGGTCTTTCTTTAGTCTTACCAGTAGCTATGTTGTGTTTCAGAACTGCACACTCGTTTATAAAATGACCTGGCTGTTTACAGTAATTGCAAGTCCCTTTAACGGGAGCTGCAGGATGACTGGCTTGATTCGGACCCCTCTTCTGATTGTCTTGTGGAACAGATTGTGCAACTAATACTTTCATTTTTGTGTCTTTCATACGTCTCCTTTCGTGTTCTTGCTCTTCCCTGATTCTGTTCTGGTGATACTGGAGCATTTGGAACATTTGTGACGGAGTATTAGCTTGCCAGGTACTTTCGACTTTCAATACTCGATTTTTAACTTGTGGTAAAGAATTCTCGACTAGTTTGGTAACAAAAAGATGAGGGTACGATTCACTACTTGTTTTCAGACCACTGTTAATAATAAAACATTTTTCAAATCTAGAATAAAAATCACTAGTGTCTTCATCTTGTTTCTGTTTACAGGCTGAGATTGCATCCCAATCTTCCTTTTTCGTGGCTAGTAATCTTGGCAAAACTTGTATCAATAACTCGGGCAAATCTTTACATTTCTCCCCAAGACCGGTACCTGGTACTCGTAAACCATCTTCAGCTTCTAGAGCTGTCCAATCAATCTTTTTCTCTCCCACCTCCCATTCTTTTTCCTTGAGTTTTTCATATACCCCTGCGGGCAACAGAACCTTTAACATTTTAATGATATCAGGATACGTGTATTCTCCCATACGGAGCATGTCTTTTAATTCTCGATGGAATCCTGCTGGATCTTTGTCGTGACAGGGAATTAACTTTTTCATCTCTAAGAGTTCCATCTTTGTGATAGGGGTGTAAACAAATACTCGTTCTAGATCACCACCCGCTGTCCTAACTGGGTGTACCTCTCGTAACGGATGCTGTCTATCTATGTAAAATGATTTACTTTCTGGGGGTGAGACATGAACAAAATGCGGATTCAAAAACGTTCGATATTTGTGGCGCTGTTCTAGAATGACGCTAATTAAATCGGTACCTAGACCTCTCCATCTATACTGGAGTAACTCGTTCAAGACATCATGTAGCGGACCTGGATCAGAATGCTGTCCCTCATACAGTGTAATGAGGTGCTGGATCATATACATACCCACCAGTCTCTGCTCGGCTGGGGGCAGTTTCAGAAACAATTGTGCCACTATTTCGTCTGGAAAAGTGGTAGAATCAGTAGTCCATCGGACTGCTGATCGGGCTAGTTCTTGTTCATGCATTGTACTAAGTTCACTATAACCGATTCGTGATTTCAGAATGTGATCGGTAGCTTGGAATACTTGCTCAAGAGAACCCTGTTCTGGTGCTGGAGGAGGGAAAACTTTCTTGTAATCTGGACGTGAATGTCGGTCGGGAAGTCTAGTTCTACCTACATACGCTATTCTGGAGGGATTCTCGTCGTCTACCTCCTCGGTATCAGAGTCGTCCTCTTTCTCGGTTACTTGTGCTGCTTCTCGTTTCTCGTGTAACTTTATTATTTCCCTACGGATTTTCTTGTACATACTCTCTATACAGTTCTGTGTCTTGTGTCTTCCCTCGGCTATATGGTCACTCCACCTAGTCAGGACTTTCATTTCTTCCGGATCTTTATCCGGATAATCTTGTTCTCTTATTAAACAATTAATTAAAAACTTTAAAAGCATGAGCTGAATCTCGACTTTTCTTTGAATCATGGCGTCACCAACACTTTCTGGATCTACTCCTGTACGGATAAACCGATAAATTCTGTCTAGATATCCTTTCATATTGGGCAGGGTGTCCAAATATTCGGTCACCCGTCTTACACGCAATGAATATATGACCATATTATCATCGCCTGAAACTGGATCATAACGGCATTCGGTAAGTGCTCGCTTAATATCTGTAAATGTCTGAATTTTTGGCGAACGCTGTAACGCTCGTTCATGTAGCTCAAGTATCGTCATACGTCTGTGTTGAGGCGGGGTTCCAGGAGGACTTCCCCCCGCGGCTCCTAGACTAGAATCGTCGGTGTGTACTGTACGTGCTGGTAGAGTGACTGATGTAGCGGGTACATGTACTGTAGGCTGGACCGGGGGTGCCGTAACAGATGCTGCAACGGGTACCCCGGTGGCTGGAGGAACAGGAATTACATTATTTACGGGAGCAGGCGGAACCGGATTTGCATATTCCGGGACTGTATCGTCCAAGTAGGACGAGAGAAAAATATCAGCTGCGGTCGGTTTGTGACGTAGCTTAATCGGAACCAAGGGCGGCGGAAAATTACATGCTACTTCCGGGGTTGCTTTCGGCAAGCCCTCGGCAAGAAGAGGATACATACCCTTAATAAGGGCATTTCTCTGTCTGTCTGACTGTTCTGCTTTAACTCGTTCACCTACTTCGATTAATTCCCTTTCTTGGGCTCTTTCTGAGGATTCCCTACTTAATTCTGTTTTTCTGATTTCTTTTTCTGTTCTTCTATGAGATTCCTTGCGCCATAACTCGATGGCATCTTTCTGGGACTGTCTGGATTTCTTTTTCCATAATGCTTCTTCTACTCGCATGATGCACTCGGCATCCCACGTACCTGATACGGGCCATCTATATTTCTCTTCTAATTCCTTGGTGTAATCCACCCATAAGTCTAGATATAATATGGCACTTAAGCCATGCTTATGATACATAAAATGACCTGGACTGTCCCTAGGCGGGACAGGAACTGCTTCCTCGAGCAATCCTTTTCGGGTTTTTAACTGACGTAACTTAGAGAATAGAGGCATTCTAAACTTGAATCTGAACACAATACAATACACGATAAACACAATAATGACTGGAAAAACAAATCACTCATACCACGACATTGAAAACACATTAAACGACATTTAAAATAACAGTTCGGACAGAATATTACCTGATATGCTGAGAACAGAACACATGAATTTCTCGAGAACGAAACTTACTAGAATGACTAGATGCACTGCTAAACAGTACGAAACTTACCGGTCCCATAAAGAGACACGTCGGACCCGCATCCACCTAGGTGGACACTTCGTGTTGGATCTGTGTACCCAAACCCACGGACCAGAGACAAATTAATTGACCCTGTCTAGATACTACCCCAGCAACGGTACTCACCGGGCAGCAAGAACGGAAGGCCTCGGACTGGACTGGACTGCTACGACGACGGACTACGAACTTCGGACTTCAGTTACAGGTGGGCCTCCGGATACCTCGGACCTTGGACTCTCGGCTTGGGCTCTGGTCGGGACTCGCCGCGTTCCTCACCGCCTCATCTGGATGCTGGACCGCAACCTCCGTCTCCTCCGTGGGCCTGAGGGATACTTGAAGCAGAAATATCTGCACGTGCACGGTATGGTTCCGTCACGGCTGCAGAGGATCAGGGGGCCTGCGTGGCTTCGCCGGCGCGTGGGGAAAGGGCAAGTCCCTATTCGGGCGCCATTATGTGGTAAATAAATAATTAATTACCGGTTCTATTTTTGGAATACAATGAATAAAACAGATAGCTCAATAAATAAGAGACAGGATTCGAGGTATCTTGAGTCTACAGGCTTTAATCAGGCATAAGGGACAGGAACAGGACAGCCTGCACGAGAATGATGGCAGCTGCCAGGGAAAATGGAAATCGGGAATCTGGGATAACTTTTAGTCATAAGGGACAGTATATATATTAAAACAGTTGCATTACATTCAATACAGTAGGCGTAGCAGTAGGCGTGACTCGTAGCAGTCGCGAAAGATAAGGATGAAATGATGTAACAAGAAGGCGTGTACAGGGCGTATACATAGACATGTGATGCAAACGTAACAGAAGTGTCATGAATGGGGCGGAAACATGGAGGGGGCTACCTGAGCAGCTGGGACCTTTAACCTAGTGGTGCGCGCAGACGGGCAATGACGTGTTACCAGGGAGAACTGGGGCTATGACTTCTGCGCTAGAAGAGGAGACTAAAGTCTGGAGTGTCAGAGCGACATGTACCTAAGGCATATCTGGTATCTGGTGTTTGGAGTACATGTTGATAGAATCCAAAAGTTATCAGGGCAAAGGCTACTAGACATTAAGACTGGTGCGTGCATAATTCTACATGTATTGCGTGTGCTAGGAATATTCTATGAATATTAATACAGTATTTCTCTTACATGGAGACAGAAAGGCTAGACCATGACTGAAACTGTTGATACGATTCAGTAGCTTAGGAATGCAGAGAAGGAGGGCTGGACTGATAACTGGAAGCATAACATACTCTTGGCAGACTGGCAGGCAGAGCCAGGCCGAGCCGGGCACTGTGAGGCAGGATGTAAGTGAAGGGTCAGGGATGCAGGTGGGGGCTGTATCGCTCCTCGGAGAGGGTTCAGGAGACAGGAGCTGAATCTGGTGTCCGGGCCCTTTTGAGGCCTAGAAACGGGGACAATTCAATGAATTAACGTGCACACTGTAAAACGTGGCAACATAGGTTTACATAGGCCTAATACTCGTTGCTTTCACGAGAACTGAAAACTGGCATACCAGAGATGGACACAACTATAATTGCGTCTTTAATCGATCATAGGGGAATACATGCATATCGATCATGCACATATAGCATAAGATGGGGAACACGTAGGCACATATAACATGGCAAAATTTGCTTTTCCACAGTATTAATTTGGAAAAATCACTTTCTGTAGTGGACAATGGGTTAACGGCTCTGTCCTCCAGAATATATTCACTGGACAGCATTGTATCATCTGCTATTGATATAATAGAGCAGGACGTGCTAATGTTACAAGATGGTCAGTCCCAATTGCGTTCTATTGTACAACTTGGCTGGACGTTGCAAAATCTGCGTTCAGGCTACGTGCCATGGCGTCTAATCAACATAACGTCATTATTTTCTATCTTTAACCTTACTGATAAACAAATCAGTTTGGCACAAAAAGGAGCAGACTATACGATTCTGAGCATTGACAAACTTGAGAGATTACCATCGACAATGTCAGAGAGACTTGTCATTGAATGGATAATACACGGAACAATTACAATTCCGATAACAACTTTCCAGTTTAAGTATTGCCAAAAATATATACCAGCAGGCCTGTATGAAAGGTTGGGTAAAGGATACATCAAATCGACCTGGAATTTACCTTATACACACAAATGTTATATTGAAGGGAAAAAAGAGGTATTTCTTAGTGGTAATAATTGTAAAAAAATCACTAAGCGGTACACTTCTGTGTCAAGGTATTAACTTGCATGGAGCCTGCGAGGTTCATCAAATAACCTTTCATGTCACCTGCATGGCACTCCTGCAACACAGATAGAGTCATTTTTCAGACAGCTTTCCAACGGCAGTTATGTTCTAATAAGTGACCACAGCTGTTGTGGCATGGTGCCAGGAAAAGCCTATCTCATAACCGTTACTTCCAGGGTCATTTGCTGTATGCAAGTATTGTATCCAAACAGCAATCCAGACATGGAGGCGGCAATATGGCCTTCTTTGAATATCTCTTCTATTCGAATTGATACTTTAAGCAGAATGAAGTCTATTCTTTTACAGACAACTGTGTCTTTAACCTCATCCAAAGAGACGTATGATCTGCAAGTTGCAAGAACAGCGGCAGAGATACATTCCCTATTATCGACAAATTGCCCCGTGCATTTCGTAGAAATGTTAGGTCAAATCTTAAACATGTCTGATACCAGTGGCATCGCACATGTATTTAAGACAATTTTTCGGGACTGTTAGCACCCTTTGAAACAGTTCTGGGCATTTTCACGAATTTTGTGCTTTCGTTATTCAGCGGCCTGCCTCTTCTTTTAGGAATCGTAGCAGGAATTTTATTTTTGATCCTTCTGCTCAGATATGGCAAGCCAAGCCACAGACAGACTCCAGCTACGATGGAAGAAACGATCCTAGCAATACGCTACCGAGACCGAATCACTAGGGTCCTCGGATTAGCCCGGCTAAGAGATCTGAATAAAACTTGGTTTCTTTCATTCAGACCAATCTAGCAAGATTGCATCTTACCTGTGCTTCGATGTCTGCTATGCGGAGAAGAATGCGTGTTGGACGTCTGTCTTACACTACCATTAGCAGTACCAATGGATATCGATACTTTGCTCGGTCCGGTAACGACTCATGCAACGTGTTGTCCCCAGCGGCTACCTATTCTGATGACGGTATTCGTTGAGACTTCACCATTAGGATTAGGTGGCGGTGAAGTACGAGATGAAAGCAGCACCACACAGGTACAACCTTCTGTGAGCATTGCTGATTTCGAAATCGATGATGGCAATGATTCTCACATATGCACTATTTCAGATTTTTCGAACTTGGTCGAACTTTCACCTACTGTTATAGACCAATTTTTTGCAAGCCTGTCTGATATGATGTTCTCTCCTAACAACGAGAATGACTTTTAACAACAATGAGCACACAGCGTTCCCTGAACTCTGCATACGGCCTTCAGTTTTTTATAAACAAAACTACTGAAAACAATTGGAACTATTTTTTCCCCTGAAAGCGAAATTCTTTTTTCCACTTCCAAAATATTTACCCTTTTTCTGGCACATGGTACTCTGCTTAAAGTAGAACTATTCTTAGAGAACAGAGCTTCTATTTTTAGAGACACTAGAGACAATATTTTACCTCAGCCTCTAGCACATGTACAGTATTGTATAAATATGTGATGGAATGGTCTCGACCTTCTTTTCTGTATTAAGAGCCATTTCATAAATATAATTTTCGCAATTCATTCAGCCAATATTTATATATGTATTTCCTGAATGATAACTGCTTGAAAAACGTACAGTATAAATACTCATTTTCGTGTATTTACCATATACCATTTCAAATGCGAATTATGTATTTTGGGGTGGGTTGGAAAACACACATGCATCGTTATATGTTTAATATTGCTTAGTATTTAGTAATGATGGACATTAATACGTGGAGTGTGTGTTGTGAATCTATCTAGGACTCTAATCAAGATATCCCTGATTCATGCCCTTATGTGGTTATAATAAAACATATCCTTATAAAGGCATAAGAATCATGTCCATATTTAGTCATAGCCAATGCAGTCCAAATACGGCAAGGCTACTCCCATAGACTCCTAGAAAGTACAACGCGTTCTTTAAACAAACCAAGCCTCCAGCAGCCCAGGAATTCCCCCTGCTTTTGTTTTGATTTGCACAAGAACTCCTGGAGTCCAGAAAGAACTGTTAGTTCTTAGTGACGTCTTATGTCCAACCTTACGTCAAACCCGGCACCTTCCAGGTATAAATATACCAACGTTGCCTTAAGCAACGGTGGTTTGGAGCAGAGCGGCTATCTACTTGCCCGACGCCCAGCTGATGTGAGAGCTGAAGGAAGCTGACCCTCCCATTTGACGCACTGAGAGAGACGCTGTCTTTTCTCCTGCCGAGAAATCCAGCTCCGGTGTTTCCAGTCACCCTTGCGGGTTGCTGGGAGATCGAGTCCTGAGAGAGAGATACAAGACCTCCTTCATTCTAGAACCAAGGTATGGAGCTGATTAAAACCTTAAGAGAATTCTTGATTCAGATTCTTGGCAAAAACCAACTTAACTTAAACTGCAACTTACTTATTCCTTCCCACGTATTAGGCTTAGGTCAGGTACACCGGGGTAGGCGTATCTTAGAAGCACCGGTTGAGTACGTTAGTCAATGTTTTTATGTATGTATATATTTTATCCTATTTAAAGTATCATATGGCTAAGAAACCATATCAATGCTTTTACAGTATTATTTCATAATACTCCTTTTACTGTACGCACTTTACTTCATGATAAGTATTGCAATTATGGCAACTCATTTCTCTCGCATGAGAAAGAAGACTGCTCAATAAATAACAACTTTTATTGAAAACGCTGTCTCTCTATTTCTCTGCACTCTGGTGAAACTAAGCATGCACGATTGACTGAGTGAAATAGCGGTCTATTGTTTTCACACGACTCTAGAGATATACTCTTTATTCTGAGGGAGCAAAGTTGTCATGTTTATGCGGTTGTCAGAAACTAATCCCTTCTTGTCTATTCAGGAAAGTTAACTCCTTCCTGTTCATTCGAGAAAGTTTCTAGTGACCTCTGAGCTAGCTGGCAAACCTAATTAAGTCTAACATAGTCAGTAGAGACCTAGATGACCTCAGTCCTACGTCTAAACTGCTGTTTATATTATTCCAATGTGCAGAGCCTATTGGGAATATAGGAACTACACTACAGTCACATTGAAAGCTAACTACCCAGAGGCAAGGGAACACCGCCTGGAGTCCCATCTTAAGAAGTGATTACTGACTGTCATGGGTGCCAGTTCCAAGATATCTTGCCTATGAGTGAGGAAAGAAAACACCAACCCTGCAGGAGGAGTGGCTCATGGAAGGAGCTGCTGTAATTGGCCCAGGTGGAGGGTGCTTCCAACAGAGAATCAGGACGCAAGGGCGCAGAAGGTATAGTACTGCCAGGTTGGGCAGCGCGATTGTCGCAACATACCCTTGTTGTAGCAGCTAGACCGATGCACCTGTAGTGACCCAATTGCATTTGGGATTGGCTCCTGATGGTGGCCTTTGTGCCTTTGACATTGCCATGTGTATTATTGGGTCGAAACCTGTCCTGAAGACAAAGTGATCACAGAGGTAACTTGGGTGCATCTAGCGAAGATTCAAGGTTGTTGCCTCAAGGCACTGTGTGCTGCAGATAGGGTCTGGCGCCTGCTCCGCCAAACAATTGTCATCTGTTAGGGGGGGGGGAGAACAGCTGAATTACAGGTTTGAGAATACCTCGATACAACGAGAAGGGGAAGAAGCATGAGTTGCACCATCAGTTTACCTGATGGACCCGGACCTTGCTACTAGGGGGAACCCGCTAGAGTCAAGTGACAGTCTAATCAGCAGAGGCTCCTGAGAGCACCAGATCCCACACCAAGAAATTGGGCATTTATGTATAACTGAATGTGTAGTGGCCTATGTTTTTGTATAATAAAAGTTCATATCTTTTCCCACAAAGAGAAGCACTGCGCTGGACTTTCATTTTATTGCCCTGCTAGGTGGTTCGTGGTGGGGGAATTTATTCTTGAGCCTGACTAACCTCCCGGAGAAGGCAGTGAGCATTTGCCTACGCTACCACTGAGTGTCAAGTGCAGAAAGGGTTGTATTCAGCCCAGTCTACAGAGCCATAGTAGGGCCAGCTCCAGGACAGCAGAGGTTAAGGCCCCAACCCCCACGGTTGTGGCCCAGTAGCCCCTACTTGTCCCGTGGCTTCTGGAGCAGAGTGTGACAGCTTACATACAAGTAATGTTAACACTAATCTCAAGTCCTATTGCTGCATGACAAACAGATTCAGGGGATACATGCAAGTCAGACCTTTGATACAACACATCCCAACTGGATGTTTAAATAGAGGAGACAGATCAGGTAAACACAAAACTTCCACACAGATGAGCATTAACTGTAACCCTCGGCAAGGCCTTGCCCAGCTAGTACCACCACATTTGAAAGTTTGACCTGCAGAGGGTCCGTATGACGGGCGCACACATCAGGCAACAAATTTCTACTTGGGACCAGTCAGACTTTGTTAGCTCAACTCTGGGTAGATGTTCCTTTGTTGAAGCCTTGCTCGAAGCCACAAGTGTAAAGCACTTAATCAGCACCAAAACAATTGAAGAAGAAATGCACAAGACACTCCCCACCACCAATTTTTTCTTTTTAAAACTGTAGTTTTATGAATTTATGGACACCAAAACTAAAAAGATACACCGTAGATAAAGATTTTCAAATAAACAATACATCAAGACTTCTCACTCAACCGCAGACTAGCACGGACTACTCCAACAAATTTGACACTTAAAAACTTTTTCCGCAAAAAGTTACATCAAGGGTGAAAGAGGTCTCTAGAGTTACTATGGGTAACCTATTCCGGTAGGGAGCCAGTCAGAGGGACCATCAACGTTCAACAGAAAAGTTACATTGACAAGGTAAGCAGTCTCCAGTCTAGTTCAAGCCTCTCTGGCCAGTCGCCACTAATTTCTATGGAGTGGTCCTGATGCAAGGGATACAGGATGCTGTGTGGTCAACTGAGGACTTCCTAGGGCTACTACTCAGTCCATGGTCCTGGTGAAGTGACTTTCGCCACAGTGGTTGATGTCCCTTGTAGCTGAACTGATGGGCTGCAGTCAGAGTCAAGCCAGCGGTTCCCCTTTTCTGATGCTAGTTCTCCCTCTGGGCAACCAAACTACTCTGATGGCTCTCTTGGATTCAGCCGAGTTGGGTGCAACTTTTAAGTGTCGGGTCTCGAGCTCCAAGGCTGTGCCGTGACGAGGAGCGGTGATCTGGACTACCAACTTGCCCAAGAAGGTTTTCTCTGGTTTTGTGGTCCTGTGTTGCGAACAGGAACTCAGCCGACTGACTGTTGGAGTATCTGCTTCTGGCTGGGCTCCAGGGAAAACTTCACCAAGAAAAGGACACCACAGGCACAGTTCTCTCTTCACTTGCCCACGGAGCAGCAGGTGCAGTTCAACTTCGGTGCAGCCTCTACTTGACAAGTCCTCGGTCAGCTGGGCCGTCCTTCTTC
This sequence comes from Lissotriton helveticus, assembly GCF_964261635.1. Taxonomy (NCBI): domain Eukaryota; kingdom Metazoa; phylum Chordata; class Amphibia; order Caudata; family Salamandridae; genus Lissotriton; species Lissotriton helveticus. Next base: position 585,689,927 of record NC_136063.1, on the reverse strand, counting down.
GGTCTTCTTCTTCCATCTAGACCCAAGTTCTGAGGGCCAGTGATGCCTCATGTCCAGAAAGTGCCCGTAGTGGCGCACACTGTCAGTAGCCAATGGGGTTCTTGGATCCCTCCTCACTGATGGCAAGTTCCTGTGAAGTGTGGCATCTAGCTATCCCAGAGTGCTCTAGTCTGCCCACTTCCAAAATGTCTGAGCCCCTCTCTCAGTGTGTGGCGATTGGGGTGTAGCTACGCAACCACAGAAAAAACAGTCGACCAGTGTTTTTCCCTTGCTGTTCCCGGTGCCCTCTGTCTACATAGACAAAGGAGCAGCCGCTCTCACGTATCCTTGCCCTTTGGTCATCAAAGGCAGCTTCCCCTTTGAAGATCAACTTTTGGGCTCTAACCCTGGGTTGCTTCTCCTGCCGGACAGCCCGAATAAAGTGATTCCTCTGTGTGGGACATCAACTCATTGATTGAAAAACCCCATAGATATCAGAAGTTGGCCCGTCCTTCGCAGATGGTCCACGACCAACTGAGGTGAGCCTGCCTTGTTTAGCCAATTGTCAAAATACATGAACAATTGTAACCCTGACATCAGAAGGATTGCAGCGAGCAAGGCCATCACTTTAGTGAACACCAGAGAGGTCGAGGTAAAGAAAAGGGAAGCAAAGCAAACAGTAAGTATTCCAACCCAACTGTAAACTGCAGATAATGACTATGGGACTGCAGTCACGCATGTGAAAATACGCGCACTGCAAGTCCAGGGACACCACCCAGTCTCTTGTGCCCAGAGAAGAAAGACTCTGGGAGATATTGAGTAACCCTGAGTACCATCAAGAACAAGTTCATTGTCTTCGGTTACACTCTTTCTGATGGATACTCTATCTAACTACAGATTCCTCGCCTTATGAATACCCCAGACGTCGACTGAATTCGAAGAATTATTGCAAAAATTCCCTTGTATGCCACGGTAGGTGGTGTCGTGTGGCTCTATGTCGGTTCTGTCCCACCCCGTATGTGACGTTTGGTCCCTACATAGCTGCCACCTCCACAGGCTGACATCAGTTTCTTTCTGATATTTGTCCGCACCGTTGGGCACAGATCCTTCAATATTCAGATAGTGTCAAATTGTAGAGCTCTAGATATTCTTATTAATATGGACAAGATGAGTCCATTCCACAGAACAGGGAGATGGGCGGGTCAGTGAGAAATCTGCGGAAAGGCCGTTACCACAGGTAAGTAACTTGCTCTTCTGATGGGTACTTCCAACAGCAGATTCTTCACCTTATAAATAGATACCAAAGCAGTACCTTCCTAGGTGGTGGGTCTGTGGAATGGCTCAGACCAGGAAACTCTTTAGGACAGAACAGGCAAAACGCCCCTCCCTTCCTCCTGACCTGATTAACCAGGCAGGAGTACTTTGTGAACGTGTGGTGAGAAGCCCAAATCCTGTAAAACAGTTTGTCTGGGAAGAAGTAGGTGTACTGCTGCTGAACATACAGTGCCTGAAATTCACTCATGCAATGAGCTGATGTTTTGAATACGAGGAATGTCTTCAGGATAAGTACACACAGAGAACAACTGTGCATAGGTTCAACTGGGCCGCACATGAGTAAAGGGAGAACCAAAATAATGTCCAACTGAGGCGGATGTATGACGTTACAACGCATACTTTTACCACGCATACCTTTACAACGCGGTTTTTACATCGCAAACCTTTACAACGCATAGCGCTTAGAGGTGCTGGATAGTGGTAAGTATAATTTTCTATTCAAACTCCAGTCCCCGTGGACACTAGGGAAGGTGTTGGATAGAAAATTAAACTTATTCCCTATCCTAGAGCGCCCCCCCAGCGCAATGCGTTGTAATGGTATGCGTGGTAATGCCTGCGTTGTAATGGTAGTGCGTTGTAAAAGTTTCGTTGTAAACGTTGTTAACCACTTAGGCATCACAAACAACTTTAGCAGGAACATATGGGTCAGCCCTTTAAAAAAAATGCATCAGAACATGCGATTTGAATAAAGATGGTTGATCCGGTAAAAGTAGAAATTCTGAAAAGGTCAATAGATCATTTCTAACGGTTACCAACACAAGGCCTTGCTGGGCTACTAAAAGACAAATCAGCATTATGTCAGACAATTGTGCCTGGATATTTCGGGAGGTACACCAGACAACAAACTTCTCTCAGCATCTCACATAAACTGCTTTAGTGGAGGGACGCCTGGCAGCCAAGAAGACACCTACTACTTCAGAAGGAAAATCAATCATGATTAATTGTTGTTGCTCAGTTTCCACGCAAGTAGGTGAAGCTAGTGAAGGCTTGAGTGCAGGACCCTAGCCTGCTGCTACGACAGTAGGTTCTCCTGAACGGGCAGCCAGATCAGAGGACATTTGCTCATGGCCATGCGGAGCCACTAGGATGACATGGGCCCCGTCTTTCAGGATCTTCTTCAGAACTCTGGGTAGAAGAGGTAGAGACGGAGAGGCGTATAGGAATCAAGAGCTCCAATCAATGCGAAAGGCGTCTCTAAGTGACAGCTGTCATGGGTACTCCAATACACAGAAGCTTTGACACTGCATGTTCACTGAGGTGGAGAAAAAATGAAGCCTGAATTGTCCCTATTGCTGGAAGATGTCCTGTGCCACCTTCAAGTGCAGCAGCCATTTGTGACCCACTGGCCTACCTGACCCTGCAGGAAGCATCTGTGGGCTTTCAGGATGAGGATGTGGCACTAGGTGTCCTGCAGAAACAAAACCGCCTGCCACTCTCCTGTATCTAGGAAAGACAAAGCTTGGACCTGGGTGAGCATATTGAACTTGTCCTTCCAGAGGAAGAAGCTCAGAGGGTGAAAATTGAGGACAAGTCAGACACCACAGTACTTTTCTACTGTACCAGAAAGTAACAGGAATAGCAACCAGTCCCGATTTCTGATACTAGCACACTCACTATGGCTGTCCTGGCCAATAGAGCTTCAACTTATCCTCAGAGTATGGATAAATGGACCTTTGGGAGGCTCTGTGGCATAAGAGGCAAGTGGGGGAGTGCGGAGGCCTGGATACTGAAAGACAGATCCTTGGCCTCTGCCTCATAAGGCTTGGGAGGCCCGTTGATGCTGAGGCAATGTCTGATGCTATCTCTGTTGGAACCCTCTTCCGTAGCTTAGAAAGGTGCAAAACTGCTGGGAAACTACTGTATAGGTGGTGCCAACCCAAGAGAGCACACTCGCTTTTCTCTCTTTAAAGGGATCCAGGGCTGAGTCTGTCTGGTCTCTGAAGAGACGTGTGCTATTGAATATCATGTCCATAAGGGACTGGGGAACGCCACTCGGAAAATCTGTGGAGTGAATCCAAGCATGGCGCTGAAGCATCACATTGGTCCTGACTGCCTTACCCAAGCAGTCAGTAGTGTCCAAACTCAATCGGTTAGGGTGCTTCACTGCATCATGGCCATCCTGAATAAGTCATTTGAGATTGGGCCCAACGTCATCTGGGACAAGATTTATGTCACCATATCCCATAATGCATACGAGTATCTCCCCAGATGCAAGCTGGTGTTTAGCGTTCTAAGACGAGGCTGCCAGAGGAGAAAATCAGTTTCATAAATGCACCTGTATACATTTTGACTGTCTGGTGGGGTATTCGGAAACACATTTTGACTTAACCTGCTTGTGGAAGCCTGTACCACAACGCTCTCTAGAGTTTGGTGTTGCAAGGGAATGGCAGGGTCCCCGGAGCAGGCCAGAGTTGCCTGGAAATTTGACTATTAACTGGAGCCATAGTGGGTGCATGGAGGCCAGTGCCAGGGGATATATCAAGCCTACTGGCGTTCTGTAGGTCAACTAATAGGTTCTCGGCATTATAGGTGTGGCTTTTGTCATCATCATCATCATGAGGCTCCTGCATTTCGTATTGGTGTGGCAAGGTCTCTGAATCAGAATGGGGATGTCTTTGGGGTGGGTGCAACCTTGTCCGAGGCTATGGTGGGCGACTCTGAGTCCGAAAGAACTACTGGCTCCCCCTCCGGCAGCGTTGGAGCCAATGTCAACACTCAGGGTTGTGGCGTCGGTCCTAATTCCGTGCTTGCCTCCGCAATAGGGTCCAGTGGGACAGTCAGCATGGGGGTAGAATCTGCCATCAGCAGACAAACTGGAGGCCATCGAACATTCATAGGGCCCGAAGCCTTCCTGTTGGATCCAGTTAGGTACCAAATATATCAATGGACTCCTTGAATTTGTGGTGGTGTTACAGCTTTGTTCTTGGTCCGAGGATGTCAGAGCGTGTCAAGATGGGAGCTAGTTCCAAGAACTGAGACAGAGTTTGCAGCTTGGAGATACCCGGAAAATTGCACAACTCATCATGGTGGGAGTATCAGGAGGAAGGGGAGCCGAGCTTCGACTTCTTGTGTTTCTTTGACTTTTTTGGCTTACCTAAAGATCTCGACTTCAGAGATGAACAATCTCAAAAGCGGACTTTAAATTTGACCGAGACATGCTTTCCCACTGTTCTGCAATTTACCTATGCGATCTCAATTGGTCTTCGGGTTAATCTTCGCACACTTGTCACATGACTTTGAATCATGTTTGGGCACCAGAGACAGACCTGATGAGGGTCCATCACCAACTTCTATTTGTGGAAGTTTGAAACTGGTAGTTTTCGGAGAGGACATGTCCATTGCACACTGGAATGTTTTTATGAAAAAATCTGGCAGGCCTGATAGAATTTGAGTAAGTTTCAGATCTGCACCAGGGGCATGATGAACCATACACAGAGCCACACAATACCACCTACCGACGAGTGAGTGAGGGCATTGCAGAGAAAATTCTCTAGATCCAGTATGGCACTTCAAGGTATACACAAGGTGAGGAATCTGTGGCTAGAAGTATCTATCAGAATTTGTCAATCTGTAAAAGGGCATTCTGCACACAGAGGCAGCCCCTGCAGCAGGGAACAAGGATTTAGAGGAGAGCGGTCCTTGCTGGTGCGAACCACCCAATGCTGCTGCCATGGCCCCTGCCTTGATTGCCTTTGACTGCTGGTGCTGCACAGGTTGAGGAAGCAGGTGCTGTCTGTAGGCTAGTCCTCTGGAATAACCCCTAAAGAACAAGTTACTTACCTTCGGTAACGCTTTTTCTGGTAGATACAATATCTGCCTGTGGATTCCTCACCTTGTGAATATCCCCCTTGCATCAGCAACATTCGGAAATTCTTTTTGTAGCCTCGCGCCGACGTGGACTTGGACGTCATAGAGACACGGCCTCGCACGCGACTCCACTGTTGTCACCGACGCCTATAATAGGCCCACGCCGGCGTGATGACATCAGTTCCGCCCTTTTTTCCATGCCATCGAGGCACACGGACGGACCAATGACAGTAGATATATACAAAGTATACACAGTACACAATAGTCAAGGCAAAACACACAGTGTAAAGCAAATGCAGGAAAGCAATTGAAACATTTCCTTGACAACAAAATAAATATACATTACATTACAGTAACTCTGGCATAGAAGAGTGGACAACGGGGAGGCGGGTGGGTCAGTGAGGAATCCACAGGCAGATATTGTATCTACCAGAAAAAGCGTTACCGAAGGTAAGTAACTTGTTCTTCTGATAGATACATCTGCCGTGTGGATTCCTCACCTTGTGAATAGAGTCCCACAGCAGTCCCCACTCCCGGAGGAGGGTGTCCACTCTTCTAAACCAGGAAATCCTGAAGGACAGAGCGCGCAAAGTGGCCGTCCCTCCTTACCTCGGTATCCAAGCAGTAATGCTTCGCGAACGTGTGGAGGGAAGACCAAGTTGCCGCCCTACAAATGTCCTCTACAGGAACACCTCTAGCCAATGCTGAGGTTGACGATTTAGCTCTAGTAGAATGAGCCCTTATACCCTCTGGAGGTTCCTTACCAGCCAAAGAGTAGCAGATCTTTATACATAGTACGATCCATCTTGACAAGGTTCTTTTATGGACCGCTCTTCCTCTTTTGCAGCCAGCAAACCCAACGAAGAGCTGGTCATCCAAACGACAGTCTTTAGTTCTGTCCAGGTAAAAAGACACCACCCTCTTAGGGTCTAGACGGTGTAACCTCTCCTCCTCCTTGGAAGGGCGTGGGGGAGGATAATAGGTAGGGAGGGTAATGGATTGACCAAGGTGGAAAGGAGTAACCACCTTGGGAAGAAAAGCAGCCCTGGTCCTAAGAACCATTCGATCAGCATGAATGGTCAAGAAAGGGGGCTTTGAACTAAGAGCTTGAAGCTCACTTACCCTCCTTGCACAGGTTATTGCAACGAGGAAGACTGCCTTAAGAGTCAAGAGCCTCATAGGACATTTGTGAAGAGGCTCAAAGGGAGCACCCATCAGAAAGGTCAAGACAAGATTTAAGTCCCACTGAGGCACAATAAAAGAGTAGGAGGGAACTTATTTGTGAGGCCCTTCAAAAACCTTAAAACTACAGGAGACTTGAAAAGAGATGGCTGGTCAGGCAAACAGAGAAATGCCGACAGCGCAGAAAGATAACCCTTAACTGTGGAAACAGCAAGCCCTTGCTGCGCCAGAGAAAGGGCAAACTGGAGAACATCAGACAAATGGGCTCTCAAAGGGTCAATAGATTTCTCCCCACACCAAATGACAAATTTCGACCATCTATAAGAATAGATGGACTTAGTGGAGTCACGCCTGGCTGACAAGATGACATCCACCACGTCAGGCGGGAGAGAAAAGGAATTCAGGTTGCCCCGTTCAATCTTCAGGCATGAAGGTGCAATGTCTGGAGGTGGGGGTGTAGAACCTGCCCCTCCATCTGAGAGAGGAGGTCTGCCCTGAGAGGGAGACGGAGCGGCGGAGAGGAGAGGTGGAGAAGATCTGTATACCACATCCTTCTTGGCCAGTCCGGGGCAACCAATATGACTTGGGCCCGGTCTTGGCGAATCTTCCTCAGAACCCGAGGAATCAAAGGTATGAGAGGAAACGCGTAAAGGAGTCGTCTTTCCCAACTCAACTGAAACGCGTCCCCCAAGGCCCCTTGCATCGGATACTGGAGACTGCAGAAAGACAGGCAGTGAGCATTCTCGCGAGTGGCGAACAGGTCCACCCGAGGAGTCCCCCACATCTGAAAGATGTCGTGAACCACCTCCGGGTGAAGCCTCCACTCGTGGTCGGCAGAGAACTGCCGACTGAGACTGTCTGCACGAACGTTCAGAACCCCGGCCAGATGATTTGCCATCAGACAAATCTGATGGTCCTGAACCCAGGACCAGAGACGCAGAGCCTCTCTGCAGAGACACTGCGACCCCACTCCTCCCTGTTTGTTGATGTACCACATCGCGGTCGTGTTGTCCGTCAGGACCTGGACCGACTGACCGCGAAGGGAAGGGAGGAAGGCCTTGAGCGCCAAACGTATCGCCCGCAATTCTAGAAGGTTGATGTGAAGCAACCTTTCCTCTGGAGACCAAAGACCCTTGACCTCCAGATCCCCCAGATGAGCACCCCACCCTAGAGTGGACGCATCCGTTATCACTGTGGCCACCGATGGAGGCAGTTGGAAAGGCTTTCCTTGAGAAAGATTGCCTTCCACGCCCCACCAAGATAGATCCGCCGCAGCTTCTCTGGAGATCCTCACTGACTCCCCGAGATCTCCGTTGTGCTGATACCACTGCCTGCGGAGGCACCACTGGAGCGCCCTCATGTGCCAGCGTGCATGGTTGACCAACAGAATGCATGAAGCCATCAAACCGAGCAGGCGAAGGACCTTCAGGACTGGAACGACCGCTCCATTGTAAAATAAAGGAATCATTTCCTGTATGTCGCGAATCCTTTGAGGAGGAGGGAATGCACAACACACAGTTGTACAGTTGTGTCCAGTACGGCACCTATGAACAGGTTGCGCTGGGAGGGCACCAGGTGAGACTTGGGTATATTTATCGAAAAACCCAACCTGAACAACAACTGGGTTGTCTCTCGCAGATGATGGAGCACCCTCTCTGACGACTCTGCTTTGATCAGCCAGTCGTCCAAATAAGGGAATACTGGAATCCCTGATCTTCTGAGATGCGCCGCCACCACTGCTATCACCTTGGTGAAGACTCGAGGCACAGTAGTAAGTCCAAACGGAAGGACCGCAAACTGATAGTGCTGCGATCCCACCGTAAAACGGAGATACCTCCTGTGCGACTTCAGGATAGGGATGTGCAAGTACGCATCCTGCAAGTCGAGTGACACCATCCAGTCTTCTTCTAGCAGCGCTTGAAGAACCTGAGCAAGGGTGAGCATCTTGAATTTCTCCTGTTTCAGATAGAGATTTAAGATCCTGACATCCAGGATTGGCCGAAGTCTGCCATCCTTCTTGGGAATCAGGAAATATCGGGAATAGCATCCCTGACCCCTTTCCTGCTCTGGGACCACCTCTATCGCACCCTTTCGTAACGGAGTCTGCACTTCCTCCTGCAGAAGCAACAGGTGTTCCTCGGTGCAAAAACCTTGGCAAGGCGGGTAATTGGGAGGGAATTCCCGAAAGGGAAGGGCATACCCATTTTCCACAAGATTGAGAACCCAAAGATCTGATGTAACCGATTCCCAATCCTGTAGAAAATGGGTAAGCCGACCCCCCACCGGACCCACATGATCCTGAATGGCGGATCTAGGACTGCTTTTCTGGGGCAGGGGGGTTGGAGGAAGTGGAGGAGGAAGAGGCTTGACGCCCACGAGGACGTGCTCTCTGCTTTCCCCTGTATGATCCGTACATGGAATTTTGCTGCTGCTGCTGTTGTTGCTGCTGCTGCTGACCTTGTCGGTAATTCCGAAAGGAAGAGCGACCAAAACCCCTGAATCTCTTGTTGGTCGAAGAGCCTCTTATCTGAAGACCTAAAGACTTAGCAGTTGCCCTACTGTCCTTAAATCTCTCAAGGGCTGCATCAGCCTTCTTCCCAAAAAGGCCAGACCCATCAAAGGGAAGGTCCAATAAAGTTGCCTGAACATCCGCCGAAAAGTCCGAGGATTTTAACCAAGCAGACCTTCTAGTAGCGACAGCAGTGCCCATGATGCCCGCCACAGAGTCCGCAGTGTCCAGACCACTTTGTATAACTTGGCGAACTGCTGCCTGTGCGACTGAGATCACCTCCTCAAAGCCCTTCCTGTTGGCATCAGGAACCGTAGGAGTAAGAACACGCAAAGAATCCATAAGGGCATGCACATATCTCCCCATCAGACAAGTGGCATTTGTTGACTTTAATGCCATACTAGCAGAGGAGAAGGTCTTTTTTACAACCTGATCTTGTTTCTTTGCCTCTTTTTCACTTGGAACCTGGGGAAAAGCACTTACATTCTTTTTAGAACATGCAGCTTGAATGACCAGGCTCTCCGGCGAAGGATGAGAGGTCAAAAAAGCAGGGTCCTCAGGAGCAACCCTGTACCTCATGGCCACACTCTTAGAAACCGCAGGAGCTGACAATGGTTTCTTCCATACCTCCAAAATGGGCTCTGTCAAGGCATCATTAAATGGAAGCAAAGGCTCCACCACAGAACTTGGAGAATGCAAAACCTCAGTGAGGATATTGGATTTAAATTCCACAGTTGGCAAAGTCAATTGAAGAAGATCAGCAGCCTTCCTCATAACCAAATGGTAAGGTTGAACGTCCTTAGAAGGCGTACTAGAGCCTGAGGGCAACTCCCACTCTGGAGAGAAATCCAGGCTTCCTGCGTCAGCCAACTGCTCAGAACAGTCTTCCTCCAATTCAACTTCCTCCACATCAGAATGTGAATCCAAGTACCTTCGCTCTTCCAACAGGCGCTGAGCCTCCCTTCTGGACCTTTCCTTCACACGCCTCGCAACCGGATCCACCAGCGGCTCCGACGGATTCGGTATCGACGTCGGCATCGAATCCGATGGCTCAGTGGGATGCCCTCGAGGACGACTTGGAGCAGGCGACGTCGGAATCGGCGTCGACGGTCTCGGTGGAGCCGGAAACTGCCAAGGCGGCGGCGGAGCCGGCATGTAAGGCATAAACGGAGCCGGAGGATAGGAGTGAGGAACTCCTAAACTGAAAGCCAGAGGACCCATGGGACCCAAAGGTGCGCCAGAGGGGCACCACGCCCTTGAAAAGACGCCATACATAGCGTTAAGAAACGCTGATGGGTCCTGGCCTGGGGTTGGGAAGGGAGGCTGAAAACCCTCAGGCTGACCTTGAGGAGTGTTCGGATTCGGCTCTTCGACAGGCGCGGAATCCACATCCTCCTGAACCTCTTCCTCTTCTCGGGCCGGGGACGGCGCCGGAGACGGATTCGGAGCCGGAGTCGGAGACTGCACACGCGACTCCGAAGGTGAGGCCTCAACTTCAGGTTCAGATACATCCAGAGTAACCACCTTAGAACGTACCTTCTTCGGTGACCTCGACCTCGAGCCCGACTCCTTACCGGAACGACGGCGGGACTCATGTCTCCTCTTCTTATGCTTCTTCTTCGACTTCGAAGCATGATCTGAAGCCGAACTCGAAGACGACCCTCTCGAGATCCAGACCTCGACTTCGATCTCGACCTCGCCCTTCGAGAACGAGACCTCGACGATTTCTCTTTCCCAGCTTTCAGCTTTGCCACCAGGAGCTTGGTCTCTCTTTCACTCAGGGCCTTCGGGTTCATCTTCCGACATGAGGAACAACCATCTACATCATGGTCAGAACTTAAGCACCAGATGCAGTCATTGTGTGGGTCGGTAATAGACATCATTTTACGGCATTCCCTGCAGGGCTTGAAGCCGGTCTTCTTTGAAGTCATCGTCGAAGAGACAGGATACAGAGAAGCAGAAAATGGCAACAAAAAGACAACAAAGTATCAGTTGGCTACTGAGATTCCCGATAACCGTTAGCGTCGACGACGCGGAAAAAAGGGAACTGATGTGATCACGCCGGCGTGGGCCTATTATAGGCGTCGGTGACATCAGCGGAGTCGCGTGCGAGGCCGTGTCTCTATGACGTCCAAGTCCACGTCGGCGCGAGGCTACGAAAAGAAGTTCCGAATGTTGCTGACGCAAGGGGGATATTCACAAGGTGAGGAATCCACACGGCAGATGTATCTATCAGAAAGTCCTGCACTGTTGACAGAGCTGTTTAGCAGGAGACAAGGGTCCCAAGGATCGTGTTGTAGCTGGATTGTCCGTTTATCGTTTGTATGCCAAATAAGCCTTCTAATAAAACAATCTGGAGCCACCAAACAGCACGTCCATAAGGGACGCCTGGATAGCCCCTGAAAATCCAGATTCATCCAGACATGCCTTGTAAGCACTACACTGGTACCATTAGCTTTGACCGCACAGTTTGTGGAGCCCAAACCAACAAGCAAGACATACCTCAACAGGTCCAGGACTTCATGTATCCTTGGATCTAACTTGGCCCCGAGGTCTTCCAGGACGGCTGATGAGATCTCGCTGACCAGGTCCCATAGTGTATGGATGTACTTGTCCAGAAGGTGCACAGGATTCAGCAATCTTAAGGCTAAACTAGCCAAAGAAAACATTCTGTTTCAGGTTGAAAAGTCTCTTGGAGTGATACTTGTTGATGCTTGTACCACCAGGTTTCAGCATAGGATGCCTTCTCAGACAATCAGGATTACCATGCTTGGCCTATGGCGCCTGGCAACAAGCAGACTCATTGGAGGGTCTGAGTGGGGCTTAGGCCAAGTGGCCGAAAGGGTGGCTAAGAGTCCTGTTCAATGGCAAAAGTCGTTCCAAAGAAGTTGGACGTGCTTAAAGGATCTCAGTTAACATGTCTGCTTTGGGCTCAACAGTTGGCAACTGTAAATAAGATACTGCTACCATCCTCCGCACAAACCTTGAGAAAGAGGCCCATTCTTCAGTTGGTGGCCAAGGTCACAAGTCTAGGCCAGTTTCTCAGGATGTATCTACCCCTCAGGCATTTTGTTTATTCAGTTATACCCCAACATCAGCATAGTGAAGTGGGATCAGGTTATCTGCCTCTTTATTATCTCAGTGTCATGTAGAACATTTTGCATACCCTGAACCGCTTTGGAGTTGTGTAGGAGAGTAGGGTCTGCAATCCTATGATCACCCAGATTTTTGCTTTTTGCTGCACTGGTTTACGACTTTCCCTGGCTGTGGGCCTGCTAATCAGACCCACAGCCTAGCTGTTCTCTCTATCCAAATTGTACTCAGGTACTGAATTGGCACTGGGCCCTCTCCAAGTCCCTGTACCCAGGGCTGAGGTGCACCCAGAAGTCTCCCAGGGGCTGAAGCATGTATTATGCCACCCCTGGATTGACTAACTAAAACTGACACAACTGGCTGCACGACAGCTGGGGCAAGGTGGTGTACTCACCCTTTGCTTTAGATATAGTATACCTATATCTAACCCTAAAATGGACACACAGATCTCCTATCAGTCACTCCTATGGCAGGCCTTAACAATCCTGAAGGCAGAGTGCTTGGAATCGTGTGAGATGGTGCTCTGGCATGAGCTGAGCCTGTCTGCGGCTTTCGGGATCTATCCCTTAGCCGTTTCCATGATATCGCATACCATATACTCTTAAGTGCATTATAATCCTCGCGGTTAAATGCCAACTCTGGTATCGCTTTATCAAAACATGTCGAGTAAGGTGTCATACGACTTGGAATACTAACCCCTCGCCAATTCTGGCGACGGGGTTAGCATTCCACCCTTCTAGAGGGACACGACATGCATGTAACCTATAACCCGGTTAAAAGTCAGACAGAGCCTTAGCATCCACAAAATGGATGCTGCCACCGAGACACAAGTCTGCCCTCCTGCTGCTGGGAGTCCTCCCAGAGCAGGAGATAAGGACAAAGGGTTTCCTGCCAGGGGCGGTGCCAGCACCGTCCCAGACAGGGTTTTGTGTATTGTAGGTAGGCAGGGCTTCAGAGGAAGGTGACTGCACGTGGCACCCCGGTGCTCACTGTGCATAGGCTGGCTTGAACCAGTTCCAGGGACACTCCAGACCCTGTGCTGGGGAAAAGCCCGCCAAGGAAGTGGGTGTAACCACCCCCTCCTGGTCCCACCCATAGGGCAGGACCTAGTCGCGTGCCAGCCCCCTTTTCCCAGATAAAGGTAGGGACTGGCCCCCTTCCAAATCAGATCATCTTTGGAATCAAGATACCACTTTCCACGAAAGGACTTCACGATTTCTTCCTCAAGATTCTCCCTTGTGGCTAAGGAGTAGTCACCCTGCATCCGCAGGCACCATCCAAGAACACTGCGGTCTGCTGCACGTCCTTCCTCCGGAATCCGACTGCCCAGCTCGACGAGACCCGGCTTCCCTGGCACCTCTGACCTCTACCCACCTCTACAGCACAGCTGAGAACCGTGGGTGCGACGAGACCTCGAGGGACCGGCCATCGCCAAGACTGCACGACTTCTGCACAGCAACCCCACCGAGCACTTTCCTGGTGAGTGCTTTGGGGTCCGAGAAGCCCCCACCCTGAGCAGCTCCAGCACCGAAGAGCAGCCCCCCAGCATCTCCACGATCGGCGTGGGGCCCTTCTGCTTTCTGCTGCTCACCGCGTTGTTTGGCTACTAGCCCGCTGGCTTGTGGCCTTCCGAACGACGCCCGACGACAACACTGCTGCTGGTCTAGTTGCTCCAGACTGGCCCTTGCTTCCCTCCATCGGAGAAGTACTCTGGACCCTCCTGGTCCGGCTAAGACGCCATTTTAGGTCCACCGCGTGGGCCTTGCATTTGCCAAGACTTGTTGCCCAATCCTGGGTCCAGCGACGTCGACAGCAAGAACCTTCGTGGGACAGCTCGCACCTCCATCCTGGTCGCCGACAACGCCTCCTGGTCCGAGAGACTGCAGAGCCCAGCAGCGCCCACTCACCTGACTGCGGTGACTTCGCCCGGTGCCATCCTGGTGCCCACTTAATCACTGGCTAGTGATTCAAGAACTTGGTCCCCTCTGCTTTCAGGTTTCCTTCTCCCTTGATCCAGGCTTGGATCCATCGAACTTTTCTTCACTGGTCGCCTGCCAGCAACTTCTTCCTTCCAGGCTCCTGGTCCGGCACGAGGATTCCCGACGTCTTTTGAGACCTATGCAGCTGCAGCCCCTGGGCTAGGTAACTTCGGCACTTCGGTGTCCCAGCATAGCCTCACTATCCAAGGGTCAGGATCCACTGTCGTTTTCTCCCTACCAGGTCGGGTTCGCCCGTGAACACTAACTTTGTGAATTCTAGCTCCCATAGACTTTGTCCCGCATCCCGCGTGAGAGTGCACACTCTGCACCCGAGTCCCCTGGGCCTCCTAGTAGTAATCTAATGATTCCCTAGTCAAGTCCTAGCGATTCCAAAGCCTATTAGTACTGTTACTTACCTGCTAGTAATTCGCATTCCACTTTTAGAGTATATGGTTTTTCGTGCCCCTCGGGCATTTGTGTATAACGTGCTAACTTAAGTATTTTCATAAGAGTTTTGTTGTGTGCTTAGCACCCTGTCCTCATAAAGAGTACAGGGTTGTTGTGATTCTAATAAATACACTGTTTATTTTCATAACACTTGTGTGGTGTCCTTTCACTGGGTGTTCAAGGGGTAATGTGATGGTAAAACAGCTGGCTTAACACGCCCTCTAGAGTCTTAGCCTTAGACTGCTCGTATCCATGCTACTAGGATAGCTGGTCTATAAGGTTGACTTACAACCAATCATCAATAAGGGTTGTTTGGACTGATATATAGTGATCACTAGAATAGTGAGCACTGCACATCAGGCCAACTTCTCACATTGGTGAGCAGCGGTTGGGATTTGAGCTTGCTGTTGTTTTACCACACATGCCCTAAGAATATCTTGTGAAAGATCACATAAGTACTAAAGGAACATATAACTTAGCTTAGAATACTCTGAGTTCTACTGAACCAGCTGTTGTAGCTCCTAGGGCCTAGCACACCCTAAACTACAACTCTAGCAAGGGATCAGTAGGCAAACACATAGTGTAGGTAAGTGCACCACTTACACCTCACTAGAAAAGCATGTCTACCCAGGGAGAATCTACTGAGACTCCCCTGGTCAGTGTTGACCCTCCACAGGTCACTTCAAGATATGCAGCTCTCAGTTTCCAGGAGATGAGACAAGTCTGTACCTCCAGGAAACTGAAGCAGGGGTCTAACCCCACCATTCCCTTTCTGATAGGTCTCTTAGAGACATATGATGCCAGAAAGATTTCTCAGTTACATGAGAATATGCCAGCCTTAGAGGGAACCTCTGGGGATCCAGACCTCCCCAACACTGCTACTGCAGTTGAGGAGGAGGATCAAGAGGAACTCTCTGGGGATGAGGTAGACAAAGGTCTTGAGGTAGTCAGAAGGCTAACTAGGGCCAACTTAGACCTACTTGGGGAAGGATCTGGGGGACCCCCAGTACTGACCCTAATAAGGCCTAACCTTGGAGTTAGGAGAGATAGATCTCCTTCTAGGGACTCCATTAGATCTCTGCACTCTAATGCCTCTTCTCAGGGGAGAAGGAACTCTCCCCAGAGGAGATTGACTTCCCCTCAGAGAAGAGAGCATGAAGCAAGGATGAGACAAGCTAGACTGAGGATTGAAAGGGAAGAACTTGCCCTGGCCAAAGAAAAGCTTGCATTTGCTAGAGAGCAGAAGATGAGTGGGTTAGCTCCCACTGGTGGCAGCAATCTCCCAAGAGATAGAGAGAAGGGTTTAGATACTAAACACCTGACTAAAATAGTGCCCCCCTTTAAGCAAGGGGATGATATCCAGAAATGGATGGCTGCTCTGGAGAGGGCCTGCACTGTGCAGTGCATTCCCCAGAGTCAGTGGGCAGCTATACTGTGGCTCTCCTTTGATGGTAAAGGTAGAGATAAGCTCCTCACTACAAGAGTAGAGGATGCTAACAATTACCAGGTCCTGAAGAATACACTGGTTGATGGGTTTGGTTTAACCACTGAACAGTACAGGTTGCTGTTCAGAGACACCCAGAAAACTCAGTCTCAGGACTGGTCTGACTTTGTGGATTGTGCCACTAAGGCTTTGGAGGGCTGGTTGCTGGGTAGCAAGGTTACAGATTACACAGGATTGTATAATCTAATGATGAGAGAACAAATTTTAAACAATTGTCAGAACCAGTTGCTGCACCAGCACCTTGTTGATTCAGATCTGACCTCTCCCCAAGAATTGGGAAAGAAGGCAGACAAATGGGTCAGGACAAGGATCAAGCAGAACCAGAACCAGAACCAGGGTGGTCAGAAGAAAGCAGACCAGAAGGGTAATGTTAAGAATGAACAAAATGACCAGAAGTCTTCACCAGGTCCCCAACAAACCAAAGAGGGTGGGGGTCAGGCTTCCCAGAAGAAGAAGACTCAAGAAGGCCAGTCAAAAAGGTGGTGCCAGTACTGCAAAAGTAAATCTCACTGGTTTAGTGAGTGCACCAAAAGAGGAGGACAAACTCCTGCCACTACAGCCCCTAAGGCAACTGCACCCCCTAGTACAGTCAGTAGTGGTAGTGTACCTCCCAAGGCATTAGTTGGGTTAACCTTGGGTACTGAGGGGTCTGACAACTTAGTTGGCACACTCACTCAGGCTGTCCTTGTCTGTACAGGGGATATGGATATGTCCCCTGAAATAAGTCCCAATACTTTGGGCAAATACAGGCAGACACCTTTGATAAATGGCAAGATGGCTCAGGCCTATAGGGACACTTGTGCCAGTGTCACCATGGTGACACCTAACTTTGTGGACCCTGGACAGATCATGCCAGGTACTGATTTCCTGGTGACCAATGCCAGCAATGTCACTACTAGTCATAGTGTGGCAATTGTGGCTTTCTCCTGGGGTGGAGTGAAGGGACAAAAGAAAGTTGTAGTCAGTTCAGACCTCCCAGTTGATTGTTTGTTGGGCAATGATTTGGAGTCATCACAATGGTCAGAAGTGGAGCAGAGGACTCACATGGAGATGTTAGGCTTGCCAGCACATGTGCTTGCTGTGACTAGGTCACAGGCCAGAAGATGCCCCACTGAACAGGTACTGGATCCTGAAATTATGGACCAGACACCTTCCAAGAAGAAGAGCAGTAAGGGTAAGGCTTCGCCTTCCCCCTTGCCCCAGGTTGAGGATCAGGTCTCTGAGGAGGCTGATCTAGAAGAGCTGAGGGAAACTGAGCCTAAAGAGCTTGAACTTGATCAAGTTGAGTTTCTGGGCTCAGGGGGACCCTCCAGAGCAGACCTGGGGAAGGAACAGTTGAGCTGCCCTTCCCTTGAACCCCTCAGACAGCAGGCTGCTGCTGAGGCTGCAGGGAATGCCACAGGTGCCCACAGGGTATACTGGGAAGATGGACTCCTGTACTCTGAGTCAAGAGACCCCAAGCCTGGTGCAACCAGGAGGCTGGTCATCCCCTTGTCTCTGAGAGGTTTCCTTCTCACCTTGGCCCATGAGATTCCCCTTGCAGGTCATTTAGGTCAGACAAAGACTTGGGACAGGCTTGTCTCACACTTTCACTGGCCCCATATGAATGAGAATACCAAGGAGTTTTGTCGCTCCTGTGTCACTTGCCAAGCCAGTGGTAAGTCAGGTGGCACAACAAAGGCCCCCCTCATACCACTGCCTGTGGTGGGGGTTCCCTTTGAAAGAGTGGGGATTGACATTGTTGGTCCAATGGAACCCCAGACAGCATCAGGGCACAAGTTTATACTGGTGGTGGTGGACCATGCCACCAGGTATCCTGAAGCTATTCCCCTGAGGACCACCACAGCTCCTGTGGTGGCAAGAGCCCTAGTTGGAGTGTTCTCCAGAGTGGGTTTTCCAAAGGAGGTCGTTTCTGACAGAGGTACAAACTTCATGTCAGGATATCTGACTGCCATGTGGAAAGAGTGTGGTGTGAACTACAAGTTCACCACACCCTATCATCCACAATGCAATGGGCTTGTTGAGAGATTCAACAGGACCCTCAAAGGGATGATTCATGGACTACCTGAAACTCTTAGGAGAAGATGGGATGTCCTGATCCCCTGCCTCTTGTTTGCTTACAGAGAGGTCCCACAGAAGGGGGTTGGCTACAGCCCTTTTGAGCTTCTGTATGGGCATCCTGTAAGAGGACCCCTGTGTTTGGTGAAGGAAGGATGGGAGAGACCTCTCAAAAAGCCTGCAACCAACATAGTGGACTATGTGCTTGGTCTCCGCTCCAGGATGGCTGAGTATATGGAAAAGGCATCCAAAAACCTTGAGGCCAGCCAAGAACTTCAAAAAGCTTGGCATGACCAAAATGCTGTTCTGACTGTGTACCAGCCAGGACAGAAGGTGTGGGTGCTGGAGCCAGTGGCCCCAGCAGCCCTGAAAGACAAATGGTCTGGGCCCCACACCATCATTGAGCAAAAGGGAGAGGTTACCTACTTGGTGGACCTTGGAACTCCCAGGAGCCCTCTCAGAGTGCTCCATGTTAACAGGCTCAAGGCATATGTTGACAGGAAGGACATGAGCTTGCTCATGGCCACAGATGAGGGACAGGAGGAAGAGAGTGACCCTCTCCCAGACCTGCTCACTCAGAATCCTGATGATGGATCAGTTGATGGTGTTGTCTTTTGTGGCAGCCTCACTGAACATCAGCAACAGGATTGCAGGCAAGTTCTGCAATCCTTCAGACATATGTTCTCTCTGACACCCAGCCAAACTGATTGGTGTACCCATGATGTTGACACTGGAGACAGTCTGCCTGTCAAGAGTAAAATCTACAGACAGCCTGATCATGTTAGAGACTGCATCAAAACTGAAGTGCAGAAAATGTTGGAACTGGGAGTCATTGAGCCCTCAGATAGCCCTTGGGCTAGCCCAGTAGTTCTAGTGCCAAAGCCTCACACCCAGGGTGGTAAGAGAGAGATGAGGTTTTGCGTAGACTACAGAGGCCTCAATGCAGTCACTAAGACTGATGCCCACCCAATACCAAGAGCAGATGAACTTATAGATAGATTGGCTTCTGCCAACTTCTTAAGTACATTTGATTTGACAGCTGGGTATTGGCAAATCAGGTTAGCTGAGGAAGCCAAACCCAAGACAGCATTTTCTACCCCTGGAGGGCATTATCAATTTGTGGTAATGCCCTTTGGATTGAAAAATGCACCTGCCACCTTCCAAAGGCTGGTGAATCAAGTCCTCACTGGGCTGGATGACTTCTGTGCAGCATATCTGGACGATATTGCTGTCTTTAGCTCCACCTGGGAGGATCACCTGGTCCACCTGAGGAAAGTGTTAGAGGCTCTGCAAAAGGCAGGCCTCACTATCAAGGCCACAAAGTGCCAGATAGGGCAGACACAGGTTGTATACCTGGGCCACCTTGTAGGTGGAGGCCAGGTTCAGCCACTGGAGAGTAAGATACAGGCCATCAAGGACTGGACTCCTCCAATCACCCAGACTCAAGTTCGAGCTTTCTTGGGCCTGACTGGGTACTATAGGAAGTTTGTCAGAAATTATGGGTCCATAGTGACCCCTCTTAATGACCTGACAAGCAAGAAGATGCCAAAGAAAGTTCAGTGGACAGCAAGCTGTCAGAAAGCATTCAATGACCTAAAGCAGGCCATGTGCACAGCACCTATCCTAAAGAGTCCAGATTACTCCAAGCCATTCATTGTCCAAACAGATGCTTCTGAGTTGGGTGTGGGGGCTGTTCTGTCTCAACTGAATTTTGATGGTAATGATCAGCCTATTGCTTTCATTAGTAGAAGGTTGACACCCAGAGAGAAAAATTGGTCAGCTATTGAGAGGGAGGCCTTTGCTGTGGTCTGGGCCCTGAAGAAGCTGAGGGCCTACTTGTTTGGCACTCACTTCACCATTCAGACAGACCATAAGCCCCTCTTGTGGCTAAATCAGATGAAGGGTGAAAACCCCAAACTGCTTAGGTGGTCCATTTCCCTACAGGGGATGGATTTTACAGTGGAGCATAGACCTGGTACTGATCACAGCAATGCTGATGGGCTCTCCAGGTATTTCCACTTAGAGCAAGAAGACTCACCTGGTCAAGGTTAGTTTATTGTCCCAAAGTTTGGGGGGGGGGGGGTCATGTAGGAGAGTAGGGTCTGCAATCCTATGATCACCCAGATTTTTGCTTTTTGCTGCACTGGTTTACGACTTTCCCTGGCTGTGGGCCTGCTAATCAGACCCACAGCCTAGCTGTTCTCTCTATCCAAATTGTACTCAGGTACTGAATTGGCACTGGGCCCTCTCCAAGTCCCTGTACCCAGGGCTGAGGTGCACCCAGAAGTCTCCCAGGGGCTGAAGCATGTATTATGCCACCCCTGGATTGACTAACTAAAACTGACACAACTGGCTGCACGACAGCTGGGGCAAGGTGGTGTACTCACCCTTTGCTTTAGATATAGTATACCTATATCTAACCCTAAAATGGACACACAGATCTCCTATCAGTCACTCCTATGGCAGGCCTTAACAATCCTGAAGGCAGAGTGCTTGGAATCGTGTGAGATGGTGCTCTGGCATGAGCTGAGCCTGTCTGCGGCTTTCGGGATCTATCCCTTAGCCGTTTCCATGATATCGCATACCATATACTCTTAAGTGCATTATAATCCTCGCGGTTAAATGCCAACTCTGGTATCGCTTTATCAAAACATGTCGAGTAAGGTGTCATACGACTTGGAATACTAACCCCTCGCCAATTCTGGCGACGGGGTTAGCATTCCACCCTTCTAGAGGGACACGACATGCATGTAACCTATAACCCGGTTAAAAGTCAGACAGAGCCTTAGCATCCACAAAATGGATGCTGCCACCGAGACACAAGTCTGCCCTCCTGCTGCTGGGAGTCCTCCCAGAGCAGGAGATAAGGACAAAGGGTTTCCTGCCAGGGGCGGTGCCAGCACCGTCCCAGACAGGGTTTTGTGTATTGTAGGTAGGCAGGGCTTCAGAGGAAGGTGACTGCACGTGGCACCCCGGTGCTCACTGTGCATAGGCTGGCTTGAACCAGTTCCAGGGACACTCCAGACCCTGTGCTGGGGAAAAGCCCGCCAAGGAAGTGGGTGTAACCACCCCCCTCCTGGTCCCACCCATAGGGCAGGACCTAGTCGCGTGCCAGCCCCCTTTTCCCAGATAAAGGTAGGGACTGGCCCCCTTCCAAATCAGATCATCTTTGGAATCAAGATACCACTTTCCACGAAAGGACTTCACGATTTCTTCCTCAAGATTCTCCCTTGTGGCTAAGGAGTAGTCACCCTGCATCCGCAGGCACCATCCAAGAACACTGCGGTCTGCTGCACGTCCTTCCTCCGGAATCCGACTGCCCAGCTCGACGAGACCCGGCTTCCCTGGCACCTCTGACCTCTACCCACCTCTACAGCACAGCTGAGAACCGTAAGTGCGACGAGACCTCGAGGGACCGGCCATCGCCAAGACTGCACGACTTCTGCACAGCAAGCCCACCGAGCAATTTCCTGGTGAGTGCTTTGGGGTCCGAGAAGCCCCCACCCTGAGCAGCTCCAGCACCGAAGAGCAGCCCCCCAGCATCTCCACGATCGGCGTGGGGCCCTTCTGCTTTCTGCTGCTCACCGCGTTGTTTGGCTACTAGCCCGCTGGCTTGTGGCCTTCCGAACGACGCCCGACGACAACACTGCTGCTGGTCTGGTTGCTCCAGACTGGCCCTTGCTTCCCTCCATCGGAGAAGTACTCTGGACCCTCCTGGTCCGGCTAAGACGCCATTTTAGGTCCACCGCGTGGGCCTTGCATTTGCCAAGACTTGTTGCCCAATCCTGGGTCCAGCGACGTCGACAGCAAGAACCTTCGTGGGACAGCTCGCACCTCCATCCTGGTCGCCGACAACGCCTCCTGGTCCGAGAGACTGCAGAGCCCAGCAGCGCCCACTCACCTGACTGCGGTGACTTCGCCCGGTGCCATCCTGGTGCCCACTTAATCACTGGCTAGTGATTCAAGAACTTGGTCCCCTCTGCTTTCAGGTTTCCTTCTCCCTTGATCCAGGCTTGGATCCATCGAACTTTTCTTCACTGGTCGCCTGCCAGCAACTTCTTCCTTCCAGGCTCCTGGTCCGGCACGAGGATTCCCGACGTCTTTTGAGACCTATGCAGCTGCAGCCCCTGGGCTAGGTAACTTCGGCACTTCGGTGTCCCAGCATAGCCTCACTATCCAAGGGTCAGGATCCACTGTCGTTTTCTCCCTACCAGGTCGGGTTCGCCCGTGAACACTAACTTTGTGAATTCTAGCTCCCATAGACTTTGTCCCGCATCCCGCGTGAGAGTGCACACTCTGCACCCGAGTCCCCTGGGCCTCCTAGTAGTAATCTAACGATTCCCTAGTCAAGTCCTAGCGATTCCAAAGCCTATTAGTACTGTTACTTACCTGCTAGTAATTCACATTCCACTTTTAGAGTGTATGGTTTTTCGTGCCCCTCGGGCATTTGTGTATAACGTGCTAACTTAAGTATTTTCATAAGAGTTTTGTTGTGTGCTTAGCACCCTGTCCTCATAAAGAGTACAGGGTTGTTGTGATTCTAATAAATACACTGTTTATTTTCATAACACTTGTGTGGTGTCCTTTCACTGGGTGTTCAAGGGGTAATGTGATGGTAAAACAGCTGGCTTAACACGCCCTCTAGAGTCTTAGCCTTAGACTGCTCGTATCCATGCTACTAGGATAGCTGGTCTATAAGGTTGACTTACAACCAATCATCAATAAGGGTTGTTTGGACTGATATATAGTGATCACTAGAATAGTGAGCACTGCACATCAGGCCAACTTCTCACAAGTTGAACAAAACTAAGGCCAAGAAGCAGAGGTTGAGGATTAGTGTTCGGTAGCAAACCGACTGGTTGCACTTTTGTGATTTCATAATGCAACAGGCCTGGACCAAGATGAAGGGTCAGGATTGGATACTGGTGTCGGAACTGGTTCCAGAGCCAGAGCCTCTAGATTCAGCCTCAGAGACTAGCATTGTCCCTGAGGCCCGAGTGGAATATGGCCAGCTCGGAACAGGGAGTGGAACCGGTCCAACTGAGTCAGCTGGTACCAAGGGAGGGCCCACCAATGGAAATCCAACTCAAACCATTTCCAGTTTGGTGCTGCCCTAAGGTACACCATAGGGATTTGGAAAGAGCTGGAAAACTGCTGCCTTGAAAGCTGCAATTTGCTGCAGAGGTAGACAGTTTAGGGAATTTGAGGCATACCAGGACCGACAACTGGATCTCAGTGAGAAGATGCTTGTGGGGCTATATCTACTGATTGATTGATGCACTTGCACCTCCTTGCCCGATTTTGAGAAGTTGGATGAGGTATAGGCCTTCTTGCACTCATGGCATGTCTTCAACTTACCCGAAGACTTTGAGTGGAAAAAGGACTTTGGATATGATCGACTGACTCCTTTTAGAGGATCGCAAACAGCGTCAAGACTTGAGAGGGAGTAAGAACCATGATTCCACTGCGACCATTCTTGTGTTCGTTGAAGAATATTTTAATTTCCTGATCCCGGATTGCCTTTGGTTGCAAGACGGCACATTTATCACATGATTTCGTCTTGACTGGAGCCCAACTGCTAAAGGCACACATTGTGCAGGCCCTAGACAGACATATGCTTCTGGCAGCCAAGGAACACCTTAAAACTTTAAAAAGAATTTAAGGCAACTATTGCTTCATTGCATTGCACATACAACATTAGTCATAAAAAGAATTTAAGGTAACTATGGCTTCATTACATTGCACATACACTATTAGTCTTAGTGGATTGAAAGTACTATGGTGCTCTTCCTCTTTCAGGTTTAGTCACCTATACGACCATAATCGAACAGAATCATTTAACGCCTTAACCGCAGCAGAATTGCGGGCGTTCTAATGAGTGAGCGAGGCTACATCGGGCGTTGGCCGTTCGCAGCACTGGGGAGGGAGTGCTCCCGTTGGCCAACGGGAGCACGGAAGGGGTTAAGAGGTGGAGCTCAATAAATGACAGTCCATTAAAACAGCAATGTATTGAAATATCGATTTAGGAGTACAACTTTAATTTATATCGCTAGCGGTACTTCAGGAGAGGTACTTCACGCAATAAACGGAGCTAAAAATCACAAAGTACACTGGACTTGTAAACTGTTACTTGAATACATTGGTGACTTAATTGACTGTCATTTATTGTGTGTGCCTCCTCTTAAATTATGTTACCTTACATCTTGTATTGTTGAGGGGAGGCATTGTTCCAGGCACACTATCTGATACAATTTAGAAGTTGTTGGGAACGGAGATCCAGATCTGCGTCAAAGTATATGAAAAGAAAATAATGATGTCAGTACTTCAGGTAGCAGTTTATATGTGGGTCTGATCCAGGTTCATACAAAGTCATCATGGAACCACATGTTGCCACCTACTGGGGCGTGGGTGCATTGCTGAGAAAATTCTCCTGATCCAGTCTGTCGCCTGGGAATACTCTTAAGGTGAGGAATTAGCAATTAGAAGCATGCTTAAGAATACACTTTAGTAACATACAACTAGAGACAGCTCAAGATAAAAGGAGCTGTGCCTCAAGCTGGAATGAGGATATTGAGATGCTAGTATAGTGAATGCTTAAAACCACTGACCGAAGGAAGGAACTTACCAACATTCACAAAGCTGGGGATAAGAAGAACAGCATCATATACTTCACTTCAAAACACTGCATGAAAGCATGATTTGTGAACAGTGTACAACAAATGTGACCACTGGAACATAACTCTGCTTCAGTGACAAGTGATAGTCTTTTTCCATATTTCACTAAGCTTTCTAAAATCAGTGATACTTTCTGAAAACGTTTAGATAAAGGACCCGGATGGTCATTTTGGGTGCAAATAATCCACCTTAGTAAGGAGCTTTCAGTAAGTGACCAAAAACTAATTATTAAGCCAAAAATCTTAGTAGTAGATGCTGAAAGATTTCTATTTTCAAATAATGAGTCGGTGAAAGTATGCTTCTCTGCCAGCTTATAGGCGGACTTAAAGAAGGAAGTATGAACACAATACTGTACATTGAACTAAGAACCATTCCAGGCCTGTACATGATGCCTCACGTGGGTAATGCTGTTGAAAACATCAATTGCAGCTGGTTTCCAGATCCCCATAGGACAGAAGATTTAGAAAAAACAACGCTAAAGCTGTCCACTGAACGAGTTTATTCAGATGTCACAAGACCTCTCTGGGCCACCGACCTGCAAAGAAATCCCCACTGCAGGAATTAAAAGAATCTGCATCGTAGCTTATAGATGTTAAACAAAACATACAAAAAAAGAATAAAATCACTCTCATCGTTTGTTTGATTCTGACTGCCTCATAAGCCTGAAATATCTGGATCTAAGGGACACCCTCAAGCCCCACCTGAATTTCTACTGCAGCCAACATGTAGACAGCCTAATGGATGGGTCCAAGTACAATTGTAATGATTTCACTGGATTCCCCGCTATCTGGTGTTTGGGAAAAACATAAGGTACCCATGAGTGGGGAACATCCTTTACCACGAAACTTTTACAACGTGCTACCGTTACCACGCAGCTTTTACAACGCAAGTCGTTACAACGACTTGCGCTGGGGGGCGCTCCAGGATAGGGAATAGTTTAATTTACTATCCAACTCCTTCCCTACTATCCACGGGGACTGGAGTTGGAATAGTAAATTAAACTATTCACTATCCAGTGCCCCCCAACGCAAGTCGTTGTAACGACTTGCGTTGTAAAACCTGCGTCGTAACGGTACGCGTTGTAAAAGCAAGCGCTGTACCGTCATACATCCCCTATGAGTATCTACCACCAGCAATACAGTGCTTTGAGACATATCTGCATCATATGATGGATATCAGGGACAAGGGGGATAGATAAATCATATGAACTTGCCTCCAAAATGTATCAAAAAATGGCTGCAAAGGTCACCATGTTAGCAATGAGGAAATCCTGGCAAGACAGAGTTTTTCCAAAGTTTCAGACACAAATGGAAAAAATTGAAAAAAGACAGATAAAATGTTAACCCCTACATCGTCATGTAACACCAAAAACCCATCCACAAGCCCAACAACAGGTTACTTGCAGTTGGATGGAAGCACCTTCACCATATGGTCCAGAAACTGAACCTATAGCTGTCAATGCTGTAAGTCATTCAGACTCAGGTGGAAAATGGAGTAATACCATTCCTCCAGCTTCACAGATGTTACAACATCAGGGAAATGTACAGACTGCTGCTATAATGCCAATTAATTGACCCAAGACGGTTCGTCCACTGCCACCTGACTGCTACATCAACTCCAAGCCAATTCTGCATACATGCCACAAGGATGAGAATGTCTGGAAGTGGAGCCCACATCCCTGATGTCAGAAACGCTTGTTCCCCACATTTGCTACATAGAAAATACAAAACTCTGGCTTCAATAATCATCAATCTTTTGAAGCATGACCAAAGAAGATAAAGAACTGGTTCTGAGTCAAGAGACCTTGAACCACACTGACTTGTTTGAGCAACATAAGAGATGAAAGTTATTTTTCGGACACATTAATTCTGCTATTTGCACTCATTCAAAGAAACTTTTTTTTTTTTTTTTTCGGAGTTCAAATCTGCTTTATTGCGTAATTGAAGACATGTCACACAGCTTGTCATGCCCACAACCCGGAGGCCGGCAGTAAATAGGAACAGGAGTGAACACAGCCTTGTTGCCGGCATCCCGGAGGCCCGGCGGCATTACATGGGAGAAATGAAGTGGGGCAGCGCCACCGATGTGGTACGACAGGATAGGATGAACAGCAGCAGAACAGAGTTTTTCATTGGAGATAAAAGAAAGTTCTTCCCTCTCCGTGTTTTTTTTTTGGGGTTTACAACATCTTAACAAAACAACCCAACAATGTAGTAACGAAGAGGCAAGTCATGCTACATGGTGAGGTAAGCAGCAGTGAGTAGGTGTGGCATACTATGTGTGCGGAGGTGTGCATGTGAGTGTGTGTAAGTCACAGTCGTCCCAGTAAGAGGACCTCTATAAGCCAGAAGCTAGGTATGGAGCCCCAGAGAGTCAGCCAGCGGTGGGTGTCGTGTCATATTGCAGGTAGGGCACAGATGGACCGCGTGTACGTAAGGAGGAGTAGCGGTAATCCAAGGGAGTAGAGCCATGGTGCGGGCGTCGCATGGGGTCTGGGGGGGGGGGGGGGGGGTTCAGCGAGAGTACAGTGGTCGGAACTAGGGGGGACCCCACCCGGACAGTACAAGGAGGAGGCATGCGCACTGAAAGAGGATCCCCAGCCAGGTCAAGTATTGGAACAGTGCGCTAATCTATGATGGGTTGATCACCTGCCGGGTTCACATCATCCGAGCGTGTGAGTAGATACCGCACCAGTGGATCCCAAATGTCGCCGGGGCGACACGAAATGGGCAACAGTTCATCAAATGTCGCGTGTTGCTCTTGGCAGTAAGTTAAGTCGCCTAGCCAATCCTTAAATTTGGGCGCTCTGCCCCTTCCCCACCGGCACGCCACGTGTCTCTTGGCCAGCAGAAGCGCAGTGTCAATGAATTTCCGGCAGGACCTGGGGAATCGTACTGAGTCCCCAAGTCGGGCCACCAGTGGATCAAAAGGCACGGGCTCCTCAACCATCTCAGCAAGAGCATCCAACACTTGTTGCCAGTAGTTCGCCACCTGAGGGCATGTCCACGCCAAGTGGAGAAAGTCGGCACCAGCGATATGGCAACGTTCACAGCGGTCGTCGTCCGCCAGGCCGAAACGCCGCTTCCTCACCGGCGTGTAATACACTCGCTGCAAGTATTTATAATGAATGATCTT
Organism: Lissotriton helveticus; assembly: GCF_964261635.1. Taxonomy (NCBI): domain Eukaryota; kingdom Metazoa; phylum Chordata; class Amphibia; order Caudata; family Salamandridae; genus Lissotriton; species Lissotriton helveticus. The sequence continues at coordinate 585,662,224 of NC_136063.1, read as the reverse complement.
TAGTCTGCTGCTGGCAGAGATGCGAGAGGTGAGCGCGCAGCAGCGGTGCCATTGCTCATCTGATATGTCGATAGCGAGTTCGGTAGACCAGCGCAGCCGCGCATTGGATTCTGGTATCGGGGCAGCTCCCCTGAGTTGACGATAAAGGCCGGAGACCAGGTGGGCCCCGTCCTGCGAGCTCAATAAAAAGTGTAGCGGTGGCAGGATGTCGGGTTCGTTGGGAAAATTTGGCAGTATGTCTCTCATCCCCGCCCGCAGCCGCACATAGTAGAAGAGGTCGAGGGGAGTGCGGTCATGTTCAGCAAAGAACAGGTCTGCTGACTTGAAGGTGCCATTGGAGAAAAGATCACCCCAGCTAGAAACTCGTAGCCTTGCACAGAGGTTGCGAAAGCCCAGTTCCCCCAAAAGGGTGAGATCAGGGTGATGCGTGAGCGGTAACTTGGGTGAGTAGAGAAGTTTACAGGCCAAGCCCTTGGTGATGCGGCGCCATGCGTCCAATGTGCAGGAGACCGACGTATGTGGTGTAGTAATGTCAGATTCAGGACAATGAAGCAAGCCATTGAGCGGGAGAGGATGTACGATCCAGTCCTCCACTGCTACATGCGGCATAAAGGGAGTAGGGGCCATCCAGTGGTAAGCGAAATGCGCCTGCGCACACTGATAGTAGGCTTCGAAATCAGGAACATCGAAACCTCCCTTTTCATAGGGGAGGGTAATGGTGGACCACTTAAGTCGGGGATTCTTGCCACCCCAAAAGAGCCGTCGCAGCTCCGACCGCAGGGTTCGGAAAAAATTAGCGCCAGGGAAATAAGGTATATTAAGAAAAAAGTAAAGGAAGCGGGGGAGCACCACCATTTTTATGAGCCTCGCTCTCCCAGCCATGGATAGCGGCAGGGTGGTCCAACGGTCCACTGAAGCAATCAGTTTGGTTATCGCTACCCCGTAGTTGGACCGCAGCGTCTCGTCCCTGTCTCGCGAAATGCATATCCCAAGATACCGGAGATCAGATCGGCACCACTCAAGTGGGTAATCGAGGGGGAAATCAGTCACCGCATCAGTCAGGGGGAAGAGTTGCGACTTTGACCAGTTGATATGGACACCAGACATCCCGCCAAACAGTACAAACTCCCTGAGTAACGGATTAAGATATACTTCGGGATGTTTGACATACAGTGTGATATCATCCGCGTAGAGGGACACATCAATCTGGCGCCGCAAGCATTGTACTGCGCCGCCGCGATGTAATTGGCGCAGCCGACAGGCAAGAGGCTCGACAGCTATGGCGAACAATAGGGGGGAGAGAGGGCATCCCTGCCTCGTACCCCTGGTCAGTGCGATGGGCTGAGATAGATGACCATTGATCAATACTCTTGCCATAGGGCGAGTATACAGCAGGTGGACCCAGGATATAAATAATTTGGGAAATCCCATACTAGCCAGCACCGAGAACAGGTATGGCCATTCGACAGAGTCGAAGGCCTTGGTTGCGTCAAGGAAAATGGCCGCCACGGGTGTGTCAGGGTGCACCGTGCGGAGCAGGGAGAAGAGCGTGCGAAGGTTGTGGGAGGTGGACCTGCCCGCCACAAAGCCGGATTGGTCGGGCAGTACGAGTCTAGTCATTAACAGCGACAGCCGGGTGGCCAAGACCTTGGCGAGTATCTTGACGTCGCAATTTAGGAGGGAGAGCGGACGGTAAGAGTTACAGGATTTGGGGTCTTTATCGGGTTTAAGGAGGGATGTGATCACCACTTCGCGCATGGAATAGGGGAGTGCCCCATCGCATAGTGATTCCGAGAAGACCTCGCTGAGTACCGGGGCCATAATGTCGATGTAAGCCTTGTAGAATTCGGAAGGTATGCCATCGAGTCCTGGGGCTTTGCCATTCTTGAGGGAAATAATGGCCTCTCGCACCTCATCTAGCTCAAACGGAGCCGCGAGGAACTCCCTATCGCCGTCGCTAAGCCAGCACAGTGCGACGTCGCTTAGGTAGTCAGTATAGGATACATCGGGCCCCACCGTGGAAGTGTAGAGTGTATGGTAATGCGCCACGAAGGTAGCGAGGATCGCATCTGAGTCTCGAACAGCAGCGCCAGAGGTGTCGGTGAGTTCTAATATGGTGTTATGAGCTCGTGGTGTTTGTGTAATCACAGCAAGTGCCTTCCCGGGCCTGTCTCCTTCGCAATATTTGCGGGCCTGCCAATGTTTGCCCCTAAACTTTGCTTCTCGCGCAGCCTCCTCCTCATATCTTGATAGCTTTTCCCTAAAAGTGGCCTGCAGGTTGGGGCTGGGGTTGGACACCATCCTTAGTTCTAAATCCCGCAATTCTTTCTCCAATGTGTAAATGGATGCGAGGATAGCGCGTAGTACACCATGGCCTTTGGATATACAATACCCCCTGATTGTGACCTTGAATGCCTCCCATATATGCTCAACAGAGTCCACTGATCCCTTATTCCTAGTGAAGAAATCCGCTATCTCTTCCCCTAGTTCAATGTTAAACAGATTATCAAGGAGGATATCAGGGCGAAGTCTCCATTGCGGCCGAGGGCTGTCCCAGCCTGGTGTACGACAGTGTAGCAAAACAGGGCTGTGATCAGAGTATGTCCGCGGCAGGTGACGAACCCCCACCAGTTCCACAGCAACATCCTTTGTGATGAGAAAATAGTCTAAACGTGCCCAAGTCCCGGTATATGAGGTAAAGTGTGTGCCTTCCCGCCCCAGGGGGTGTAAGTGCCGCCAGGCGTCCAGCAGTCCGCCCTCCTCAACGATGCCCTCCAGCGCCTCCCGTGCCCTGGGCTTGTAGATGCAGACCCCATCCGCTCTATCCAACTGTGGTTGCATCGCCAGATTAAAGTCCCCTCCCCAAACTACATGTTTTGATGCAATAGAGAGGATTTTGCCCCAGAGAGTAGTGAAAAAAGCTGGTGTGTCGACATTAGGCGCATACATGGTCACAAATGTGAAAGTGTCGCGGCCTATCCTGCCCCATAGTAGCGCGTACCTGCCCTCCCCGTCAAGTAGGTCTCCGTACTTCTGAAAAGGAACCTTGCGGGCAAAGAGGATAGCGACTCCCCTCGAATAGGTGGAATAGGAGGAGAAGACACGTTCTCCGGCCCACCTACTCGCGAATGATGTCCCGCCCTGTGGTGACAGATGTGTTTCCTGCAGTATAGCAACTTGCACGTGATGCCTATCAAGATAGGCAATGACATCTCGACACTTTCTGGCATTATTCAACCCTCTTATATTCCAGGATAAACAAGTTAATTGTGTGTTAACTGCTGGAGTGGCCATGGATAACACAACAAGAGCCATAACAGTGCCGACACAGGCAGCATGAATAAACCACCCCCGCACCACCAGCATCGGTGCTCACACCAAGGTAGAGTTCAAGCATACAGTCCAAGTGATGATTGCCTCGAAAAAAAAAGGAACATCCCGCCCCGCCACCCACCCCAGCATCCCAATCATGCCAGCAGCCAAGCACTCCCACCCAGCAACCCACCCCCCTCCCCCTTCCCCAACTCAAGCAACATGAACAGCTGAAACACCAGCAAGTCAAAGGGGATCTCCCACTGGGGGTAAGACATAGAGAACGTACAGCCACTTCCTAGACCCCAGCCTCTTATCTGTGCCACCCTCGGTGGAGACTAGGGCCAGGAAAGTGGTCCTTGGTTTACGTTACCACAGGGATGAAGAGTCCATGCAGGGTCACTGTCCATTCGGTGTCTCGTGTCGGTGCATCAATGTTCGGGAAAACCACAAGCAGCCGCAGGCAGAGTGCGCAATGTAGCGGATATCCGCAGTCAGTCTTCGTGTGGAGCCGGGGACAAGTCTGCACTGTCGCGATCCTCCTCCGCATCCCGGTCTTCCCTGCGCGCTCTCCGGAGCGATTTGAGAAAGTCTTCTGCTTTCTGTGGATTGGTGAAGAACCGTTGCTTGGCCTGATGGGTGATGCATAGCTTCGCTGGGTATAAAAGCGCATAATCGATCTAAGCCTCACGTAGCTTTTTCTTCACCGGTAGGAACTTGCGCCGCTCCTCCTGCACCATTGGCGTGAAGTCTGGGTAGATGGAGAAGGTGACCCCATTATATTGCAGCAATCTTTGAGTCCGGGCCGCTCGGAGTGCAGTGTCCCGGTCGCGGTAATTCAGCAGCCGAGCAATGATGGGGCGCGGTGGCAGGCCAGGCTTGGGCATAGGCGCCAAGGAGCGGTGCGCTCTCTCAACGATGAACTGAGGTGAAAAAGCATCCTCGCCGATGGATCCCTTGAGCAGTGCCTCAACGTATAGTTCCATTCTGCCCGTATCTGTGGATTCCGGCACATTGGTGATCCGTATGTTGTTTCGGCGACTACGGGCTTCCAAATCCTCATTTTTCGCCGCTATGATCCGGAGGAGGTTGTCCATCCTGGACAATTGAGTGGTGTGAGACGCGGCCACGTCCGAGGTGTCAGAGATGCGTTGCTCCGCAGCCGTGATGCGTTCCTCATGACGATCCACCTTGTGTACCAGTGCGTCCAGCCGTGCGGTGACACCATCAACTTTCTCTACAACAGTGGCGAAGCCCTGTCGCATCTCTTGTATCAGGCTGGACAGGTCGGCGTCCTTAGCTGAGGAAACGGTGGCTTTCGGGGACGACGTGCTAGGGTCCGGGTCCAGCTGCGTCGACTTCGCGCCTTTCCTCGCGGCATCGAAGCTGAGCTTGGTCTGGCGGTTCTCTGGGCGCACCATGGTGGCGCCGGGGCACGACACCCTAGGAGCGCGAAGCGCAGTAGCACTACGGGCCGTCGATCTAGGGCGCTATCACCAGTGATGACAAGGCAGGGCAGCGTCGCAAGAGTACAGCAAGGATCCAGGCGGTGAAGGCACGGGGGTCCTGGTGGGTCCGTGCAGGCTCCGCGCAGCCCGGCGGCCGGGAGGGGGGCGGCGAAGCCCCAGTAGCGGTGGTGGCGGGGCTCAGCCTGTAATCACTTCTGTGGAGGGTGGCGGCGCGGCCGGCCCAGACAAGTGTGAGAGGCAGGGCGGCCGAGTCTCAGCGGGGGTGTGCCATGCAGGTGTGGCGGTCGACCTGGGGTACTCGCAGCAATTCCGCCCCGCACAGCACAGCCAGGAAGCAGCGGAGTACTACCAGGTGAGTGGATGGGGGGCCAGGAGGGTCCCAGCCCTCTCCACATGGAAGGTGCAACTGCTCTGTAGCGAGGGGCAGTGTCCTAAGGTCAGGCGCAGAGTAAGTGGCCAGGGCCGGCTAATGCCCGATGCAGGATCGGCAGCAGTCTCGAGGGTCCAGGCCTGATAGTCAGCTCCCCCGCCGGGTAGTACACTGGCCTGCACCGCCCCTCACCAAGCGGGCCCAGCGCCTCTCGGGATTAGGCAGGCTGCGCGACGTTCGCCCCTTGGCAGCCCGCCACACCGGAGGCAGCAGCAGTCCCACTGACGGGGACAGCGAGGACAGTGGGGGGGGTCTCCGCACCACCGGGCAGGTCGCCTCTCACCTCCGCCGCAGGTCCGCCGGCGATGATCTGTCCAGGGGTCCGCCAGCCGCCGACGGGGAAGGCCTAGCCCCTCGTGGACCTCCCCGGCCTGGCGTAGTCCTGCACAGCCGGTCGCATGCACTCCTCCGCACCAAAGGCAGTTGTCGGCGATATTTCGATGAGGCACCGCTCCGGCTCCGAGTCTCCCAGCGTCACCAAACTTGGACCGAGGGTAGGGACAGGTGCCCTGCTGCGAATCGCCAGGTATTTAAGCCGATATGGACCCTGTGGCAAAGGATATCAGCAGGATAATGTCCCAAGGAGCGGGAGCTGCGAGACTAAGCAGCCATTCCGCTTGTGCGCCCTCTAGCGCCCCCTACTCATTCAAAGAAACTTCCTATGAACTTAGACCAATAAAGCCACATGGTAGATGATAAGTTCTACAGCTTCATAATTTGGGCTCACTACATTATTTTCCCAAAACAAAGAAGGAAGCTATAATGCTGACAACTTAACTCCCAAGGAAAACTTCCTCAGGCGCGTCTCTGCCTCTGGTCTAAACCTTCTCATACAAACAAGAGTAAAACTGAAAGCAAAAGGTGAACCCTGGATAAATAAAAGAGCTCAGCTTTTATACCGTGCAATAGCAGTTGGGCTGCATCCTAACATCCACTCAGTTCCAAAACTGTCAGGGGAAAAGGAACCAAGAGTATCTTTACATCAGGTGTGCCACAGCTCCATGGCAACTAGCCATAAGGGTACTGTCACTGTCAGAGGTGTATTATCTTCCAGACTCCCTTTGGTTAGTTAGTTGAGATTTCCCTCTCAGGACAAAGGTTGCAGAGGATAAGTACGTAGACTGTCGCTTTGTGTAATGTGTGCAGCAACTGACCTTGCTTTTGGTCACATTCATTTTTCGATATTGATCTTGTCAGACCACGAGCTGACTAGGTGGAATTGGCTTGGTCAAGATGCAGTGAGCACAGAAGGTCCTTACTGATCCTACTCACAAACCATGAGTTAAGAGCCCAACAAATACATATTTATTCCTTTTCCAAAAAAAAAAACACGTCTACAGGGAAGGGGAAATCAGGAGAGAGGTGCTAGAGGGATACGCAGGGGGAAGTGGTGAGAGCAGCACTGACAGCCACTAAACCCCTATGGAGTACCCTAGGGACTTGGGGGCTACCTACATCAATTGGCGACCTAAGCCACAGGTCACACTGTCATGTACCCAAGTACTCTCATGCACACTGCACACAATCTGTGGGATTCCGAGGGTCCAGTCATAACATGTATTTGCCAGGGTGAGACAGAAGGAAGTCTCCACACTGGACAGCAAGAAAAAATGCCAGTACCATAAGCCTAACATCAGCCACTACCAATCATTGTTAGTGTCATGGCCTGGTCACTCAGGCGGTAGCTACCCGATTACTCGATTCGATTCAAAAACTTTATTCGATTCCAGCAAAGAATCATAAAAGTCAAAACAATACATTTAAAACAGTTTGAAAATCATTTGAAAACAATTTTGACCTATAACACTTATTTAACTAAAAAACATTTGGTTATATAATCAAAATCAAAATTGTAGCCCATGGCTTTTCAATCCATTTAGGCTAAGTTAATCATAAGTTCCTGATGCCTATGAGAAAATCAATGGCAGAAAAGATCATAAATAACAATATGGATGGGCTACAAAACAAATTCATAGAGCCAAAGTTAACCATACCGTTTTCTAATCATAAGTGACACACGTATAAAATTTAGCATTGCACAGCAAACATCAGATGTGGACAAGGTTAACAAATGGTCATAACCCTCTTTATAATGGCATGGTTGCTTTTCCTTAAGGATCGGCTTAATAAACCTGATTCTCGGATCCTTATATAAGGGGCAAAAGAGAACAAGATGCATAGTACTTTGGCTAACCCTATTGTTACAAGGACAGGGGGGCAGTCTCTCACACCAACTCCCCTGTTTTGGAAACGCAAAAAGAAAATGCAAAATGTGTAACCTAAACCTTTGTCAAATAGAATCGCCATTGCACATGATTTGTAAAGGTTAAATAAAACTGATGCTGAAAATTAACCTTAAGAGCGTGAGGCCTAAACAAAGAATGCACAAGTGAGGATTTCCAATAACTTAATTTGATAACAGATTTAATATCTCCCCGAATATTTTCAGGGTTATCAAAAATGTCACCAAGGCCTATTTTGTGGAGTGTTGTATTAACATAGGATAGCCACGGGATCTTATTCGTGTTTGACAATTTTAAACAATCCCGAAGGATGTCTCTAGATAATTGTAGATCCTCCGATAGCCATATTTTGCCCCATAATAATAGGGGGGAAAGGTGTATAATGTCACTCACATAACTCAGACCTATCTCCTCATGGGCAAATCTATTTGAAGAGCTTAATGGGATAGCCAATAGACGCTTCAAAAATTTGTTCTCAGTGGTTTGTATTATGTCAGGGCTTTCAGTTCCCCAAACCCCTGCCCCATAGGTAGCTACCGACACACATTTCGCATTATACAAAGATTTTAAATGATCAACGGGTTTTTGACCCAGCTTCCCACAGAAACGAAACAGACCTTCAATAGAGCGACTAGCGCTCTGTACTCGGGTCTTCATTAAAGGGGCCCAACTTAATTTGTTATTGAAAAGGTTTCCCAAATAATTAAAATTTTCCACCTTTTCAATAATGGCACTATCTACTACAAACTTTCTGGTTTTTGTGCCCTTTGGGCCACAGACCATGACAAAGGATTTAGAAAAGTTTACCTTCAGGTCTAAGTCCAACATAAAGCTATGAAAAGCATCAAGACATTGCTGCATGCTATTTCCTGTGAGTGTCATTAATACCGTATCGTCGGCATAAGAAAGCATCGGTATGCTCCTACCATTAACCTTCGGGAAATCATGGCAGTGGTCCAACAGATATTTTTCCAACCCATTAGTATAAACTAGAAACAAAAAGGGGGCTAAAATACATCCTTGACGGACACCCTCAGTCGAGGGGATGGATTTGGTTTTCTCTCCGCCTGGGCCAAACCTTATGGCTACTGTGGTTGCTTCATGGAGTCTACGTAGCAAGTGGATCAATGGTTCCTCGAAACCCATAGCATCCATCATTACCCACAGCTTGCTTCGACACACAGTGTCGAATGCACTAGAGAGGTCCATGAAGGCAAGGTGGATGGAAGAGTTCATTGCCTTCATGTATTTCCCTATAATCAAAGCCAGTTTCAGGCACTGTTCGACGGTGCCTTTCCCTTTTCGGAACCCATATTGGGAATCTACGATAAGGCCCACCGAGTCTGCCCATGTTTCTAGTCTGGCTAAAATGACCCTACCCAATATCTTGCATGATGCATCAATTAGGGAGATTGGACGATAGCATCGGGGATCAGATCTGTTGCCTTTCTTGAAAATCGGCACCACTACTGCCTCCTTCCATGAAGTTGGAATACGGCTGATAATAACTGCTCTAAATACATTTAACAAAAGTGGAGCCCAAATCTTAATATTGTACTTAAAAAAGTCCAATGGGACTAAATCAGGACCAGGAGCTTTTAATGATATGCCTTTCAACAAAGCATCTTCCACTTCTTGCAGGTTGAGTGATAAGCTCAGGGACAGAGAGGATTGCGGGACCACCAAATCCCTACGGTCTCCTATTAAAGGATCATTAGATAAAATTCCATGTGGATTAAAAACATCCCCAAAATGTAACTCCCATGTTTCACATGCAATCTGCATCGTGATATTATCCTTGCCATTACTTATAAAAAGGGGGCGATTAATTACATCCCAGAAAAGCCTACTATCCTTCAATTCTGAGGCCTTTTCTAGGTCTTCCCAAGCTTGATTTTTTAAATCCAGCTTCCTTTTTCTAATGGCTTCTTTATAAGCCACTCTAGATGCCTTAACAGAACCTATGTCCCTAGGTTTTTGTTTTAATGCCACCTTCAGGGATCTATGTGTTGCCGAACATGCAGCATCAAACCATCTGGGCCCTGGCCTTTTATTTTTTCCAATTGGTTTTATGAGCCGTTCAGATACATGCCCACATAATAACTCAAAATTCTCTATAACCTTTTCAGGGTTAGCTATTGATGATAGACATGTTTCATATTCTGTGCTATATCTATTCATTATTTCGTCCTCTAGACCTGCTGCGTCTATTTTGCCCCACTTAAGAGTGATACCTTGATTTCTGTTATACTTTATAGATTGTTCCCAGACAGAGTGTTTGGGTTTAACAGGACAAAAGAGGGATAGAGTCAAAGGATTGTGGTCACTGGCAGCATTAGCAACTACCTCCAGTTTGTCAACATAATGAGTATACCCACTGGAAATAATTGCAAAATCGATGAAGCTCGTTGTACCTCTACTTCCCTGAAAAGTTGGTATCGAAGCCAAATCTGGACCAACCCAGGGTTCTACTATAGATAAATCATTTAAAATAATGATATTGTTTAAAGCGTCCCCCTGTGGTGTATGTTTGAAGTGAGTCAAAGGAAAGTCATAAGAATTTCTCAAACCACACACCTTTGAGTCCCCATGGGTGCATAATGTACAAATAAAATCACCCACCCAGATGACAAAGAGTAGGGGTTGGTCGTGGCGTGCCCTGGCTATGACCTCCTCTAACTTCAACATAACAGCTGTCTCATTATTGTCAAAGATGTTATAATACCAATTAATTAATAGCAGTGGTTCAGGAAACAAATTCAGCAACATCATCACTTGAAACCATGGTGTATCAGTTATCTTAGTAATTACAGGTTTACAAAGTTTTAACGAAATTGCTGTCATTAGACCACCTTTGGCCCTACCCGCTTGTGAAGGTACCGCTAGGGTATTGATAGCACAAAAGCCCTCAATGTTCTGAGTGGAACGGCTCCAAGTTTCCTGGAGGCACAAAATATCACAAACACCCACAAAATCTAACCATGCCTCATCCTCCAATCTAGGAGCAAGCCCCGCAATATTCCAAGAGATTAAACACACCCTTGTTTCACTTTGGTTCTTTATAGCTGACTCAAATATTACCTCTGAACTTTGCCCTAGGATAGTTAGGCTTGTGGCACTTTCAGTATTGGTACCAGCCTTCGGGGCTTGGGGGTTAGAAGCACGATCGTCACTCATGGGAACATTTCCCCATAAGTTATCGTTACGACTTTTTCCCTTCTCCCTCTGGCTGGACTCTCCTTCTGTCAGGTCATTAACAGGGGAAATTTGTAGTGGTCAGTCTTGCTCATCCATGCCCACAAGTGGGTCAAAGCGGTTTCTTAAGGGAATGTTATTTGGGAACCACCCCGCCACCTCCTGCGGGCAGCTAAACATGTTGGTATTAGGTGCCCCTTGCCACCAGATATGCTGGCTATACCCCTCAGGCCTGTTTGTTATCCGTCTGGTGTTCTGGACAATAGTCCATGGACCTTCCTTAGCTAGATGGTTTCTTGGAGGATAAAAAAAGCTAAGGGGTCTCAGGACTATTGTGAGATTAGCTTCATACGATGGACGTGCACATAAGTACTGTGCTGTATGAGGATCAGCAAAACTAACCACAATACAATCACCTGGCATGGACTTGGGGGTAGGTCCAATCCAAGGCACTCTTCGAACCATTAACACACTGCTTCTTTGTTGGACAGGAAGCTGTGTGTTGGAATTAAGCCAGTGAGTGACTTTATTTTTCAGGGAGTGGTGATTCTCCTGGGAATGCTGGCCCAACTCGGGGACACCGGCTAATATGATGACATAAGGTCCAACTTCTGGTGGAAGGTCAATAAAACCTCCACGAAAGTTGGGACGATTAGATGGCCGCTGAGAGTTATGGGTTTGCTTTATAGGGTGTTGTGAGGCAGCTCGTGGGTTTGGATTCTGCCTATGTGCTGGATTAGGCAAAGGACATAATTTTGGTGCAGCAGAACTAGGAGTTAATGCAGTCTGATTTATAACAGTAGTACGTGGCTTCGGTATTGGTTTGACTGTTGGCAAGGGGATAGCAAAGTTTTGGGGTATCTGTACGGGTAGTGGTAAGGGTGCTAGTTCATTTGGCTGAGGGGATGGTTCCCTTTCACGTGGATATTTAGCTTCCATTTCTTTTAGGCTCAAACTGGCCAGAGTAACTATGGTTCTATCCATTTCTAAGAGGTTATTCTCTATACGAGAAAGCCTCAATTCCAAAGGAGTAAGTAGTTGTTTTAACGTAACCCAGACCGTTTTGAGGAATTCTTCGTCTCCCCCTCTATCATTTGTTGATCCACACAACTGCCCCACTTGGTCGTTCGCTCCAATCGACTCAGGAGAGGCAACCAGGATGCTAGCATCCGCTGAAGTGTTTAAATTCGGAGCGGCTATTCCACCCAGAATACCTGGGTTAGTTTTCATACTGTAATCCTTTAACCCCAAAGATCCCAGTGCCCTTCTACTATTGAAAAACTGTGATCTGGCAATTTTCGCTTTTTTACGTGCATGTACGGCCCTGGCTATACATTTCTTTTTGTAAATTGCAGCTTTCCTAGTCCTACCTAAATTCATAGGTTGATTAATTTTAGGGGGATACAGGGTGCCTGACATGCCAGATAGTAGGACAGAATCCTTAGTTGGTTCCAATGGAATGGGTAAGGGGATCGAAGGGGGTATTAGGGGAGTAGGGGAAGGGGCTTGATGGATAGCAGCCGTGATCAACAAAGGCCTTGGACCTGCTATATGCTCGGGGGTACGTGCTAAAGCAATATTCCCCATGGAAGATTTTCTAGTACTAGCTAGATGCTCAGATAGCCTTCGTGCAGCTTCAAGATCCAGTGAGACCCTGTGCTGCATTTTGTTAATTTCCTCATCAATGGCTAAATTAGTTTTAACTAGAAAATCATCCAGTGTCCGATTAGAGTTACTCGCGGCCATGGGAGTTTTGCTCCGACTACCTCGTGAGCACATTATACAGATTAATAAAAGCACAATAAATAATTAAATATTTAAAAAATACCACCAATAAGAACTGTATAATGCACCAGCCAAGGAACGTGGCCCAGCCCAGTCCTCTTAGTCCTCGAACGGCCTCAAACGGCCCAGTCTTTGCCCTGTCTTCGCCCGGGCTGCGTCCCGCGCTGCGGGAGGTTTACTAAGTTAAAAAGGGGCGTGTAGGGCGGGGGGCGGGCCAGCAGGGAGAGCGGACCGTTAGCTGGTGATTGGTCTCGCAGGGACTCCTGGTTCCTGGAGTCCCTGCACGCTCGCAGCCCCGCTGGCGCCTCGCACCTCTTACCGCACAAGGCTTTGTGTCCAGCTGAAATGCCCCCTGCGTCTCTCCCCAGCGAAGCGGCACCCGCGGAGCGGGTGCGGCGAGATGTGGGTCCCGGTTAAGAAGAGAAAGGGAGTCGCTGTAGTCCCGGTTAAATGCCTCCGTGTAGAAATATGGCTCACAGGGGAACAGATTGGGACGTTGATTTTAAGCCTCAGCAGGGCGGGGGGCGGGCCAGCAGGGAGAGCGGACCGTTAGCTGGTGATTGGTCTCGCAGGGACTCCTGGTTCCTGGAGTCCCTGCACGCTCGCAGCCCCGCTGGCGCCTCGCACCTCTTACCGCACAAGGCTTTGTGTCCAGCTGAAATGCCCCCTGCGTCTCTCCCCAGCGAAGCGGCACCCGCGGAGCGGGTGCGGCGAGATGTGGGTCCCGGTTAAGAAGAGAAAGGGAGTCGCTGTAGTCCCGGTTAAATGCCTCCGTGTAGAAATATGGCTCACCCATTTGAAACGGGACGCTGCTTGGGTGTGCTCCCAGCACTCAAAGTCAAGCACTTGTTGGTAAGCAAAATAACAAAATCGTGTAGACCACTTATCATAAGACCTATTACACAGTTCTTCACGTTAAAATATCCAGTCTTTGCAAGAATGAGAAAATGAGGCTCAAGCATCACATGGACACACTACCAGGGACTTCCAAGTTTACATCGAAGTTGGAGTTTAAAAGCTAAAACGTGAAAGAAATCATGAAATAAACAATAGAACACTTAAATCAATTCCTACTGTGAATGGGTTCAGTTAGGTAATAAAGTACCTAGAGAAAAAAGTCCTTTACTGCAGTATCAAGGACAGAACAGGACTAAACAAGTCACCCAGTGACCTGGAGAATTAGACATCAGTGCAGGGATGGTAATGAATACTGAAACTGAAGAGAGGATTTGAGATTGGAGTTTTATGGCAAAGAATGGGAATCAAATTTAGTTTAGGAGAGTCTCCATGAGTCTGGTACAAAGCAGGTAGGGAAATGTCTTAAACCCTTTCAATTTGAACTGCTTGTCATTTCGGTGAGGTGTAGATAATTTGGTGCGAGTCTTACTGACTTTGGAAAAAACTATCACCATAAAAATAACTAGATTATAAGAGGCAGCAGTCTTAACTACTTGGTCAACTCTTCTGAGGTCCTGCTTGTGAACCAGCACCCTTCCTGACACTATACAGGCTATATCTGGCAGGAACATATGACAGAACATCCTCCTTTCAAGCCCCCAGACAGAAACCTCATATTTGCGGCTCTAGATTATCTACCACTAACTACAGAGAGCAGATATTTCTCAAATCTGCCTGGAGTGACATATAACAACTCATCCATTAAAAATGACAGGAGTTGTTATATGTTAAGTAATAATGAAAGGCATAATACCACATCTACAGTAAAAAGGGATGATATCCAATCATGCAATTTATAAATGCTCAAGTGCAGGTACAAAAAGCAGGTTCCAGTACATACTGTTTATTATAAATCTGAAAAGGGTGTAAACGCAAACCTTACATGTTGGGAGTTGGCATGACTGTAGGCATGCAATGTTACCAGTTGCAGACCACTTTTAAGTTTACCAGTTTATGAGCTTCAGGTCACACCAAGAGGTGGTAAAGAAGGAATACATTTCATAAATATCTGGGATTTGTCCATTACAATCTCATCTGAATTACATATTATTACAAAACAATAAAAACAAACTTCTTTTTACCACTTTCTTAGCCTTAAATTAATGTATGGCACATGCACATCTTACCTGTGATGGGGAAAATGGTAGTGCTTTCACTGGAGTGTTTTTTAGTGCAATATTGCCAGTATCACTGAATGAGCCATCATTCAATTCACTAACAGGGGAACGTCCAGGTCGCATTTTTCTTTTTTTCCTTAAAATCGTAGGTGGTGTGCTGAACTTGGCCATGATGGGGGATGTGGAAGGAATGATCTCACTCTCTTCTCTGCTTGAACAGTTTTTAACCTCTGCTACGAGGTTGCCATTAATTTGGCACTCTATAGCCTCCTCACCATGTTGAATCTGAATTAGCTTTATAGGTGTGTGCTGAGTCGGAGAAATTGCAGCATCTGATATTTCAAAGCTGGTGACATCACTCCATGCAACAGGATCCTATGTAGAAAAGCAGATTATGCATTACACCATAAGGCAGGCTAACAAATTACACATTTGTTGATGTTCGACAATTCTCATCTAGCATGATTTACATGTCTGGGTCTTATTCTACGTAGGCTGAACCCCAAGTAGGTTCCTCCTATTCCACAAACCAATGAAGGCCACATCAGCCCACTCACAATCAAGCAGAGCTGTGCAGAGACTATATGAAACCAATGATGCAGCAAATGTACAGTTTGTAACAACGTAAAATCAAGTAAAGAACAAGTTATTTACCTTTGATAAGGATCTTTCTGGTGGGTATTTTATCTAACAACAGATTCCTCACCTCGTAAATATTCCCCAGGCATCAGACTGGATTCAGAAACATTGAAGAAGTTCCTCTGCACGCCGGTGGGAGGCATTGTGTTTCTCCTCGCCAACATTGTTCCACTCCGGAAGTGATGAGCGAAGCCACAATAAAGCACTACCACTGTACACATATGTTAGTTGCTTTCTAGGCTGTCCAAACCGACAGACACAGAGCCCAACAGCAGATTGGCATGACCAGTGTGCCGATCTCTAGACTTGGGACCTTTTAAAATGGAAAAAAAGTCCAGTTCACAGAATAGAGTAGGTAGGAGAGTCGGCAAGGAATCTACAGTTCGAGTATCTACCAAAAAAATCACTACCGAAAGTAAGTAACTTGTTCTTCTGATCGATATTTCTAACTGCAGATTTCTCACCTTGTGAATCGATACCATAGTGTTACCTCCCAAATGTGGCAGGTATGTGAACTGGCTCAGACAAAAAGTCCTGCAGAACCAAGTGGGCAAAATGCTCCTCTCAATAGACCTGACTATCGAGGCAGTATTGCTTTCAGAATTGTATGTGCCGACCCCCACATAGCCATCTGACAAATGTCCAGGGCAGGCACTCCATGTGCTAATGCAGTGATTGCAGTTGTAGCTCTCGTGAAATGTGCCCATAGGCCTTCCAGAAGCTGCTTCTTCACCAACGCACAGAAGATCCTAATGCAGTAAAAAAAAATCCACTGAGAGGTATTCTGCTTTTCCACTGCTTTGCCTCCTATGCTCTGGAAAACTCTACAAAGAGTTTATCGCCCACACAATGTTCCCTGGTATGATCATCATGAAAACTCAGAGCCCTCATAGGGTCCAAATTATGGAGTCTCTTCTCTTCAGCGGGGTACAGTGGTGCATGAATTCTGGAAGGGTGATAGTCTACCCGACATGAACATGAAAAGATGTAACTACTTTCACAAAAGGGAAGCCTGTGGGACCACATCACCAACTGCTGTGGGAAGAAAGTAGTATAAGGAGGAATAACAGAAGAGGCCTGCAGTTTGCTCACATGTCTAGCTGATGTTATGGCAATGAGAAAGACAGTCTTCTGCATCGGACGTCTCAAGGGACAACTGTGCAGGGATTCAAGAAGGGTGCACATCAAAAAAGTGATGACTCCGATCAAGTTTCATTGAGGCATCCCAAAGGGATTTGGTGGAAATAAGTGTTACAAACCTTTTCAAACTTTCATCACAACAGAGGATTTGAATAAAGAAGGCTAAATCGGCAGAAAATCTGAAAGAGAGAATTAGTAGCCCTTAGGAGTGCCCAAAGCAAGTGTTCGCTGGGCTAGAGACAGGACAAACAACAACACTTCTGACTACTTTGCCTATTAGGGGTCAATTTGGGCTGCACCAATCCACAAATGTGTCCCAATGACTGGCATGTACCGATTTTATGGAGGAACACCTTGCAGTCAAGATTACTTCACCGATCTCAAGTGGCAGGATGAAGTAGGTCAAATGTCACTGCTCATTCTCAAAGCATGGAGATGCAAATTGAAAACTCGATACAATCCAGAGTACCCTGTCGCTTCAACAGAAGATCCTTCGAAAGCACCAGCTGGAGCGACACACAGGTGCTCATGCCCAGGAGTTTGGGTACAACACTCTTAGCCCAATCAGGTGCCCCTAGGATGACTTGAATCAGGTTGTTCCTGATATGCTTCAGAACTCAACTCACAACAGTGAGTGGTGGGAAGGCATACAGGAATACAGAGCTTCAGTCTAGATGGAAAGTCTCAGAGCTGCTTCAGAAACTCCAGTGCACAAAAGTGCTGACATTGCGCATTCTTAGTGGTGGCGTAAAGATCTAACCCGAGTGCTCTCCTTTGCTGGGAGACGCTCTGTGCCACCTGCAGGTACAGCTGCCATTCAGGATCGGCTAGGGGCAAGCGGCTGAGTTTGTCCGGCATGTAGGGAGAGGGCTCTGCCACTGACCCAATCGCAGTCGCGCAGCCATGACTGCGGACTCCTCTGAAAACTCGATACAATCTAACAGATTTCCTA
Source organism: Lissotriton helveticus (assembly GCF_964261635.1). Classification (NCBI taxonomy): domain Eukaryota; kingdom Metazoa; phylum Chordata; class Amphibia; order Caudata; family Salamandridae; genus Lissotriton; species Lissotriton helveticus. Next base: position 585,644,984 of record NC_136063.1, on the reverse strand, counting down.
GAGGCTGCACACACAGGGATTTGATGTCTCATTGCAGAGCCCCCATTTGCCACCCGATGTGTTTCCCTAGCAGGATGCAGGAGCAAAAAACGACAAGAGCCTCAGAGTTATCCGTACTGAGATCCAGGACCAAAGCTAATACATTGAGATCTCTGCCCGGGAATCCTGGTCTCTGCATTCTGGGGGAAAGACCCAAAACTGTATCATATCCATCCAAAATTGCTCAGGTGAAAGTTTTCAAAGTAGTCAAGTGTAACTTCGGCACATTGATAATGAACACTAAAGATTTTAGAAGGTTTGCTGTTTAGAGGTGGTTGACGACTGCCTGAGGTGAGCCCGACTTCAACAGTTGGTCATCGAGGTATGGGAAGACTGGTATTCCCAGGCTCTGCAGTTGGGCTGGGGCCACCACCATCACCTTTGTGAAGTTGCAAGGTGCATTAAATAGGCCGGAGGGGAGCACAGTGAACTGAAAGTGCTCCTTGCTTACCTGAAACTGCAGGTAACGTCTGTAGGGCTGCAGAACAGGGATGGGAAAATATGCGTTCTGCAATCTCGAATTACAAATGAAGTGAGGGTCTGGTCCGCTGTTCATTTCTGTATTGTGTTGAACTGATTATGGGATAACACCAATCGGTAGGACTTGTTTAAAACAGTGTGTGCACTCAGTGTACATTGTTACTGATTTGGAGGTTACAGTTTTTTGAGTAGGCGTAAGGCATGTTGCACCCTACAGGTGATGCAACATTTTGACCAAATAAGGTGTATTTGCGATTATTGTTTTTTTGTTTGTAGCACAAATTAAAATGATCTTGCATTTGCACATATACTTATCAAGACAAATATTTCTTCGGCTATATGACTGACGTGGTGAGTGGATTTCCTTTATTTTTTTCACATTTTACACTTCCTTTACTACCCTTCTAGCACATACCAATTGGCAAGGCCGTGTGTGTTGGGGAGAGGGGTGATTCTTGGATTTTATTTCACTTGGTGATGTAGAGGCAATTTGGAATATGTCAGAAATGGGTGTATTATTGAATGAACCCTTTTATGTAATTTGTGGATACTGGATTATGGTTTAATTGTTTTGATTTATCAAGCGGAAATATTTTATTGAGATTCATTTTCCACAAGTGTACTATTGGGTTCCCACCAGGGAGGATTGTTTGGTAAATTAGCATGTGGAGAATTTGGTGAAGGTTATCATAATGAATATTTTGGAATGTATGTATTGGGTTTGATAAGATAACTTAAAATTAGTTGTGTTCTGTGTGCCTTAAGCCGTGATGAAGTCGAAGGCATATAATGCCAGTACAAATAAACAAGTGTTGGCTAAAGACTTAAAGCACATAATTAAAAAGTCATAAGGTTGGACAATTTTGTTGCACACTATTAATTACAGTGTTCTCAAAGGTATTTTCAATAACAGCTATTATTGGTTATTGAAGGCTGTGTGTGGTGACCATCTTTTTTTTTAGAGCACCAAAGGTTGGATGAGATGCACACAGATGGACTTCTAATGTAACCGTGGGTGCGTGCCTGACATCAATACCCTGCCACCTAGTGATGTAAATGTAAATGTCCAGTATTTGTAAAGTGCGAACAATTACCCGAAGGTGTCAAGGCGCTGGGGGCCGTCGGGAAGATTAAGCGAGCTATTGCCCAGAGTAACATGGTGGTGGGCAGAGCCCTGCCGCCGGAGCCGGGGATAGAACCGTGATCCTCAGTGTCCAGCGTCAATCACCCTGGCCGCTGCGCCACACCTCTTTTAGTGATGCATAATTGGCAGAATAAAGAGGTTTTTAGATGGCAGCTGCAGGGAAAGAAACTGGTGTTTGGGCAGCTCATTGCTCCTAGGGGCCTGGACACGGTCAGTCTGCTCCTCGACCTTGAAAGGACTGGGAGGCCTGTTGCTGCTGAGATGCATATTGTTTCTGCCTATTCGGATAGCCCTTCCCGAAGCCTCGAAAAGGGCACTGCTCTTGTGTCAGCTGCTGAAGTGGCGAAGCTAAGCTCATAAAGCGGGCAGTGGCCTTTCTGTCTCTGAATCATTCAAGGGCTGAGTCCCTCGACACTGCAAAAAGCTTAGAGCTGTCAAAGGGCATGTCCATGAGGGACTGTTGTACGTCAGATAAGAAGACCATGGAGAGAATCCAGGTGTAGTGCCTAAGCAACAAGCTAGTACCCACAACCCTATCCAAGCAGTAGGTAGTGTCCAGAAGAGATATGATTGAGTATTTCGCAGCATCCTGTCCATCAACATGAGCTTCTGTAAGGTTGGACAGAGGTCCTCTGGTATAGCTGGACAGACATAGAGGTGTGGCGCCGCGGCCAGGGCGACTGACACTGGAATCTGGGGACCACGGTTCGATCCCCGGCTCCGGCGGCAGGTTAGCCCAGCACCATGTGACTCTGGGCAATAGCTCGCTTAATCTTCCCGACGGCCCCCAGCGCCTAGAGACCCTTACGGGTGATTGTGCGCTTTACAAATGTGGACTTTACATAGGATGGGAACTTCTGTCAACACATTTGTTTTAACTGCTTGAATGGATACGGAAAGGTCCGGCACCTCAGCCGTTCGTTGAATGACTTTCAAAAGAAGCAGACTCCTTAGTGTACATAGGCTTAACTGAGGAGAGGCCTATGCCTGGTGAAGTGCCCATACCACTGGCATTATGGAGGCCAATAAATAAGTTAGCATTTTCATCATATTGTTTTCATCGTCATTAAGAGTGAGAATGAGGTTCAGGTTGTTTACGGTGGCGTTGAGCATGGTGCCAACGTTTGAATTATGGGTGGCGCCGAGGCTGAAGCTGGCAGCATTGATCTAGAGGAAGGGATTGGTCTCCGTGGGGAATCAAGGGGCACAGTCTGTGCCGAGGAATGACTCGCAAACAGTAAAAATACTGGAGACCCCCACAGATATTGGGGCCTGAAGGTGCTCCAGAGGGATCCAGTATGGCACCAAAGATTTCTTAGTCATGGCCACCTGTAGCCGCTGAAGCTTTTGTAGCGACACGGTCTATTCAGGAAAATGCCAAAGCAAGATTAGTATCTAAATTGGATCTACATGGGGTGAGAACAACTACATGGCCTAGAGGTGCCAGGAATGATGCGTAACTCTGAGTGGCAAAACAAATGTTAAAATGTTTTAAATGTTTATTGTGTGACTTTAGAATTACCTGAGCCCATGACCTCGATGAAGATCCGCTATGGGAACAGCCTCAGTAGCTTTGCCGTGCTCTTGATGTCGACCAGGATGGCCGGGCCTTTGACCATGAAAGCTTTTTGAAATGGTGCAGTTCGGTGACTGTGAGGTTTCTCTCGCTGTCAGATGGCGTTCTTGTTCACCTTCGCGGGCAGCACAGACACAAGGCTGAGTTGTGTTTGAAGCAAAGGCACCATAAGCAGGGGTCATGGGTGTCAGTTACCATTATTTGTTGGGTGCAGTCACAGAATAGTGTAAACGTGTGGTTTTAGGGGATTAAACGGTCTGCACACTCAAGCAATTTAGTGGGAAAACATTTTCTGTCAGATATAACAGAAATCAAGCTGTGATCCGTGTAGGCGTGGAAAGAAAGGAACTGATGTCAGCATGCGGAGGTGGCACGGATTTAAGGGTCTTGATGTCATATCCGGGGCGAGACATACCCAATGCTGAGCCACACGACGGCACCTGTCAACACCCAAGGAAATTGCTATTAAAATTTCAGGATCTAGTTTGGTGCATGGGAAAAATTCACAAGGTGAGGAATCTGCAGCAAAAAGTCCCTATCAGAACAACTGTTATGCATAAAATCAGGAATACCAAGCACCACAAATAAAGACCCTTGGGTCAGCATATAAAATCTAGGTCAGATCGCCAAGGACAATAACAGCATACGTCAACGCTTTCAAAGGCAGCAAGAGGTGATGTACAAATTGCGACATCTGTTTCCCTACAACTTTTCACGAAGGGGCAGGGAGTGGGGGACTAAATCCCTATAGGAAAACTGTGACACCTTTGGATAGAGATTAGACTGGGCACTTCCAAACCAAACCTGGAGCAAAAATCAGGAAAAGGTGTAAAATCCTCACAGAGGATCACAATAGGCAAAAGTAACAAGACCCAGATGAGCAGCAATAACTGCAAGCAAAAGAGATGCAATCCAGCACTTGAAGAAAGTCAGCAAAGCAGAGCAACATGAGATGGCATTCAGTGAAGGAGTACCTTACTGGAATCTAAGGCAGTTAAGTATTCAGGGTAGAGAGGAAAAGCGAAGGCATAATGAACAAGTTACTTACCTTCGGTAGCGATATATCTGTAAGAAACATTAGTTAGTTATAGATTCATTACCTTAGAATTACCCCTATGCGCAGAAAGGATCCGCAAAGTTTTTTCATCAGCAGTACCTCTGCACGTCGGAAGGTGGCATCGGTCAGCTCCGCGTCAGTCGTTGGAGTCGTGGTTGCCGGGATGACGTTGCGGTAGCTATTTAGATGCCGCACTCGCGCGCTGACGTCAGTTCTGTACACGATTTTCTGCACCAAAAACGCAGAGCCGTGCAAGACACTGATCACTGGTGCACAAAACTAGAGCCCTGAAAAGGACATCCTTAACCCTTGAAATAAGTTCGCAGAGCAGGGAGGATGGGTGGGGCGGTAAGGAATCTATAACTAATTAATGTTTCTTACAGAAATATTGTTACCGAAGGTAAGTAACTTGTTCATCTGAAAGAAACACGTTAGTTTTAGATTCCTTACCTTAGAATAGATACCCAGCAATACCAACCCCAGTCCTGGAGTCCTGGAGTCCTGGATAACAGAACGACCAAAGAAGCTATCTCTCCGGACTTGATTGTTAAGGCAGAAGTGTTTGGTAAAGGTGTGCAACAAAGCCCACGTAGCTGCCTGACAGAGGAACTCCACGTCCCAAGGCAGTAGTTGCTGCCGTCGCCCTGGTGGAATGGGTGCGCAGCCCCACTGGTGGCTCCTTCTTTGCCAGAGAATAACAGGCTTTGATACACAAAATGACCCATCTGGAGATAGTCCGCTTGTGTACGACCAGACCTTTTTTGGCACCCACGTAGCCAACAAAGAGCTGGTCATCCACCCGGTACTGTTTTGTGTGATCCAGGTAAAAGAAAACTGCGCGTTTTGGGTCCAGACGGTATAGCCTCTCCTCCTCTTTCGAAAGATGAAGGCGGCGGAAAGAAGGTGGGCAAAGTGATGGTCTGCCCGATGTGAAAGGCAGTGACAACCTAGGGCAGGAAGGATAGACGACTCCATCGAAACCACCTTGTCTGGATGGTCAGACAGGAAAGGAGGCTTGGAGGAAAGGGCCTGGAGTTCACTCACCCACCTGGCAGATGTAATGGCTACCAGGAAATCAGTTTTAAGCGTCAGAAGCCTTAAAGGACAGTTGTGAAGCGGCTCAAAGGAAGCGCACATTAAAAAAGTTAAGACTATAGCACTCCCACACCTTGAATTGTATTATTGGGCAGCACACCTTAAGGTGATTAACCACTGGATACACATAGCACAAGATGACCCCGCATACCTAGCTGATAGGAGGCAACTAGGCATAAACACCCTGCTAGCACCGCTTTATAATAAAGGTCTGTTAACAAAATTGAGAGGCCCGACCAAACATACGGTCTCTATATGGCATAAAGCCCAGAGGCGACTAGCATGGGAGGGAGTAATTACCAAGCTCACACCATTATGGGATACCAAGGCCCTAGGCACTCTACGACGCAGTAAGGGGTTTGACCGGTGGGACGACATTGGGATCTCTACGGTAGGAGATCTGTGGACGAGAGATGGGGTGATCACATTTGAGGCCCTGAGGGAACAGTACGAAATGGGAACAACTGAAACGTATAGATATGTACAAATCAGACATGCACTCCTATCGGTACTAGAACCAGGCACAACGATCCCAGAATCGGCTCCGTTAGAGGACCGGTTGCTTACAGACTACATGGAAGCGAGTGCTACCTCCCTCACCTACCGTAAACTGTTAAATAACCTACCGGACCCACTGGTAAGATTGAAAGAACGCTGGGAAGACGAGATCGGGGAAATGGATGAGGCAAACTGGAATGCAGCCTTGGCTTCACCCAGGGAGGCGGGTATATCCACACGTTTTAGATTAGTGCAGTATAAAATACTACACAGGGTCTACTATACCCGCACAACACTACACAGAATCCAGAGGGCCGAGCACCCATACTGTCTGAGGAACTGTGGGGAGGAAGGTACGCTGTTCCACACGTTGTGGTCCTGTCCCTATATTCAGGACTATTGGAGGCGTGTGTCACGCACGGTGGGCCAGACCTTGCAAAACACGTTCACACCTGCACCCCGGGTTTGCCTACTGAATGTGTGGGACCCGACGGACCTGACACCGCATGGGAGGAGATGGGTGATAATTGGTATGATGCTGGCTAAACGTGACATAGCAATGAACTGGGGGGCGAGCAACACCCCGACCCTGACCCAATGGTGTAGAAACATGGATATGTTAATGATGACTGAAAGAGCAGTTTATCAACAGAGGAATAACCCACGTAAATGGAATAAGATATGGTCTCCATGGAATGTATATAGGGGGGAGATCTGTGAGCCACTACCTGAAGATGAAGACATGGATAGTGAAGAGGAGGATGAGGGACTAGAATAAGAGGGAGGAGTGAGGGGTGGGGGGGGACATGTGGGACGGCGGGAGGCAGGAGCCTCATGAATGTATATGTTGATAACTCCATAGTTGAGACAAAAATTGCACAATGCTTTGGAAACTCATACTCGCGCAAATGTCATAATCAACGTATTGCCAATAGTAAAGTGTTGTGACCCTTTGGTTTGTAGTTATAAAAATGAAAAATGTTAATTTGAAAATTTGCATAATTGACTGTTTGCGGCTGAATGTTGAAGCCACACGGTCGAAAAGTAACTGAAGTATACATGACCTGTTTAAGCAACAATAAAAACAATTAAAAAAAAAAAAAAAGTTAAGACTAGATTCAAGTCCCACTGAGGCATAATGAAGGGAATAGAAGGATAGATTAACAACCGGGGACTTGAAAAGAGAAGACTGATCTGGAAGCCGAAGGAAGGCAGAGATGGCCGAAAGACAGCCTTTGATAGTGTCCAGAGCAGAACCCTGTTGAGCTAAAGAAAGAAGGAACAAGAGACTTCAGAAAGAGGGGCAGAAAGGTATCCACAGCCTTTGCTGTGGACAATGTGACAAACTTGTTCCACCGGCAGGCGTATACCGTTTTAGTGGAGGGAGGCCTGGCTGGCAAGATTACATCGCAGGTCAAAAGACGGCAACTGCCACAGCTCAATCTCCACGCAAGGAGGTGGAGGCTGGACAGGTTCAAGTGGAGGACCGTCCCCTTCTGCTGCGACAGAAGATCCTCCCGAAGAGGCAGTCTGATTGGAGGCCATTTTGAGCAGCCCGGGATACCAGACTCTTCATGCCCAATCCGGAGCCACAAGAACGACTTGGGCCCGGTCTCGACTGATCTTCTTCAGCACTCTGGGCAGTAGTGGTATAGGCGGAAAGGCGTACAACAGACCGCAACTCCACTCACGGCGAAAAGCGTCGCCCAGCAAGTGCCGCGTTGGAAATTCCAACAAGCAGAATTGCTGACATGTCGCGTTCTCTTCGGTGGCGAATAGATCTAACCAAGGCTCTCCCCACTGCCGAAAGAGACCTTGCACCACCTCCGAGTGAAGATGCCATTCGTGATCCCTCATGCACCTGCGGCTGAGTTCGTCCGCCCTGGCGTTCAGAGAACCTGCCAGGTGTTGAACCACCAGGGATATGCCCTGATGTTCCAGCCATGTCCGGAGGTGCAGGGCCTCCTGACATAGGGTCCACGACATCACCCCACCCTGTTTGTTGCAGGAACCACATGGAGGTGAAGTTGTCCGCGAACACCTGCACTATGCTTCCCCGGACAGAGGGAAGGAATGCTTTCAGTGCATGACGGATCGCCCGAAGGTTGATGTGGAGCTCGGACTCCGCCAGAGACCAGAGACCTCTGATCTGCATCTCGCCCAAGTGGCCGCCCCATCCTAGAAGGGACGCGTCTTCACCACTGTGTGTTACGGTTGGGGAAGGGAGAGGGATCTGCCGTTGACCCAATCCTGGTTCGTGAGCTACCACTGCATTTGTTGTGCAGTGGCCTCCGAGATCTAGATGCAATCGGACAAATTCCCCATATGCTGCGCCCACTGGAACTTCAGGTACCATTGCGGAGCCCGCATATGCCACCTGGAATAATCGACCAGCAGGATGCAGGAGGCCATGAGGCCCAGGAGCCTAAGGGTCATCCTGACTGAAACCCGGGATAGAGGCTGAAAGATCGCAATCATAGCCCGAATATCCAGGACTCGCTGTTTGGGAGGACAGACCCGAAACCGTGTCACGTCCAGAACCGCTCCGATGAAGAGGAGCTTCTGAGAGGGAATCATGTGTGACTTTGTGGCACAATGATGGAGAACCCTAGCGAATGCAGGAGGTCTGCCATAGTCTGGAGGTGGGGGAAGACTGCTTGGGGCGAGCCCGCCTTCAACAACTAGTCGTCGAGATAGGGGGAAGACTGAAACCCCTGATTGGCGTAGATGAGCTGCGTCCACCACCATCACTTTTGTGGAAACCAGTGGGGCACTGGTAAGGCCAAAGGGGAGCACAGTAAACTGAAAATGCTGGTGGCTTAACGTGAACTGCAGGTAACGCCGGTGGGCTGGCAGGACAGGTATGTGAAAATAAGCATCCTGCAAGTCCAACGCTACCATCCAGTCTTGCGGGTTGAGGGCAGACAAGACCTGAGCAAGTGTCAACATCTTGAACTTCTCCTTTCGGAGGAAGCGGTTGACATTCCTGAGATCCAAGATAGGACGCAGGCCACTGTCCTTCTTGGGAACCAGAAAGTTGTCGGAGTAACAACCACAACCTAGTTCTGGGACAGGAACGCGCTTGATGGCTCCCTTGGCCAAGAGAGACGTAACTTCTTGCTGGAGAAGGGCCAGGTGATCCTCCAACATGCAGTGGTATTGCGGTGGGGTAGCCTCGAAGGGGAGGGAGTAGCCCCTTCGAACTATCTGCAAAACCCACCTATCCGACATGATGGTGCGGCAGTGGGGGATGTGATGGCGATTCCTGCCACCCACTGGCATTTGATGGGCCTGAAAACTCGGCCTAGGAAGGTTTAGAGGCTGCTGCAGAGGGGCGGGGGGCAGGGGGGGGTCGGAGTTGGTGACTGGCCTGCCAGCTGGACCCCCGGAACCATGCCGGTTGTTCCCAGATCCCGGGCAGCAGGAAGGTTGGGTAACTTGCTGCGGCCTGTGGCCCTCGGAGGGACGGAGCGGGTCACGCCTTCCGTACAAAAGGGGCGAAAACCGTACTGAGTGGAGCAGCTGAAGAGGCCCAAGAACTTGGCCGTAGCACGTGAGTCCTGGAAACGCTCTAAAGCGTTGTCAGCTTTGTCGCCAAAAAGGCAACTGCCATCAAAGGGCATGTGCATGAGTGTATTCTTAACATCCCCAGAAAAGCCAGGGGATCTCATCTAGGCGTAGCGTCTAAGAGCTACCGACGTAGAAATCGTTCTACCCACAGAGTCGGCAGTATCCAGTCTACAACGGATGGCAAACTTGGCCGCAACCCTCACGGCAGCAACAGCCTGGGGGGCCTACTCCGGACACTAAGGTAGCACCACAGAGTGGGAATAACGGCCCAATAGACATACAGCGTTTACTGACCGCAGTCCCAAGCTGGCGGAAGAGAAAATCTTCTCCCCAAGAGGATCCAGCTTCTTGGATTCCCTTTCTGGTGGGGCAGTAGGGAATGCGCTTTTGGAAGTAGAGGCTTGGACCACCAAGCTCTCAGAGGTGGGGTGTTGGGAAAGGAAAGTGGGGTGGCCCGGGGCCCGGCGGTGGCGTCGGGCAAACATCCTATCCACGGGAGCCCCCGTGTTGGGCCTGGACCAAGTGCCCAAAAGGATGTCAGTAAGGGCCTAGTTGAACGGAAGCAGAGGCTCCGAGGAGCTCGCCGCCGGCTGAAGCACCTCTGCCAGGAGGTTAGTCCTGACTGCCACAGTAGGGAGTTCGAAGTCAAGAGCCTCGGCTGCCCTACGCAGCCCCACTGGGTACGAAGCTCCCTCCTCCGTAGCCACAGTAGGAGGAGACAACATGCCATGGTCAGGGGAGGTATCCACACCACTGGCATCCCACAGTTCCTCTCTCCAGTCCTGTTCAGATTCTACCTGATCACCTAAAAGGTCTCGTGACCCCTCCCAGTCCTCCTCATCCTCTGGGTGCCAATCTGGCTAAAAAGGGACCCCAGGAGTGAACAGGGGCACAAAAACCCCTCTCTGTGCCGGATGCGGCATCGGGCGATGTCAGTCCGGCTCGGGGTCCACGTCGGGATGGAGGCCAGGGTCGACACCGGCCGGGGGAGTGACCGGTGTCGCATGCAGCAATGGAGCAGGAGGAAGGGGCGCTGGTGGAGATGTAATGAGGTCAACCGGCGCTGATCCGGATCCAGACCCAATCCAAGGGGGCCCTGTGGCGCAGGGGCTGGAGCCGTCGGCTGAGCAGGCCTAGGGACCCCAACCGGTTCCACAGGGCCTGAAGGCGGGCCGGCGGGTCCGGGCCACCCAAAGATGGCATGCATTGCCTCGTAGAACGTACGAAGCTGGGCGGGAGTCGCTACGGGCCCTGGAAAGGGAGGGAAACACGGAGTTGACTCTTTGGGCTCCGCACACAGAGCCTGCGGGAGGGGCAACACCCGCATCCCTCGTCGGATCGGCCGACCGACGAGGAGAAGTCTAAGAGCGATGATGCTTCTTCAACTTCTTCTTATGCGTCGACTTATTCGACCCTGAGTGCGAAGACTCCGATGACTTGGACCAATGGTGGTAGCTCCGCGACCGGTCCCTCGACCTCCCTCGCGACCTTGAACGGCGCGGAGCCGACTTGCAGCGCTCAAGCAGGTTTCGGGACCTCTCCTGCAAAGCCTTCGGCGCCATCGACCGGCAGTCGGCGCATGATTTGGGGTCGTGGTCGCGCTCCAGGCAAAAGAGGCACACACGGTGCAGATCCGTCACCAACATCAGTCATTTCAGGAACCACATGTTTTGAAGCCGGGCATCCTTCGTGCACCAGGAGTTGAAGACTCATAAAAAAAGTCGACAAAAGTTGAGAAAAAAAAAAGTCAGTCAAAAAGTGACTGGAGGTACCAGTCTTCCCAGATCTGCGCTGGCTGGCACGGAAAAAGAAAGAACCGACGTCAGTGCACGAGGGCGGCGTCTAAGTAGCTGCGCAATGTCATCTCGGCGACACGACGGACGCGGAGCTGACCGACGCCACTTTCCGACGCGCAGAGGTACTGCTGACGAAAAAACTTTCCGGATCCAGTCAGACGCCTGGGGGTAATTCTAAGGTATGGTAAGGAATCTATAACTAACGTGTTTCTTTCAGATTCTTTTGTTGCTGGAAGGTGGAATACACCATGTGGGTGTGATCAAGCAAAACCGTGAACTCATTTGGAAGTTGTAAGAGGTGTGCAAAGAGGGTCTGGATATGTGATACAAGATTCGCTGGCAATATGGTGGCAGCCAGACCACGAATCGGAAAATCTTTGCGTCAAGGATGGTTTTCCAGGTCATCTATCCTATCTTGCAATGTTAGCTGCCCCTCTCTCTAACTTTCTGATTCGAGTCATCCTGTCGATACTATCAAGTATATTTTCTGCCACCGTCGTCTCCACCATGTTACAGTGAGTGTCTGTCTGGGGCAATGACTGGTCAATGTCAGATACGGCTCTAAAGAAATCTTGATGAAGAGATGTGAGATCTTTGCAGAACTCACCAAGGAGTAATCTGATGTCTTCTTTAGTTGCGAGAGCATGTGAATCTGAACCGTCATTTAGGGCCGCGGACTGAATCGGAGAGTCACTATCTGGCCCTCTGAGGGAGTCAGGCTTTTAAAGCATGTCGCGAATAGAGGAGGAGAACTGAGTTTTGGTCTTCTGTGTCACCATGCTCATGCCAATAAGACCAAGACTTGTCTGTGTCTTACAGCGAGAGTAATTAAGTACCTCCGCCCAAACGGATCAATGATGCACCAGCAACACCAAGGGAAGAGCACGCACAATGCTAAGCTTCTGTATGTTTCACATTGCATAGGTAACAGCCAAGGATCAGCCCGGTTACATATACTGCCTTAATCTATCCGCTTGTATGCCACCAGTAATACACTAGGCCCTCAATGGAGGAGTTCAGTTTAGAAGACCTGCCTGGACCAATTGAGCTATGAGAATGATGTAGCACTGTTCCTGTTTTATCTTGACAATGGTTCGCGGAACAAGGGAAAATGATGGAATGGCATGTGCAAATGTTCCACTCCATATTATTGAAAATGCATTTCCATTCTGGTTCCAGGTTGCCAGTGCCTGCTGGTGATGAATTAGCATTTTGTGTTCAATTTGGTTTCAAAGAATACGAGTTTTGTTTTCCTTCTGTTATGGAACTTTATTTCCAGCACTGGTGGACTCAAGGTAGCATTTGTGGTATTCTCCAGCTAATCTGCTGAGTGATTCCGCTCACTTGTTTGCTGCTCGAGGTAGGTTTTCTGCCTTCAGACAATTGAATAATTCCACACTGGTGGAGATGGAAGTTTTGATTTTCTCTCTGGTCTGGCTTTTGAAAAGTCAGCCATCTAGGTACAGAAATATACGCTGTCCTCAATATCTGAGCTGTGCAGCTTATTGGGTTAGACATTTTCTAAAGGTGTAGGATGCCGATTTCAGACTGATGGAGAGAACTCAAAACAAGTGGCGGCAAGTAGCTACCTGGAAGTGGGAGTACTTTTGATGTTTGGGATGTGTCTCAATTTTGAGATGCACATACCGGCGATTCAACGAAGTTATGTACTTTCCCCCCTGAAGCAGCTGAAGTAAGTCTAGGAGTGTTACCATACAAAATGATTGTTTTCTGAGGAATTTGCATAAGTGCCGTAGAAACAAAATGGGCCTCCATTAACCAGATATCTTATTAATGAGGAAGAATCTAGAGTAAAAAGTCTTGTTTAACTGGGATTTGGGTAGGAGCATGAAGTTCCCTTTCTATTCCAAGGACTGTATTTCTGCTTGAACTTCAGGAAGGTGATAATGGTTCTCCTATCTGGACAGTGTTAACAGTGATCTTTGTACAATCTTCAGGGTGTGTTTATAACAATTAAGTCAAGAATCAATTAGTCCAAGATCACAGAAGACTACTCTGGTAGGAAGGCAGCAATTCTCCCACTGATACAGGAAAGATGGTGTAAGAGGTATCCAGTGCTGCTAAGGAGTCATTTCCATCTGGAGTCCCATGCTTTATATTGACTGTCTGATCTCTTCTAGGTGTGGGAAGAAAAATTGCCTCTGTGATCTGGGTGTGCTCGGGGCTTGCTGAGGAGGGTTTTCTGAACTTCTGTGTAAGAGTGTTGCTAATGTGGGTAAAGGTGATAGTAGCTTCAGAAAGATTGGTAGCTACAACCTATAGAACCCCGAAGGGTTGCTGGCTGCAGTCTTATAAACAATCTACACACTTAGCAGTGTCCGTCTCTGACTTGCTGTGTTGATGGGTGTCATTTGTGCAGAGGCTGAAAAGCGATTCAGACACTCAGGTTGATCATCATCCTCTTGCCCTTTGCCCTTTAGGTCCCCGTAAGGTTCCTTACACTTTTGGCTCAGTGTCAACGAGATTAGAAGGTAGCATGTGAGGTACTGTACTTGGAAAGGAACAGGACAACTGGAGTACCGAGAATTAGCCGAAAGGTGATGAGAGGCACGGCAAGGACTGGTGAAAGAACTGCATCTGCGGACGCTGTGCTTTATTGATGGAGGTGCAGTCCACAACAGAGCCGTCATCAAATATTTGCCTTTCACCATTACATTCATTATGAACAGGCCAGACTTGGCCACAGAAGACATATGCACTGATGAGGAGGTCTTTGACAAGGTTGTTGACAGTGCGGTCGCAGGTGAATTACTCCTCAACTCTGTTTTTAGTAGGAAATCACATAAAGAGTCCTTTACCTCAGGCTTTTTGGAAGTCTGCGTATCTGGTCTTTTGGGCTGTTTGAACATAATCTAACTTGCTTCTTTCTGACCTCGCTCCCTTTATGGAGTTCTTTTGAAGATATGGAGGCCAAAGGGTAACTCCTATTCTACTCATCCGCAGAGGAAGCAGCTTCTTCACTCTACAAATGGTAGAGGATTCTTTTTTCTCAATCTTGAGCAGCTGCAATGGGGAATATTCTAGAGATCTTGAATGCCAGAGTTTCACACTCAGGACAGACAAACTAAATGTAAGTCCTCTCGGTAGGGACATGCTATGCCTCAGGGTAGAAATCTGACAATGGAGAATGAGAAGGAAAAACAAGACCGCTAACTGGTGGTAGGTCATACCTTTCCAGGTCAGAAATGGCAGCACAAATATCTAAACCCTTCAGCTACCCAGGCACCTACCTAGCAAAGAATTATGCAGCAGTTTGTCTTTTCTGCTGCTGATTAGGTCATGGTCTTGGTCCCTCCACCTTTGTTATTTTGTCTCTCTTCAGTTCGCTCAAGTTCACAGGTTAGCTATTCAGTACCTATGTCTTCTTTTTCTGTGTTTGCGGTCCAATCAAGCTCTGGGTTGCCACTCCGTAGTGTCCTGGGGTTTCTGCCAACTCCTAGTTGGTGCGACGGCTCATCATAGCATCACCCGCCTTGAATTTGGTAAGGTGCCTAAATTTCCATTCCATTGAGGTGTCACTGTTTCTTGTCTCTCATCTTAACCTTGGCCTCCCTTTTCCCGCCCCTCATTCTTAAGACTCTGTGCCAGAACATCTTGTGACAGAACTGGCTCACACTAACAACCGGCTTCTGTGTCTCTTTCCCTTCACCCTGGTTACCTTGATTCTCTATAGGTCGCCACATAAAAGTTGAACATAGATCTCTCTGAGAATGTATTACAGGTTACAGCACGGGCTACCAATGGTTAATGGTGTAGATCTGCAACCAACTAACTAACTACACAGTTAAGCTTCCCTTAACTAGCATCATCATGCCAATCTCTCCACACCGATTGTTAGCTCTGCCAGGGATCCAGTAATGTTTCAATATTTTCTGTCTCAATGCCAATTTCAATTCTTGACAGTGTACTAATGATAAAGGTAAGGCAGGCTTGAGCATCTCATATTTAACAAAGGACGTTCTGACCACGGCCAAGCCACTCATTGTCATTCAAAGCCACTCGTTATCCAATTGCAGCAAATTCTTGACCAAGTGCAAGATTCTTTTTGGAAATAAACAGACCAAGGAGACAGTGCATAAAGGACTCCTCTTGCTAAGACAAGGATCTTACTAGCTATTTCCAGCAGCTAGTAGCAGAACAGACCTGGAAGGATGAGGCAGCAGCCGCTCCATTTCAGCAAGGGACAACAAGAAGAATTACATTTGGACTTATCGATAGGAGTGAACTGCCACACAACTATGACTGACATGATTGTTTTTAAGTTACAAAATGATGCACAACAGAAAGCAGAAAGATCAGAGAGAAGATGTCAATAGCAGATAAAATGGAGTCCTTCCTCACCTATTGCACCAATGCCTACTTCCCGTGAGACTAACCAATACAAATAAAGAGGTATCAAAGGAATGCATGCATCTGAAGAAAAGAAGAGAAGTCGGGAAAAGGACTCTATTTGTTTTGTGGGCAAGGAGGTCATTTTGTTCAACAGTGCCCACAGAGGCTGGGAAACAATGTGGTTCATCCCTAAAAAGCAAATGGAGGACAAACAGGTACACCATTTTAAAGATAGTTGCCTCTAACTCAACTCCGACAAGACTTAAGTACTGATTTTAGGGAAGAACATCTCCGTATGGGACCACAGCTAGTGGCCTGCAGAACTCGGACCTACACCCACACAGACCAACCATGCACACAACCTCCGCATCATCCTCGACAGCCAACTGACCATGAAACGACAAGTCAATGCATTTACCTCCTCCTGCTTCCACACACTTCGCATGCTCTGCCGAATCTCCAGATGGTTCTTAACCAACAGAAGAATAGATCGTCCCTCAGGCCCTCATCACCAGCTGCCTCGACTACGGCAACACATTCTACACCGGCATCTCCACCCAGCTCCTAAGAAGACTCCAGATCATACAGAACACCGCAGCCAGACTCATCCAGGACATCCCCAAATAAACCAATATTGCCCCCCACCTGAGAGACCTCCACTGGCTCCCCATCCAGCTCAAGCTCCTAATGCACGCCCTCAAAGCCCTCCATAACCTCATCAACCTATGCCTACATCACCATCGACTGAACTTGAACCAACCCCCCCAGATACCTATGATCCTCTTCACTCTTCCTTTCGCACACACCCCACATCGTTGCAGCGGTGGCCGCTCCATGCTACATCGTTGCCAAGACCTGGAACGGCCTGCCCCTCCAGCTCCTCACAGTCTCCTCGCTGGCAGACCTCAGAAAGAGACTCAAGACGTGGCTCGTTTATGGAGACACAGCGCCCAGATACCCCTAAGGGTGATAGTGTTGCACTTTACAAATGAGTTTGACTAGACGATTGAACGAAGAAACAGATTCCCATTTCAGATAATAAAAAAAACTGCAACCAGATAAAATACAAGGAACCAATGGAGGACCTTTCACATCGAGCAAGGTTAAGTAGAAGGCTTTGCCATTACAGATGGAAGAGATTCAGTTGGATGCTCCAATATTTCAAGCTGCACTAAACATTATGAATACAAATACGCATCCCCAGGATAGACTGATGTTAACCATCTTTGACCTTCTCTGCAGCGTACTGTCAGGAGAAATGTTACTTAAAAATAATCAAAGAACCGTCATATGTACCACAAGGAGCAAGAAGGAGCCACGGAAGATGATTGCATTTCTGCTGCTTAAAGAGATTTTTTAACGTATTTAATAAGATGGGGCAAATACATTACTTCCCTATAGGGAGTATGGCTGAAGGACTGAACTATTTCTGGATGAAGCTATCTCACATGGGAGAATGTATTTCTTGACTTTAAATGAGGATGTTTTACAAAAGCATCTGAAAAGAAAACCTGGAGAAGGGGTCTATGCGGTATTCCACGTAGTCGACAGGAGCCCTAATAATCTACATTTCTAAGGCAAATACAGAGTACCAGTCCGATATCGAATATTGAGAACTGAAAAAAGTTATGATTCACAATCGATACCCCCTTCTACTCATCTCCAACTTATTATACCAGATGAAGGCAGCAAAGATCTTTCTCAACTTGCAGTGGGCAAACTATTTGGTGAGGTTCTGAAAAGGATAAGAGTGGAAGACAGCAATAAATATACAGTAGAGAACATTTATTTGGTAAGGCACTCCAGCCAATAAAATGCTCCAGCAACATTCCAGCATTTTGTGAATGACACCTTCCGAGATCTAATGAATACATTCATGATTATTTACATGGATGATATTTTTAGACAACCTGAAGAAATAAGTCTGACAAGTACTAAAAAGACAACATTGCCTATATTCAAAAGCCAACAAATGCAGGTTTGCAGTTACGAAAATATACTTCCTTAGATTTCATATCTCCGGAGAGAGAATTGGAATGGGTTCAGAAAAGGTGAAAGCCAACATCAAATGGCCCAATCCATCAAACATTAGGGAGATACAAAGATTTATAGGATTTGCTAACTTATGTAGGAATTTCTCAACAATAATTTCACTATTTATTCAACTTCTCAAGGAGAGACAACCATTTCATGGGGGTTGAAAGCAAAAATTGGTCATTCAGTTGTTAAATGCCGCCTTCACGTCTGCACCCTTTTTCCAGTTCTTGTTGAGGTGGTCAATTCATCATATGCTATTGGAGCAGTGTATGATGTTGTTACGCATGTTACGCAAAGTTCTGCCCCTTCTCCCCGCTCAAGCCAGGCCGGAAGTAGTCCGTGGGACCATACTAAGTCGACTCGACTATTGCAACGGGCTTCTTCTGGAGGCTCCAAAAACCTGCTGGGGAGGTTGCAACGGGTGCAGAACATGGCTGCCAAGCTGGCTCTCTCCCGCCCTAGGTCCAGCTCTTCCACTCTTGCTCTACGAGACCTACACTGGCTCCCGGTAGGTTTGCGGGTACAATTTAAAGCGGCATGCTTGGTGTTTAAACGGTACACCTTTTGGGCCCCATTCCTTTGCAAAACATGTTCGCGTGGTACTCGGCTCCACGGCTCCTTCGTTCTTCATCGGCTCACCTCCTGGTGGTTCCAAGGTTTCATAGAGTGAGGATGGGTGGTCGCTCCTTTAGCGTGGCAGCGGCCAAACTGTGGAACTCCCTCCCACTTTCTCTGAGGAGCTACAAGGACTATCTTCCGTTTAGGAAAGCATTAAAAACGTACTTATTCCCATAATCGGCCTGAGCGGTTAAAGTGCACGGTTCCTTGATCAAAGCGCCAGGATGCCCTTTGGGTGACAGGTTTTGCGCTCTATAAATATATTAAATAAATAAATAAATAAATTATCACAAACCCCAAGCAAGAGGCTTGGTCTCTTGTTGCATTTTATTAAAAAATCTTATCCAGTTCAGATTGCAACTATACCATCTACAATCTAGACCTCTAATCATCAAAGAAGCCTTTGGACACTCAAGGCACTAATTAGATGCTCGTAAGATTTCAGTGTGGACCGACCATAAGAATTTTTTGTACTTAACCTTCAATAAATATATCAACACAAGACATGCTTGCTGGTCACGATTAGATCATCTGACCTACATACAGGGTAATTGACATGGCTATCCTGACCTGTGGAGAAGGCAGAGGTAGAGAATGAAGCTTCAAGTATGCCAGTACTCACTACTCCTTCAACACACTGTTTCTTCTTTTTTACAAACGTTTGCTAGGGTCAAGAAAATAGGGATCAAGAGTAACTGATACAAAGGGAATCCAGTAACAGAAAGTAGAAGAACTTTATTTACATTTATTCCAGAGGAAATACTCTAACAGCAAGTATTATAATGGCGCATTAACATTTGGTAGCAAGACATCCTGGGAGAAGGAAAACCAAGGAATTAACCCACTACATCTGGAGGTCAAGAGTGACCAAGACTCAACAACTACATTAGTGCCATTTGTTGCTCATACCAAAAGTCTTTATAGGGTTGTTACAACTTCTGCCCTCTCGTCAGCAACCAAGGCTCATAATTTCATGCAAGTAGTGCTGGATTAGTTTGGCAAACTAGGTAATATTTTAACCCTTTAAATAATTGCCAACAGCTACTGAATTGGTATACATTTTCCTTGGAAACATCTTCCGTCTGAATGGATTGCTAGGGAACATTGTCATGCCTACAGACTACCAATTTGTGGCTACATTTTAGAGGAAACCGATGAAGAAAGAAGGAGGAGTATATTACAAGTCCACCAGTCACTATTCACAGATGAGTGGTTAGACTGGGAGACCGATCCAATCTTTAGAACAATATTTTAGTTGTTTCCTCCTGAATTATTTTACAAAATGGAACAAATGGATTCCTTTGGTGAAGTTTGCATACAAAATTCAGTGCACAGTTTCATTAGTACTATGTCTTTCTTCTACAACTAGGTGATCAATAAATTCCATAGATCTGGTTATTCTTCAGGAGTAAAAGAAACAAACTGGAAAAGTCTGAATTAGGACTCTTGCAAATGCAAAAATCCACTCAGGAGGTTAACTCCTATTGACTTGTTACATACTCAAGATCTCCACGCAGAGAGCCTACGAGAGGTTCTACAATTGCAGCATTAACTCAGTTCTTAATATTAGAACACTACTAATATAGATATCACAAAATTATTTCATGATTTGTTTAGAAAATCTCATTCTTTAATCTCTACAGAATTAAATAATTTACAAATTATATTTCCTAATACCTGGATAACATATTTAATAAATTGGCATGAGTGTCATCTTCTGTTCCATAACACCAATCATACCCTATGTTCTCTCATATAAAACAAAAACAGACTTGTAATTTTGTTCTATGTATTACAGCATTACATTCACTGCGATGGATATGTTCCTTCAGTTCTATAGCTTACTGATGGCAACAAGTCATGAAACTGTATGATTTTCCATTGCCGATTCGTTTTTCACCCTCCTCCACATTTATTATCATGTCTCTCTTTGATTTCCATGGGTTCAACTGTTACCGATTTAGTAACTACCCGTGTTTCGGTGTTTGTCTGAACTGGCGGCTGTACCATCGAGCATCTAGTTTACGGGTCCTTGGCAACCTAGGGTTCTCCTACAGTTCCTAGATGGTGTGAGAGCTCATAATAGCATTATCTGCCTTGGAGCTTGTTAAATTGCGTAATTTCCCCCTTTTCCCCCTTCATTCTCTATCAGTCCCACTATTACGATGATTTCTGCTTCTCGGAGTACAGGTGGAAAGACTGGGACTGTGAGCGTCACCTTCTCCTCCCATCTAGTCCAAGACTCTTCCATCTTTTGGGCCCACAGGGGCAGAGGAGGGCCTTCTTAAATGACTCTGATGTCATAGGAAATCAAAGCACAAATCCAGGCCCAAAACGAGATTCAGTGAGAAAAATTGCCAGAAGTGTTGAACATTTTCAGAACAAAATGGTAACATTTGCTGGACGCTATTCTGAAGGAATCTGAGCAGAGCTCAGGGGAGACTCTCTAAACTCCCATTGTCTGTGAAGAAATGTGAGGCATGGGGGTCTCTTTAGGAGACTACAGGTCAAAGCCATTCCACCTCTTAGCCTGAAGATTGGGTCATTTCAAACTTACACTGTTTTCAGAGTTGTTTCTAGAGAAAGTGGTTTTCTATACTGCTTTAGTGTGCAACCAGAACTTTATACTTCGACGATAGAGAAGATTCGAACAAGTAAATGTATGAAAGACCCAATGCTGGAGAATACAGTCTTATGTTTTGTGGATTAAATGCACATTTTACTTTAAATCTTTCCTTGCTGTTGCCACAGCTTATAGCACCCATATAAGACTCTGAGCTGACAAGCAATGGCAACAAAGAAAAGCAGTCAGATAGGTTTGCATCAGGAGAGTTGAAAATATATATAGTTTCAGGTGTTTCTGCTACTCATAATGCATTGAATGGACAGCTAGCCCGACAGCAGTTTTTTGGGCGGTTTTGTTAATAAGTTGAATAGTCAGTTGTTTTCTCTGATGGAGAAGCAATAAAGGTGGGGAAGATGGAGGGTAGTTTATGACTGAAATAATGATTCAGACGACGCAGAACCAGGACTACAAATAAGCAACCATTTCTTCTGCATCTTAGGATCTTCATTGATTTTAATAAATGTCATTATAGAATGGCAAGCGAAAAGGCCATAAGATACAACACCTATTAGTGAAATACTGAAGGGTATATCATATATGATCTTTACGATGGAGATAAGAGAAACTTCATGGTTGCCTGAACAACTATTGAGTCAGACTTAGTATCCATATCAAAGCAATAATGGTTTGGGAGTGAGAGTACTGAATTCAAGGTAGCATCTTTACAAATGTCTGTTACAGGTATATTTCTCAGCCAAAATGTGGCCAAGGTGGAGTGAGCCTTTGGCTTAACAGGTAGACATTTATTTGCTAATGAATACATAAAACAATGCATGCCGCTATCCACCTGGAGCCGGATTGTTTAGAGGTAGAAATACCCTAAAGTACGTGGCTATAACTGATTGATTTGGACTTCCTTATTATCGTGGTTTCAGCTAAACAGAAATAAGGGACTTGTGAAACATCTAGAGAGTGCAAGGCATCTTCTGCTGGTGTTGATGGGTTGGGAAAGAAAGTCAGAAGGGTATTGGTTTAATTGATGTGGTGCTCTGAAACCACTTTTCAAATGAATTATTGATTTGGTATCAAAACACCTGTTAGCGAATAAGACTCTGATTGGTCCTTTCGCTGAAGCATGTATTTTGCTAACTTATCATGCCGATGTGATAGCTATGAGAAAAGCCACCTTCTATGATAAATGCTACAAAGAAGCCTTGTGGAAAACCTTAAATGCCAGCCCATTAATTTGTTAGTACCAAAATTAACTCCTTTGGTACAGATGCTGATCTTTCTTAGACCTTTTAGAAAGTCTTTAAGGACCAATCTTTTGAAGGTAGAACTCTAATAAGGAAATTTTCTGTACGCTGTAATGGAGGAAGGATGGACCTTAATCGATGCAAACTACTGTTTCAATTAAACAGATGCAGCAAATGTGGTAGAAACATTGTTTCACGGGTGATTAGGTTGTAGGGGTTATGCTAGCAGAATCTCTTCCATTTACATGAACAGCATGTCATGGCACCCGGTAGAGGGAACTTAACTTCTTTTAATAAGTTTATGCATAATTGTGACAAATTCACAAGTCCATATAGTCTGACCATATTCAATGACATTGTGGTGGAAGAGTTGTTCCTGAGATATGGTCAACAGACCCTGTTTGCAAGGCAACCTGTAAGTGACATTTGCAGCAGGTGTGAATACCACTATTGCCTGGGCCAGTCTTAAGCAATAACGATAAATAGGGCTTGGCAATTCCAGAGTTGCAGGATAACTGCAGGTATCGATGGACTTGAAGGAAAAGAGTAAAGCAATGTCTTTGATCAAGAAATCAAAAGAGCACTACCCAATGACCTTGGTTCCAGTATAGCTAGGAAGAATAGACGGGAAGGCCTTGAAAACCAGATGGGCTCTAGCTGATGTGATACAAAGGTTCCTACTTTGACAACTGGGCTTCCACTTCCAGAGAGCCAGGGTGTGTTCCCCTTCAGACATAAAGGTATCTGTGACAACTATCTGCAGTGGCTGTTCCTGTTGAAAGGAACACTTGTCAGGTTATCTACCTTGCACCACAATGATGGGGATTGTCTTGCTGCTGTTACGAGGTGTGTTTACCTTGCCAACTGTTGCATGCCTGAGACCACTGGTTGTCTAGACAGTGATGAAGTGGTCTCATATGCAGCCTCACATCTGTAACCATGGAAATGCAAATAAGCATAATGCAAGATAAGAGATTACCCGAATCGTGTTGATTTCTGCACATTGATTCGCAGTCGGAGATGGCAAAGCAGGGACATTGTGGTGTTTAAATCTTGCTGAACCTTATCTTAATTGTGGGTTTTTATCAGTCAATGATCTAGTTCAGGATAGGCTAATGCCTTTCAGAAGGAAACAGACCTGAGACCAAAGTTTCTCACTGCAAATTGATAGTATGCCGCTCCTACAATAAATCCCAGATATCCTGTGTGGATTTTGTAAGCTGTACATGAAAATATGTATCTCCGAGATCTATTGCACACAACCAGTTACCCTCTTCGAGGTGAGGGAAGATCTGACAAACCGCTAATATTCAAATCTCTTGATCCACTTGTGGGTATTTTGCAGATCCAAAATTGGTCTGAATTCCCACATCAGGCTTTTCTTTCAAGAAGGACATACCTGGAGTACATTCACTTGGGTAGGGATGGTATTGGCTAAAACTTTTGGTTCTTCAACAATGAGGCCATCTGTTTTCTTAGTTGCACGAAATGGTGACTTGACTTTAGCTACAAATTGAAGAAAGTGGTCATGCTCAATAATTTTCCGTACCCATTTGTTTCCTGGGAGCTCTTGTTTCTACTCCTTGCTGTAAGAAACCATTGCCCCCACTGGAGTTGCAAGCGGAGGTGAGGCTGGCGAATGTGTCACTGTCTGCTTTCAAGAGGACGGTTTAAGGTATCAGTAGCTTGGGCCTGTTCTGATTTCCACTTCAAACCATTTTTGTGGTTTGGGTGCCTTTGGTCTGTTGTTGCTGATAATATTCGGGCCAATGAGGAGAGTGAACCCACAAAGGGAAGAAATGTATATGCCTGTTTGATTTGTATAACCTTTTCTTTCCCCCCCCCCTTCCCAAAGTACAAGCAACATTTTTGATTCTGTCCATCAACTCTCCTGCTGTGCAGATATGTGCTGAATAAACAGCGAAGAGACACAAAAAGTTAGATTTACGATTTTCAACCGATGAACGGTTTTAATGACGTCGGTCACACCATTAAGTATCTTCTGAGGGTGACTGCGTAGCAGTATCCTGATGCTGAAAACTCTACTGCATCAACAACCACATTGACCACTACTTTTGAGATTGGAGATCCTTCTCTTACCATGTCTTTAAATACTCCTTACGATAGCCTGCAGGCCATTTGAAAAGGATTATAGGCTTTCCCAAGGTGCCATAACAACTGAGAAGTGTTATTGTACTTGCGTTTTTTTAGTGCACTGTGTGTCGTCCTACACATGTTTCTCTCTGCCCTATACATTTTCTTGCTTTCATAGCCTGGTGGGGCTGATGTTTCTGGTACTGAAGCATATCTACACCCAACTAAAGACACAATAATGTAATCAGGCTTCTGATCACTTTTCAGAAACTTCAGATCTTTTGGTGGAGGTTTGTACTAAATTAATCATTTTGGCATAGCTGCTTTAACCATAGCCAGTGATATAAACTCATCTTCTGCTCATTCATGAAAACCTGGCACCAATTGAAGGAGAGGTCTTGGGCTAGCTTTCTGTTGCAAAGTTACTGAAATTATGGACACTGAGGTCTGAAGTGTGTCTAAAGGAGGGTACAGTTCACTAGCTCCTCCAGTCACCAAAACTTGACATGTGGTAATGAAATAATAATGCAGCTTGAGAGGCTGCATGAGGCATCAGAGTATAGGATAATGAAGAATCCCCACGTCTTGAATGTAATGAAAACTAAAAAGGAAAGGGTGACATATGAGCTCTACTTCTCTATCCGAGTGCGAGGAGTACTCCTTCACTCTCTAGGTAAATGTTTTTCCTGAAGGGAGACAGAGCCTCTCAAAGGCTGGCTAGGGGATACCAAAATGTCCTTAAATGGGGCATGAATGTCTGTCTAGACACCATTTTCTGAGGTACTGGCAACTTCAAAAGTACCAGAGGAAACTGGAAAGTGTCTTCGGCTAGAATGACTAATATCTGATGCCTCTTGAAGTTGTACATTTGTTTCTGCATCAAGAGAGAGAGCCTCAATCTTTTCTTCAGCATTGGTGTAAACAGACATTGAATGCCTCAACTTCAAGCAGTGGTCCAGTAGTGTGGAGAAATGCATTAATGACACTGGGGCTGTCAACAAAGCTTCTGGCAATGCCGAACTATGGTCTGTATCGACGGTGAGCGGTTATCCGTGGCTCTCTGGTGTGCCTCAACGCCACTGATCATGTCATATGCTTCACCTCGAAGACTTCCAGAAATGGCGATGAAGATGCAGCCGTAGTGTGGCCATCAACCCCTCTGAAGGAAAGCACCTTGGTGCTGAGGCCATGGTTATCGACAGCAAGCATTTATATCAATGTTAAGAATGATGCTAGGAAGGTCTTTTTTGACCTTTTTGACCTTTTCACATCTTCAACCTAGGATCATTGGCTGTGGGGTCATTTGAAGTACTTGTTGGTTTACCATTGGAACTGAAATGTTCCCTGGAAGTCTAATCAGACTAAGAGCCCTTTCAGAAATTTTCTGACAGAATTCACATCTGAGTGAGAAGAGAGAAAGCCTCATACATACCCTCTGATGGCCTGAAACATCATTCTTAATGCCACATAAGACATTTGAGAACTAAAAATTGCATTTTGGGTTAAAAAAAGTAGCATCAGAATGGTGGAAAAAATGTTTAATACACTCGTTTGTCTGTGAAGATGTTGAGTGAAAACCAGAAAATCAAGAACTTGTGAGAATTTTCTCTCACAAAGTGTATGAAACACACCCAGTCACACAAGCTAGACATCATGGGCACCAGAAGCCTCATGTGCCCTAAAAGAGCAGTACATATTTTCAACTCTCTCGTGCCAGCCAATATGGCCGTGTTTTGCTGGTCAATGAAGAATTTTACATAGGGGCTCCAATGTAGTCTGAGTAAAGGTACTTGTTCTCATGTTTTTAAAGACCTGCAATTTGGAAATCCTCTGCTACACAGGCTTCCAGAAAGCAATAAGCAACAAAAGAACATGTGTACTTCTCCCCTTGTCATGAATTATGGAATAATGCTAAAGACATGTACTGTTGAGGAAGGATTATAGGGTCCCTGGACGCAGCAGAGAATTATTATGATATTTATGATTATCAATGAAAATCATACGATTCAGAATCATTATTCTATCATCTGTAGTTCTATTTCCACTGCAATCAGCATTCCTAGGGCTTCAGTGAGAGCTATTGCTTCAAATGTGTACGAGTTTGTTTTTCTAAAATTAGACCAGCCACACCATATAGGACCATACACCTTGGGCACGATTCACAGAACTAACTTAAGACAAAATCCTAAACTTACTACCATTTTGGTATTCAGAGAAGGCACTTACTCATTTCGGTATTCACAGAAGGCACTTACTCATTTCGGTATTCACAGAAGTTAGAGTCCTAACTTTACTACTCCTAAATGCCTTCTGTGAATACTGTTCTGGTCTATGTAGGTTACTCGATAAATGACCACACGTCAGAAGCACACCACATTTGCCAAAGGTGTTCCCTCAAACCTGCTTATTAAGGTGCACAAACATTCCAATGCTACGCATGGTTCATTAAAAAAACCTCCTGGAAAAGTAAACATTTTTGTAGACTTACGGCTTCAATAAGCTCCAACGTCTCCGCAAATTCAGGAATGGTTTGTAGGGAGGAGAAAACAGTATTTGCTTCAACAGTGAGGAATTTGCTTGGGGAGCCTTGCTGAGTACTTGTGCTGTTGGTCTCATCAACACTGTAAAATTCACTTGTTTGTTCCTCAAGGCTGTTTAAAGTATTTGACATGCTGTCATCGATGAGGATGCTTCCAGACCAGCTAGAAAAGCTACCAGATTGCTAGAAAACAGAAAGACAATTGTTGTAGCTTTTACGACTACAGTTATTCATGTATTACAATTGTGCGTTTGCATTTTGATATTTCTAATAACAGCTACCTTTACATTATTAACTAACGACCAATATATATGTTGTCCAAAGATAGTATTACAATCATAAAATAACTTGAGAATAAATGACTTTCCCATAGTTCTTTATCCATGAACTTTGTGCTAAGGCTGGTTTCCACCACTTTGAATAGCTGGTTTGCAAGAGGGTGGTATTCCAATGGAAACGGTATATAAAAGTTATGATACCATAAGATTTGTTCAGCGCTCTGATACCCGGATGGGTCACATCTGCGCTAAAAAACTCTTTTAAATAATGTAGGCAGAGAAGCCTGGATGTGCCACCTGGTAGTTTAATCTGAAATATTTTGGATAAAAGCAATAAAGAACAGGCAATAACTGCTCTGTACCATGAACAATGACTTTCTAACTGCTGTATTCCATTATACCATGCACATAATCTGAATTTAACACCCAGAGCACATTTGGGAACAAGTTTATGAACATGGTAGACAGAGGAATCTAAACCAGAGGCATCTGTAGTTTTACACTTATGTTATGTGTATTTGTAAAGCGCACCACCATCCACAAGAGTATCCTGGCGCCCTAAAGGTGTTTGCTCCTAGCCCTGCTTATGGTCGATTAGTTAATTGAAAATCCAGGTCTTCAGCTTCTTGCAGAATTCAAGAAGAGCGGAGAGGTCTCTGATGTGGAGTGGGCGAGGATTCCACGCTTTAAGAGCAATGTAAGAGAACGCCCTTCCTCCTGATCTGGTTCTATGTATGCATGGGATGTGTGCAAATAGGAGTCCCACAGTGCGGAGGTGTCTGGGTGGTTGATAGAAGAAGATGCACTGTTCCGGTATGTAAGGTCTAAGTTGGATAGGGCCCTTGAATGTGTGTGTGAGGAATTTGAAATGCGCCAGTGGAGCACCCTGAGGTATGGTGTGATGTGAGGTCTGTGTGGGAAGTTGAGGATAAGTCTGGCTGCAGAGTTCTGAATGCTTTGTAGTCTTCTAGTGAATTGCTTGGGGATCCCATTACTCCTCTCTTGTTGGTGTATTGATCTAGAGACAGTTGGCTTTCATCCAGTTAACGACCTCAGTCATGCAGACGGAAGAGGGAGGCATCGCCTGGAGCAGCGCTGCACCACACCTCTATCTTCCCCTTGGAAGGCAGTGGCTGGGAGGTGATCAGAGGCCTTCTCGTGCCTGGACTGAGTAGAGGACAGGCCCGAAAGCGGGAGCAGTCACGGAGCGGGTGGTGCAGCGCTAGACACTTGTGGCCCAGCTAGGTTCCCCAATGGGGTCTGGCACCCATTACCACACTTCCAATTACAGTGTTGCAGTCACTGTCTTAAACGCAACCGGGGATGCGACCCTCGCGAGACTTGGTGATTGCGCTGTGTCTGGGCCCTGCTGAAGACACCGGCAATACCGCCTGGCTGGGACCCCGGCAGGGGACAGGGAAGCCAGCTCTGTCTGGCTGTTTTTACTTGGATTTGCTTCCACCGCCTTGCCAGTGCTTTGCCTCGTGGGGGTGTGTGAGGCCCAAGGGTCACATCCAGCTCAGGCCACCACCATCATTTCTGGTGACATTGGTGTGCTCTTCTGAAAGAGGCAGCTGCCCTGATGTGGGCTACGGATGTACCCTCTTTCACACTGGGCTACACCAGTTGAGATCATGGGATGCAAATGGAGCCATGAACTACATAACACAGCCTCATGCTGACTGCTGATACACGCCAGTCTGATATCAGGGTACCTAACAAAACATTTTTCTCGCACCTGGGCTTCCTCGCTGGCACAGGCTCAATTGGCTACCCTCCCACCCCACTGCCTTGTTGCCCATACTTGTACTGGGTTGTATAAAGCGGGCCCCACTCATTCCCTCTTGGCGTTTGTTGATGGCACTGAGGCCTACCTAGAAGCTTTCCCCCTACTTCACCCTCCTATTACTCTGGAGATAGCCTTTACACCACAAGACTTGACCTGTTTGTGGGGTTGCAGGTGTGGGTGCATTGACCCCATTGGCTGCCTACCACTGTGCCTCTGAGCATAGGGCCTGGCGTCATAGGGCAGCAAGAACTTCGGGGCTGCCACACCCCCAACGTATGCAAATGTGTCTGCAAGGGGGCTCATCAGGAGTTTGACATAGGGGCAGTCTGCTGTCACCGAGCCCCCATATTGATCAATGAAATACTGTAAGACCAGCAAAATTAATCAGATGCAGGTGGCTGCTCGTGCTGTGGAACCCCAACATTACTTCCCGTGCACGCAAGCGAGCCCCACATCACGTTGCGCTCTCTATGCTTGATGACTGGCACACCCACTGGGTGCCCCCCTGGGTTGCTTGTGCTGCGGCACCACATAACATACTTAGGCGCACACAAGCAGGCCCATCTCGACGACGGTTCCACAAGAATTCTGACACCATCAGCTGGAGCATCACAGGCATCCTTTCTTTGTGCTAATCTCGGTCCCTTGTGAACCTTGCACTGCTGATGCACCCCCTGGCCATTGGGTAATAAAGCTGGCCTGAGTGCAGGGAACGCTAAGCACATCCCACCCAGCTTTGGCCCCCGAAATGCTGGACACAAACCAGCTGGCCATGAGACGCCTCAGCTTGGGAGTCCAACACGCAACACCACACCAGGCATCAGCTCTGGGGAAGCCATCTGGAGATCTTGACGCTGCGGAGCGTCCAAACTCATATCTGTCACTGGGCACCTAACTGGACACAGTGCTACAGGCTGTGGAGAAGATTGGGGCAACACTCGAGCATGCACATCACTTGAAAATAGAATCGATAAAGTAACCGCAGACTTCACATTGCTCCATGCCGACCACTGCAAATGGCAGACAAAGTACATAACGTTGAGCAGACATTAGCCAAGCTTCAACCGGCAATTCGTTCATCGGACTACTTATTGCAGGCCCTGGTTGACGTGTGAACACCCTCCAGGTGCCAATCCCAGGTTTTTTTGTTCCGTTTGCTAAAATACTGGGACTGTGATGCCATCATGCACAAGGCACGCAAGCTACTGGACATCAAGGTGAATAATGCCCCAGCCATGCTCTTTCCGGACTATATCATGCTGGTGCGGCAGCAGAGGACGTCCTTCCTGGTTGTTAAGCGCTGATTTCGTGAGTTGGACATTCGTTATTTGCACTTGGAATTAAAACACTATTACACCTCACTATACCACTTGATCAGACGCTAGCCAGGGCAGCATTGACACATTTTTCCCCACGATCCAACTGCCCATCACACCTGAACAGTGGGAGAAACTTGACGAACACACTGCTCTAACTGAAACCGGGGAGGCCATCAGGGCCATAGCGACGGGCAAATCCCCCGGTCCGGAAAGCCTAATGGTCGAGTACTACAAAGCATATGACTCTTTGCTGGCCTCTCAACTACATGCTGTTAACTGAAAGGCCCAACTGCTTTCTGCCTTCCTGAGTCCCTGTATCAGACTTTGCTTATCTACAACCCAAACCAGACAGGGACCCCACAGCCCTGGGCTCCTACCGACTCTTGGCTCTATTCAATACCGACTAGAAAATATTGGCCAAAGTTCTAGCACCCTTGG
Organism: Lissotriton helveticus; assembly: GCF_964261635.1. Lineage (NCBI taxonomy): Eukaryota > Metazoa > Chordata > Amphibia > Caudata > Salamandridae > Lissotriton > Lissotriton helveticus. The sequence goes on along the minus strand of NC_136063.1, from coordinate 585,614,442 downwards.
TCTAGTCATTATTCTACCCTCACCATAACAGGTTCGTCCCAGCTGCGATACCTCCTTAAACCAGCAGCTCTTCTTTCATGTCCTTAAATATTCCGCACATCGATGACCACACTCCGAGTGTGTTAGAATCTGAGGTCTCTGGTTGGCACAGGTATGCACTTGTGGCAAGCAGGGACCTTCTCCTCCAGTCAGGGCAAGGGAACTACTCCGTAAGAATAACCCCTGCTCACCCTCTAGGTTGCGTGGCGCGAGCAGACAAGGCTAATCTTCAGGACGATAGTTAGTTAAGCATTTATGATCACATAGAGTAAACCCACTGACCCACCACAAACGGACACCAGTCGGTTGTATAAAAAATACGTAGACTTTATGTAAAAATTCTTCATATGCAGGATTATCACAAGACCATATAACGCTTAGCGATTGAGGGTCACCAGATTTAAATAGGCAATTGTTCTTTAAGTGTTCTTGGTTAGCAAGGTACGATGACAGGGAAAACAAACGTTGCGGACCCTGGATCCGATGCAAACTTGGGATAGAGTTCAAGTGTACCTTGCGTTGAGTGTCAGAGGCGTTTCGGGCGCGGTTACTGGTGAGGGCGGACCTGGGACGAGGCCAACAGTTCTCCAAAGGGTCTGTCCGGCTCGGAGCCCCCTCGAGGTGCGAGGCGGGTGAGCGGGATGGTGTGGAGGGTTGTGGCGATCCGGGGTCTGATACAGCTCACGGAGAGAGGCGCCGTTCAGGCCTGCGGGGCGTACTACTTCTTAGAACGCTAGGTCGTCCCTGTGGATCTCTGAGGGGCGTCGCGTTCTCGGGCAGACAGGTGCAGTACCGGGCCTCCGGTACCATTGTACGGAAGGCCTGTCTTGAGGTGCGGCACGAGCCTTGGTATGCAGAAGGGCAAAGCGAGACAGTCGGGTACATTACGACATACGGACCGTCCGAGGCTATCAGATACGCTCCGTGCAGGATTCCGTCGGGAGAAGATGAGAGGCGCACAACGCGCTCCGTAGCAGGCGAGGTGACAGGAGAGCGAGCGGCCTGGCACTGAAGCGGAGAGCGACTCAAGCTTGAGCGGGGCTCTCTGCCACGGGGCGACCAGGCTCCGAGCTGTCACGACCTTAGGAGGGGCGAAGGCACCCTAGTCAAAACTCCGGCTAGGGAATAAGAACTAAAGGCCCCACAGCAAAAGGGCACAGGCAGAATAGAACCCAATGGTCCTGGGGTTCCGTTAAGGGGGCAAGCTCGTGATCAAGCCCTTGGAGATTGTTTCAGGCACAAGTCTACAAAGTCCTCTCTGGTCTTTTCCTCTCCGTTCTCAGCAAGGCACCACTGCAGGCCAGTCCTTCAGGGCAGAGACCGGTTTCCTTCCTTCAGCTTCTCTTGGTCCTTCTAGTCAGGCAGAGGTTCGTCGTGGTCAAAACAGGATCTGGTTTGTTAGGAGCAGGGCTCCTATATTTATACTCAGTTTCTTTTGTCTTTGCAGGCCAGGGGGCCTGAGCCTGGTTCAACCCAGTTTTGGAGCAGTCTGTTGACAGGAAGCTGCTGTCTTCTTTCAGGGTGCAGGGCAGGGACATCAGACGCTCCGCAGGAGGTGTAGCCAGCATTGTGGTGGTGGAACACAACCCTATTCAGAGTCAAGGACTACTCCGCCCACCCTGACCCGTCCTTTGTGGAGTTCCCATAACATGGCAGCCTGACTCTTTTCAATATTTGGGAGTCAGGGTGTATCATCAGCCAGCCAACTTGTTTGACGGTAACCTTCTGAGGGCTACAACAGCCATCAGATCCCAGATGTCTTTCTGGCGCACGATCCTCCCGTCTGTCATGGGCCGCATAGTTCTTCTCCAAATGGTGGTCTTACCCCAGTTGCTCTTATTATTTCGCCAACCTGCCTCTATACATCATACCCCCTTCTTTTGCTCTTTTGAGGAAATCATGAGAGTTTATTTGGAGTAACTCGCACAACAGGGTGGCATTGTCAAAACTATAAATACCTCCTGACCAGAGCGGGCTTGCAGTGCCGAATCTGGAACCGTATTATCTTGCCTCCCAGCTCCAATGGGTGGCCAGTGGTTGGCGAGTTTACATTTGCCAGACACTGCCACGCTGTCGCCGGCCTAGACACTCCCAGAGATCCCCTGACTATCGCTGCTGCACCCGTCGGAAACCGCCAGAACCACTGCTTTTCAATGTCGCCCATCGCTGTTATCGCCTGAGTTTTTATCTCACCTGATCCGTGATTCCCTATGCACCAGCATTACCTCTGCTTGCCGTCTGGCTGGAGGCTGGCTTGCACATCATGGGGGACTTATACCGGGATAGAGTCATTCTGCCCTATGGCACACTAGTGGAGGAGGAGGAGGAGGACCTACCCGAGGTAATTTCTTCTGTACAACTCATTACTTGTGGCAATAGGTTCCAATGGGGCGATATGATGCGAGAACATTCAATGCACCTTGCATGTTATGGACACGGGCAGGCACATCACGCACTGGTTTGCAGATTTGCTGCACCACCACACTGCTATACCGCTTTTAACTTTGCGACGCCACTAGGAGGAGGATCTGGCTCGTCTGTGTATGGACAAAGAGTGGGCTAACTTCTGCCTTATTCAGTATTACAATGTACCAAAGTGCTCACCTTTCTCCTGCCAAAATTAATCGTTACTTTCAACACACCGACGCTGCTTGCCCAGATGTCACCTGCCTGAAGCTGACGTCCTTCATATGTTTTGGGCCTGTCACTATTTACTGGGGGAAGGGGGCTCCACACAATCCAATTATCTGCCTGCATAGGGCGCACAGTGATGCACACATGGGAACTATGTATTTTGGGTCCTTTTCTAGATTTGGGCATGCTGACAACTAAATGCCTTTTCACAAGGTGTTGGAGGTCCTTCGAACCTCCGCCCCTGGTGGCCTGGAGGCAGTCGCTCCTGGTGTGGGCTCAAGTTGTGAGCGTTGTGTTACACAGAGAGGATGAATTAGGGATGTGTATATTCCCTACAGCTGGGACAAATATGGATGTTCAAACCAAGCTGCACACTAATTCAGACGCTGAACCCCCCCCCCTACCCCGCCGCTGGGAGAGAGGACGAAGCAAATGTGAAGACCTGACAACTTAGTCCTCATCAAACACACAATGTGTTGATGGGTACTTAAATGCTTAGCCCGCACCTCAATTAAGGTTTGCTGGGTCGATTGTTGGGAACAAGGGTACTATTGACTAATACGAGTGTCTGATTGGGGCGGGGAAATTTACTTAGGGCGATATATTAAGTTTATTGTCCCCCTTAGCTATTGATTTTGTAACTCATTTGTACCTTTGCTAATATTACACATCCTGGACCCTACAGTTGGCCCCACACGAACAGTCAATCATGAAGCCTATGCACTGAGGTGTAGGCGTACTATTCTCCATGTATCACCAGGTGCCTGGTTAACTGTTACATATCTAATGTCGTGTACGGGGGAGGAGCTTGGCTCGCGATGAACATGGCCGTCTGAGCCTCGAGCTCCTGAACACCGACCAGCAATCCTTAAACTATCCGGCTCACCCACCACTGAAGAGTTGTTTGTGGATTTCTGCCGGGACATCGGAGCGTCACGGCTACCCGCGGATCTAATCCCGACCCCCCGGGACCCTTCAGAATCGGCGCCGTTTGTGCGGTGAGGCGAGAGGCCACAGAACCCCGAGCTCGGGTGAGGAGTGAGGTGGGGCTGTGTCACTAGACGTGCGGCGGGTGGCGGCTCAGTCAGACCGGCCCCTTGTAATGCGGGAGTTGGCCCGGGTGGCCCCTGGTGAGGACGGTGGAAGTCAAGTAAGGAGCACCTACTGCAGCGGGGGAGGCACTCGTACTGGCAGCAGTGCAGCGGGAGCGCACGTTATGCGACCCGGCGATGTGGGCGGCGAAGGTCCCACCATCCCCCCACTCTCCCCCCCTCTCCCCCTGGTGAGAGCGGTGCGGCTGCTGCTGCTACGGAAGACTTGGAGGCGAGGAGCGGTGTGGGGGCAGTGCTTGGGATCCCAGCTACGGCAGACATAGAAGGGGAAAGAACTGTTGAGCGCCACGTGTGCTGAGCAAGACATTGACTCCGGTGCCCGAGTGCCGCTGCCATTTTAGGAGCTGCCGGGAATAAACAGTGTGCCGGCCGTCAGTTGTACAAGTGCTGGGTGCGCGTCTGGCAGGCCGGCTGCATATTGTGCAAGAAGACACTGGGGTTGTTGTCTCGGGCAGGGCTGCTGTGTGTGGTGTGCACCATGTAAATTCAGATCACTGGTCGGAGAAGACGGGCATAGTGGGCCCGACGGGGCAGTGGTGCCCAGCAGGAAGGGTGCCATGTGTGGCTGTCGCACTATCTCTGCAGGAGACACTACGCAGAAGACAAGCGTGGAGATCTGCGCCGTGTAAGGCTACCGCACTGTGCGCGCCCAGCCAGTTTAGGGGTGCCAGCTGGGCTAGAGGATGGTATTAGAGGTGGAGTTGGCAATCCTGTGGAGAGCGGTGGGTATTGGTGCTCACGCTGCGGGACTGGGTATCACTGCGTGGAGAGGGATGCTCCTGGGGGTAACGGGCCTTTGGAGAAGGAGCCTGAATGCATAAGGCGAGCTGACCCACGGTATAGATTGCAGAGGGGCACCCGGTCGTGATCGCGGACTTCCCACGGATAGCGATACACCTAGTGGGCTCAACACTAACAGACACAACCCCTGTAGAGGACAAAGGACGGGGCACTGCACAATTCAAAGGGAACTGCGGAGCAAGACAAGTAACCAGAAGAGACATCCGTGGGTGTCGCTGCACCACATCGGTTCCTGGAGAGTGATCTGGAGCGCAGCTGGCCACGGGTGGCCCCACGGTCTGGCATCTAGCTGCTGCTTGCTAGAGGGGCTCCACGTGAATGCACTTGCATAGCCACCCCACTCAAGAAGAAGAGATGAGCAGAACTGACAAGTCACAGTCCAAGCTGTCCTTTGCACAAAAAAGTCACATGATGCCACGGCGGAGGAGGCGAATAGGCCCACTTCCCCTTCAGAAGATGAGCCGGACATTCGCAGCCTGCTGTTATCTATGCAGAAGGGGTTGCAGAACGGCATCTCTTTCCTAGGCACGAATATCGATCCTCTCTCCTACCGGATGGACAGAATGGGGGAACGGCTGGACAAACACGCGGAGAGACTCTACATGTCCGAGCAACGGCTCACAGAAGTCGAAGAAGCACAGACAACACTGGATACGGATCATAAAAATCTGGGGAGTATCATGCAGGTGCTGCAAGACAAAACGGAGGACCTTGAAGCCCGCTCGAGAAGATGCAACCTTCGAATCACAGGCCTGCCGGAAATGACACAAACTGGCAACACGGAACGTTTTGTAGAAAATCTGCTGATGGACTTACTAGGTAGGTGCAGAGGTGTTTTGGAACACGCTTGTGGTGGAGAGGGCGCATCGCTCCCTGGGGCCCAGACCACAGGCGGGTGCCCCGCCACGCCCAATCATAGCAAAATTGCTAAATTATCGGGACAGAGATGCTGCGCAAAGCTAGGGACAAGCAGACACTTCCATATGAGCGGTCGAACATTTTGCTCTACCCGGACTTTACAGCTCGAGTGCAGGATACACGTCGGCAGTTTGTACACATGAATCAACAACTACGGGAGCTGGGATTGGACTATGCAATGCTGTACCCAGCCAAGCTACGGGTGAACAGGCAAGGCCGTTCCCACATCTTTACGGACCCGAAGGCTCTACAGAAGGCACTCAAGGACTGGACAAGGGAACAACGAAAGAGCCCAGAGCGACAGCTCTTGGACGAAGCTACTGGGGGATCACTTGAAGAACAGGACTGAGACCCGACCTGTCGCAAGCATTTGATAAGTATTACATTGTTTGGGAGGTCAAAGGGTGGGTGGGGAGTGGGGGGGGGAGGAGTGTGGTAGGAATGTACATATCGCAATGCTGGGGCAGACAATTATGGACACTCTAATTTGTATATCTGCTCCAAGACCTAACACTATAAACAGGTATGAGGAAGTTTAAAAGCAATCTGGAGGTCTTAACATAGCCTCAGCATTAGTCTCAGAAGCTCCATAACAGGATGCCCGAAGTCAGTAGGTCCACAACACCAGACCGCGTTGCGTCACACTTGAATGCTTTGTTGCGGACTGCGGTTCAGTGGAAGGTATGATTGTTGTCGGTGGGTGGGCGTCGAGACAGGGGAGAACTGATGTTCCGTTGGTAGTTGTATAAAGAGCGACCTCCGCCTGCAAGTGACAAACACCACTACTGTTAATTGAGTTGGGGGCGGGAGGGGGGAGGTGTGGAAGGTCCCTGTCAGGGATGCTGCGCGACCGAGTTGTGGGAGGTCAGCTGTGGGTGGGGGGAGGGGGGGGGAGTTGGGAGCGCTGTTTTTGTTAAGAAAGTCAGAGAGAGCAGCCGTGTTGTTTTGTTTTATGCAGTACATGCATAGACCTCAGCACTCAGGACACTATGCTACGCACGATAGACAAGATGGTAACGACTAGGGAGGACACGGGCCAAAGACCTATAGATGCCCTCAGAGCACTGTCATGGAACGTGAGGGGCCTCAACGACCATCGCAACCTTTGCAAAGTGCTGAACTATTTCACTAGACACAATGTAGATGTGGCTCGGCTACAGGAGACGCACCTCCCGCTGCAGAGTTCTATGATGCGCTCCAGAGGACTAATAGGGAATGTTAACGCTGCTGGCTTCACAACTCACACTAGGGGTGTGTTGACATGGGTTAACCCTAGATCAGAATACAAGTTGCGTTTGCTGAAGGCGGACCCTGGGGGCTGGTTTGTGCTCTCTAGATGCCAGGGTGGGGGCTGGACCTGCTCCTTGTTAACATACATGGCCCTAATTCCGAATGTCTGGAGTTCTTTGCCACATTAGCAAACACCGTGTGTGGGTGCGGGGTGACACAAATACTCTGGGGTGGAGACTTCAACCTGGTGCGGAATCCAGGCTTAGATAGGTCAGGAGGCCCGTTAAGGAGACCGCCGTCTGCGGCTAGAGCCGTGGTGAGAGCCATGATTAGTATGAACCTCATTGATGTGTGGAGAGACCTTCATCCATCGGACGGCGGTTTCACATATTACTTTGCTTATCACAACCTATATACGCGTATAGATTATTGGCTTGTGTTGACGCCTCTCCAGTTTCAGATTTGCTCCTGCCAGGTGTTGCGCCGTACTCTCTGGGACCTCTCTCCCATTTTGTTGGTTTTGTCCACTCCTAAGCAAACTATTCCGACATTCACATGGCGTTTCCCCCCTTACTCACTGCTTGATCCCCTTTTCAAGGAGCCTATGGCAGAAGCGACAGAAACATTCTTTGCCACCAACACAGGGTCAGTGGAAAGCTTCCAGACGGTATGGGAAGCTTTTAAAGTGTACATTAGTGGGGTGGCCATGTCCAAGCACTCCGGGGTGCTCCAGGGTATCCGACATAGCCTGTCGTCTCTGGAGCCCAATTAGGGTGAGTTGGAGGCTAACCAGCAGTCACTTATAGATGAGAATTCCAACGATATCATGAAGGCACTACTAGAGGAGTATCATGAGGCAGCGGACAGTGAGATGCAACATTTGGGGAAATACGCCACAGCGCGTGCGTACGGGGAGGGAGATAGGCTGGGATCTGTGTTGGCTAATATGCTGAAAGAAAGACGGGGTAAGACTACAATCAATGTGATCCGATCAGAGGAGGGAGACTTGCTAACAGAGGAAGAGGATATCGCTAACAGATTTAAGCAGTACTATTCGGACCTTTATGCTTCGCGCTCGTCTGATATGGATGGGGAAATAATAGATTACCTGGAGCACATAAAGTTGCCCTTCTTGTCAAACACGCACCGAGAGTCCTTTTCTCTCCCCATAGAAAGAATGAATGAATGAAAGGGAATTTGTAAAGCGCAGACTTAGCCCAAGGGCGTCAAGGCACTCTGTACAGAAGAGCCTAGAGGCACAGCCAGCATACAAACTCAGACTCGTTTCGCAGGAAACAACCAGGTCTTAAGGGTCTTACGGAAAATTGAGTGAACTTGCTGGCCCGAGAGGGAGACAGGGAGAACGTTCCACGCTTTGGCCGCAGCCTGTAAAAAGGCTCTACCTCCCCATCTCATCTTTTTGAATCTGGGAACCTTGAGCATATTTTTATTAGCTGATCTGAGATTCCTAGAGGGAGCGTACCTATGGAAAATGTTCTTTAAGCCCACAGGGCCGTGTCCGTAGTATGCATTGTGGGTGAGACATAGATAGGCTTTCCGGTTTTCAGTTTCTGTTTTTGGTAAATTCTGGTGGTGTTTTTTCAGTGTTTTCCAGTGATTTCAATACCTCAAAAAAACAGTGCCTTTCAGTGGTTACTCGTTTTTGCGCCATAAAAAATAACTAAAACAGTGTTTTACCGGTGTTTATTGAACGCTATGCTTTTAATATTGCTTGTTTCTGGAAGACATTCCGTGCAACCATCTATGCTACACCAAGTCAAAGAATCCCTCAACAGAGGCTCTACAGAAGATGCTTAACTACCAATTCTGAGGGTAAAAGCATTGGTCTGATGCCTACTGCGCTCCAGACACGTATAAATAAATGACTGCCACAAAGGTGCTCGTGGTGTAAGTTTCTAAACTTGACTGTGGCCGCGTACAACCGGGGCTGTAGATGGCATCTCAGTTCAGCCCCATTCTGAGATATCTCTCAGTCTATGTGGTGTCTGTGACAGGCATCTCTTGTTGTGAGAGCAGTGTCCATTAGGTGCACCTCTTGTGCTCTGGGCGGTGTCTGTAAGTAGCACCTCTCCTTGCAATGCTATCAGAGAGAGGCACCTGGCATTGACTGCGCCTGAGAGACACTGTCCTAGCTGTATTTGTGTAATTGTGGGATGGTGGTCGTATGCATATGTGTAGGGATGGTGTGCAAGCTGGATGTGGAATTGAAAAGGGGAGTACGTTTAGGGAGGTGGTGTAGGAGTAGGTGTGTGCATGGATGAAAATGTGAGAACTTTAAGTCAGTGTGTGCGTGGAGTTGAATGTGGGAGTGTGGGGAGTTTGTGTGTGTGTGACTGTCCTTGTGGAATGTGGGAACGCTGCAGGTGTTAATGGGCATGTAGTGCTGGAGGTAGGAGTGTGAGAAGATGGTGTGGGTGCGATTGTGGTGGTCTGTGCTGGAGTGCGGGAATGCTGCGGGTATGAGAGTAGGTGGGGTGGTAGTTTGGTGCAAGTGCTGGTTGGTATGAATGTCACTGTCATTTCTATTGTCAACAGTTTCCCTGCATACCCGGGTCAACAAGCTATCGGTCTGCAATATGAGGATGCGCAGGTTAATTTCGTGCAGGTTCTTTGTCCATTTTCTTATTTTTATTTCTAAAGAGACATCCTCAGCCTGCTGTTCCCTCCCTCGGCCTCCGTTTCCTGAGCTCAGAAGCAGTTGAGGCCTGAGATAAGGATCGTGCAGATTGTCAAGGTGTGAGTGGCTTGTGTTGACGTTTCCACTTTGCTTCACCACCCCAGACCCTGGCGCCACCTGCAAATAAAATATCAAAGGGGAGTGTTTTGTAATGGGGGCACTTTGCAGCTGGCCTTTGTCTTGTGATGGGAAAGAGTGGGGGTGTTTGCATGTCTTATCAAATGTCTCCAACTATTGATTGGTAAGGCCCTCCGCCTTAAAGGGCCAGAGGCTCCCAGCTATCTCAGGGACTTGCTAGAAATCACCCGGCCACCCAATCTCCCAGATAAACCCCAAGTCTTCTTTGTAAACACAGCAGCCATTAATGTTATGTAGTACCTGCTTCAAGAGTGTGCGAGCGTGCAGCCGTGCTTCCATAGCACGTCCGAGTTAGGAGCTGACTGCATTCCTTCTTGCATTTATCATTATTGGGGCATGTATGCTGAAACTCTAAAAAAGCCCCGTCCCTCTTTTTTGAGTTATCATACTGTTTAGGGCCAGCCATCATCCCACATAATTCCCAGGTGGTCAAAGGGTTTCATCTGATTCATCACTTCAGTGTAGCGCATGTTAGCGCCTGGGATTGGAGCTCCTGGCTCCTGAACAACAGGTGCACAGGGGCATCATATGGAGGGGACGTGGACATTTCTGAGCATGTGTGAAGATCCAGCAGCTGGCTCTTTGCCATCAGGAGTGCACTAGGACGAGGACTTGGAGGGAGGTGAAGTCGGATCAGTACCTACATTAATGTGAAAATGTGGATTTCCAGCAGCCAGGGGCGCCCCGATACTGCACAATCTGTAAAGAGCGCTACGTAAATGAAGCTTTGAGTGGAAAGAAAGGCCAGGGATTCGCTTGTCTGGCATACATCACAGGTGTTTTATCGGCCGGGCTATGGCGCGTCTGTGTGGACACAAAGGGACCCACAGTGTCGAATTGGCAGAGGGGGCAATTGGCCATTTTCAGAGGGCCCTGTGACGAAGGCCAGCAGGTGGGCCGTTTTTCCCCGGCTGTAAATAACCTCACATTTGCCTGGACCATTTGCCTGGACCAACGTAGCCACTGGCGCTCAACTCCAAAGAATGCTGCAGCCTTAGAGCATAGGTCAGTAAGACCCAAGTACAAAGCCTAGCTGGTACATTGTCATGTGCAGTAGGACAATGGACCACTGAAGAGGCACGGCATGTGTGGGTCTCCTCCCATCCTGAGTGAGCGCGACAGTAAGGCCTCGGGGCCAGCACTAACGTTACAAGGCAGGGGAGAAGGGCTGTGCAATGAGCTGGATTACCAGTGGTGGCCTTTTTAGAGGCTCTTTCTTTTTCTCCAGCAACTGTCAGACGAGCGTGGGTGCGCGCAACTTAAAAATGGGGAGGGGGCTACCGTTCTACATTGAACGAAAATAAAAAATGACACATAACTATCAATAGGAGCAAAAAGAAAACGTTTTTTGACAACCCAACTCATTTTTAGGTCTCGGCTAGCCGCGCGAAGCGCGTCTCCGCCGAGCCCCTTTTGTCGGCATGTGTGCTTCCCAGGAGACAGTCCTGGCCGCGCGCATCGCCTTGGAGGCGATTTGAAAGTGACACGCGAACGAGCGCTGCGGCCAGGCGCTGGTTCCTGGGAAGCACACACGCATGCGCATACACACACAAGCGGCCACGCACATATATACAGAGAGACTCCCCCCCCCCCACACATACACATACGCGCATACAAGCTGCATTCATGGACTGGGGGGTCTCGTTTAACAAGCACCCTTCTCTCCCTGCTCCCCGAACACCAGCCCAGCTCCCTCCCAAGCTCCGGCTGCGGCTTTACCTTTGCAGCGGCGCCGAGCCGGATGCGCGCTCAGATCTGAAGGAACAGATCCCACGGAAATGGAACCGGGAGAGCGAGCGAGCTCTGCCGGGAGGCTCACATCGTGAGGCGCGGGGAGTGGGGCAGCTGCAGTGCGCTTCCACCGACTGCAGGGGTGCGCCACCGAGCGGCTTGCCGAGAAAAGCGGTGGGAGGCAGGGGCCGAGCTTGCGGGAGGAGGTAAGGGGAGGAGGGAGGAGAAACGAGAGCGCGCTCGAGGGCCTGACTGACAGAAGCACGAGGAGGCAGGACTTCTGACGAAAAACAGAATTGAGCTCTAGTTGACACCCCCGGGGTACCAAAGAGTTGTCGGCGTGAAGGAGTAGAAACGTCTCGCCCTGTGGGCATTGAATTCATGAAACCTTGAGGTAAAGAGACACAATAAGGAAGTAAGTTAAGGGTACATTCAGTCTTATACCAATTTGGTGTGGTGACATTACACCCTCAATTTGTGATGCCATGAGGTGTTGATTGTAGCTGGAGTACCCCTACCAGACCTATAGGAATATCACAGATAAGAACAATCAGCTAATTGTCTGCGTTCTTCCCCAGTTTCGAGGTGAACAAAATCAGGCTGTGCGCTTGAGTACACAGTCTGCACTAGAAGTTTTATGCCATAAATTGTGCGACCAAAACCTACGGTGTACAGTTAGCACCCCATTTATAATCCCAATTTACGCCTGAATCGGGATTTGTGTGGAGCTTGGACTGAGCCCTCAGTGGGTACGTCTCTCCGGAAAAATATTGCACTTACCATTTTAAAAAGGATTGTAAAGTAATTTTATGACATTGTAGTATGTAATGGGCATGGTAATATAACGTTAATACTTATTGATGGAGCGCACCTTGGTGCTCGCTAGATTAATACAGCACCAGACTAAAACCAAACAAAACAAACGGAACTCGATAAAAGAAACAAAACGGGTGAAGACGGAGCTCAAGGGGGTAACTGCCATGATTTGATGTGGTCCTAATTTATTCCATGAGGCCAAGAGCCACACTTTGATGTACAGAGAAGTCAACAAAATTGATTTCCGCCCACAGTGTACTCTGACATCATTGCAATATGGCCCCTTATGTAGGAGCTGCCTGCCCAGGGAAACATAAGCACCTTAGCCTTTACAAGATCTGTGGATCATTGTGAACCATTGTGAATCCAGTTTAGCAATGGCTCTTGTAGACAAAGAAAAACTGGAACTAAAAAGTAGTAAGTGAGTAGTGAGTGCAGAGTAGTGAGTGCAGAGTAGTGAGTGCAGAGTGAGTGTGCAGAGTAGTGAGTGCAGAGTGAGTGTGCAGAGTAGTGAGTGCCGAGTAGTGAGTGCAGAGTAGTGAGTAGTGAGTGCCGAGTAGTGAGTGCAGAGTGGTGAGTAGTGAGTGCAGAGTAGTGAGTAATGAGTGCAGAGTAGTGAGTAGTGAGTGCAGAGTAGTGAGTAGTGAGTGCAGAGTAGTGAGTAGTGAGTGCAGAGTGGTGAGTAGTGAGTGCAGAGTGGTGAGTAGTGAGTGCAGAGTAGTGAGTGCAGAGTAGTGAGTGCAGAGTAGTGCGTGCAGAGTAGTGAGTGCTGAGTGCAGAGTGAGTGTGCAGAGTAGTGAGTGCAGAGCGGTGAGTAGTGAGTGCAGAGCAGTGAGTAGTGAGTGCAGAGTAGTGAGTGCAGAGTAGTGAGTAGTGAGTGCAGAGTAGTGAGTAGTGAGTGCAGAGTAGTGTGTAGTGAGTGCAGAGTGGTGAGTAGTGAGTGCAGAGTAGTGAGTGCAGAGTAGTTAGTGCAGAGTAGTGAGTGCAGAGTAGTAAGTAGTGAGTGCAGAGTAGTGCGTGCAGAGTAGTGAGTGCAGAGTAGTGAGTGCTGAGTGCAGAGTGAGTGTGCAGAGTAGTGAGTGCAGAGTAGTGAGTGCCGAGTAGTGAGTGCCGAGTAGTGAGTGCAGAGTAGTGAGTGCCGAGTAGTGAGTGCAGAGTAGTGAGTGCAGAGTGGTGAGTAGTGAGTGCAGAGTAGTGAGTAGTGAGTGCAGAGCGGTGAGTAGTGAGTGCAGAGCAGTGAGTAGTGAGTGCAGAGTAGTGAGTAGTGAGTGCAGAGTAGTGAGTAGTGAGTGCAGAGTAGTGAGTAGTGAGTGCAGAGTAGTGAGTAGTGAGTGCAGAGTAGTGAGTAGTGAGTGCAGAGTGGTGAGTAGTGAGTGCAGAGTAGTGAGTGCAGAGTAGTGAGTGCAGAGTAGTGAGTGCAGAGTAGTGAGTAGTGAGTGCAGAGTAGTGCGTGCAGAGTAGTGAGTGCAGAGTGGTGAGTAGTGAGTGCAGAGTACTGAGTGCAGAGTACTGAGTGCAGAGTACTGAGTGCAGAGTACTGAGTGCAGAGTGGTGAGTAGTGAGTGCAGAGTACTGAGTGCAGAGTAGTGAGTGCAGAGTAGTGAGTAGTGAGTGCAGAGTAGTGCGTGCAGAGTAGTGCGTGCAGAGTAGTGAGTGCAGAGTGAGTGTGCAGAGTAGTGAGTAGTGAGTGCAGAGTAGTGAGTAGTGAGTAGTGAGTGCTGAGTAGTGAGTGCAGAGTAGTGAGTGCAGAGTAGTGAGTGCAGAGTAGTGAGTGGAGTAGTGAGTGAGTAGTGAGTGAGTAGTGAGTAGAGTAGTGAGTAGAGTAGTGAGTAGTGAGTGCAGAGTAGTGAGTAGAGTAGTGAGTAGTGAGTAGAGTAGTGAGTAGAGTAGTGAGTAGAGTAGTGAGTAGTGAGTGCAGAGTAGTGAGTAGAGTAGTGAGTAGAGAGTGCAGAGTAGTGAGTAGTGAGTAATGAGTGCAGAGTAGTGAGTAGAGTAGTGAGTAGAGTAGTGAGTAGTGAGTAAAGTAGTGAGTAGAGTAGTGAGTAATGAGTGCAGAGTAGTGAGTGCAGAGTAGTGAGTACAGAGTAGTGAGTTGAGTAGTGAGTAAAGTAGTGAGTAGAGTAGTGAGTGTAGAGTAGTGAGTGCAGAGTAGTGAGTAGTGAGTGCAGAGTAGTGAATAATAAGTGCAGAGTAGTGAGTAGTGAGTGCAGAGTAGTGAGTGCAGAGTAGTGAGTGCAGAGTAGTGAGTGCAGAGTAGAGTAGTGAGTAGAGTAGTGAGTAGAGTAGTGAGTAGTGAGTAGAGAGTAGTGAGTGGTGAGTAGTGAGTAGAGTAGTGAGTAGTGAGTGCAGAGTAGTGAGTAGTGAGTGGTGAGTAGTGAGTGTAGAGTAGTGAATGGCTGGCCCTGTTTCTAGCTCAAGCGGCACCGGCACCTGTAATCTAAAGATAATACCTCTGCCTCAAGTGAAGTACTCTGGTACCCAAGGATGACTAGCAAACAATATTATTCACAACGTTGCTTACTATTCAGCAACATTTGACAGTTTACAAATCATCTTTATAAAACAATTCAGAGTTTGATAACAATTTAATGCAACACATTGTAATATACAATGCCACTAGCTCAAACTTTAATGCTGCGAGACCTATTGCATTGTAAATGCTTGTTTTTAATGTTACTGTGAAAAATATTCATCCAGGGACACAATGACTAAGGGAAGATAGAATACAAATGGACTGGCGAGTAACAAAAGTGCAGAAACGATAGTGTGTGTTACCTGTGGGGTAAGGGACCTACGTGTGGGGAAAGGTATTACATGTGTGTGGGGAGAGATGTCTTGTGTAGTTAGAGAGACCGGCTACATGTGCGTGCATCACCTGTGCATGTGCTGTGCGCTGGGGCGAGGCAGGGGTATTCAAAGCATGTACCGTGGTGGCAGCAGCAGGCAGGACCGGTGCAGGCCACTCCGCACACTGAGTGACACATATACAGAAGCTGGTGACTAGACAAACGCCAGGCAGACATACACATGAACAAACACTGTCCTTCACGCACATACAAGCGCGCACCATGCACAGAAGAAAAGCACACACCAGGCATACGCACAAACAAAAAACATAGCCTTCACACACAGAAGAGGCGCTTACGCGCCATGCACGGAATATAAAGACACACCAGGCAGAGATACACTTGAAGATGCACCATCCCATCATACACACAACACATGCATATCATACACGGAGGACTAGCAGACAATATACAAACATGCACCCCCACACTTAAACAAGCAGACCCACCACCCTCCTCGCCTATGGTAAGCACATGGCATGCAACCATACGCCTACGCAAAATCTGGTCTCCGACACACCTACTCACACTTACATCAGACACACTGAAGATCAGTACACACACAAACTGGAAATATATACAAACACCAGGAACCCCTGCATAAACCACGGGCATAGAATATAAGCACGCACTATGCACGGGCAACAACTCCATAATTTTTCACACACCCACAAAAATAATCAACAAGCATTAACACACACACATGCACCCACCACAGATAAGCGTACTGAATGCAGACATATGCACACACACCACGACCACCCTGGAGCACTCATAAAAACACTACACAGCAGACAGACACATAAACTCACGAAACGGACAGTAGGAATATTCACCATGAACACCCTCTCGCATACAGGGGACGCACAAACACCCACCCACACTCTCAGAAGGCATACAAAGGGACATACAAACACTTTTACTCAGTGTTATCTTGACTTTAGATAAGTCGTCTCTGGAGCCACGCTGATGTAAAAGTGATAAAATAATCGGTTCAAATATTTATTAAGATATCTTACCCTTGCCCGGAAGAGGGTATTTTAAAATCCAATACGTAGGGCATTAGGACCTAAATACAGCATGCAAGTGAAAGGTGCATATCTTCTTGCTGCTGTAATTTTACTATTTAGGTCTGTTAATCTTATATTTCTTGGTTATTTGATATCGTGTATTGGAGATATTGTGCCCCAAAGTCACTACAAAGCAAACTCAACGCCAACTTCCGAAGTGAGGTTTGTCATTATTTTCTACCATTTGATCATTTTTGTTTTCGACAAAAGACCTGAAAAGTATCTTAAAACGTGTGCAGGAGGCACACTTTTCCATTAAAATACATTTCTATTATTTGATTTTCATGGTACAAAGCGCATCAATACTCTTAATGTACACACAATGACGTTCCAGAAGAGAGATGGGAAACTAAAATAAGTATAGATTCTACAGGGTTAGGCCTGTCGTGTTTTTGCTGTTTTGTACCCAGACATGTGCCAAAACCGCAAGCAACGAAGACTGTTTCTGTGTTCAGCTTCGCCCCCAGGGGCTCTGAGAAGGAGCGAAAGAACAAAGCCTCGTTAAGGAAATGGTCTTTTTAAAGACCGGTGAAGTACTGGGGTGCGGCCGCAGTAAGACAGACGGCAGACCGCAGACCACAACAGCTCCTCTTCCCCCACGCCAACTATGGAAAAAAAAACAGTGACACTCGGTTTAAACCGGGTCAGCTGTTTTTCATCTGGTAGTGTACTTTCGGCTACAGTCGGGTTTTAACGGAATTCCGGACAGCCTAGACATAGAGTTTTAAACAAGACTCTACGGTCCACTGGGAGCCAGTGCAAAGAACGGAGATGAGATGACATCCTTGAAGCTCTGTCGGGAATGCGGGCAAATAGTGCCCTGGGGACAGATGGACTCACAGTGAACTTTTATAAGACCTTCATAGATCTTCTACTTCCACACATAGCAGAATTATTTGATGACATGTGCGTATCTGGACAGATGCCCCAAACAATGAGGGAAGCCATTTTAGTAGCCATCCCCAAACCAAATAAGCCCCTGGAGGAATGCTGGTCTTACCGACCCCTCTCCTTGCTAAATGTGGACACCAAGTTATTTTGGCCAACCGACTGGCCCTATTGACCCCGGAACTGGTCGCCCCGGAACAGACAGGGTTTGTCCAGGACAGAAATCTCACATATAACCTTCGCACGGTCTTCAGTACAATACAACATGTACGGCAGGACACAAAGGCTATTGCTGTCTTCTTGGATATGGAGAAGGCTTTTGACTCGGTTGAGTGGCCCTTTATGCGGCATGTGTTGACAAGAATGGGCCTCGGCCCTGTTTTTTTGCAAATGATTGGGATGTCATATAATGCTCCCACATCGCACATATGCTTGGGGGACCTGGCTCCTGGCTACAGGTGTCATCTCTATTGCCAGGGGAACTTGCCAAGGCTGCCCTCTGTCGCCGATGCTGTATGCATTATTTGCGCAGCCCTTGGCATGTGCACTTAGGGAATACCATGGCCACAGAGGCGTCCGTTTTCCCCCCTACGAAATTGTGGTATCAACGTATGCAGATGACACCCTGCTTTACGTACGGGACCCTGAAAACAATCTCTCCCCGGTCCTACGAGAGGTGGTACACTTTGGAGCACTCTCTGAGTTAAAGGTTAATTGGTCTAAATCCGTAGGCTTCCCACTCACCCCGTCCACTTCTCCATTTGAATTGGAATACCCACTACTGTGGTCTGACGAAGTGGTACGGTATTTGGGCATCAGACTGCACACAGATTTGGAAACTGTTTTCCGTGAAAATTATGGAACGGCTGTAGATAAACTGGAGGACGATGTTGAAACCGGGATTGGGCTACCGCTATCTCTAATCGGGAGAGTATCTATAATGAAGATGGTAGTGCTACCCAGATTCCTCTTCTTGTTTGCAAATATACCGATAGTGTTGCCACGCTCCTTCTTT
This sequence comes from Lissotriton helveticus, assembly GCF_964261635.1. Lineage (NCBI taxonomy): Eukaryota > Metazoa > Chordata > Amphibia > Caudata > Salamandridae > Lissotriton > Lissotriton helveticus. The sequence goes on along the minus strand of NC_136063.1, from coordinate 585,596,506 downwards.
GCCAGACTTAATAAGTCATTGGTGAGGTTGGCCTGGGCAGGCAAGCAGGCACGCGTTCAATGGCGGGACCTCATATTGCCATATCACCTGGGGGGACTGGGTACTCCTGTTCTAGAGCTCTATTACAGGGCACCGCAGGGTGCACAAGCGCATTGCTGGATTCATGACGCAGATAATATCCCATATCTTAAACTTTAGAGGTTGTTTGCTGACCCTATACCTCTCCCAGTAGTCATCTTCGAGACCGCGGGACTGGGATTCTCGAATCCCTAAACTCGACACGGCATGCATGGCATTGTTTGCTACACCAGCAGGCGGGGGCACTGCTATATTCACCGGAAATGCCTGTGGAATGGCCGGTCTGACTGACCCCCTGCCGCGATAAAAGTTTTGTCAGTGCGCTTCGAGCACTGGGCATTAGCAAAGTGGGAGACCTGTTTTCAGATGACGTTGGCAAAACATGGGACGAGGTCACAACCACGATAGAAGCAGCCACCCTACTGCAGCGTTTCCAATTCCACAGAGTGCATGTTGCGCTGCCCGCAAACTAGTCACCAACATTTATAAATTGGCAATGTCCCAGAGGGCCAATCACTACACCAAGGCCAGATTGACCTGGCAGCGCGCCTTGGACATGATTATTAATGATGATATGTGGTTATACTGTTGCACTAACACAAAGCGCATATCACTGCACGGCGAACACAGACTGATTCATTTTAAATTAATCAACAGGGTGTACTACATGCCAGAGAGACTGCATAGGTATGGTCGGAGGGAGGAAGCAACATGCGACAGATGCCGCTTCCCAACGGTGGACTTTGTACACTTAGCATGGGGTTGCCCAGGAGTTTTCCAATACTGGGAACAAATATTTCATGAAATAAGTACGATTGCAGAGTTGGAGATTCCCCCGGAACCGTTGCTTGCGCAGCTGGGCTACTCTAAAACATTGCCAAAGCAGCTCGTAGGCTGGTGGATCTGGGCCTGCTGATGGCAAAGCGTAGAGTGGCATTGTGCTGGTTAAGGTGTCCATTGCCTACAGTATCACAATGGTCACGCGATGTTCTTTATTGCTGCACTCAATCAGAAAACTTCAGCGATCTGCTTCCCCCACGGAGCAGACCGAAGAATTTCTGGGGACTCTACACCGCATATTTGAAGGGTGAGGGTGGGGGTGCCACTGCAGAGACACCAACTGGGGCAGAAGAGGGTAGAAGTGCTCTGGCGACCTAGATGTTCTAGCTAATTAGTAGATCGAGATAAGCCCCGCGGACGGGGGATAATGCTGGGTTCAGGTTGACGGGAGGGACTAGCCTAGAGGGTGGGAATCAGTGAATGGACATGACGATGGCAGGGGTGTTGGGGCGAGCAGGCGACCATATCAGGGCCTTGTTGCAGTGTGCTTATACGAGGTATGGTGTCCTGACGGAGAACGGCTGCACTGACAATCTTTTGGTTTGTTTGTTAGGAAAAAAGTATTTTTGGAGATTTATTTAACTTTATGATAACGCGGCGGATACGCTTTGTACATTGACTGGAATAATAACTCTTAAGTACAGCGCTGCCCGGCCTCCGGGATGTGGGTAGTTTTGATGTGATCTGTGTACTATGGATATGTGTGGCCGGCCCCAGGGTTGTAGGCATTCCGCAGTAATTTTTCAGTAATATTTTTCAATAATAAAAAAGACAACCATTTTCCATTAACTGTCAAGTCCTCTAAATGTGCTCCCCATCCTTTTAGGGACGTATCTGTGGTCCTCACAAATTGAGGCAGTGACTATAGAAATGTTTGGCCTAATGAGTTGTTGTTATCTTGCATCTACCAAGGCATGGCAGATGTCTTTCGGGGACTGAGCTGAATGGTGCCCTGCAGGGGGTCTTTTGCTTTGAATCTACTGTGTGTCACTTCCTGAAATGGACTCATGTGTAGCCGACAGTGGGAAATCAGGAGAATACAGTCATCAGTTGCAGAAATGATTTGGATAGTCAAAATAAACCACTTTCTTTTCCAGAGAGAAGTGGCTACATTGGTTAGTCTCAACATCCTTTCTTTCATAGGGAAGGCTTTGCATGAGATTGTGTCCAAAATTGCCCCTAGAAAAGTTAATTTTCTGATGTCTTGCCTCTTGAAGGCAAGATTTTTCCCTGCTTAGTTTCAGAGCTAGATCTCTGAACACTTGAAGACAGGCTTTTGTGGATTACTTTGCATTGTGATATGAAGGACTTTTTATAAGCCAGTCATCAGAGTATGGGAAAATCTCAGGGCTCAAAAAATCCACTCGCCCGCTCGCATTTGCGAGCTCAATTTAATGAGGGAGAGCTATTTTTAGGTCCTACCTCCCTTTCTGACGAATATGAATACAAACTAACTTTTGTCCCCTGTCTCTGAAAATGGAGCAAATTTGACAAGATAACAAGATTTTAAGGAATTTTTAGTGCTCACAAAGTGATTGAGCAATAAAGATGCCTTAAAATCTTGTTATCTTGTCACATTTGTTCCACTTTCAGAGACAGGGGTTAAGTAGGTTGCAGTTTGGTGGAGGAGATTTTTCAAGGTACTAGACCTGCAGGACTAGTACCATTTTTTTGATTTTCGAGCCCTAAATCTCATGCTCCTTCCTGCTCAGCAAAGTCGCGACTGGGGCCATGCTCTAGGTGAATATTCAAGAAGCGGCTTGAGAACAAAGGGTACAACTCTGAATTGATAATGATATCTGGCGACCTCAAACCTTAAATATTTTTGATGTTTGGGAGGAACGGAGGAATGGAAATAAGGATCCTGGAGATCTAGGGATGCCACAAAGTCCCCTTGGTTTAGTAACTGGCGGATTTCCTGCAGCGTACCCATTCAAAATGAATGTTTATTCAGGAATTCGTTTAGCTGCATTTCTTAATAAGAAAGAAAACGGAATAGAGACCTGTGTTTCGATGGGCCTAAAGAACCTCTTCATTTGCTTCTTTCTAGAGGAGCAAGAGAATCTGCAATTTTAACAGCTAAAAGACATGGATGTGACCTTCAGGGAATTAGAATTCAAGGGAGTTTCTGGATAAATTCTAAGGTGGCCTAAGGTGGGGCCATGCTGAAGTAGATCCAACAACCAACGATTTGTGGTAATAGATTTTCAGTTGTTGTAGCAATTGGAGAGTCTTCTGCCCACACCTGTCATAGGGAAAAGGTGCATAGTGCATGAAAGACATCATTGATGCCTGGATGAGTCTTGTCCTCTGTCCAGACCATCCAGGATTTCGCGATTTGCTGCGGAGTCTGCACTTTTGTAAAAATGCCGCGATTTTTACAAAAGTGCCCGCAAAATCGGCACTTTTGTAAAAATGCCGCAATTTATGTGCACATTTAGCAAAGTCCTGTATGTAAATGGAAAATTAATTAGATACTAAAAGTTACCTTCCCCAGCAACACACATTATTTGCCTTGTCCTGAAGAAGCTAATGTTGCTCAGATTTTAAGGCAAAGCACTGAGTTCATAATCCGCATGTGGAATCAGAGGATTCTGTATTTTATGAAGAAGATGCTCTTTTTCCAGTACCCTCTCCCCTCTCACCCCACTACCACTTTAGTGAATATTTCAATTCCTCTCAAAATTCCTGCTTTATTTTGTATTTTTGCGCATGTTTGTTTTAAAGCCTCTCTCTGCTATCTTTTATTTTACAACATGTAGTTTGCATTTTCCAAGACTTGCTTACACAATTTCGATTTCCGTTCTTTCATATTACAGTTTTGCAGTTTTGAATATTCAAAGACAAGAGTAGATAATGCGAGGGACCCCATAGTTGTTCTGACTGACTGGTACTAGCTTTTACCAGCTTACAGAACTGTTTTTAGTCTGCAAATAAATAGATTTTATTTTAGAGTCAAAACTGTTGTAATTGAGCCTTTTTCAACTTGTATGAGAGTATGAGCCTCAGTCACAAAAGCGCATGGCAGGCATATTTGAAAAGCATTGGCAAAGGCAATAATTCTCACATTTGGCATCTATTGACTTTACTAATGGTTTTAATTATTTGCCACAACATCCCCTGAACCTTTGACACGGGACTAAAGACTTAAAAATAAAAGCTTTTGACATGGCTGTTCGTCATTTTGTAGGCCTGAATACCACTCATGAAGGTATACAAAATGAAGCAGCACAAAAGAGCTTACTTCTATTAAAGGCCCCTTAAACGCCTCATTAGGGGTAGTAAGACCTATGTAAATACAATTACAAAATATGTTATTTATAGTTTATTGAATTGTATTCTACATTTAAAAATCACTTTAAAATATATTTGAGAGTATGTCAGACATTGTCAGGGAAAGGCTACTAATATCATTTTCTTTCAAGTATATATTTTTTTTGCTAACAAAATATTTAAAAGCTAAAATAGAAAGCCCTTTTTAATAACCCTTTCAAATTCAGAAGTTGCTTTAATATATAAAAGTATGGGTTGTCTCAGCACATCAAGATATATTTTAAATACAGGCACATTGGACATGGAAGGTGATGGGGTAACATGGCCAACTAGAGCATGAACGTCAATTTACTAAAATGCTAGGGGTAGTGGAAGGGACATCACAGGATATTACATTACATAACATCAGGGACTATTTCAAAGTGGAATACTCTGCTAAAACAATTTCCATTGTTTTAAAGCTGAAAATGAATGATTATGAGTAAAATAAAGAGCCGCAAAAATGCTGCTAAATTTCCATATTTGTGCCGCTAAATTTCCATATTTGTGCCGCTAAATTTGCTAATCCATGCCGCAATATCCTGGGGGTCGGTCTGTTCGGAGCTGTGGATCTCTGTAGTGGAGGCTGACTTGAGTAGGCTGCAGTTGTGGTGGTCTGTACTACTTTTGGGAGTACTGCTGGTGGTATAGCTGTTGGGGTTTAAAGTAGGACTGGTATCTGTAGGATTGGACGTTTTCTCTGTAAGAGAACTGACCTCTTCCTCTAGCACCACGAAAGGGTTGGAAGCAGCACTGCTGTAAAACCCCTAAAGACCTTGCTGTCTCTGTATCAGATTTATTTTTATGGACTAGAGAACCTCATCTACATGTTTGCCAAACAGGGCCTTTCCGTCGTAAGGCATGTCCAATACTGCAGCCTGAACCTCGTGTTGAAAGGATGTTGACTAGAGCCATCCTTGCCTCCTCAAAATAGCCCTTATAGCAAGCTGCCGATAGATGGTAGAGGAAACATCCATTGCCGTGTCCATGATTTCGGCAGATTTTCTTGCGCCATCTTGTATAAATGCTCTCGCTTTATTCATTTTGCTGTCTAGTAGGAACTCTAAATAAACTCCTTAACTGTACCACATTTGCCTGCCGGTGGCAGTCACCATAGCAGAAAATCTTTTGCCCACTGTATCCAGAAGTAAACTTTTGTCTAGAAAAATGGAACAAGGTGTTGAAGGGTTTCTTAAATGACTCTCGGTAGCAGCCGCGGGCCGTGGAGGGTGTTACGGTGGGGCAGGGAGGCGGGGAGGGGGAGGGGGAGGGTGGAGAGGGCTAAAAACCGGCACATGGATAATTACAGGTAAGTAAACAATTTAATTAATAAAACGAATTTCGTAGCGCGCACTGCATCGCATTTTGTGTGGGACAGGAAGCAAGGCCAAAGGCACCTTCATCCTCATACTCAATATCCAGTAAGTGCAAAGGTGGAAGAAGAGAGACCATGGTGGGAAGAAGTATGTTCAGTCAGATTAGACACCAGTATTACCTTCTTTGCAATTCGAATCATGTCTGATTGTTTGGTTGACTGGCCCGTCAATGATGCAGTTTGAAAAAGATTTTAGGCTCCGACGAAGCTGTCGACGTCACGGCTACTGAAGATGTCAAAGTTGTTGTCGAAGGTGCTGGTCTTGTAGACAGTATATTTGTGACTAAGCTGCTGTCATCGATAGCATTGTCGCCACTGTCTGAGGTTTTGTCTACAATTTCTTTGACGATGCATGTCTCACCAAAAATGGACCTATGGTTGCCATACTTGTGTCGGAACTAGGAAGAACCTTGAATGAAGGTGTGGGAGGCTCTGACCTGTTTTTTTTACTAGCCTTGCTGAAGAAGATGATTCCTTTTGATGTCTAGTTAGCCAAAACCTTTGGGTTCCACTAAAACTATGTATGTATAATGAATAATACACTTACTTAAAGAGGCTTTCAGCCATTATTCTTCATCAATCAGTCTGTTGTTGTGTCATTCACATTTAGTCTCCGCCCACTGCAGCATGGGCCAATGGGTCAGTCTACTTCAGCCAGTGGTTAACATCAATTTGAGTGACTGCATTTTGCTCTTTCACAATGAGTAAATCCACACACAAGGTAGTTTCCTTCAATTTCAGTATGTTTGTTTTTACTTCATAATTACTTTAGTGTTTCCTTTGTTTATAGAGCCTGATGTGATAGCAAGGCGCATTTGATACGAACAGGATACATTGCAGCCTTATAAGTTCCTGTCTCCTGCTGTTGTAAATTCCTTTTGGAGTATCCTCTGACTGCTAGTATTTCACAGCATAACAGATTGCATTCATTTGAAAGTGTTCTTAATTATGTTGTTCTCTTTTTACTATGCATGCAGTACACATGCGATAGCTTCAATATTATTTGTCAATTCATAAGCCAACAACACTTTAAAACAGGTTTATTCTAGATTCAATTCCACCAATGGTTCTTTAATAAACTGTGTCCAGAATTAAAAATCAGCCTTTATCATGTTTAATTTCCAGCAGTTGTAACACATTTTGTTTATTTTCTTCTTCCCTTCATTCCTTCCTTTATTCCTTCCTACTTTGTTTCTTTCTTTTTTCATCCTCTCTTGCCTTTTCTTTCATTTATCTCTTTTCTTCTTTCTGTCTAATCTTTCGTTTTTTCTATTCTTTAAGTCTAGCCTTCCTTATTCTTTTCAGTCCTTTTTTCCTTCATTCTTTCCTGCTTTTTTCCTTCATTCTTCCCTTTTTTTCGGTCTTGCTTTCAGTCTTTCCTTCCTTCTGTCTTTCTGTTCTTCCTTACTTTCCCTTTCTCCTTCTTTGCTTTTAAGCCATCCCAGCCACGGCTGACTTCTCTATGAGTTACAGCATGCAGCCCTTTCACAATGAACACATCCACACACAAAGTAGTTCCCTTCAGTGAGTGGGAGCAATGCGGTAATTATGCTATTTTTCACCAAAAATAATTTTTGCCTTTAGTGCATGTTTTTGTTTTAGAGTGACATACACCTGGCAGCTTCCCAAACAATGACGTTTTACAAAGATCACGACAATACAAAACAAGAGTTGACAAGAGGCTGGCAGACAAGACCAGACCTATTGGCTTTCCCAATGTTTGTTCTTCATAGAGTTTCCTGCCTCTGAGCTGGACTCTTGACAGTGATTCTTTTCCTGGCCCCTCTGGGTCTTTTTAAAGGACTCCTGAGAGGATTCTATTTTTACAGGGAATTTCTTTTAGGACTCTTTGAGAGGAGAAGATATTACCTCACCTTCATCTCTAGGGTATAGATTTATCTTTGACTTCATTTTTGGAGCAAAACCAGTAGGCTGGTCTCTCTTTTTAAGTTTTCACAGAAGTAGTGAGGCAGAATTTGAAGTCCTTGGTTCTAGGAGTTTGGTGAAAGCAGTAAAGGCACTCCTTATGAAGCTCTTCAGAGTCGATCCTAAGCTTTCCATAGGTCTGAAAATACCTTTTTTAGGGGCTTCAGTCACACTTTGCTGGCAGAATGAACTCCTAAAAGATGTTACGATAAAGGTGTAGTCAGTTGAGATTCAAAAGTTGACACAAAATACGTTTTGAAGAAGATAAACTGAACAGAGCTCAAGGAGACTGCCTTCACATGGAGTGTGGTGAGAAAAATGAGATATGATGTCCCTTGAGGGAAAGAGTGTTTCAGGAGCTGCTTCCTGATTGGCTAAAGTTCGGTTCTTCTTAAAATCATGTGACTTGTTTTACAATATCACTTATAGAAACCTTGATGAACAACACGTTACTGTATACTGCTTATCATAATTACTGTGGCACTCCCACCATGACAATGGGTAAGAGTTAAGCATGTGAATCGATTAAAGATACAACACTGGAGAAAAAGCAGCTACTGTAGCTGTGCACAGATTTGAGGACAGGCAAATATCTTGTGCCTGTCTTATACACCATCTTCAGTATTTCGATGTCCAAGGTGGATCAGAAAAACATCTCTTTCAATGTGGTTCTTCTTTCTATACAGAAAATGGAAGTTAGCTATATTAATTCGATTTCTGGAAACTCTCCATGCCTACAAGAGTGGCACTTCCTGAACCAGCAAATCGAAGTGAAGATGCCTAAACTTTTATAGGGACGTTTGAAAAAATATTTGTCAGTCGTTGAGTACGTCATTACATGCAATGTTGAGCATCTATTTTTTTCCTTCTTATGACCTTCCATTGCAAAGATCTGTAATGGATATTTTCTGTTGGGGACACTTTTACCAGTAGAGGGATCTGAAACGTTTCTGGTGAATCTACTCCTCATGGTCCTGAGATGATGAGTGGTGAGGCGTTTCTTCTATTACAGACTAAAATCTTAATCCCTGTTCAACAACAGAGGTGTGTGAACCTTGGAGAATGATGCAACCTGTGTGGGACAGATTTGGCATATGTTTGACATCCAACTCTCAGAAAATGTTTGCCCCTAGCAAGTCACTATAATACACATAAAACAAATGGCTCACCTAAAAAATAAAAAAAAGTAATGAAACTGTGGATACACAGTCAGAAAGAAGATAGATCGATAGACAGAAAGAAAGATAGACAGATAGATTACATAGGCAGTCAGCACTGTGTAGTTCTAGTTAAGTCAGATTTATTTTACAGGAACTATGCTTTTTGTTTCACTAATAACTTTGGCACAGTTCGCCAAATCAGCACAAAACCTTCCAAAAGAAAAGTTCATATAACTTGGATCCTTCATGGATTTGTTAGCACACATCCATCAAGCAGGAACCATGAAAAGGTGTGGGTCTCAAAACGCTGATTTTCCATGTTAACTCCCATAGAAAAATGTATTCTCAGATTCAGAGAAACAGCTTAACAAAATCACATCAGATTTAGCAGAGAGTTAAAAACTTGCTTTTTGTGATTCAATGTAAATCTCTTTAGCCATTTTCAAGAAATTAGCATTTTTAAGACTGTTATGGATTGAGCTTATAGGGGTTAAAATTTAAAAATAACTGAACTGTTGGTGTCCAGATAAGCACAGATTGGCCAATTTAAAGGTGTCTAGTCAATCCTGATAGGCTGGCCACAACACGGACAATATGTTATGGCAACCATTATAGGAATTGTGAACATGGTCGCCACTGAAATAAATTGTAGCGAATCCCAGAATTTGAGGGTCATGAAAAGGAACTTTAGTTGAAGAGTGATAACAGATTTTAGGCACAATATAAAACATTCTGACAAGGAGACTGAAACATGTTTTCAACACTAGCAGCAGTCTGTCAATTATCTCCCTAGTGATCAACTGCAGCTTCACTATAGAGTTCTAAAGAAAATGTAGAGTGCTAACATTCTATATATATGACAGAAGTGTTGCACACCTGAATGCCATCTTGATGGAAGTAAAGTTGGAAATCTGAAAGGAATTTCCTGTGGAGGCTGCTGCAGTAAATGAAGACAATTAGAGTTTTTGTCACAGAAATTATGGTTTGTGCTCTAGAAAGCTCAAATTAGAAAATTTCTTAGGCGGTCTCAAACATCTTGTTCCTCTATTTCAGTAAAACATTGATATATAGAGTGAAAATTACACCCAACCACAACAGCAGTCTGTCAGTTAACTCCCTAGTTAATTGCTCCGTCACCACAGAGAATTGAACAACTACAGCGCTAACTTTTGTATGCAAGACAAAAGTGTGCACTTCGGAAAATCCTATTGTTGGAGTAAAAGTTCTTGAATTTAAAGCCTCTTAGGATGGGTAGGTTGAAATAAATGAGCATTGAGATGTTGATGCAGGAATGAAACTAGAGGGTTAAAAATGTAAGGTAAGGGATGGGTTTTTATTACTTTTAGGCATAGTGTATTTTTAAAGGGATTACAAATAGTTAACGTGAGAAGTCTGCACAAGTACAGGACACCCTTTCCAAATCTGTTTATTAAGACTAACCATCTCAACCATTCCCTAATTTTAAAATAGTATCATTTTAGTTAAAATACATATACACAGGTATATATATATATATATATATATATATATATATATATATATATATATATATATATATATATATATATATATATATATATATATATATATTCACTGAAAAAAACATAGGTTTCACACCAGTTATAGTTAGCTGGAAATTTTACTCGCATAAAACCAATGAAATTCTCACGTTATAGTTAGTTGGACTCACTATAACTTGCGCGTGCAATGCACTGCTGATGACGTCACATATTACATCACTCATGACATGGTCAGTGACCTCACTCATGACATCACTGATGACACCATCCAGTGAATGTGTGTCTTTCTGAAAAATAAATATGTGTTATATATGTATATGTAAAAGTTGATGGAAGAATAAATGTTTAAATAAGTGTTTACATGGATGTTTTTAAAAAAAGAAATTGATTGGTTTACTGGCTTATTAAGTGTATCTTAGTGAATACATATATTAGTGAGTAATGTTTAAATATTTAAACATATATTAGTGTTTCATTTTGTGTATAAGTGGCTGCATGGGTTGGTGAGTAGCTACATGTGTATGTATATGGGTTATTAGATGTTTTTTTTAGTATCAGTATGAGTGTCTGTATGGTTTGGTGGGGGTATTACTTAGCACATAGATGCATGAGTGACTGACTCTCTGTTTGTATGTGTTTTAAAGACAGCATATGTGCAGGACTGTATGGGGGAATGAGTGTGTATATGTGTATGTTAGTGAGTGAATGACTGTCTCACTAGTGTCTTTATCAGTAACTACATATATTTTAATCTAGTATATGTGAATATTGATGTATATAGGTGAGTATATGTGAGAGTAAGAGATTGTAAGAGTTCCTGTTTAAATAAGTATGTGTCTCTATAAGTGATTGTTTAAGAGAGTAAATATGTGTAAGTTTCCTTAGAAGTAAGGTGGTAGTGTGTGTATAGCTGTATATGCAAATAAATGGATGTTCAATAGTTTATTTGCATGTGTGAGTAACTTTTGGATGACTGTCGGTGTGTAACAGGATGTATAGGTGTATCACTACATTTGATGAGTAAGTATATGTATGAGTGACTATATAGAACTGTTGGTGAATGAGTGGATGTGTATATAGATGGTGGAATTACTGAATTGGTTGTTGTAACTGGTATGGGTATCTTCATTTTTTTGAAAATTGTAGTTTCTATTTTTGAATATGTGTTTCAAGGGTTACATTACAGTGAAAGGAGGTCTGTCACTCTGTCACAAGGATGGTGTCATCAGTGATGTCATGAGTGATGTCACTGACCATGTCATGAGTGATGTAATATGTGACGTCATCAGCAGTGCATTGCACGCGCAAGTTATAGTGAGTCCAACTAACTAAAACGTGGGAATTTCAATGGTTTTATGCGAGTAAAATTTCCAGCTAACTATAACTGGTGTGAAACCTATGGTTTTTTCAGTGAATTTAATACGTTTTTTAAATGCTAATTCCTAACTATAACTGGTGTGAAACCTATGTTTTTTTCAGTGAATTTCATAGGTTTTTTAATAGCTAATTTCTATAGCTATGAAATATAATATTTTTTATAATGAATCCTATATTGTATATTTATGTAATACTATTTTTTTAATGTTTATTTATTTATTTATTTTTGTCTCGGAGCGCTCCCGGGGCGCGTACCGATGTGCTCACCGGTAAGCGCAGTGTTACGGCGCGCCCCGGTGCGCGTACCCGGGAGCGTCCCGTTAGCGCCATTGCCGCGAACGAAAACATCATCGTGACGTATCGCGTAGCCGCGTGATGCGTCTTATGACGCACGGCGTAAACGCACCCGGAAGCGCCCGAGCGGATACGATCGCACAACGTAAGCGCCGCCGGGCGCGTCCTGACGCGCTTACGCTACGCGCCCAGGGGCGCGCCCGGGGGCGCGTAGCGTAAGCGCGTCGGGTCATGTGACCTGAAAATAACACTTTTCATTGGTTCAGATCAGTTTTGGTTTCCGAATGATGAAGACCCGAGTCATGTGACTTGAAAATAACACTATTCATTGGTTCAGGACAGTTTTGTTTTCCAAATGCTGAAAGCCCCCACCTATTTTCCTCATTCTCACTTTGTACTTTGAGTGAGGAAGACCTGTTGAAAGACCTCTCTGTACCTATTTGTCTGAAAAATGGCTACAGTAGCAGCAGAAGCATCTGCACCACCACCACCACCACCACAAGGACCACCAGAACACCACAGTGGTGGAGAACAGGAGGAGGAGGAGGAGGAGGGGAAGTTCCTACCAGAAGATACTACCCCATATAAGCCAAAGGAGCACTTTATCTGGGAGTTTTATTCCATCCCAAAGGACAAGAAGAAAGTTAATGCACCAAAGGTGACTTGTTTAATCTGTGGCTTTCAACTTTCAAGGGGGAACCCTAACGAAAAATACTCTTTTGGCAACAACACCATGATTCGGCACATGCAACGCCGGCACCCTAACAACTATGCTAGGGCAGAGGTCAGGGAACTGGCCAGAAACCCTCCCCAATCATCTCCCAGCACCTCCCAAAGTGAACAACCCACTTCATCGGGTCCAGAGGCAAGAGAGATGATCTCAAACATTCAATCGAAGTTTTCTGATTTAAAAATCGTTTGCAAATTTTGTGGAGGGACAATTTGCTATGGTGAGCAAAGCATTAAACTTATCATCCGTGCTGGTGATCACCACAAGTGCCCGAAGAAACATTAATTTTTTCCTGGTTTTTTTTTTTTTGCCCCAGTTGAGCCATTTACAATTCCCTGTTTATTGTTTCTCCCCATAAAAAATACAAAAAAAATATAACTGTTCAGAAAAGCCAAAAAAAGTAAAAAATGTTCAAAAAAACAATAAAAAAATATAAAACAAAAAGAATAAAAAAAACAGTTCTTTTTAGGACTACCTCTAATTTATAAAAAAATGCTCCTTTTTTTGAAAACTCTGTCATTCTTTTTTCTCCAGGGTACGCTCCCCGGTGCGCGTACCGGGCGCTCCCCCCCGCGAAAATAAAAATAAAACACACAATTTTTTTTTTTGCCCCGCAGGGCCCTTTTATGGCCCCCACATCAAACCTAGGGGGTCAGGGGGGGTCTACCCTGCCCCCTTTTGGTCATTTCCCCCTTTGTTTTTGCCACCTCTTGTGTCTCGATCCTACCGAGACACAAGATGGCGGCCGCTCCGGACTGTTTGGAATGTTGACAGACACCCGAGAGCCAATCAGCTTTCCGCTCGCATACTCGCGTAGCGCGCTGGTACGCTCCCCGGTGCGCGTACCGGGGCGCGCCTATAGATATATATATTTTTTTGAACCTAAATTACTCAAAATCCACTGGAGCACATATCTTGAGACATAGCAAAGGCACATTGGGCTACCAGTCCCTACAATTTTGCCAAGTTTGGTGGAAATCCATTCAGCCGTTCGGGCTAAAAGTGAGTCCAACTGCCCTATGGAAATTAACATGGGGAAAACACGTTTTGGGACCCCCGTTTTATCTCGGCCCCCGCTTAACGAATCCCCCCCAAACTTTCAGGGAAGGAGCAGAGCGGAGCGGGCCATCTTCTTTGAGAAATTCGCGAAGATTCGTCCACCAGCGCCAAAGTTATTCCCAATAGAATGTTGCGGATTTCCTATGGAAAGTAGATCCCAACTATAACTACCTACTGGCGACCGCCAGTAGGTCATATATATATATATATTTGCTGCTTCACTGCCAGACCAAAGTCGACACACCAGCACTCTCAGTAAGTTAAACCCAGTTAGGTTTATTGCACAAAAAAGTAAAACAGACGCGTTTCAGCACTTGCCTTCATCAGTGTCAACTGGCGACGGCGAAGCGGATGTAAATAACGACAAATATAATAAACATAGAAATGGGACTGTTGTCCAAAATCATAAGCGCCATCTTGAAATGGCAAAATAAACCAACTCATAAACAAATTAAATTATATCCTTTTGGATACAGTGTGCTGCCGGGCAAATCGGGTAAATATTTACAACCAAGTAATGTTGCCCTAGATGGGCAATCGTAATAAAACAATTAATTCGATATTGTTGAAATTATACAGTTTGCATAGGCAGATATTGTCAAATGTAACCCATATATATATATATACACACACACACACACACACACACACCCCACACGCACACACACACACACACACACACACACAACATTCACTGAAAAAACACAAAGGTCAAAATGACGTTCTAGTTTGGTGCTAAGGCCTTAACTTATATTAAAACAAACCATTAATTCAATGAAAAAAATGAACATTTTAAGTGATGTTATAGTTAAGTATCGGAGTGACATCCAGGCTGATATATGACAGTTTTTGATTAGTGAACTTATTTTAACTTATGCCGCTATCATTCACTACGAGTGACGCATATCAATGCTAATCAATTATGTGATTTTACATGCCATGAGTGATGTAATATGTGAGATGATAACCAGTGCATGGTGGGGGTGCAAGTTTTAGTCAGCTCAGTAAACCATAGCTACTGTTTTTTAAACATAAATCTAATATCAATTCAATACCTAACAATAACATCAGATTAACATGCTTTTTTTTCTGTGAATATACAAGATGGACAGATATATACTTGAAGGCACTAAATCCGGCTTATGCTTCAACATGAAATACATCGGGGATAAAACATTTACCTTTTCAATAATAATACGAAGTCAGTGACTGTCTTTTAGTTCTGTAGCAAGGAGGAATGTGTCTAACATTCCAGGGCAGTACTCGTGGACATTATGGTCAGTCAAATCCTTTTCTGCAAAAAGGATTTGGATAGAGAAAATGCATTTTTTTGCCCACATTGTTACAACTTTAAGAGTTTTTTCCCAGGGCAGAAACTCTGTCAAATTTGCCAAAGAGTCACGAAAACTTGTGCATACATCAAATCCGTGTAACTATATATGTATTGCTAAAGCTAGTAAAGGGGAGGGTCCACAAAATGTTTTCCCTGCACAGTCTAAGTGCCTGATATTTGTCAGCTGGCTTGGTGAAATATGTATATGGAAATCTTCCAAAGCAGCTGACTCTTGTGTACACAGAAATTTTCTGGATTACTTTTAAGAAAGATAAGATTCCTGTTTCAGTTTATAGATATTCAAAAAAGATGTGTCAGAAAAGCCATCCACATGCCCTCATTCAGGGTTGGATGGAATATGTTGCAACCGGGGGGATGGAATCACCTATGCTGTCCTTCAGGGTTCGCCTGAACAACTTCTGGCAATAAGGACAAGAGTCTGGACAATAGGACTCTGGAAGACACATGATACAGACTGAGTGATAATCAGTTTGCACCTTCTTTTTCCACAAGAGGGGCACTTCACAAAGAGTAAAGGCGTGACTGACAAGACATATATATATTTCTTGTCAGAAAAATTGTACTCTGTATTCTAGGTAACAAGATCTTTTACATAAAGATTTAAACTAAAGTTTTTTGAAGACATTTTTCTGATAGAATGTCTAAAAATAGGAGAGCTCAGTGCTCCAGGATCCTAACAGTATGAGCCGGAAAAAGAACTGACCTATTTGTCACCTGTGAAGCATGGTGGGATACACGGTGTCCTGTGAGGTCTTAAAGCACGGTGCCAGTTTTTCTCTGTTCATTTTCTTAGCCTATGGGTTAAGAATCTCTCATATTCTCTTTCATTTTCTCTTTTAAATAAAGGTTGTGAAATCATTTTATGGTTGTTTTTCTGTATATGACAGAAATATCTGGTTAATTGTTTGGTGATTTAATTTGGGTAATTGTTCCGTGACTTAAACTGAAAACTCTATGTAATTTGGACATTTTTAGCCTTTGTTATAGGCGGCACATATAAACACACATATTTAATATGGGCCTCCGGTGTCCCCGCACATGGGAGGGACTATTCAATGCTATTTATTCCATGGAGAAAATGTCAGACATTTTTCACCTTTTCTGAACTGACAAAGTGTCTGAAGTAGGACTGATGGCGGCATGGGGGCACAGAGGTCAGCTGCAGGGGTCATACTGTGCCAAAACCAGCAGCCCACAGTCCTTCAGGCACCAAAGTAAAGTCCGTTGTCTCCAGCCTCAGAATTATCGGGTCCAGAGTTTGAAGACCGATAATTCCAGTTCAGAGACACTTGTAATTACAAGTGGCGTAATTCCGCCTGGAGTTATCACTCTGCATGAAACTGCACCACTTGCATTGAGGATCCCAGTTTGCTCAAAAACCCAAGTGTTACGGTTCTAGAAGGTCTTGGGAAAGGGCCACACTGCAACATTTAAAGATTCTGGTGCACCTGTAGCATGATGGCTGAAATGTTTAATTCCCTGAATGCGATTTATGACTTCATTAAAGGTGGGTATGTTGGCCACTCAAAATATCTTAGACAGTATCCGAGACAGGACATGTTGCAGAGAGGTTTGTGTGCACTCAGAAATTGAATTTATGAACATTTTCAGAATCCTTAATCCAGGATAAGAAAAATGTAATCTATGGTTATTGAAATAGCTATGGCAGACCTATTTAGTTCTTACTTAATGGAGCTGTCCCTCTGGGTATTTGAATAGCACTTTTTTTCTGAAGAAGACGCGTTGTGACTTGTGGAGATCGAATGAGCAATTTAACCTGTAAGCCAAGTTCCTTCTCTTTTAGCCTCTTGTAAGACACCTATGGACCCTCCTCAAAAGAATTATTGCCAGGAAAGTAACTCCTACTAAAGCCATGTTTACTCTTCACTGAGCTTTTCCCACCACATTAGGGAATTTGATTAGAGGGTATTGATCAGAGGAAGTTAGCATAGTTGATGAAACAACTGAAGAAGGCTCTTCTTCACAAAAGGCCCCTTGCTCAACAGAAATAGACTAAAAAGATGGCAGATGCCTAAAAGGAATAACTGAAACCCAAAAAGTGAAAAGCTACAGATCCTTTGTTCGGGGATTTCGGCTCTGAAAGTGAAAAAAATACAATACAAGCTAATAGATAATGCACTGCATTAGGGATTTTGCTGCCTTAAAGTATTGCATCAAAAATCTTCTGAAGCTCCTATTTAAGCCCGTTCCCATCTTTTGTGGGTCAACCAAGTTCCACATCTAACGGTTTTTAATCAAAGTTATCTGAAAAAGATAACAAATGTTGACTTTCAATATAAATCTTTTGAAAAGAACAGGTATTATGTACGTACAAGGGAATGTATTACTGAATGAATGTAGTATTTATACAACACAATCCTATCCAAAAGCAAGCAGAGCACTGTACTGGGGCATATATAAAGTCGACATGTGACTGCAAGTGTAGCTGGTCTCTAAGCAGAAGGGATGTAGCATTCTTTAAAAAGATGGGTTGGCAGCTCTTTTCTAAATTGGAGGAGGGTTGGGGCAGTCCTAATGGATACAGGGGTGTCATTCGGGATCAGGTGCATAGATGAACAAGTTACTTACCTTCGGTAACGATATATCTGTAAGAAACAGTAGTTAGTATTAGATTCCTTACCTTAGAATATCCCCAGGCGTCAGTCTGGATCCGGAAACTTTTGCGTAGCAGTACCCCTGCGCGTCGGTAGGCGTCGTCTGCAGGCGTCCCCTGCGGCTCCGCGTCGTCGGCGTCGTGCGCCGTGATGACGTCGCTGGAGTATATAGACGCCGCCTCCGCGCGCTGACGTCAGTTCTTTGCACACAGCTTTTCCGCGCCAGAACACGCAGAGCCATGTGAGAACCAACACTGGTGCCATTTGAAACTAGGGCCCTGAAAGGGATGTCCCTAACCCTAGGTATCAGTTCGCAGAACGGGGAGGATGGGCGGGGCGGTAAGGAATCTAATACTAACTACTGTTTCTTACAGATATATCGTTACCGAAGGTAAGTAACTTGTTCATCTGAAAGAAACAGGTTAGTATTAGATTCCTTACCTTAGAATAGATACCCCAGCAATACCAACCCCGGTGGTGGGTCTGCGAACCAATACAACCTACACCAGAAAGTCCTGGAGGACCGAACGGCCAAAGAAGCCATCCCTCCGGACTTGACTGTCCAGGCAGTAGTGCCTCGCAAAGGTGTGCAGCGAGGCCCACGTGGCCGCCTGGCAAATGTCCTGCAAAGGGACTCCCCGGCCCAGGGCAGTAGTAGCCGCCGTGGCCCGAGTGGAATGGGCCCTCAGCCCAACAGGAGGCTCCTTCCGAGCCAAAGAGTAGCATGCTTTGATGCACAGGACGACCCACCGAGAGATGGTCCGTTTCTGTACCGCCCTTCCCTTCTTCTCACCCACGTAGCCAACAAACAGTTGGTCATCCACCCGGAACTGGCGTGTGCGATCCATATAGAATGAAAGCGCACGTTTTGGGTCCAGACGATGGAGCCGCTCTTCATCCTTTGAAGGATGCGGAGGCGGGAAGAAGGAGGGCAAGGTGATGGACTGCCCAATGTGAAAAGCAGAGACTACCTTGGGCAGGAAAGAAGGTCTGGTCCGAAGAACCACCTTATCAGGATGAACAGACAAGAAAGGAGGTTGAACAGAAAGAGCCTGGAGCTCACTCACTCTCCTGGCAGAGGTGATGGCTACCAGGAAGGCCGTCTTTAAGGTGAGAAGACGGAGAGGACAGGAATGAAGGGGCTCAAAGGGAGCGCACATCAGGAAAGTCAAAACCAGGTTCAAGTCCCACTGAGGCATCACGAACGGAGCTGGAGGATACATGTGCGTGATGCCCTTTAAGAATCTTAACACAATAGGGGACTTGAACAAAGATGGCTGATCAGGTAGCCTCAAGAAGGCGGAAAGGGCAGAAAGATAGCCCTTGATAGTGCCCAGAGCAGAGCCCTGCTGGGCAAGGGAAAGGAGGAAGAGGAGAACCTCAGATAGAGGGGCAGAAAGGGGATCCACAGCCTTTGCTGTGCACCATGCCACAAATCTGTTCCACCGGCAGGCGTATACCGACTTTGTGGAGGGACGCCTGGCTGCCAGAATGACATCACAGACTTCAGGAGGCAAGTCAAATGGCCTCAACTGTCGCCGCTCAATCTCCACGCATGGAGGTGGAGACTGGACAGGTTCGGGTGGAGGACCGTCCCCTGCTGCTGCGACAGAAGGTCCTCCTGAAGGGGCAGGCGGATCGAGGGACCGACTGTCATGCTGAGTAGCTCGGGATACCAGTACCTTCGAGCCCAGTCCGGAGCCACAAGGATAACTTGGGCCCGGTCGCGCCTGATCTTCTTCAGCACTCTGGGCAGAAGTGGTATAGGCGGAAAGGCGTACAACAGACCGCAACTCCACTCGCGCCGAAAGGCGTCGCCGAGCGAGTGCCGTCTTGGAAACTCCAACGCGCAGAACTGATGACATTGCGCGTTCTCTTCTGTGGCGAATAGATCTAACCAAGGCTCTCCCCATTGCTGAAAGAGGCCTCTCGCCACATCCGAGTTCAGACGCCATTCGTGATCCACCGAGCACCGACGGCTGAGTTCGTCCGCCCTGGCGTTCAGAGAACCTGCCAGGTGTTGAACCGTCAGAGTCACGCCCTGACGTTCCAGCCATTGCCAGAGGCGCAGAGCCTCTTGGCAAAGGGTCCACGACCCCACACCGCCCTGTTTGTTGCAGTACCACATGGCGGTGGTGTTGTCCGTGAACACCTGCACTACACTCCCGTTGACAAAGGGGAGGAATGCCTTCAGTGCCAGGCGAATCGCCCGCAGCTCCAACATGTTGATATGGAGCCGGGACTCCGCCGGAGACCAGAGGCCTCTGATCTCCGCCTCTCCCAAGTGGCCACCCCAGCCTTGGAGGGACGCGTCCGTCACAACCACGTGCTCCGGCTGGGGAAGGGAGAGGGATCTGCCCCTGACCCAATCGCGGTCTGTAAGCCACCACTGCAACTGTCTCGCAGTGCCCTCCGAGATCAGGACATGGTCGGATAGGTTGCCCTGATGCTGGGCCCACTGAAACTTCAGGTCCCACTGCAGAGCCCGCATCCGCCATCTGGCGTGATGCACCAGAAGGATGCAGGAGGCCATCAGCCCCAGAAGCCGCAGCGTCAACCTGACCGAAACCCGGGATAACGGCTGAAAGATGGGAATCAGAGCCTGAATATCCCGGACCCGCCGTTCCGGGGGATAAACCCGAAACTGCGCCGAGTCGAGAACCGCTCCGATGAAAAGGAGCTTTTGAGAGGGACACAGGTGTGATTTCGGCACATTGATGGAAAACCCCAACTCGTGCAGGAGGTCTGCCGTCATCTGAAGGTGGTGGACGACTGTCTGGGGCGAGCCCGCCTTCAACAGCCAGTCGTCGAGGTAGGGGAAGACTGAAACCCCTAACCGGCGCAGATGAGCTGCGACCACCGCCATCACTTTCGTGAACACCCGTGGGGCGCTGGTAAGGCCGAATGGGAGCACGATAAACTGAAAATGCTCGTGGCCTACCGTGAACCGCAGGTAACGCCGGTGGGCCGGCAGGACGGGGATGTGAAAGTACGCATCCTGCAAGTCCAACGCTACCATCCAGTCTTGTGGGTCTAGAGCAGCCAAGACCTGAGCCAAAGTCAACATCTTGAACTTCTCCTTCCGGAGGAAGCCGTTGACGTTCCGTAGATCCAAGATAGGACGCAGGCCTCCCTTGTCCTTCTTGGGTACCAGAAAGTAGTGGGAGTAGCAACCACACCCTACTTCTGGCCCAGGAACGCGCTCGATGGCCCCCTTGGCCAAGAGGGCCGTAACTTCCTCCTGCAGAAGTGTCAAGTGGTCCCCCGACACACGGTGGTTCTGCGGTGGCATGGCTGGAGGAGTGGACTCGAAGGGGAGGGCATAGCCCCTTCGGACAAGCTGCAGCACCCACCTGTCCGATGTTATCGCGCGCCAGCGGGAGTGGTGATGGCGAACCCTGCCACCCACTGGCGTCACGTGAGCCCGAAAGCTCGGACTAGGAAGGCTTGGATGCCGCAGCGGAGGGAGGCGTGGACCGACCACGACGCTGGCCTCTACCGCCACCACGGCGGAAACCACGGGCGCCACCGCGCTGGGGAGCGCTCTGCGCCGCGTGGCTGGCAGCACGTGTGGGACCTCCTCTCCCTTGGCCACGAAAGGGCCGAAACGAACCCGTCTGCTGGCGCTGGGTCTGGGTCGAGAGACCCAAGGACTTGGCCGTGACCCTGGAGTCCTTGAAGCGCTCCAGCGCGTGGTCCGCTTTGTCACCAAATAGGCGACTGCCATCAAATGGCATGTCCATAAGCGTATTTTGGACGTCTGGTGAGAAGTTGGCAGATCTCAGCCAGGCATGGCGACGAATCGCCACCGTAGTGGACATGGCCCGTCCCAGGGAGTCCGTGGTGTCCAGACCACAACGGATCGAGTACCGCGCCGCATCCCGGCCTTCAACAAAGGCCCGGGTGAGCTTGTCCCGCACTTCCTGGGGGCATTGCGGCAAACACTCCTCGACCGTATCCCACAGGGAGTGGGTGTAGCGGCCCAAGAGGCACGCGGTGTTACAAGACCGCAGCCCAGCACTCAAAGAGGAAAACACTTTCTTTCCGAATTGGTCGTACCTCTTTGATTCCCGGTCGGGCGGAGCCGACGGAAATGCGGACTGCGAAGTGGAGGCCTGGATCACCAGACTCTCCGGGGAGGGATGGGTGGACAGGAAGGCAGGGTCGTCCGCGCAGGGACGGTGACGCCTGGCAACGTTCCGGTCAACCGGCGCACCAGAGGCGGGCCTGGACCAGGTGCCCAGAAGGACATCCGTCAGGGCCTCATTAAACGGCAGCAGAGGCTCCTGGGGGCATGACTGCGGTTTAAAAACTTCCGTCAGGATATTCGGTTTGACCTTCGCGACGGGGAGCTCAAGGTGTAAGGCCTTGGCAGCCCTCATCAGGACCACCGAATAGGCAGCACCCGCCTCGGACGCCACAGGGGACGGAGAGACAAACCCAGGGTTGGGCGACTCGTCCAGGCCACTGGCATCACCCAGATCACCTACCCAGTCCACATCGTACTGGCAGGCACGGGATAGAGGGTCCTCAGACCCCTCCCAACCCTCACCACACTCCTCCTCGTCATACCCATATTCTGGGTCGACGATATAGACATCGGGGTCAACAGGCCCCATCGGCGTCGGGTCCGGCGTCGGCCGACGCCGGTCCGGCTCCGAGTCCGGAGTCGGGGAGGAAAGGGGGGTGGCGCCGCGCGGCGTCGGTGCCGGGGACCCGACGCCGGCCGGAGCCGACGGCGGAGTCGCTGCACCACGCGGGGGCGGTACCATGGGCTGGCCCACAGGAACCGACGCCGGAGAGGCCGGGAGACCAGCCGGCGACGAACCAGAGGGAACCAGCGGCGCCGGGGCCGGAGCCACCGGCGGCGCCGGGGCAGGAGCACCCGAACCGCTCGGGCCCCCAGACGGGACCGACGGGCCCGCAGGCGCCGAAGGCCCCGCCGGAGAAGACCTCGCCCTCATAGCAATGAGGAAGGCCTCGATCTCCTCACGCGACGCGCCTTCCCCAGGGACCGACAGGTGTGGGGCAGACGGCGTCGGCGACCCATGCGGGACCGCGGGGGTGGGGTCACCCGAGCCCCCGGCCGCAGCACGCGGGCGTCGGGGGGAGTCGGGGGTGCGATGGCGACGCCCCGACTTCTTGTGCTTACCTGACGAGCCGGAGGAATGGTGGCGACTCCCGGAGCGCCCATGGCGGCTCCGCGACCGCTCCCTCGACCGCTCCCTCGACCTCCGACCGGACCGGGACCGCTCTCGACGCGGGGCCGACAACCGGAGTTCGAGAAGCTTGCGGGACCGCTCCCGCCTAGCTTTTCCAGTCAAGGCCCGACAGTCGACGCAGGACTCCACGTCGTGGTCCGCGCCCAGACACCGGAGGCAGAGTCGATGGTGGTCGGTGACCGACATCATGCGGTCGCACTCGTCACAACTCTTGAAACCGGGCATCCTACCGGCACCGTAAAGATCAATCAAAAAACTTGGTCAAAAGACCGGAGTACTGCTCTTCGGATCTGCGCTAACTGGCGCGGAAAAAAGAAGAACTGACGTCAGCGCGCGGAGGCGGCGTCTATATACTCCAGCGACGTCATCACGGCGCACGACGCCGACGACGCGGAGCCGCAGGGGACGCCTGCAGACGACGCCTACCGACGCGCAGGGGTACTGCTACGCAAAAGTTTCCGGATCCAGACTGACGCCTGGGGATATTCTAAGGTAAGGAATCTAATACTAACCTGTTTCTTTCAGATGCACATTTTTGTAATCAGTCTCATGGTGTCATGGCAGTGGGTGTGGCAAGACCCACCAGAGATGGTGAACATGTCTGCCAGTTAGGCAGTGGAGCAGGTTATGAAAGCTTTGTTGACGCAGTTGACTTTGATGGTGATATGGGCCCACAAGGGGACCCAGTGGAGTTCCATCAGGTTGATGCAGTGATATTTCTGCGGCCCTTGGTGAAGTGTGCTATGCCTGCAAGAAACTCTAAGGAGGGAGCAACATGACATCCAAGAGGCCGTGGAGCAGGCCAGTGCCCCTTTCTACATGCAAAAACAAAAGGGCTGTTCTGAAGTGGATTTCTGGGAGGAAAGGATTCAATTTATTTAGCAGAGTGAGGGTGCCAGGCAGTCGTGATTTTTTTGGCTATGTGTTGCTTCAGGGTAAGGTCAGTGGCCAGGGGGAATGCAAGTGACTTGGAATTGGATGAAAATGGTAGTTTGAATACTTTGCAAAGTCTGATTTGGTCTACTTGTTGCTACCGGTGAATAGCAGAAATGCTGTTTCTTTTTCTTTTTAGGTTTCAGGTCTGTATGGGAAATTCATGTATGGAGGAGATGCAGGCAGCCTTCGGGCATTTAAAGTCCGGAGCGGAGGAGATTCATCAGAGTATTGGCGAATTGTATTGTTATTATCGGACAACAGAGCCTCAAGTGGCTATATCTACAGAAGGAAAATAATGGGGGACAAGATCAAACCCCTGAAGACTCCTCAGCTGACAGGGATTCTAGTGACTATCAAGGCGCCTATGTGCACAAACTGGCGTCTTTCGGTAGGTAAGTGACATTGACAGTGAATCCTGTTTGAGAATTCAAGGTGTGGATGAGAGTGGACGTTGACAGTAATTTTTTAATTGGCGGTCTCAATGCTGCAGTGCAATATGAAGCCAAATTGGTTGCTATGCATAACATATTTGCCACTGATATCATCTTGAAGTAGTGCATAGAGCATAAACTGCTTTTTCAATAATGTCAGTTGGGGAGGTCCTCAGGGTTCAAAGCGGAGAGGAACTGGTCTGTCTTGAGAGGTTCGGAGAAGATGTCTTGAATAAGGCATGCATTAAGATGAGGAGTAGGGTGCAAGGCTTGACCACAGAGAGCTTTGAGGACGAGGATGAGAGTAATACATTTTCAAATGGAGTGGTTTTGAGGAAGTGTAGAATTGTGGGTGGTTTTGCAACAGATATAGGTTTGAATGTTCATGTTGGATGACCACTGTCGGATGCAGACGAGCGAGACCCGGGGTTCAGGCAGGCTAGGTGCTGATGAATTTTCTCAATTTTTTCACTGCACTTGCCTATGTCCATAGAGTGTGGTATGAAGGGTTAGGCTGGTGTTTGATGGAGTGCTTAATTGTTTTGGAGCATCTTGGAGAGTGTACTGCTTCTGTTGGCAGCTTCAATGATGATACTTGCATAATACTTGGCTTTGGTCTATGCAATGGGTTGTCAGTGTGGTAGGCGGAGAGACTTCAGTAGCTTGAGATGGTCACAGGTTCTTGTTTTTTAGTTCGAGTGGCAGAGTGAATGCGCTATCAGCAAGACCTCCTGTAATAGCTATACGGAGTGTAATCCCGCCTGCTGCTCCTGCGTCGCTTTAATTTCCTGGCACTCTTAATGGTTAGCGCTCCAATACATCACTTCCGGTTTTAGGCTAGGAGCACGGGCCAACTACAATTTCCATACACTTGTAAGTGTTGCGTGTTCTGTGGGGACTACTCATACTAGTGTTCCTTGCTCCTGTTTGATCCTTGCGGTGTTTTATTTTTCACCACGACGGCTGCTTCACCGGCTGCCACACGCATAACTTGAATTCAGGCGCAGCGCGTTATCTTTAGCAGGGCACCCGCTTTCATTTTTTTTTTTGCCGTGCACATAAATTGTATGTATTTAGACGACGTACTTTATATTTAGCATGGCGCCATGTGCATACGTTTGATGTAGAAGGGTGCCATGCTTTCTTTCTCCACAGCGCCCCTTTTCATCTTTATGGGCTAAATATGCTTTCCCTGGTTAGCGTAATTGCATTGTCAAAGTCAGGTCATCTACCGACTGCTTTTCCCAACTCGTTTTTTAAATTGTATTTCCTTCTCCTCTGTTACTCCTGTGCCCACTCCCCATTGCTCCCGTCTCCCCCAGTGTTCTCTCCCACCCCTTCGCCCATTGCAACCTTCTTCCTTCCTTCATTTTCAGGCTTTTATGTTTTTGGTTGTTTGTGTAAAGGGGGTTGGTTTTCAATTTTTTGGGATTATACTGGTGGCTGCCGTTTACTGCCGGGCTGCTCCACTGTTATGAAGTGCTGTTGCATATGTATTTACAATTTACTACTCTACAAGTCTGAGGGATTCCTCTTCCAACATACATTGCACACCTTGTTTCAATTACTCGGAGGCATTGATATCCCAAAACTCTGATTTGCGCACTTTTGAAGCACACTGCACCGAGCCTGCAACAGCAAGAATTTGAGGCATCCCAGTTCAGTGTCCAGTTTGTTTTTGGTTGCATCTGATTTTCTCCCTGATGCCCAGGGCTCCCGGTTTTGACTGCTGTGTAAGCGTGCATGCACGCAACTGAGGGTTCTCTGGGACCTTGCCTCACCTCTCAGGAATGTTAACAATTGTTTCACTCTGAACCCCCAGGCTTCAGAAATCCCCAATCACATTTTATCAGGCTCAGCGAGAACCTCTTGGTGCAGCGGGGTTAAACTAGGACTCAGTTTCTGAAAAAACAGACAGTCAAATTGAGTCTGAGTCAAACACAAATAGACAACCTATAAAATTCAGTTTCTCTTTGCACAAAAATCACTTATGCATAGGTTGGGCCTGGTTCGTAGGCAACAAAGTTCAACTTAGGTGTACAAATTGCATGATTTACGATTGTACATTCACACATTTTTAATTCAGAAAAGTTTAATGTCCATTCTGTCTGTAATGCAACAGATGATCATGTCAAGCACTTTGGGACGAGTTTCCGTCATATAAACGTGCATAAAAAAAAACCAAGCATTCGCAATGCAAAAGGACTTGCATTGCTGAATGTTTGAGCTATTGGCGTTGCATTGTGATGATCAACGCCAATAGCTCAAACTTTTAGTAATGCGAGACCTATTGCATTGCAAATGCTTGTTCTTTTCTGTCAGCCAACGGAACGTTTTTTAATGTGTGATTTCTGGGCCACTAGGGTGATGAAGGCTTCCTCTTTCAAGTTTTAGTTGGGGCACGGGTTTTCATTTTCTTTTCCAGAAATGTGCTGCAGTTGTTTAGAAGGGTAGTGACAGCAAACCTGGAGGTGACTGGACAAAAGTTAAGTTCTAGAATTAGTTTGTCGATGGAGAAGTCTGAAGGATCTGAAGGATTGTTCTCTTTTGGGTAAACCTTGATTTGTTGCTTGGATGCTTAGCAAGGTGAGTAGGAAGGCAAGATGGTCAGTCTAGGGGGATCAGAAGCCTGTAATAAATAGCTGGTGTCAAGAAGATGATGTAGAGGATGTGGTCTTAGGAGTGTGTTGACATGCTGTACCACATTGAGTGTGTTCAAGAGGTTGAAGAGAGTGTCTATTGTCTTTTTTCATGATTGAGCTCTCTGAAAAGTTGAAGTAGCCAAGGATGCCAGTGTCAGCTTATTGAATGAATGAGGTGGTAAGAAGGTCTGAGAATTCATCTATGAAGTCCTTGTTCTGTCCAGTAGGCCTCTACATGAGGGGAAGGTGGTGGGCTGAGTTGCAGCGAGTGGGAAGTGGTGTATGACGAGCTCCATCAAGTTAAAAGTTGCTTGCTTGACTGTGGATAGGAGCATTTAAGGATGATGGTGTGGCCTCCTGGACTGAGCACGGTTGGCAGCATGCTTGCTGGTTTAGCCTGTATGGAAAAGAACGTCTAGAGTGTGCAAGGATATGGAGGTAAATCATCTTTCTGTGATAAATAAACCCGAGGTAAAAAGGGTGACGAGACCTGCGATGTCTGAAGCGTAGAGAACTGCAGAGTGTGCACTGATGAGCATGAGAGAGTGTGTGTTTGTAAGGTTGGGGGAGAGTAGAAATAAGTGGGATGTATATGAGGCTCTGTATATGTGTTGTAACATTGCAGTATGTGTGTGTGTGGTCTAGGTGCTCTTGTTGGTACGGTTCAGGGCTGCTTGGCTGGGCACAAGGTTAGATCTTATCTTGTAGGTGCTCACTGTGGTGGCAGTGAAGCAGTCTTTAAGGCCTTTATACTTCCGAGTCCAAACAGGTAACTACTCTGTCTGTGTCTGCTCTTAGTAGTAGATTGCTGTGAGAAGTTGATGAAAGAAGAGAAATGGTAGGAGGCACTGTCACTTCCTGTAAACGTTGATGCTGGGAAATGCAGTGGAGTCATAACCCATGGAGATTAATGTTGGGAATGATGTCTGCTTGTCCGCATTATTCATTTTCAGGAAACCAGTGATTTCATCTGCTCAAGAGAAGGATGCAGGGAACTGCTTCATAAACACTTTCTGTAGAGTTGGATGCTGGGAAATGCAGTAGTGTTACTTCCTATAGAGCTGAACGCTGGAGAATGAGAAGCTCCTAACCATCAATAATGTTATTTCTGATGAGCCTGCAAAAGTTCCCAGTCACTAGTCTAAATCCGGACACTTATTCAATTGACAATTATGTCACAGACGAAAGGTGACCCTATATGACGTCTGGACAGAGCAGCGCAAGGCAGTTGAAAATTTCACAGCATATTGTTGTGTTCCTGTTTTTGCAGATGATTCAGAAACAGGATTTGTTCAAAAAAGTTTATTGGCTTACAAAATAAACAAGCTGCTGGTGGGCAGCAAGTCAGTCAGCATCAGAGAGTAAAGCGCTGATGGGGGAAAGGTCTGAGGAATGTGTTGACTAGGAAGGGAAGTGTCAGTATCTAAGATAGCCAATAGAGGAGATACACCTTCGGGTGAAATGCCTGAAAAGTCCGGAGTGTCAACATGACCGTCTGGGAGATCGGCTTCTAGAGCAAGATCTCCTCTTCCTCAGATGACTACTTGGTCTTGGAATGTTGGAAGAAGCAATTGAAGCACGTTGAAGGATTGGAGAAGAAGGCTGTTTTCTTGGCCTCTACACTGAAGGTGGGATTAATGTTGATGGAGGTTTCAAAAATTGTGGTACCCTTAGGTGTTTATTTAAAAAAAAAGTTAGGAGTTTTATAGAGTGCAAACTTGACCCGAAGGTATCGGGTATCAGAGCGCTTTACACAAGCACCAGTTGCCTTACATGAGGACACACTCTTTTTTGTTAGGCACGGGGAGAAAAGAGTGATTTGCCCAGAATCACAAGATGTTGCGCATCCTTGCCGAGACTCGAACCCGGTTCCCCAGATTTGAGGTTGACCGCCCTAGCAGTTAGGCCAACTCCTCTCCCCAGGTGTTGACATTGAAAGGAATACTCCATCAATAGAGTTCTCAACAGCAACTGTCTATGTTCTCTTGAGATCACAGGCTTTGATGTAGTCTTCCTCAGCGGTGTCCCAGCTTTCAATGGTGAAGAAAACAAGTTACTTACCTGTAACTTCAGTTATCCAGTATTGGTATCTTTCATAGATTCACATGCCTGAATCATTCCCCGTCGCCAAGGCGGGAGTCCCACGGTACATAAAAAAGCAGTGCCAAAAGTTTATTATAGTAGTAGGCCCTAAATACAGGCCTGAGGCCTAGATTGCAGTAGCCTATCTACCTCATTATGCTGAAAAGACCCAAGTCTTTGTCACAGCCAATCAGCTGTCAGCACCCTCTAGAACCCTCTCTGCAGAGCCAGTTCTCCACAGATTTTCGTTAGCACAAGTGGGGAATAAGCATCCCAAATCTAGAGAACTGACTCTCCGGGGAGGAGGGTGGGTGCATGTGAATCTATGAAAGATACCAATACTGGATAACTGAAGTTACAGGTAAGTAACTTGTTTACTTATCCAGTATTGGGGTATCTTTCATAGATTCACATGCCTGAATCAGAATAGCAAGCAGTAAACCAAGTGATAGTCGGTTGCGGATGGTGGGAGACTTGTACTGAAGCAGTCCCATTAAACCATCAACAATCTATTAACAAATACTCTACATATTATTGTCATAGACAAAGAGTAACAAAAGTTTTAAAAATGCATTTGGACCATTAGCATATATATATATATATATATATATCATATGAATATGTTTGCAATCAAAATAAAATGATTTCCTTTATAAAATAAAATATATGACAAAATCAAATATTTGTACCTGAGATTTTCTTTAAACAAACAGGTGTCGTAAGACGGCTTGTCCAACTGCTGCATCTCGCTGACTTGACGATTGCAGGCAGTAGTGTCTGGTGAATGTGTGGACATTTTTCCACGTCGCAGCACGACACATGTCCTCGAGCTTCACCCCTGTGAACAGCGCTGTAGATGCTGCAACAGCCCTAGTAGAATGTACCTTGACATTCCTCGTTAGAGGTCTGTTTGCCTTGGTATGGCAGAACTGGATTGCTGAAGCTATCCATCTGGAGATGGTAGCCTTGGTAACAGCTGTTCCCAACGTGGTTTGTCCATAAGCTACAAACAGTTGATCAGATTTTCTGAAGTTCTTTGTCCTCTGTAAGTAGAATTTCAGACATCTTTTGATGTCTAAGGAATGCAGTGTCTTTTCTGCCAGGGTAGCTGGGTTTGGAAAGAAGACTTTCAGTTTAACTGGTTCATTTAAATGGAACTGAGAAGGTACCTTGGGTATAAATGAAGGGTTCGTTCTGAGAGTAACGCAATCCTGTGAAAAATGTAGGAAGGGTTCTTTTATGGTGAACGCTTGTATCTCACTCACTCTTCTAGCTGATGTCAAGGCTAGGAGTAAGGCAACTTCTCATGTAAGGTATGTGGTTTCAGACTTATGAAAATGCTCGAATGGGTGTTTCATAAGCTGTGAAAGAACTGTATTGAGTTCCCACTCCGGTGGGGGATGTCTAATCGGAGGATACGCTCGGAAGAGTCCTCTCATCAACTGTTTAATTAGGGAGGACGAACATAGTGAAGGAATGTTGGACATTTTCCTGAATCTGGACAGGGCCGCCAGGTGAACCTTTATTGATGAAAAGGAAAGGCCAGAGCGAGCCAAGTGTAGTAGGTAAGGAAGAACTTCTTCTGCTGGTGCGTTAATCGGGTGGACATTGTTGGATGCACACCAGGAACAGAACCTTTTCCATTTTAGACAGTAAGTTTTCACAGTACTTTGAGCTAGAGATCTCCTTAAAATATCTCTGAGGTCTTGCGGAATTTGAAGGTGCTCAAACTCTAGGAAATCAGGAGCCATGCGTGCAATTTTAGAGATTGACGATCTGGGTGAAGAGCCTGTCAGTCGTTCCGTGACAGTAGTGTTGGAGATGGAAAGAGGCGAATTGGCTGATCCTGAGACAACAACATGAGCTCATGAAACCAATATTGGCGTGGCCATCTTGAAGCAATTAGTATCAAGCGGCAACTCTCGCACTTCATCTTGTGCAATACCCTCGGTATCAACGGAATCGGGGGAAAAGCATAAGCATAAATCCCTGACCATCGCAAAGAGAGGAAGATGGCCCTCAACTCTAGACTGTTGATGTGCTTCTGTCTGTAATCTTGAGTCCACCTGCCCTGGACTTGCAAATCTTGGAGATGGCCTCCCCATCCCTCCATGGATGCATCCGTTGTAAGTATGAAGTCTGGAGGCGTCTGTACGAATGAAAGTCCCTGCTTTAGATTGTGCAACTGTGACCACCACCGCAGAGCATTTACCATGCGCGGCATGACCTGGATAATGTCCTCGAAGGAACCTGTTGCCTGCTTCCATTGATGATGCAGCTCTTTCTGCAGAGGTCGCCTCTTGAGGCGTGCCAATGGGATGAGATTTATGGCTGACGAACACATTCCCAGAAGGGAAGCAAATAGTCGGACCGAAAGTGACCTTCTTTTTGAGATTTGAATTGCCAATTGTTGCAAGCGGAGTTGTCTCTTCTGTGATAGGAACGCTTTGCATTGTATTGTGTCCAGGCGTGCACCTAAAAAGGGTAGGACTTGTCTTGGTTGCAGTTGGGACTTGCTTAGATTTATAGTCAGACCCAGAGAAGCAAAGAGAGCACGACAGCTTGTAATGGCGTCCTGTACACTGTTTGTTGAAGGGCCCTTGAGTAACCAATCTTCCAAGTACCGGAAAACTTGGATTCCCCAAGAACGTAGTGTTGCTGCTAACGGGGCCAGGAACTTTGTGAATATTCTTGGTGCCGACTTGAGGCCGAACGGTAGTACTTTGAATTGATAATGGGCACCAGCCACATTGAATCGGAGATATTTGCGATGTTTTGGATGGATGGGAATGTGGAAGTATGCGTCCTCCATATCTAAGGAAGCTAAAAATCTCCTTTGTTCAGGCAGTTTAGGATTTCTGAAAGAGTGACCATGCGAAAGCCCTGCTTCTTGAGGAATTTGTTGAGCCTGCGTAGATCTAAAATTGGCCGCCATTCTCCCGATTTCTTTTTTATAAGGAAGAATCGGGAGTAGAACCCTTGTCCTCTTTGTTGAAACAGGACTTTTTCTATGGCATTCTTGAGGATCATTGTTTGAACCTCCTTGAACAATAAGTGAAGACGAGGGGGAGGGGGTCCCTTGGGCAGAACAGTTGGCGGTTTGGTAACGAATTCCAGGGTGTGACCATGTTGTACCAAATCTAACACCCATTGATCGGTGGTAATCTTTTGCCACTGTTGATGGAACACAGATATCTTTGCGCCCACGGGAAGGGATAAGGATGCGGATGGCGCCCGGTTGAACTCACTTGTTCTTGCGAGTATCTCGCCCTTGATTGTTGGAGTGTCTACGGCCCCCTTGGCGAGAGAAACCCACTGTGTTCGATTGACGGTAAGATGAATTATAATCTTGACGGTAGTGGGATTGATACTGTCTGCCCTGCTGATGGTAACCTCCTCTAGAAGAGTAGCCACGTCCTCTAGCGCCTCTGTAATAACCTCGTTTAAATTGCAGGGAACCGAGTGATCTAGCAGTATCTGTGTCCGTCTTGATCGTTTGTAGGGCATCGTCAATGTGTTTGCAGAATAAAGACTCGCCGTCATAGGCCATATGTAGTACCTTTAATTGAACCTCTGGTCTGAAGGTGGTGGCTTTAGCCAACCTTTTTTTTTTTAAAGACCTTTATTGTACAAAATGCGTCATACACAGCTTACAGCTTACAACCCCTGGGGGCCAGCCGCGTGGATCCATCACCATATAAAATATTGTCAAGCGAACACAGCCGTATGGCCGACAACCCTGGGGTTCGGCGGCGTAATGTTGTAGCAGCACGTATATTCAATAAATCACATATCTCAATAAGTAAATAGGCCTGTAAGGTTTTGTCTGTTCGTAGAACAGTGATGTTTTGTCATCTTCATCATATGAATAACAGCCCGCTACTATGAGTGAGTATTGTAAGTGAGTGTGTCAATAGGTTTTTCCCCATGGGGACGTGGGGGTGGCTTTAGCCAACCTTGACGCCTGAGTACAGCCGCTCCAGCCAATTGCCTGAAATTTGTGTTGGCAATATCCAAGGCACAGTCGATAGTTTCTGAGGCTGCGCGTTCTCCCTCTGTCAAGATCTTTCGGGCTTCTGCTCTGTGGTCTTCTGGTATTAAATCAATGAAACGTGACATGTCTGACCACATTTGGCGATCATAGCGCCCTATGATCGCCAGCGAATTAGCTGCTCGGATAGAAGCTGCCGCCATGGTTGAGAATTTCTTCCCAATAAGGTCAAGTCGACGCCCTTCCTCATCCGGAGGATTGATCGCTGCTGCGTCGCCTGAGAAATAACAGAGTCTGGTCTCGGGTGACCCACTAGGCAAGATGGCCTGTCCGATGTAGCTCGGTACTTCTTATCGATCCTTGGCAGCACTGCCGGCACGGAAGCAGGATTCTGCAGGATTTTAATGCCTTCCTTCCAGATGTAATCAATTATTGGAATTGCTCTAGAAATCTTTCTAACATCCTCTTTAAAGTCATGCAGGAAACAATCAGTTTGTTCCACAGTGACCGGAAGTTTAAATCTTTTTGAAGCCCTTTGTATGAGATTGTGGAATCCACCTATGTCCTTTGGTGGAGAGTCGGATGGTTGCGGAGTTGGCGGAGATGGTAATGGAATAATATAAGAATCCCACGGATCAGAAGGGGGATTTTCAGGAAGCTCGACTTCGTCGTCCGAGGACGTATCAGGGGTACGAGGAGGTGGTGCAGGCTGGTCTATGATTGGAGACCTGGGCGCTGAAGGTTGAGGCTGAGTTACTGGGTCTGTTCCTTCTGCAGAAACCGGTGGTGGGATGACCTGTTGCGGTGGAAAACGCTGTCTATAGTCAGCTAAAATGGCTTGCAGGTCTTGAATGAGGGTAGGAGGTATGTGACTTGTATCTGCTGCCCTTGGATAACTTGCATGATGAGGAACCATAATGTCCTCTTGATAGTAGTGTGCAACGTAATCCTCCTCATCGTCATCTTGACATTTTAGGTTTAAAGCATTTTATTGAGTTATTAACAGAAACAAGAAACAGTAGTCGCATTAGATTCGAAACACAAGATCGTCATTCGAGAGCATATAGCATGTAAAGTCATTGCGAAAGAGGCGACCAGCCGGTATCCTCGTGGATGCACATACAGCGACTATAACACACTAATAAACAAATCCCGAACCAACACCCCCTAACCCTCCCACCTCTTCCATTCCCACCCCTCCCACCCCCGTCCAGTGCCTGATCGTGTCCCTGTTCCACTCCTCGGTCCCCGCCCTATTCCCCCCGGCCCACCCCCCCCCCCAAATCATCAGGCTAATGTACTCGTTGGCGACGTCAGCCTCAAGAGTCTAAGGTACCTTGGACATGTTAGCTCCTTAAATTCGGTAACCAGGAGCGAGTGGAACGGTTGCCATAGGTCATCAAATTGTTCCACGTCACCCGCCACCGTAAGCGACAACTTCTCCATGCCCAAGACATGCCATAACCTATGCAGCTAGCCCGTGATAGAGGGGAGTGTAGTGGTGCGCCAGTGTATGAGAATGTTTTGAACGGCTGAGCCCAGCGCAATTGCAATCTGTCGGCCTCTTCGGGACTTTAGAGGGTACATTAACCTGTTAGGCAAGCCCAGCAGTACATAGGCAGGGAAGCGTGGCAGCTCAATATCAAAGTGTGTGTCTATTTCATCCAGGACCTCCCTCCAGTAGGGGCGTAGCATGGGGCAGTCCATAACACATGCGTGAGAGTGCCCACCTGCCCACAAGCCCTCCAACATGTGTCCTCAATGTTACGGTTCATTTCGTGCAGCCTTGCTGGGGTGTAATACCAATAGGTAGTCACTTTAGTGAACGTTTCGGTGAGACCGGTGTGGAATGCGGAGTGCCGTGCCCGGTATGAAATCTGGTCCCATTCTGTATGAGTCAGTTCCTGTTCCCACCGCTCCCTACCCGGGTTATGAATATGATAGGAGGGGGGGCTGCAGAAATTGATAAAGATCTTAGATCAGCTTCGTGTCTGAGGTACGTGTTATCAGCCACTTCTCGTAGGGCGAGAGCCTCCTATCCACTGATGCACGCACCTGTGGTTGCAGCGCCCAGTGCCGTACCTGCAGATACCGCATCCTTTCAATTTCAGGTATATGATATTCGTGCTTAAACTCCTCAAACGAGATAATACCCTCAGAAGTGTACATGTGGTATAGTGCTGTACACCTCTCCTCTCGCCATCGCCGGAAGGCACCCATGTCCATCCCGGGGGTGAAATCAGGGTTGTCAATCAGTGGCGTAAACGGGGAGGGGAACGTGGTGAGACCATGGGCAACACTAGTGGCGTCCCATACCTGCAGTGGGAGTCGCGTGACGAAAGATGCATATAAATTGGGTGGACGGTGTGTTCTACGCAAGAAGGGCACTTCCTGTAAAGGCCTGCCCGCCACTGCCTGGTCTTGAAAAAGCCAGTGTTTATCTGACTCCCGTCTGCTCCATTCAACGAGATAGCGCAACTGCGCCGCTTGAAAATATTTGCGCAAATCCGGCATACCCAGACCTCCTGCCTCCGAAGCTAGTGTGGTGAGGGCTCTCTTTAGCCGGGGTTTGCGTCCCTGCCAAATGAACCGCGCAAGATCCGCTTGCGTCTGTTGAATCCACCCTTTAGGGGGCTGGAGCGGGAGGGCTCGGAACAGATAGAGGACTTGTGCCAAGATCGTCATCTTAACTGCCGCTACTCTGCCCAGCCAGGACAAAGTGCCCATGTCCCAGCGCCGCAATTCTTCTTTAATCTTCTTTCCCAGGGCCGCGTAGTTGGCGGCAACCATGGTGGGCAAGGTGGGTGCCAAGAGGATGCCTAGGTAGGGCACAATATCCGAAGACCAGTGCATGGGGAAGAGACTCTGGAGTTCAGATCGTGTTGCCGCGGTTAGTGAGATATCAAGGGCTGCGGACTTCCCCATGTTCATTTTGAACCCCGCCACCGAGGAGAAGGCGTCTAACTCCGCTACGCATGCCGGAAGGGCTCCTTTCGGGTTAGCCAACGTCAGTATAACATCATCTGCATAGAGGCTGATCGTGTGGACAAACCCCCCCCATCTTCACTCCCGTCGCGGCCGGGTTCAGGTGTACCCTCTGAGCTAGAGGCTCCATATAGAGGGCGAAGAGCAGTGGTGACAGTGGACACCCTTGCCTGGTGCCCCTCTCTATGTTGAACCTCTGGGAGCTGAGACCATTCACCCGCACTACCGCCGATGGGCGTCTATAGCAGTTGAACACCAAAGTGCGGAACTTCTCTCCAATTCCCAGTTTTGCCAGGACACGTTCTAAATAAGGCCAATGTACCCGGTCAAACGCCTTCTCCGCGTCCACGGCCAGCAGCATCGTTTCCCCAGGGCCCCGGGAGGCCTTCTCCAGGAGGTGAACCACCCTCTTGGTGTTGTCTACCGTCTGTCTCCCAGGGACAAATCCCGCCTGGTCCGGGTCAATCAGCCCTGGCAGATGGAGTGCCAGCCGGGTCGCAAGGATCCCGGTGTACAGCTTGAGATCAATGTTCAGGAGGGAGATCGGTCGATATGAGCTGCAGTGAGCTCGGTCCTTTCCAGGTTTGGGGATGACCGATACGGTCGCGCGGAGCAAATCAGGCGTGATAGCTCCCGGAGCGGAGAATGAGTTGAAAAGTCGGGTGAGAACTGGGGCTAGCACGGAGCAGAACGTTTTGTAGAAAAGTGAAGTGTAGCCGTCTGGGCCCGGGGCTTTCCCGTGCTTGAGCTTAGAGATGGCTGTAATCAC
Organism: Lissotriton helveticus; assembly: GCF_964261635.1. NCBI lineage: Eukaryota > Metazoa > Chordata > Amphibia > Caudata > Salamandridae > Lissotriton > Lissotriton helveticus. The sequence goes on along the minus strand of NC_136063.1, from coordinate 585,559,808 downwards.
TTCTTCGACCCGAAAGTCCCTTTCCAGGTGTTCTGCTTGCTCCGGGGTTAAGGAAGGGAGGACGACCGAGTCCAGGTAACTCGCCTCCGTCCGTAGGGATGGGGGTTCACCCGCATAGAGCTCCGCATAGTATTTACGGAAAGTCTCGGCTATCTGGGCGTCATCCGAGACCGTCTCATCGTTGGAGACTCGTAGCTCCTTCCCCCGATGCTGTTGGTGCGCTACTCGGAGCTTGTTCGCTAGGAGCCGGCCGCATTTGTCTCCTCCTGTATAGTACGCATGCTTCAAGCGCAGCGCTGCATATTCCGCTCTGTCTGTGTCCAGAGCCGATAAGAGTTTCCGTGCCGCTTTGAGCTGCCTCCATACTCTAGGGGCCCCCGTGCGCTGATGCACCTGTTCCAGCTCACGAACTGCACGTGTGAGTTCGTCACGTTTGAGCCGTCGTTCCCTGTTCTCCGCAGAGGATATTACTATGAACTCTCCCCTGAGCACCGTCTTCAGTGCTGCCCACTGCGTCGCTAAGGAGGTGTCGGTGTTATCGTTATGGGTCTGATACTCACGGATAGCATCCATGATATGTTTCACCACAGGTTTTTTATGCAGAAGCGTGTCCCTGAGGCGCCAAACCCCTCGAGACGAAGACACCGGCGGGAGGCAAAGGGTGCCCGTTACGGGCGCATGATCAGACAGGGAGAGAACCCCTATTTCTGACTCCGTGGCTAGAGCACAAACCGGCCCCATGACCAAGAGGTGGTCCAGTCTCGCATATGTCTTATGTGTGTGCAAGTAAAAGGAGTAGTCCCTGTGGGTGGGGTGAAAGCGGCGCCAGAGGTCATGTAGATCTAGGTCCTTCAAGCGGGACTTGTCCTCATGGGACATCTCCCCCGTTTGTGGGTATCGCTGCGCTGATCTATCCAAGGATGAGTCAAACACCATGTTCAAATCCCCCCCTATGATAACGTGCTTGTCTGCGGTGGCTGTGACGTCTACTATGGCTGAGTGAAAAAACCGCTCCTGCTGCTCGTTGGGGCTATACAGTGACCCTATGGTGAATACTAGGCCTCCTAGCCGAACCCTGTATACAAGAAGTCTCCCCTTTCGTTCAGCAGATTTATGTAAAACCTCCCCCTTGAACGCCCGGGAAATCAAGATTGCCACCCCCGCTGTCTTGGTAGTGTTAGAAGAAAAGAATTGTGTGGGAATCGTACGGGACCGCATCCAATGGCTATCACGGGCTAGCAAGTGGGTCTCCTGTAGGAGACAGATATCCGCCTGGGTGTTTTCAAGTAGGGAAAGTACCGCCCTCCTCTTGACTGGGTTGTTCAGTCCCCTCACGTTAAGGGACACCACTTTAAGAGTTGTCATGGTTGTGGGCCAGTATTAGCGTAAGCTGTGAATTAGAGCTCAGGCAGGGCGATACCGTGTTGAGCAGTGTATAGGGGCGTTGTCTAGCTAGAGTATGTGGTGTTAGGGCACTGGACGGTCCTACCCCCTCCCCCTCAGCTCCCTCTGAACAATCCCTCCCCAACCCTCCCCCCCAGCCAAACTCCCCAACTAGCCCTCCCCTCAAAACAATCCCCTGCCCCCCCTCCCCACTCCTCTTCCCCTCAACAGATTCAAGAACTTCATAGTCCCAGGCCGGTCCACAAAGGACGAGTCTGTGGTAAGTCACTGACGTGGACGTCCAGCCACTACACTCCCGCTCACCCCCCCCCCCCCCCCCCCCCCAGAAACCCCAAACCTGCATCGTGGAAAAGGCTGTGTCGATCTCCCCCCGGAGTCTTCTTAGGCTGTCAGCGCGACATCACTCGAGGTAGTGTGTCCGGCCGTCTCTTGGAGTGCACTCTCCATTCCGGCCCGGATGGCCGGCGAATCCGGTCGAGCAGAGGAAGCAGAGGACCGGCGACCCGATACTCTCTGCCAGCCGTCTCTGGTGATGCGTCTACGGCGTGGTGTATTCGATTTTTCGTCCGTCGCGGTGATTCCTAGCACTTCACAGGTGTCCTGGAGGGACCGAAGTTGGTGAAGGACGCCATTCCACCGGAAGATGAGGCGGAAAGGGTGCCCCCAGGAGTACTGCGTCTCATTGGCCCTTAGAAAGTCTGTCGCTATCTTAAACGATTTGCGTTTCTGAAGCGTGATCGCCGATAAGTCTTGAAAAAGGGCAACTCGATGTCCTCTAAATTGCAGCGTTTGTTGTTTTCTCGCTTCTCGCAGGATTTGTTCCTTTAGGGGGAAGTCCGGCAGAAAGGCTAGGAGGTCAGGCGGGGGTGCCGTGGCCCGGCGCGCCAAGCCCACGCGGTGCACCCTGACGATCCTGATAGAAAAGTCCTCCGGTTCTCCCAATATCTCCCTGAACATGCTTTGCAGATACCCAGCAGGGTCCTCTCCTTCTTCTTTGGAAGGCACTCCCCGGACCCGAATGTTGTTCCGGCGGGACCGGTTCTCTAAATCTTCATTGTGCGCTTGCAAGTCCAGCTGTTGCTCTCTCAGGCGTAGCACTTCCTGTTGCAAATGGCCAATTTCCTCGTCCCTCGAGTGTCCGGTTTCCTCCATGGCTGCCACTCTTTCACCTAGGCCATCCACCTCTCTTCGTACTTCTCGGACTTCCCCGGCCACCTCCTGCTTCAATGTCTGAAAATCATCCCGCAGGGAACTGAAGAGGGATTCCAGAAAGGACCTAGTGACCGGCGGTTCCCCACCTCCCGCTTCCAGCAGGGACCTCGAGGGGCCCGGGGAGTGCTGCCCTTTATCTTGTTTCGTTGTCCCTCTGTTCATCATCTCTGGTAGTGTCCGTTCGCCCTTCTTGCCACCTCTGTTGCCGGCCATCGCAACCGTGGGCGCCGCTGCGGTGAAGCCTATCGGGCCTCGGGTCCCTGGGGATCGTCAGAAGTGCGTTGAGGTCGCCGCTAACTGAGGTCGCCACTAGCTCGCCCTCCACAGACGATCGAACCCACCACCAGGCGGGCGCAGCGGACGATACCGCCCCTGGAACAGTCCCCGGGCCGACCGTCTCCTTCAGGCCCGACCCCCTCGGCCGCTGCAAGGTGCCACGTGGGCCCAAGGTCCGTCTCAGCTCCCCAGGACTAGGCCCGCACCTCCACTCCAGGGCTCCGCGCAGTTTACAGTGCAGTCCAGCAGGCCGCCGTTGCTCCCACCTCTACGAGCCCCAACGGGAGTCGTGTCAGCCTCGCGCTCCCGGGAGCTGCTTTCGCCGATCTGGCGTGCTCTGCACGTCTCAGTCTGATCGCTGCAGAATCCTTGCTCAGCGCCTCGAGTCCGGGGGCTCCGGCAGCACCACTTCTGTACTCCAGCACCAACTTGGAGGTCCCGCCGCGGTGGCCGGTGGTCGGAGCGCAGTGCCCCACGGGACCCGTTTTAGGCGAGTCCCATCTCCGTCGCGACTTAGAGGCCGGTCCGGCCCGGGAGAGCCTGCTGGGCGCAGGCGGGCATCCGCTGAGGAACCGGCCGCTCGCCGTACTCTGAGGAGGCCGCACTCCCACGGCGAGATCCGTACGGGGCCCGTTCCCACGTGGCCGTCACGGAGGTATGCTCTCTCTCAATCCCTCCGTCACCACCGGCTCCTCACCTCACCTCCGCTGGGGATAGGGGCCGCGGCCGCTCGGGCTGGCGCCGGAAGTCAGGCCGCTCCGCCCCCAGGCCGCATCCCTGGCCTTGCGCCGAAGCTCCTCACTGGCGTAAGAGTGCCGCCTGCACCGCCAGCCACCGCCAGTCGACCATTAGTCTCTGGGCCGGGGAAGCCACCCGTGCTCCGTCGGGCAGCCCGCTGCAGCTAGAACCGCTGTGAAGGCGGACACAGTGGCAGCCAGTGCTCCGCTAGGCGACAGGTCGCGGTCTTCCCCGCTCACGTGTCCGTACCGGCCCATGCCTCTCCGGCGCCGTCCTCGGGCAAAAGCGAACCTCCGGCGGATCACCAGGAGCACCACTGCCCCGACTGCAAGTTTTCGGGCCGATCGGGGGGAGATCGGCGGCTGAACAGGGCTTAGGGGTCTAGGGTCCGGGGAGCTCGCGGAAAGTGCGACCGCTCACCTCGCCATCTTGGCCACGCCCCCATCTTGACATTTTATAACTAAGTCAGAAGGATGGCGGGCTACTCCAAAGGCTCCCTCATTGTCATCATCCTCATAGTCTCCTTCCTCGTCCGGATCATAAGTATCGAGGAGGTGAGAAGGTGTGAGTGGTGAAATATAGGAGTACTCCTGTCTCTGGAACGAGCGAAGTTGGAAGCTCTTGGAGGTAATAGGAGTTGAAAATGCCTGCATTGCTGGCATAGATGCCGTTGAAATAGTTGCCAATGCCGTGGATGGTACTGGACTCTTCTTTTTCGTCGTCGACGGAGGCATCGTCGACGGACTCGACATCGACGGAGGACTCGACGTTGACGGAGGCATCGTCGACAGAGGTATCGTCGACGGAGGGCTCGACGTCGACGGGATCGTCGCCGACGGGGTCATCGTCGACGGGACCGTCATCGACGGGCTCGTCGTCGACGGGGTCATCGTCGACGGGGCAGTCGTCGACATCATAGATGATGATTTCGTCGACGACGAGTTGTTGTCTACGGGTTTTTTTTCGATGATTGCTTCGACGACGAGGTTCTCGTTGACGACTCGTCGACGATGGTCTTTTTAGTGACGATAGAAATCCTAGTTGACAGGATTGGAGAGGTAATAGCAGTAGTAGACATAGTAGCTGTCGACAAAGGAGCTGAAGATGTAATTGTAGTGAAAGCTGAAGAGACAGAGCAAGTCTTACTCACGGTTTTATGCTTCTTAGGATCCTTAAGGATAGAAGGTCCTGAGGAAGCTGGAGGAGACCTTTGAGTAGAGCCAGGAGTGGAGTGGGGGGTTTTAAAATGTTTTCTCCCCTCACTTTATGTTCTTTCCTGAGATCTCACTCTTTTACTTGATGTTGAAGCTCCATCATCATCATCATCATTAGAAGATTTGAGCCATAAAGAGACTCTAGCCTCCCTATCCCTCAAGGTTTTAGAAGGGAAGGTACGGCAAATCTTACCATTTTGGGCCTCATGAGAAGGATAGAGGCAATATATACAGTCCTTATGTTGATCATCAATGTAAACTCTCTTTTTGTCGCATGTCCTGCAAGGCTTGAACAAGGCCTTCTTCTCTGACATCTTGAAGGAAAAACTGAACTGGCACTCAGGGAGACTCCCTTCCACACGACGTGCGGTGAACATCTGAGGAGAACTGGCTCTGCAGAGAGTGTTCTAGAGGGTGCTGACAGCTGATTGGCTGTGACAAAGACTTGGGTCTTTTCAGCATAATGAGGTAGATAGGCTACTGCAATCTAGGCCTCAGGCCTGTATTTAGGGCCTACTACTATAATTTACTTTTGGCACTGCTTTTTTATGTACCGTGGGACTCCCGCCTCGGCGACGTGGAATGATTCAGGCATGTGAATCTATGAAAGATACCCAATACTGGATAACAGGTTTGAATCGTACCTGTCCATTTTTTTTCCTCCTACCACGTTTTTTATCTACCTCTCAGGGTAACCACAGAGAGTGAAGAGGGAGCGGAGGTAGAGACAGCACCTACTCTCACCCTACAGACCATCCTTATGTCCCCTCCCTCAGCCTTAAGAGGCCTCAGAGCCCCTATCTCCTGGGGCCAATCACTAATAATAGGGGAGGGTGGCATGTGGCCTAGCTCTCCCCAAGCCTAAAAAGGCCCCAGGAACCCTAACCCCCAGGGTTGTATTCTATTATTAAGGACTGGGGGTCATGCGGCCACCCCTCCCTGATTCTTATTAGGCCGTGGGTACCCCATCTCACAGGACAAGAAGTAGATGGGGCCACACAACCTCCCTCCCCAAGCCCGATCATTCCCACAGGGGACAAATTGCATTATTTAGGGGAATGGGGTGTGAGGTCCCCCTCCCCTAGCCTTCTTGGGCCCCAGGGACATCATTCCTGATGCCCATCCGGGGGACCCACAAACCACTAGTTGGGGCGCGGGGAGAGCTCCAGGGCATACTGTGGAAGTCAGCATTGCTCCCGCCCGGCGGGAGCAGCTGTTTTTTGCATGTTCACGCAAGGCAGGAACCAGAAAGGACCGGTTAGGTTATTTTTGGAGTACAAGACGCTCGTATGTAATTTTACATAAATACGCTACAGCAAATAACGCAAGTTTCACACACACACCCTAATGTTAATACAACTAGCTTCTCTGAATTAACGTTCAGAACAATTTAAAAAAAGGTTCCATATTTTACTTGAGGCTATTAAATAATTAGCAAAGCAAGGAGGTCTCAGAGGCCCCACACAGTTCTCCAATGGATCACAGCTCTTTACACACAGGGGGAAGGAGTGACCAAGCCTCAGGAAGGCATGTTACTACACTGTTTAAACTCAGTTTCTGTAGAAAAAGTTCTGCATCTCTTCTCATTTGGTATTTCATCCATTTATTTGACTGACTTCTTTTGGAAGTTGGGGGGTGCTTTCTACTCTTACATGTCACTTAGCAACAGATCACAGGAGCAGCAGCAGTGATGAGACGCACAGTGAAGAGCTGATGGCGGGAAGGCTCAAACTCCACACTTTGTGGAGTACACAAGCGAACAAAAGGCACAATCTAAAAGGGTCACAATCGCTGAGGCACAGTGATGGGATGCAGCAAAACTCAAGGGCACAGACGCAGTAGACTGGCTCACTCCGTCCACCAGGTTTGGCTCCTGAGCCATGCAGGAGTGCAACCTGCCTTTTGGGCTTAAGGGCCATAATTCAGAGTGCAGTATTGAGTGACAGCATGCACTCTTACTGAAGCAGTGAAAGCCTGCAGTTTTCTTTTTCTGAAAGTGGGCTGTGTCGCCTAAAAAGAGAAACCAGCGGCTCGTGTGTTAATTGAGAAGGAGCGGAAGTGGAAGGCTCTGCTCCTAGTCATAACTGCTGTAGTGCTCTCACCACAGAGAACTGGTAACTCCGTGAAAGTGCTCACCCTGCCAAAAATCAGCTCACCATAGCAAGCAGGAGAGAGTAATTTTATAGGCCTGGCACAACGATCCAGGAATGAGTCTGCTTTCCCTGCTTCCCAACGAAGGGCATATTCAGGAGCGTGGCTGGAAACTCCAATGGAATGCATCCAGCCAAGGTAACTCAGAATGACAGCCGTGTCCCTGGACCGAGCAACTATGTCCAAAAAGTCCAGGACGCACATCAAGGTATGTTTGGAATGCATCCAGTCTGCCGATAACCAGATCTTTAAGTGGCTTTTACATTTTGTCTGGCTAGCTGATAACACAATGTTCAGCAAGTTCCTGCAAAGGACAAGCACATTGGCCCATGAGACAATTGGCATTAGCAGTGCCAAGGACAAGGCTGCCAGAAGCAAAGACTTGTAAGCCAAGAGTCAAGTTTTTTTACTCCATCCGGTGGGGACAGAGAAAACGCATTCAGGTTTTACTTTGAGGAGAATGTTTGGACAACCACATTTTCCAGTGATGGGTTCAAGGACCTAAAGTGGGGATGACCCGGAGCAGGCCTAAGATACTTGGCTATCAGTCTGGGGACTGCTGGGCCGGAAACAAGTTTTTTCCATTGAGCAGTGACACAATCAAAGAGGGCTTCACTTACAGGAAGCAAGGGATTTGCCACTGAGAAGGAGGGCTACAATATCTCAGGCACAATTTAAGCTTCATCTCGTAGGGGAACAAGGTTAATTTTAAGGCTAAAGCCGCTTTAAGTACTATATTCAGAAATGAGAAGCAGGGCCCGTGGGGTAAGTGATGTCCCCTTCTGGTGAAGGGACCAGACTGCTCACATTTTGCAAATCTAGGCATAATCCAGCATCAATAATCGAATGGAAAAGGAGGCCATCAGTCTTGTCATTATCATATTCCATTGTAAGGCCTTCTGTGTGGTACCTAAGTATCTCCTCCAGCTGGGCAAATCTGTGAACCCTAGGGCGGTGGTCTGCCACAGGATCATTGTTAAAGTTAGTCTAAACTTTCGCACTCGCCACATGACTAATTTCCTCCGGCATCAACAGCTTAGTAGAGAGATCGTAGTCTGGTCCATGAGTGGAGTCTGTGTCTGCCAAGAGGGGATCTTTCTGATGGGGAAGGACATTTGGAATTGTTTGAATTCTTAGGTACGGAGGCTCTGGCCCAAAGAGGGTGTCCATTGGGAGTCAATGGAATCGTGCCACCAGAATCGCCAACCTAGAAGGATATACTTCTTTCTGGGTGGCACAGAATGAGCAGAATCTGATCTGAATAGATCCAGCACAGCAAGATAGACAGCCTAGACCTGCAAAGGGTCAGCTAATAGACACACAAACTCTAGACTCATTTGTGTAAGCATTGGAATTTTATCTCACAAGAATGTAATAAACTAGAGTATTAGTTGAGGGGATAAGAACATGCCTCAAATAATCACAATCATTGTCAGCGTGAATCACTCCCCTGGTAGCTCTGGCGTAGAGCAGCCTGGCTTAATTTAGAGGGAATGTGTAAAGTGTTTATGCAGTACTCAAACAGTAATAAAGTGAAAACACAACACACGAAAAATCCCAAACCAATTAGAAAAATAAAGAATACTTTAGCACTAAGCACCAACCAAGAGCAACTGGTTACACAGAACTGGGACATAGATACAATTTAAGGCTGCGATGGAGAGCTGCTTGGATACAAGGCCCAGGTTTGTCCCGGTCATAAAATTACCATCTCACTTATAAACTTTTCTAGAGGTAAAAAGTCTTCAGCAGCCAGGCAGCCTTACTAGACGTGATCAATGGTTCAACGACATCGGAGAGCAGCTGCGGAGGTCTTGGAGTCAATCGCAGGCTGCTTGGCATCAGGTCTCATGAAGTCGTTGACTAAGATGTCAGCTCTGCTCAGACGCTGTACAGCGTCTAGTCCAATCAGGCTGATAAGCAGGTGTTGCTCAGCGTAAAGTCTGTGGAAGCAGTCAACCAGGTGCTGCTCGGTATTGAATCAGGTGAAGCCATCAACAGAGGTTGTCGGTGCAAAGTCTGATGAAGTTTTCACTTTGGCATTGAGGAGGACACACTGAATACAGCTTGGGTACAGTAATTGGGGGTCAGGACTCACTCTCACAGAGGCCAGCAGGGTAGACCAGGTCAGATTCGGTTGGAACTGGTCAACTGGAAAAGGCCTCTGGAACCTAGTCATAGGCCTGTGGCTCAAACAGGACGCCCTCCAACTGACCCTTGGAGTCACTTCTGGCGTACTGGGTTCAAAGCAAGTGGGTCCTGTCTTCAAGTGCTTCTTCTGATTCTTTCGAGGCCAAAGAGTGTTCGGTGGAGGGTACTGGGGTTCCTAAATTTATGCCTCGTGCCTTGCCTGTGGGCGGGAGCAACCGAGGCCACACATTTGCTTATGAGGACCCTCACCGAGTGCTCCTCTCCCTAAATTGAAGATGGCAGGACCTTTCTTCCTTTAGTCAGAGCTCCCTGTAATCACCCAGAGCTGTGGCTATGATAAATGGCACCCACCGCCTACTTTCAAATACAGTGCAATAAGGTCTACCTTTTTTTATAAATATTTAAGGGGAAGATTTAGGCCAGTCAAAAGGGTGATTTTTACAGGCCAAATTAGGAGTTTAAAAACTGTACAGTCAGGCTACAGTGACAGGCCTAGAGACATGCCTTACAGTGCTACTGTAGGGGGTGGCACGAGTACTACAGCCCACTAACATCTAATCTACAGACCCTGGATAGTACAATATACTAGGGTCTTATTAGTAAATTAAATGCGTTCTAGGTGTATAACAATTTCAGCACATGCTAAGGGAGAACGTAGCATTTTAGCTGTGCAGAGTCCTAAAGCCACCAAGAACAGTTCAGGCGAAAATCCGAAGGAGTATGACCGAAAAGATGGTAATTTCCAACAAAGAAGAATTTTGAGTCCACGAACAGCAACGGGATCCCAAACCGTCCCAGTCACAGTACACTCTTTTGAGGAAGAACAGGACTTCACTTCCTACAGTGCTTTTTGTTTTTTACACTAAATTCCTGTGAGAGAGTGCTGTCTCATAGGTGACTTATCTCTGGGCGAATGAGATAACTTAGGTATTTCCTGGCAGATCTTCAGCAAACACAGTTTGGCCTCTTGGTCACTTATGGCTTTTGGCTGCATGAAGGGCACAAGAATCACTTGCTGTGGCGTTGTGCTCTGATTTAAAGCACTAGATTGAGATGTCAAATGAAAACGCAAGAGACATCTTGTAGCGGCATCTGTGACCATGCTTGAAGCCTGAAATATTTATAGCAGACATATGAACAAGTAACTGGCTAAATGCAGGGTCAATTTGTTTACACCAAGGGAGTTCCAGACCCGCATTGATGAGGTGCAGAAAAACAGGAACTGGAGTCAGCACCCAACTAATGCCTATTACACTACAATATCATGTCAGGAGACAGAGTCATGGCTCGAACCGAATAACACCACATGGTGCTGCTGGAGAAGAGATTTTCCGGATCAGTCGTAAAATCCATTAGGTAAAAAATCTGCAGGAATTATCCATCATAAAAGGTATCTCAGTAAAAACAGCATACAATCTCTGTGGATTTAATTTCAAATTATCCGGTATCAGGGCGAGGTGAGACAGGCATGGGAGGGGCTGCACATATATGCTTCCAAACGGAGCTGTAGAAACATTTCCTGTTGAGAAAAAGACAACGAAGGGACTAACAGAAAATATCTAAACTACTTCCAAAAACTTTGGGTGCTTTTCACTTCATAATTGTTTTGTTACTCTTTAAAACGAAAGAAGACAAACCACATGCTAATCAGATTTAGCCCCACCCATAAAGGATAGTCCAACACAAACTGGCAGCAACAGTCTCAAACTGAAATGAAACAAATGCAACCCCAGACACCTTTCAAACCCTATTGAACCTCATTTGTGAGGTGCAATATTAGTCCCAATGTTCGAGAAACCTAAGGCAGCCTCTTCTGGGAATACTCACGATAGGTAGGGCACCTCTACACAAAAGGTTAGCTGCTACCTTTCCCCAGTGGTATACCAATATGCTATTGGTTTAAAGAAAGGAGGAATTGACTAAAGAGAGGATTAAAGTATATTCTGCATAGCCATAAATCATAGGTAAAGATTAGGAGAAGTACTATGAACTATAATGAACATAATGTGGGGATTCAACTTTTCATCTATAAAAGTAAAGGGCCAAAAGCCACTTCTCTATAAAGCAGCTTGAAACCTTTTTATCCAGCAAAAACTCTGACCTGGAGACTTAATGCACTGCTTGAAAATGCCTACATTTAAGATACATTTGAAACTGTTGATGCAATATGTGCAACTGGATTTTACATGTAGTGCAACTAAAATTGAGCAAAATAAGCACATGATGCTCAGTGATGGAAAACATTCTGACAGATTAATAATACTTGCTTATACAATGAATATTAGGAGTGTCGACTTTGCACAAACAACTTCAAATTAATGAACAAAAGGATAGATGTGCAAAGCATGTACAGATCAGAGAAAGAGAAACATGCAACAATTTAATACCACTATCCTACACAATCTAGGGGCACAGAAACACTAAATGTCCTTACAGATGACACCCGCTTTCTTCTGACTTCATTCTCGGCTGACATAAGAAGCAGCTCAAGTTCCTTTATTCTCTGTTCCTTGTCAGGATCATCATCATCAAAAATTGGCTGCTGAATTGGAAGTTAGAAAGCAAACGAGAGAAAAAAGAAAAGAAGAATATGGAAGGTCACATTTACAAAAGGTTACTGAGGAGAGCATGCAGAGTGGGATAATGCGTTGGAAACAGGTTACAATAGGTTATTTTCCCACAAGAAACCTCCTAATTATCTAACCAGATTTTAATATTTTGTTATCATTAATGCCTCAAATCCTAGTTGTGTCTAAAAAACATACAAAAGACTTACTGTTAAAAAGCAATTTTAAACCTTTTTGTAATGTGAATTTCTAAATACCGCTACACAAATTAACACAAAACAGCAAAGGGTCTTGAAGTTGAGTCAGTAAGAAGTTTAGTCTTTTGTGATTTAGGAACTGATGGTTCCAATTTTTAAAATGTGATCTAATATATGGTATGCACATGCCTTAATATAATAGTTCAACAGGATTGTATAACAGATGGCCCTCAACAGTTTCACGGCGATCCCAACATGCAGCCTTTTTTAGGGTTTGGCCGCGGAAGATCACGAGGAAGGAGGCGAACACAACAAGGGCAAGTACATTGGAACTTACCCCGTCCCTCAATGGACCGGAGGAGTGGGAGGAAGATCCCACAGGATCAGTCGGGACCGAGCACGGGAACAGCCTCGACATCAATCTTAGCTCTAGAACTCTCACAGAGACAGAAGAAAGAGTACTAAATAGAGGGTTAGGTTTTGTTGCGACACATACTGGTGACCCCTTCTTGACCCAAATTGAAATGGCCCGGTTCTTTAGGAAGATACGTCTCCATTTCTTCTTTGCCAAAAATACAAGAGAAGAGGAAGACACCATAGAGAAAAACACCGGCCTCAAGAGACCCTCCACGTTCACTCCTCCTATAGCGGGTATTCCTGCAAAAGTGCTTACATTTGAAAGTGCAGTGGAAAGTGACATCAAAAGAATGTTCCAGAAAGAACACCGGCGTTTTGTCAACTTCACCAAGAAGGAGCAGGAAGCACTTAGGAGTCTCACGAGTGATGACTCTTTAACGATCAAACCAGCGGATAAAGGTGGGGCTACGGTCCTGCTCGACACCATCACTTATCGTGAAGAATGCATGAGACAATTGCAAGACATCAGAGCCTATCGGGTACTAACTGAGGACCCTACTGAGAGACTCACTAATATCATTGAAGAAGCACTCGCAGAAGGGTGGGTGACCCATAACGAAGCTCAGTACTTACGTACCACACACCCTACCATGCCCTATTTTTACGTACTCCCGAAAGTACATAAGAACCAACATCCACCACCAGGCCGCCCAATTATATCTGGGATTGTTTTTTTTTTGGAACCGTTATCTACTTTTGTAGATATCTTTCTTCGTCCTATGGTAAGAGAAATACCAACATTCTTACAGGACACGAAAGACGTACTACGGATTCTTCCTGAAATTGACTTCGACATGAATACTGACCTTTTGGTGTCATTCGACGTCGATCCTTTGTATACGTCGATACCTCAGAACGATACGCTGGCTGTAATAGAAAATCTATTACTGGAAAAAGACCTCAATTCAATCACGCCAGTCCCCTTTGATAATGAACCTGGCAAGCCTGGCCTTGAAAGAAAATTTCTTCCGGTTTAAAGAAACAATTTTTCTTCAAATATCGGGGACCAACATGGGCAGTATTTTCGCCCCAAGTTTGGCGAAATTCTATGTTCACAAGTTTGAACAAGACCACATATTAACATCAACCAACCCGTTTTTTTACATCTATACGGACATGGAAAAGATACATTGACGATATCGTGGTTGTGTGGCGAAGTACGACGGACGAACTCTTAGAGTTTCATCAGTGGTCGAAGACTAGAAACAACTGCCTCCGTTTTACAGTGGAACATCACCAAAAACGATTAGCATTCTTAGATCTTCTGATAATTGCTACCCCGACAGACAACTGCGCGATAGGAAGTATCCTAAACAGCTGGTACGTTGATCCCTTAAAAGAGCAGCCAATAAAAACCGTGAAGCTCTATTGGAACCTTTCCCTCCAAAAGAAAAGGATAAAAGAATTACGTGCATGAATACCTACAGCACTCAATCGAATGAAATCCAAAAGATAATCAAGAAGTACTGGACCATCATTAATACCGGATCCGACGGTCTTCCTCCTCCACTCTTTGCATTTAAAAGAGGTCCTAATCTTAAGGACAAGCTTGTGCATACAAGACCTAAAATGAAAATAGTACTGTCAGTTGGGACACTTTGGAATATGCCAGCCGTTGAGGGGCACCACCCTTGTGGTAATTGTGCAGCTTGTCCTCAGACATCGAAGTCAACTACTATTGACATTGGAAGTAACCGCCCGTGGCAACAAAGGCGGTTTACGAACTGCAATAGTCAGAATTTAATTTATCTCATCACCTGTCCGTGTCATCTCAAGTATGTGGGAATGACCACCAGAACGATAAAGGTCAGGATTTCAGAGCATAAAAGCACAATCAGGTGTAAAAAACAGGCTACATGCCTCACCAACCATTTCCTGGCGGTGGGACACACACATACAGACTTCACTTGGACAGTAATAGAACAACCTATGATCCCAGAACACACTACAGATGTTAGCAAATACCTCTTTAAGAAAGAACAAAAATGGGTATATAAACTGAATACAGATAAAGGGGGTCTCAACGAGGATATACCCTGGATGTCGCTATAATTTGTATCTTGCTAAGTGACTCTTATGCCACTGATGACCAGTACAATGTTAATACACCATTTGATTACCTACAGTACAACTCTCGGCTGATGAGTGAACAAACGTAATAAGGATCCATACTAGATCCTGGTTATTCGTTTGTAAAGAAAGGGTAGAACTACATGATTAAAATAGGCTTGACACTAGCACAATTGGCATAGGCGTGTCCTGTGACCTTGGTGTCATAGGTAACGAGGACTATGTTAATCTTGCCATATAGCGAGCTATTCGGCAACTTCTATCCATTACATTTAGCACCGACCTGATTCGGTAGAAACCATGTGGTTGACCATGGTGATAAGCGCTGAAAACCACTCACAAGTATTTACTACTATATTACCAGCTACTCCCATATCTGAGTAGTCACTACCATGTAATAGTCGTAAGATCACTGATTAGATCGGTTCCTTTTCCGACTCTAACTGCACTCGAAACACAATTTATAATATACAGGAAGTGTGTTCCCTAGTAATGTAAAAACATATGATCATTGCGTCACGTTACACTATAAAGGGAGCCAGTTAATTGCTATGTTCACCACCGAGATAGAAATGGGCGAGAGCTGACGGTGTGTTGGGATGGGTGCCAAGGAGGGGGAACAGTGACTTTGACTGCGGTCGTTTGATTGCATTTTGGGCCAGTGTTGGCCCGGACTTCTTCTGGATTGCAGCGGAGGATTCATGTGGTGCGTGGTCCCCTGTGCAAAATGCAACATGCCACTAGAAACCGAAGATACGGAGCGGGGACATTAAGACTACAATTCCCAGCACTCTGAATGTGTCATGTGACGCCGTGACGTTGAGACGTCACACGCGTCCCCGAACATGGAAGCGCTATTACCGGAAGAACCGACCCGTTCGGCACCTCCCCGAGACAGCCCAGAGGGACGCCCGGAGTACCGACGGGCAGGTAGGGATCCGGCTTCTACTCTGGAGTGGTGTCATTGAAGTAAAGCTTTGTCCGGATTTAATACCCAGCAGGTAACGGAGCGATGTTGGACCTGAGAAGGTCTAGCGTCGTAAGCATTTATGCATCGGGTGAACCGTTGCAGCGCTCACTACATACCGGACGCTAGCAATAGATGGATGGATTAATAATCAATCTTACAGAGATACTATAGCTTTGTATAGGGGGTAACACGTAGAAAGGATGTGGTCTTTGTTGTTTCCCTATTTAATGAGAATTTCTAACCCGGAGATGAGAGGAGTCCAATTTGTTGCTGAGTCCCGTTTGTAACACAACTTTAAACATATCATCTATATGAATAATAGCATAAATCCGTATGACTGGCACAACTAAAGAGTGTGCATGCATAGGGTGTTCTCCCAATATCACCTGCAGGGGAGGTTTAAATTGTAGTTTACATGCTTTAAAGAACTGTCAGTCTTTTTGTTGACACTGGGTAGATACTCAGTGCCAACATTGATATCAAAGTTAAGTAGAGCATGCATCACCATTGGTGGTGTGTGCACAAGAGATTCTTATCTTCTAGTACCCCTTTCTCAACTTTGTCGATCGTGTGATAAGAATTAACATGATATATTTATTACCTGCATCTGTTTATTTTTAATAGAGCGGTGCTCTATCTACCTGAGCCGTAGACAGGTGAGGCGCAGCACCCACGTCCTACCAAGAAGGTGAGTGGGCGACGATACTGGTGTTGGGCTTCTTATATACTTTATGGATATTGGAAGTATGAGAAAGAAATATATATGCATTATCGACAGAGATGCTTTTTTCAAATACCAATGTGTCTTTGTTTTTATGTTGTTGTGTGCATCCGATACACTAATCTATTCTATTTGGAAGCTACTTTTCCAGGTATTTGGTAGGCAGCTACGGATCCTAGTCGTCCAGGTGACACTTATAGATTTTTCACTCACATGGGTGATTTCTAGTCTATTCACATTCACGCAGTAGCGAAGTTTTGGTCCTGAAGAAAGCAGTGGACACCAAGTCCCCTTACTGCTGAAACATGTCGACCTTTCCAACTATATAGTAGCTATTTGTTGAAAACTACTATGTCTCCGCACTGGTTTTTAGTTTTGGAAGTATGAGAGGTACCTAATAAATTGTTTTCCCTCTATACTCTCCAATTTTAGATTTTTCACAATCACTTTCTTTTCTCACACGCACTGCTTTTCAGGTATCGTTGTTAGGTTACCCTTTTAGACCCTTAGTTACACTGGGGCATCCGCCTTTCTATCAAAGGATGCAGTAATATCCTCCTTGGTGTAAGGAGTCCCATATGATGACAAGGGCGGCACCAAACGATATCTAATGGGAACTTTTACACCCGAGAAGCATCACTCACTATTTAGGACTATGCTTTAGCTTAAAATAGGCTGGTGGTTAGAACTTCACAACTTCTGATGCTTGTAGACCCACAGTTACTTTGTGTTGTTAAGAGTTAAATACCTCACCATGCACTGCTAGTTATCTCACAAATTACATCACTCATGCCATGCTCTATAACACCAGTGATAACATCACTGCAACATTTGAAATGACATAATTTATGACAAAACTGTGCATGGCCGGGACACGAATCAGTTACTTGACATAACTACAACTGGTAAATTTTGGTGATTTTGTTCATTTAAAACGGTATGTTAGAGTAATCTAATTGAATACATTTCTCTAAGTTGCCCGACTCACTAAAATATCTGTTTTAGAGTCCTCATCTTGACAGTAATGTTGAGTGAATGTATGAAAGGATTTCGAAGTAGCTAATTTACATTTTTAGAAGGGAGGGTCATTATTGCACCAGCAGCAGATGCCACTTTACCTCTAGTAGAATGTACTTTTTGGTTTACCAGGTAAAGGTTTATTCGCTACCTGATGGCAGCATGCAATACAGGATACAATATATTGGGCTATGGTTTGCTTACCTGAAGTAACCATGTCCAGAGTGGACCATAATTACCAAATACATAAATGGTTACTTTTACTAATGAACTTGGTTCTGTCTAAATAAAATGTTAGTACTCTTTTCAAATTTAAAGAGTCAGGTTATCTCCCCACTGGTGAAGTAGGATTGGGACAAATACAGGGAGCGAAATAGATTGATCTATAAGAAAATCTAAAACTTCCTCAACTGAAGAGGCACATGGAGAAGCCAAAGGAGACGTTTGTGTGTATGACTTGTCTCTCCTATATGAAGATGGACTTGTAGAGGTTAATAGAGATCTTTTTTTCTATGTCTATCTTGAGCCCATGGAGGACGTGTAGCTTGTTCTGTTGGTTGTGGATCCAATGCTGGACCTTCTGGTGATAATGGAGCAAAAGGTATAAAACCATCTTGACAATGAGTTAGTGCATCAGGAGGTGGCAAATCGAAAGTTAAAGAGGAATCTGTAAAGGAAATTTTGCTGGAATGATCATCCTTGTCCTCTTTGGAGCAACAGGTTCTTCTATAGGATCAACAGCATCTCCAGAAGATAATGATTGTACTAATGCTGTCAAATGTCTCAACGCCTGTTCAACCTCAAGTGTCTCGACGTCAAGGGTAACAGTGACATTCAAGGAGCCAAGATATGGTACAGTTTCAATGTCACTGACTGTTCCATAGACTGTTTCGACCACAAATGGTAGCATTTAGTGTCAATGAAAACAAGAGTGTCGACATCGGTCTGGTAGGTGCTGAAGTCATGACTTGTTCAGGTGCAGGGTTTGAGGTTGACGGTGGTGGCTTTACTATTGTTTGAAATCAACATATTTGGTATTGGCACTGATAAAGTTGAAGATGGTACCTTATGGATTGGAGCTAAAGTCAAATTTTTCCACTGCAAGCAAGTCAGTGCTAAAGGTCTCAACACTGAACGATGCTCCTGTGAATGACAGCAGTGTTTGGAATGATGATGCCTGGGAAATTCAAAGGTAAGGAATCTGCAGTTAGATAGAGTCTCTACCAGATAATGTGTTACCGAAGGTAAGTAACTTGTTCATCATCTCTGATTTTTATCATCAACAGGAGTATTTTTCATCAGCAATGCCTACACTTTTTGTGAAAGGCCCCTCCTGTGGGAAAATAAGGCTTCTACTGATCCACATAAACTATGTGTGGTCTGTCAATTTGCCTCTAGTAAACAGATGCCCATTTGTTAAACAATTTCAAAAAGAGCACTTAAGGACTGAGAGGGAATTTGCATTACATAAAGCTCAAAGTAAATAATACAAAATATATGGTGTTCGGAAAGGGATTGGTCAAAAATTCTGTTGTCCATGTTGCTGGTGAAGTATTAGAAAGGGTACACAGTTTAGACTACCTAGGGGTCAGATTAATGGAGCGTTTTAAATGGTCAGGACAACTTACCAAGAGTGTGCTGCTAGTCGAATATAGATCAAGTGCCATTATTAGATTGTACAAGCAAACGAGCTCACACTCTGTCTCACTGACACTAGCAGTATAACAAGCCAAGGCACAAGGTGCTGCGCTCAATGGTGCCAAAATCTGGGGCTGCGCCATGTCCGTTCATTATCTATTGTTGAAAATACATTTGTAAGGAAGTTGGTTTCTGTCCCAACTAGCTCCCCTCTCATTCCACTATACTTCGGCCTAGGACTAAAAAGATTTAACGACCAGGCAGCACTTTAAGCTTTAATGTATTGGGTCTGCCTTTGGTCCACACCTGAACAGAGTGACTACAGAGACTCTTATAGACCTATTAAATGGTGCAGGTGTAAAGACAGTACCCTGGGTCAAATTTGTTTTTGATTGGTTCAAAAGGATGGCTGTACAAAGGTTATGGGATGTGTCGAATACTCTTTGTAAAGCTGGTCTCAATTGCCTGAAAACATCTTTTTTTGGGCATATATTCATAAGATTACATAAACAACGGGTCAAATGGATCCTTGACCAACATGTTCAAGGATTTTAAGCTTTTTCCACATTTGGAGCCATTTCTAGATCCAGTTTCTCTGTCTCTAGCCAAAAGTCTGTATGGTCGCTTTGGTCTAGGTACCCTTCCACTAAGAACATTTAACAATAAAGGGAACAAGAATTCGGTTTCTAGCATTTACCCAGCCTGCGGTTTTGAATGTGAGACTGAGTCATACATAATGTTTTTCTGTCCAGAGTACCCTGGGTCGCGCCGCAAATGGATCAACTCAATATGTCGAAACTTGGGATTGACTAGATAGGTTGCAGCCCAGAGATTAAAACATTTTTTTTTTTTATATATCTCCTGTAAAGTCTTCGCTGTTAGGAAATCTTTACAGGTCGTTTTGTATAAGTGAAGCAAGATTATATTATAACAGTATGCTTTTGTTTTGAACATTCCCTCATTTTATAGAATTTTATCTTTTTAAATTTAATGAGATTTTAAAAACTGATGATATTTCTGCTCTTTTGCACTACACTCAGGGGAGTTCTTGCACGGATTGTTCACAGGGATAGTTGAACAGACAGTTTTAAAATGATCATATGAACATGTGCTGCTTTATATTTTATATTTCATATATATTTTATCGTATTGTGCCTTTATATTTTGATGGTTCATGGAAACCAAATAAAGTACTACTACTACTACTATTGCGTTGTGTAAAAGGGATTCTGAACCTAATAGAGAAGGGGTATGTTCAACCAATCTCACGAGTGTAGATGTGAGGTGTTTTACATTTTGTTCAAAGTACTCAAACTCTCTGATGCCTTTTACTCTTTAATATACAAAACGAAAATATTCTGAATGAAAAATGTTCATACAGCACAGAATTAAAGTTTTGGTGGGGGATAGTGTACAGAAGTGGAGTATTAGTTGAGGAAGGTGAGAAGCCACTTCAAATAGAAATCACAATCCTTGGCAGAGTGAACCACAAAAGTAATTAAATAAATCTGTGCTTAGCCCTCTGATACAAAAGCAGTCAGGCTTAAATTAGAGGCAATGTAAATAAGTATTTATGCAGCACTCTAACAGTAATAAAGTGAAATCCCAACACATGAAAAATCCCAAACCAATTTAGAACTAATAGAGGACATTTTACTAAATAAAATGACACCAAAATGACAATAATCCAATCAGTAGAACCAGCGATATGAAAAGTTAAAGTTTACGGTTTAAAATTGCACCAAAAAGCATTATGCGCCAACCACAGGTGATCTGGTCACGCTAGACTGCGTCAACCTCAAAAGTGAAGGCGGACTCTGATGGAGCGTAGATCGGATCCAGGGATCAGGTTTATTCCAGGGGAAAGATTGACTTTGGACTTAGACAGTTTTCTGGAGAAATGTGGTTGTCGGCAGGGTAAGCTGCAAGTTGAATCCTATGTGGGGCTCGATAATGGCCTCTGGGAGCTTGTTGGGTCCCAGTAGTTCAAACAGGTCAGCCAACTCACCCTTGAAGTTATTTTTGGGGTCCTCGGCTCAAGGCAAGCAGGTCCAGTCTTTTTTCAGGTTTCGGACAGCAGGGCAGTCATTCTTCTGATACTCACAGGAAATTAAGAAAAAGTTCTTTAGTGGTAAAGGCCTGAGTCTCACTAACCCTTCTGGTAGATGTGAGAGCAAGGAGAAGAGCAAATATCCATGCAAAAAACTTTACTTCAGCTTTATGAATGGGCTCGAAAGGCTGCTTCATTAGTTGCGCGAGGACCACATTGAAATGCCATTCTGGGGGAGGAGCTAGCCCTGGTGGGAAAGCTCTGAAGATTCAATTCATTGCTTTATGAGCCTTGTAGAACAGAGAGATAGAGGCTGTGCCGAGCATCTAGATATTAAAATTGCAGTGAGGTGAACTTTGAGTGATGAATAAACCAGGCCCGACTCGGCCAGAGAAAGAAGAGAAGGTAAGATCGGTTACAGAAAAGTGTGGAACGGGTGCAAGCTAATTTGTTGACACATGTAACAGAATCTTTTCCACTTTAACTTATAAGTTTGGTTGTATCTTCCGCTCCATACTTAGAAGATCTCTGTATTCTTGAGTGATATTTAAGTTACGAAACTCCTAGATGTCAGGACATGCATGTAAGTGGAGAGAGGCTAGCTCCAGGTGGCATATCTGACCCTTGTTCAGTGTCAGGAGAGATGGTGCTGGTGGAAGGCAAATGGGCTTGGTCTCGAACAGGAAGAGGAGCTCCAAAAACCAGTGCTGCGGAGGCGGCAACGTTCTATCTTCATCTTGGTGAAGACCCTGGGAATCAGTGGGAAGGGGAAAAGCGTACGCATGCATCACAGACCAGCACATCAAAAGGACATTCTCCCACGGCCCTGGGAGAGAGAATCGACTGGTGTAAAACTGGCATTTGGCATGGCTGTTCATCAGTTAGAAGTCCAGCATTGGCTTCCCCCACAATGAGAACATTTTGTTCAACTGGTGGTGATCCGTTCCCACTCGTGGCAGCTGTCATTGGTCCTGCTGAGAGTGTCGCTAGTGTGTTGTGCACTACGGAAACGTCCTCAGCTTTTAAGGATATGCCGTGGGTTGTGAATCAACTCCACAACCTCTGGGCTTCTTGAGATAGTGTTAAAGATAGCGTTCCCCCTGTTGGTTGACGAAATGCAAGCTCATCGTATTGTCGGTACAGACCAGCACAGAGGATTTTGCAGTCCTTAGGAGGAAAGATTGTAGGGTGAGCAAAATGGCCTTGAGCTCCAAACTACTTATGCGGAAAGACTTTTTAGTTGTCAACCATCTTCCTTGGATTTGAAGGTCTAGCAAATGGCCTTCCAAGCCCTCTATGGAAGCATCCGTAGTGATGATGAAATCCGGTACTAGAGGCAGGAACCTGAGGCCCCTTGGTGTATAGGTGGCTGGTTTCTCCGTAAACTCTAGGGTATGGCCATAGGTGACAAGGTCCAATATCATCTGTCAAAAGGGATGGTTTGCCATTGATGGATGTAATTGGATATCTTCGCACCTACAGGATGGTGCAGCTGGTACCTGTAGAAGGTCACTGCTTGCGGCCTGTGTCACGGCTCTGAGAAGGTGGTCTTCTGTGAGGTCCTGGTTGACAGTAGGACTGTTGCTGATAGCCCTGCCTGTATTATGGCAGGTACGACTCATACTGCTGTGAGCATTGGAATCCACCTCTGTACGAAGAGAAGAAACACCCATGCGCTCCTCGAAAAGGCACCTTGCGATATTAGAGGGTGATGAGAGATTTAGCTGTATCAGTCAGTCAGTCATAAATACTTTTATTTAATTTCGTTAAAAAAAACATAAAAGGGTGGGGAACGACCATTAGTAAAAAATACATTTTGAAGCTAAAAACAGAGAAGTTTAAAACGTTTAGACAATGCCGTTAGTGGGTATGCTGGAACTTATTAAATTAGTGAATGACTTCCTTTTATCCAGTTCTTTTGCTGCCATTTTGAGAAATGTTATTGCTGTACAGTACAGTTGGATTGATAGCCCTCCGAGGCATTGGATGACGGCTGCTCTGCATGTCCGTATTTGTTCCTTTCTGAAGGCTTCCCAGAGGACCGTTCTTTGAGTCACTACCAGGGAAGGGCATATGCATAGTAAGTGTAAGAGAGACACGTCCCATCCTCCGCATAAGCGACATTCCTTGGATTGCCTGGGGTATTTCCATTTTGGTGTCAGGTCTTTTGATGGAAATGACCCCAGCTGCAGTAACGTTAGGTAGTGATTTCTCTCTTGGGAGAAGTGGTCTAGTAAGTATGGTTGAGGTTTCAGCCGCTGATAGCCTTGAATCACGGCCCAGGCGTGTTTTTTTTTTGAGACAGCGGTTTTATCCATTAATAGGGAGGTCCTTTTGATTGCGTTATTTACTACGGTTTTGAAACTGGAGTAAGTGGGGAAGGTGAGCAAGGCCTCCTCGACCTGCAATGCCGCGAGGGAGTCTTTCAGAACACTGAATGTTGAGTTACTTAGCCTGGATTGGATTTCAATTTCCTTCCAGCAGTAGTGTGCAAGGGTGTTATCCTCTGCATCTCTCATTCTCCAGTAGTATTTGGCTAATGCCCCTTGTCTGTTGGGAATCTGGTTTCTCAGGCCTTATTCAAGATGAATTTGGGATTGTAAGATGTGTCGGGGAATTGAGAACAGGACCTTAAAGAGGGTTGATTGTGCTGAATTGAGGGAGATGACATCTTTCATATTTAGGATTTCCGAGCCGTATGAAATCGAGGGTAAGAATTTGGCTGAGATGGCTTTAAACAAATGGCCTGTAGAACACCCTGTGATTTTTTTCTTTAAGACTCTGAAGGCTAACTGCCGTTGTTTAGCTCTGGTACGGCCTTGCCCCAATTGTAATTTGAAGTTAAGGTTACGGTCTATTAGGAAACCTAGATATTTATATGAGTCTACCAGGGACAGAGGTTGCCCGTCCAGGAACCAGATGAATTTGCGGTGAGCCTTTATTTTAACTCGTCTGGCAAAACACATCACTTTTGCTTTTTGGTGGTTGATGGTTAATTGGGCCTTGGTGGTGTAAGCTCCTAGTTTGTTGATGAGTCGCTGCAGACCTACAGGTGTTAGAGCAAGGAGCACAATATCGTCCGCGTATTGGAGACTGGGTGTGGGGACGTTGCCCAGTTTTGGGGGTCTGATTGAGTTGGCCGTAGTTGATAATCTAGGTTGGCGATGTAGATGTTAAAGAGGCATGGTGCCAGCACACACCCTTGTTTTAACCCGTTAAGGGTTTGGAACTTTTTGGTTATGCTATGCCCACCACCTTTCCTGACCTGAACCCACGTCTGAGAATACAAATTGATTATGGCGTCCAGGAGTTTGGTTGGAACACCCCAGTTGTGCATTTTTGCCCGTAGCTTAGCTCTTGGGACTTTGTCGAAGGCTATTTTCAGGTCTATGAAGCATGCATACACAGGCCTGGACTTTATGAGGGCTTGGTTGGCTAGCAGGGTGACCGCGAAGATGTGTGCCCATCCCTGCCCTAAATACTGTTTGGGTGTAGGGAATGAGGTGACTACTTCTCACTCAGTCCTCCAGGTCGGTCAGCAAGTTTGATGCATACATTTTAGCCTCCACATCGATTAGGGCTATCAGACAGTAGTTGGAGGGGTCGGAGCGGGCACCCGACTTATATATTGGATTTAAAATACTGCCCCTCCAGGAGTCTGGGATGGTAGAAGAAGCTAGGATTGAAGAGAAAAATGGCGTGAGGAGGTCAGACCAGAATAAGGGATTATGCCGGAACAAGGCGTTTGGCAATCCGTTGGGTCCTGGGGTTCCCTCGGGTCTCAGTTTTTTAATGATTTTTAGTACTTGCTCCTTCCGGATTTGCGGAGAAAATTCGAATGCTTCAGAGTTGGGGGTGATTTTGATGCGGCCTGCTACAATTGGTTTCACGCCTGGTTCTGAGACATGCGTTGCCGGGCAAACCATTGACATATCATTGTATAGGTAATCAATGTGGGCACTCCAGGAGTCCTCCATGATGTCAGAATTGTGATGCCGGTTCTTGCCGTTTGCTAACTGGTTAATTATTTCCCAGAACAACCTAGAGTCCCTTTGATGGTGGAGTGGTGGAGTTTGGCCCAGAGTTGTTTTGCTACCTTAATGTCTTTTTTAGGTCTTTTCTGGCTTTGGTAATTAGTTGCAAGAGGTCGTGGGAGGGGGCGGAGCACTGGGTGCGTAGTCTCCTGAGGTATTTGTTCAATTGTTGTTTTTGCGTCCTGAGGTTTTTTGTAAAGCATTCGGCCTTTGGAGTCTTTTTACTTTTTTTCCTGTGGCCTGCTTGCAAAATTTTTGATTTAATTCTAGGGTAAAGCACTCCCATGCCTGAGTGTTTATGGGTTCTGTTTCAAATCTTTCTAGGAGGTGGGTGCATGTCCCCATGATGTCATTAATCAAATCTGATTTCCATGCCAGACGTTTCAAATTGAAACATTGCGTTTGGTGGGATAATACTCTGGGTGGCACTAGGTTTTCTAGGTTAATTTGTAACGTAAATGTTTGTGGTTGGTGGTCGCTTTCGGTCCTATCCAATATTTGAAAATTCGTGATAAATGGGGAGAACTTGTGATCCGTGAAGGTGTAGTCTATTGTTGAAGCTGATTTTTTAGTAATCCTAGCTGTATCAATGTCTGTTTTCTTGGCAGGCAAGACATTGTCAATGTGTTTGCCAAATAACACGTCTCCTTTATATGCCATGTCCAAAGTTTTTTGACTGGACCTCTGATCTAAAAGAGGTCGCCCTGAACCAACCTTGGTGTCTTAACAGAGCTGCGACGGCTAGTTGACAGAAACCTGTGGAGTCGATATTCATGGCACAAGCTATCATTTCAAGTGTGTGCGCCCTCTAGTATGATCTTCCTGTCTTTAGACTGTCTATCCTCAAGGATGAGCTTGAAGATGGAGTCGACATAGACCACATTTGGTGGTCATAATGGCCTAGAAAAGACAAGGCATTGGCAGAACGTACTTTAATTGCAGACATGGTGGAAAATCTTCAGCCGATATTGTCTAAACGGTGTCCATCCTTGTCAGGCGGCACCGAAATAGGAGTAGATGGGTTCTTAGACCTCCACTGTGTCGCTTAAGAGGAATCACCGAGTACTCCCTTACCGGTTTTAAAATTTCTTTCAGGTTATACGCCTCCACACTTTCATCTACACTAATTAGGCCCCTCACACCCACGGAACCAAAAGGCATTTGGAATAAAAGATCTCCGCCAAAGAGCCCCTCATAGGGAGCCCGTGAGGTATTGCAGCACCAACCTGACGAGGAGCAGCCCATATGATGAAGCATGACACCTTGCCGGGTATGTGAGGGCCCTATATTCCAAGAGGAGGAATCCTCATCCTCCTACACTTCATGACCACATACAACCAGTTTTCCCTTGTCTCGATATTAGGAACAGCATACCTTTTGTATCTTCAAGTGAGTGCACTTGCCAAGTCAACAGGGCTGTACCGGACTGCAAACAGACACTGCAATGGCAGGCTTGAGACCCTGTTGCAAGGCTGCTTGTGTGGGTGGCACAATCAGTGCTGAAAGCCCACTAGCAGCATTTGGTTTAAAGGCCCTGGGCACACACAGTGCACTGTACTAGGGGCTTAACGGTAAATCAAATAAGCCAATTATGGAAACGCTAATCCATGACCACAATTTATAGAGGGAACACTTGCACTTTGGCACTGAACAGTAGTGGCAAAGTGACCAAAGCATCTAGACCAGCAATAATGAAGTCCAACACACAGTAAAAACACACGAGGCAAAGGCAAAAATACTGGGGAAACCCACGCTAAGGATGCCAGGTCTAACAACTATTGTGGTACTGAAAATTTTGGACTCGTGTAATAAACTTTGTCGTAGCATGACGATTTTTATATCAAAAGACCGAGAATGGCTAGTACACTATGTACAAGCATTTTCGTCATATTCCAGTAACGATTTCACCTCGAAATCCTCATTGTCGTCCTGAACCCTTGGCTTCCATTTTGTGTACAGCAGCCATTTTGTGATTGCCCTCACATAGGCTGATTACTACAGGATGACTGTGGCCAAACAAGTCTCTAGGGACACATACACCTTAGCTGACTTCTGTGTGACCTGAACAAGCTGACTCCCTTGCCCGAGGCTGACCTCGTTGAGCCAGTTCCTTGTTAGGCAGCTGGTCAGATAGAGATCAAAGAGCAGGACATTGCAATGTTTATTGTACACGCACACACCCCTTTATCTTGCTCCTATCTGTTTCTGTTCCTTCTTTATGGTCTATTTATGATGTGGGCTGCGGGCCTTTTCATTATGGGTCTTGTCCAGCTTCTCTAAAGAAGAATGTTTATTATGGGTTTGTTTGATGATTAATTTTGGGCTGGACAAACTGAAAAGTGGGTTTGTCATCATACAGTGCTTTGTGTGCACGTCCTGGGAGTGACCAACAATAATGTACTTCAAAGAGAAAATGTGTGCCTAGGGCATAATAAATGGTATAAAAGGTCTGTGCTGAGACCATTCAGCAGACTGCCTCATTCAATTGCTAAGGCAGTTGGGTGACGTAGCCTCACTTAATTGTGTTTAATAAAGATGTCTTTTTCATATTTCAGCTTCTGTGCCAAGTTTTGTTATATTAGTAAGTATTCCCTGAGAGCGAAAATTACCAAGTTCTTCAGTTGGCGCCCTAACGCGAGAATCATCAGAGAAGTGACTTTCTGTGGGAGTGATCATGCCAGGAGACTGAAGTAAACTGAGGAGGACAGAACAAGATTCTAATATGAAGGTACTCTGTGCACGGGGTTTCTGGACATTCTTTGATTCTGCGGCCCAGTATATTTCTGACCTTCCTGATTTTTGATCCTCCACATGATGCCACTCATGACTGATAACCTTTTTGGTGTGAGTATTCTTGAAAAGACCATTAGGTCATGTAGAACTTGACAGTTAGAATCTGGATAATATTTTGATTAGTAAAAGTAAGAGTTAAGTATAAGTGGGTCGCTCCCAGTCCTTTGTTCTTTGGTTCCTTAGTCTGGTTCTTAGTTTGATTTGTCCTTAGTTTTATTTGAATATTGCAATTTTCAAAAACCGAGGGTCTTATATATTTACGAGTGTATCGATAGAGATAGCCGTTTGAGGTTTGAAGCTAGATTAGTGAGCTATAAGATGCCTGATCTTAGCGAATTTGGAGATTTGTGTTGGCCAACTTTGTATACGTTTGGATTAGCCGGCTTCCCCTAAAGGGGATATCTAAATAGGTTTAGATTTAAAACACATATTTCTTCCTTGGTGATTTTGTATCCCCAGGGAATTAAAATATGACATAATACAAAACAAGGATCCTTTGTTCTATGCAATTTTATGAATGGAGATATATGCAGAACGATTTTTGGTGTTCTGCCAGCCAAAGCTAGTGAATTAAGTGTATTGTGGCTTCGTGTACATACAGCAGTCTGTTGGGCTGTGTTTTTTTTTTTGCAGTCTTTTGGAACCCTATTGAGACGTGTTTCTTGTAAATATGACTTACAGCTAGTATTTACAAATGGCTTTGTTTTCGTCCTGAGTGTCGATTTGTGGGTTCAATGTGTGTTTCAATGTCTATGTGGTTTTTCTCATTAGTGTAACTTCAGTAATAGCTACAGCGCTGTATTGTGTGTCCTGAGTGTTTAAATCTTTTCTCTTTATGTCTGCAATGAGCTCAATGTGTTTGTAGGTTTCTTGATGTTTTCAGTCTGTTAAGTAAAATGTCAGATTAATTAATATTAAGTAGAAATTAAATAACACTCCAGCAATTTACTATGTCACATGCTAAAATCGCTATATGTTGCTATTTAATTTACAGACTAAGCGAAAACGCATATGTGCAAACTGTTAAATGCTTAAAATAGATAAGTTAAAATTCACAATCACTAGGAATATGAAGGGCCTCAAAAATAATTGTGTGTTTTGTAGCAAAACGAATTTGTAGCGTTTTTACTTACATGCATTGTAGTTCATGAAAAAGACAAACACTCAGCTAAAGTGGATTTTTGCTAGATTTAAATGCATCTTTTTGCACGCGCATTTTTAAAACTTGAAATGTCTGTTTTCAGTAAAACTGAAAGCGTGCTCAGGTTTCAGCACTGTTTCAGGTTTCAGCCTTTCCTGCCTTAAGGCAGCAGATGTTGTTTTTCGAAGGCCATAAATAGCATTGGAATGTTTATTTGGCCCAGGACTTAGCCGTTAGTTAATCCCAGTTGGCCTCTTTTTCATTTCAAAATAGTGTTTTAGAGGGTTACAAAATTAAGGTTCATCACTTTGTATCACTGAAAGACATTCCAAATGCGGTTTTCCTCTCTGAAAGCATTTTTTAAGTATATTTTTGGTTCTGTCGCTAAAAACTGATTGCCCTTTAAAAATGGCGCGAAAAATGTCATGTTTTAAGTTAGGCTTTTTGTGCGTAGACGCATACATGAATGCATCTAAAAATGATAGGCAAGGGATGCAGCTTACCTTTATATGTGGAGTTATCATAAAAACAGATAATTGGTTTCATTGAACGAAAAATTATTAATTATGGAAAAATTATTTGAGAAAAAAATAAGTGTTTTTTTTAAAAATCGTTTTTTGATATTTATAAAGCTTAATACTCATACCATGACCTCCTAGTATTAAAATGTGACTTAAGTTATGCGTTACGGTGTAATTAGGTAATTTGCATGTTGGTTTTCACTTGACGCAGGCGTAAAAACTCATTTTTTCAAAGGAATTAGATGTGATATGCTTAATGTCAAGTCTTTGCAATGTGTAAAGCACATTCTGAGGATGATTAACAAGTAATATAATTGTAGGATTTTTATTTTTAAGTGCCCCAAAGATAAAAGTCAAAATTGAGTTAAATGGGTTTTTAACACAGATTCGTGTCATATACTATAGCTTGAAAGTGTCTCTGGCTTCAGTAAATGCATACATTTGTGCATAATACAAACTTGCGGGTTGTTATTGAGGTTGTTTTTCATAGCTCAGTGAGCCAATGTGCCCGGTGCAGAGGTTTGTGTTTAATATCAGGGTTGAAGGTTCTAATTTTAGCGGAGCCCATTTAATGTTCATCAATGTTAGGTCGCTAAACTGAGTACCATTGTATAGGGTGGAAGCAAGCATTTGTTCTAAAAACTGCTATGTGTGAATCCTTCACAGTAAATGTAGTAGGCCTTCTGTCTTTGTCATGTTGACATTGTGACCTTTTAAATTCAAGCCTTGCCTCTGTGAAATACAGAATAACCTTGCTAAGTCCCAACCTCATGACATTTGTATTTCTGCTCTAAAAAAATAATGTCTGCTAGTCGTTTTTATTTTGACAGAAAACGAAGTGTTGCATTACATCTTAGACAAAAATAGGATGCAGCCTTTTACTAAAATTTTGAAGCCTACATGAATAAGTAAGAACGATTTGCCAATTAAGAAGTTTTTTTTTATCATGGAGATTGTGGCACAAGGCTAATTTTAGGTGTCAGGGAAAGGATTTTATCTCTAAAAGTTAAAAAGGCTTCATGTTGCAAGGTGACTGACAAGATGGTAACAGTTAAGTAATGGAAATTTATTTTTGTGTTTTTTTTTATGTGTATCATGTTTTGTCTTCTGCTTAAAAGTTACAATTGGTGTTAGAAATGTCTCTCTTTTGTGTGCTGTGTATTTTTTTTTCCTTTTCGCTTCTGCTCACAGATCATTCATGGATTGCTCTGGGGGCTTTTAAGCCTAAGAGATATTTTTTTTGCGCAACTCCTTTGAAAAGAAATGTCCGTGCGTTTTTTATGTTTGTGTATTTTGATCTATCATGAATTGTTCTTGCTGGTTCTGTGTCCGAAAGTTGTATTTGACAGCAGATACCAACTATTGGGGATCTACTTTCAAAAAGGAGGGTATCCTTACACGGTATTATGCGTCACCGCTCATTTATGTATGCCATCGTTTTACAGCGAGTATACCTGATGGCTTGACGTCCGTTTTGTGCGTTTTTGCATGTTTTATGTTGTATGTTGCTGCTTAAGAAATTATTACAAATTCACCTGTGTCGCTGTGAGGGGACATGTATGACGATACGTGTCGCTGTCAACAGTTGGGTAAAATTTTCGCTGATACTAAAATTCACAGATATGATTTTTTTACATATTGTGAACCAGACAGACAACACTTCACCAGTGTATGTCAAATTTGGCTATAAGTATTGAAGAAAAATAAACAGCAAATTGTGTCATTTGTAGTGACGATACTGCCCTTTCCTGTAAGGAACAGGCAGCCCTAAAATTATATATCCTGATTGGACGTAAGGATAAATTATAGATTTGTGACTCTTGTACATGGTGACCTAATTTCTATATCACATTAGTCAGTTTTATTCTGCTTCCTAAGTGGCCTTCCTATGGCTCTGGACCGTAAAAGAAACCAGGTTTCATTTTTTTTTATTTTTTTTTCCCTGAAGAAGGAACTGGAACATTAGCTGAGATTACCGTATATGGTGTAGTGGCCAACGGTAGAGTTGAATTTGTAGACTATTGTGATTTTTTTTTTTTGTGTATCACCCATACTCTTGGTATTGTGTCACATGCCTGACTATCACCCAAACGCATTGTGTCTAGTTATTGGGGATTTTAGCTGTGTACTAGTCCCATTCCTCTTTTCCGTATTCCTTTCACCAGTCAGCTTTTATTATTATTAGTGTATTGTTCAGGTTCGCACTTTCAGATTGCAGTAATGTACCATGGACCCCATTTTATGTATAATTCCCTGTTGCATAACTAGACTGGTTTCTAAGAATTTTCTTTAGGCCTATTCTGATGTTTTTCCAGTCTGACTGTTAGGACCGTTAAGACTTATTAACTGACTCAATACTATAGCAAGATAAGCTTTCCACCTCAATAGGAGACACATTACGTTTTTTTTAATATAACAAATTCAATGCCTATTCTAAATTGGTTTTTAGTTCCTTTTTTTACTGCTTTGATTTTTGATGGACCAGATGTATTATAAATAATGGAAATACCAGGACTCTCTAGTTCTTGTCTTTTGTTTCCACATCTTGATAATTAGCTTTTGTATTGCATAGTCCACCTGATGCACAATTAGTAGAAGAAAGTATCTACATGTCCCTGATAATATGTATGTGATCCCGCTTTTGAGGTGTTCTAGATGAGGAATTTAGGAACACCTATGTGTATCATTGAGATAAAATGTGTTTGCCCCATGAGACATGCCACTATGTGTGAGGACATCCATTCAGATAGAATTCCCATGTCGCTATGATGATGAAAGATATGCTCTCACACGGAAACCCAATTGAAGAGCCAAGAGGCACTGTTTTGCCTATTGCCTTTGTTTTTGTATTTGCCTTTGAGAATGACAGTGTATTTCAACACAGAATTGTCCCATGGCGTGTGGCCACTCCTTTGAAGATCGCAGGCCACCTGTTTGCAGTCCCCTTGTTGTACAATGAACTGTTTAAAGCATCGCACTTGCTTCATCAGAAGGCGTTCAACATCAGAAAAGAAGAAGGGCTGGTTTTGCCACAGTCCCTTGAGATTTCAGTGCAAAAGAGCGCCTGTTATGTGCTGGTTAACCTCTGACAGTGTGCAGTCCCTTGAGCCCCTTGGCCTGAGTTTTGTCCACGCACCCCTTTTTCCCTTGCTTCAACGGAAGTACAGTGCACCGGAGGATCCAAGAGCGGCAAAAGGCACTCCATTCTGGTGCCCATGAAAGAGCAGCCTGAGCGTCCTCTGACACTGAATGATGAGTGTTGGAGTCTGAGAATGGTCCCGGGTCTGCACAAGATGATCTGTGCCCATATCTGTAGTTTCTGCCGCAGAGGAGAGATACGGTGCACTGCCTTGAGACATTGAGACTTTTTGAATGAGCTATGAGTGTTTGCCAGGAGGGCACTCCAACAGATACTGAGCATCAGAGCATGGGAGGCCTGAATCCAAAGGCCCATGCAACAACGGGAGCAGACTTGATTGGACAATAGAAGCCTGCCAGAGAGGCTTTTTGAACAGACTCTGGGCATAGTTGGTTTCACAAGAGGTTTCCGTGTGATTGTATAGACTAAGTGTTAGGAGAATGATTTTATTGTTCAACTGGCATTATTTTTAAGTAGTATTCTGTTTAGAAAAAGCAGAATAAAATCCATTTTCTGTGAAAGAGTATCCCCTTTTCACCTCAGAGCATTAATGAGGGTCACCACTGTTTCACTTGAACATATAACGAATTACAGAAATGCATAGGAAACCTAAAATGTTACTAGATAATTTTAGGATTTACTTTTTGCTTAGGGTTATGAAAAATTATGATTTCATTTGTAATAGCGGTCACTACTTCGTCTATATGTTCTTAACAACGTGTTTTCTAGTGTTTTTAAACATGACATTGTCTTTATGGGTGGGATTGTTTTTGCTGCCCAATTCACATCTGTACCCACCTTCCAACCTATGTCTCTTCCTACTTCTGCTTCTTTGCATTCTTTCCAGATTTTACCTGAACATGGACTAATTAGGAGGTCAGAGTTTACTGATAATTCCTTTTGTACAGTTTCTGCATCGACACCAGTTAGTAGTGATCATCACTAATTGTTGGGTGTGTGGTCTTATACCACATACTACAGATCGAGGCATTCCCTATTTGGTCCTGCCATATATGGCCTTTGTGATACTGCGTGTGTAAGGAGACCTGTCCCGAGAGAGTCGCTAAGTAATAGGATTATGCTTCAGCAACATCTTGATGATTTGATAAATATAGACCTGGACTCAGACTAGCGTGAGTATAGGTTATTGCCTATGTAAGGGCAAAAGGAGCGTCTGTGGTACTGAAAATTTTGGACTCGTGTAATAAACTTTGTCGTAGCATGACGATTTTTATATCAAAAGACTGAGAATGGCTAGTACACTATGTACAAGCATTTTCGTCATATTCCAGTAACGATTTCACCTCGAAATCGTCATTTTCGTCTTGAACCCTTGGCTTCCATTTTGTGTACAGCAGCATTTTGTGATTGCCCTCACATAGGCTGATGACTACAGGATGACTGTGGCCAAACAAGTCTCTAGGGACACATACACCTTAGCTGACTTCTGTGTGACCTGAACAAGCTGACTCCCTTGCCCGAGGCTGACCTCGTTGAGCCAGTTCCTTGTTAGGCAGCTGGTCAGATAGAGATCAAAGAGCAGGACATTGCAATGTTTATTGTACACGCACACACCCCTTTTTTTTGCTCCTATCTGTTTCTGTTCCTTCTTTATGGTCTATTTATGATGTGGGCTGCGGGCCTTTTCCTTATGGGTCTTGTCCAGCTTGTCTAAAGAAGAATGTTTATTATGGGTTTGTTTGATGATTAATTTTGGGCTGGACAAACTGAAAAGTGGGTTTGTCATCATACAGTACTTTGTGTGCACGTCCTGGGAGTGACCAACAATAATGTACTTCAAAGAGAAAATGTGTGCCTAGGGCATAATATATGGTACAAAAGGTCTGTGCTAAGACCATTCAGCAGACTGCCTCATTCAATTGCTAAGGCAGTTGGGTGACGTAGCCTCACTTAATTGTGTTTAATAAAGATGTCTTTTTCATATTTCAGCTTCTGTGCCAAGTTTTGTTATATTAGTAAGTATTCCCTGAGAGCGAAAATTACCAAGTCCTTCACTATGCTAAGGGCTTCATCTACTACTGTGCCCTGTCTAGAAAGCTTTCAAAAGGCACACTATATACACGTTTGTGGTAATGTGGCGTGGAGAGTGAGGCACTCCGAGATGAGGCTCCACTGAAGGCCATAAGTAGCAGCAGAGGGTTTTCTGCGCTAGGATGGGGGATTGAAAGTTTTTCAGGAGATTTCTGCCATGTTCAACAGGAGGTTATATGGTAATGACTGACAATGAAGTGCCTGAGGGCCTTATTTAGAGTTTGGAGGGTGGGCTACCATGATGCAAACATGGAAGATGTCCCACCAACATATTACAAGTACATTATAGCCTTTAGTACTTGTAATATGGCGGGCAGAATATATACCACATTTTAATACCCCATTTGCCAAACTCCGAATAAGGCCTAAAGTCAGCAATCAAGTGGGATAGTGCACCCGATCCACAGCCTATGCAACAATGTCTCGATACTGTATATTTAATGTTCAGCTGACCCTCCTATGTTCCAGTAATCCAGACTGTCTAGTTCAATACTTTTAATGTCATATCACCATCCTCCTGGGATTTCTCAATAACAATGGACTTAGAAAGGATTGTGTACACGTTTGGGTGCCTCCTCTTGTACCTGCTTGACTCCAATTGGAGTTGTGTCCTGCCATGGTAATGATCCAGAAAGAGAAACGCCCAACCAATGAGGCTGGATGCTTTTGCTGAATGTCTCCGGGCATACCACACTCATACACTATTCCATATGTTTTAAACCACTCATGATTTAAGTGCTGTAGCATTTAGAAAGGGGTTGCCCTGAGTTGGCATTTAAACCCGGTAATAATTGAACTAAAGAAGATCTCAGTTGGCCATTCAAAAAAGGCACCCCAAAGAGTGAAAGGTGTGGTTTCCTCTTGGGGTTTGAAGGGTGAAAAAATGAGGACATGGAGCTTATTGTCAGCTAACCGGGCGACTATCCACAACATCCTATAGACAAGGCCACTTGAGCCACTGATAGAGGCATTTAAAAGCTAGACATGCTACTTAAAAGAGGATTCTGTAACAGAGAGGATGCTAGTGCAGAGTTTTTACCACTAACCCCTAGATGTGAAACAAAATCGAGGGGCGGTGGTTGTGAGGTACAGGTTAGAATGATGCCTTCAGCAGGGAACTGAACCGCTCTACAACAGGAAACGTCTCACCTCATCTCAAAGTATATTGACAAGTATGGTTGATAATCCATTTCTAATGCATGTTAGCAACCTGTTGCAACACAAAAAGAACAAGCTACTTACCTCTAGTAACAGTCCTTCTGGTGGATGCTCCAACTGCAGAGTCCTCCCCTTCAAGAGGTGCCAGAATGGATGCAAAGAACTTCAACAGCAGTGCTCCCATATACCAGTAGGTGACATAGTGTGACTCCATACTACCCTGGAAGTCAAGCAGCGGAGCCACACATAGACACTAGGCCTGGGCGGTAAATTCCGTTCCGCTCGCAGAATTTGCGGAATTTGGGCAATTTCACGTTCTCTGCGGAACGCAAAATTGCCCATAATTCTGTGTTCCGCGATTTCGCGAAATATTTTGCCTGTTTGCGTTCTCAAAATGCGTGTTCGCGAGATATTTCCCCTTGAGCATGCAAACAGCGATTGCAAACAGGAAAAAAGCTTTGCGAACAAGCAATCCTGCGTGTTTGCGGAATTTCTGCGTGTTTTTACCGTTTTGCGGAGATTTGCGTAATGCAATTACACAAATTCCGCCCACCCCTAATAGACAAACCCCTTCTGCACGGACATCAGTTTCTGGTCTCTTCCCTTTCCACACTCTCAGACATGTAGTTTAGACAAATAATTGGTGACAATCTTCTTCAGTACTCCAGGCAAAAGTGGGAATGCGCACAGCAGTCCCTCATTTCATTGCAGTCAAAAGGCATCTCTTAGAGTGCCTTGGAGGAAAACTCAAGTGAGCACAACTGCTGACACTGCAATTTCTCGGTCGTTGCAAACTGATCTAACTAGGTACCTCCCTACTGGCTGGAAAAGCCTTACACAAGCACGGACTGAGGAATACATTTGTAGTCTGTCAGATTGCATCTACCCAGTTTGTCCGTTCA
The DNA here is from genome assembly GCF_964261635.1 of Lissotriton helveticus. Classification (NCBI taxonomy): domain Eukaryota; kingdom Metazoa; phylum Chordata; class Amphibia; order Caudata; family Salamandridae; genus Lissotriton; species Lissotriton helveticus. The sequence goes on along the minus strand of NC_136063.1, from coordinate 585,523,275 downwards.
GTCATTTAGGGACCATGCTAAGTGGTTGCCTGCCAGAAAGATGCTATGTTACTCCAATCACTTACAGGGGCAGAAACTCCTGACAGAGGGCCCAAGGACCACACTCCACTTAGCTTGTTCAGAACCACATGGCAGTAGTGTTGTCTGCAAGAACCTGCACCAGCCTCCCTCTTAGAAGATGGCTGAAAGGCATTTAAGGGCAAGCAGATTGCCCCCAGCTACAGCAGGTTAATATGGATTTGGTTCTCCAATGGGAACTGGAGGTGTCTGATTACTACCAATACTAGGTACCACCCCACCCCCCAAATCAGAAGTGTAACATTTGTAACAACTGGGAGCTCTAACTGGTAGAGAGAGTGGCCTGCCACAGGTTAGCTGGGCATCTGTCAACCACCACTGCAGATAAGTGGTCTCCGGTGAGACCAGTATGGTGTGGGAGTTAGCCCTGAGATTGAGCCCACTGGGATATGAGGTTCCACTACAGAGCCCTCATTTGCTATTGGGCACACAGGATAAGGAGGGTTAACGAGGCCAGGAAACGAAGATTCCTTTGAGCCAGTCTGACTGTCACACAAGACTGACACCCGACACATCGTAGACATATCTTTAAACTCACAGGCTCGGTGGAGGAAAGCCTTGAAAGCTACCATGTCCGGTACAGCCCCTAACAAATGAAATTGTCTGCAAGGGCTTCAAGTGTGAATTTGGCTCATTGATAGAGAAACCCAACTGTGTCAGTGGGTTGGCAATCATCTGGAAGTGGTCATCAACTGACAGCAGCAAGTCTGCCTTCAGCAGCCAATTTTCGAGGTAAAGAAATACATGTACTCCTAACCTCCTAAGATGGGCAACAACCCATGCCATCACTTATGTGAACATTCAGAGGGCAGAGATAAGCTAAAAGGGAGCACAGCAAAAAATTAATATTTTGTCCCACCTTGAACCACTGGTAATGCCTGTGACTTGGCAGGATGGGTATATGAAAATACATGTACTACAAGGACACAATTCACTATCCTTAGTCCAGAACAGAGGGAATTAGAGCCAGTGTGAACATTCCGAATTTGTCCTTGAGGAAAAACTCATTCAATGGGTGGCGTTTCAGGATATTTCGGAGGCCTATGCCTTTTCTCATGATGAGAAAGTAGCATAAATAGCAACCCTCACCCTTTTCAAAGTCCTGTACCAGTTCAATAGCACCCTTAGAGAGTAAAAATGTACCTCCTCCATGAGGATTGTCAAGTGCTCCTCCGAAATATGTTCTGATGTGGCTGATAGAAGGTGTGTGTAGGAAAAGTAGAATAGTGTATAGCTCCTTTAAAGAATCTGTAAGACAGATTTGTGTGATGTAATGCATTACTAGCCCTAGAAAAAATGTTAAATCCTGCTCTCCACCAGCCTGAGCCGTTGGGGAGAAGTTAAAGCGGCTTGATAACCATTGCAGCATGGAAGGAGGAATTAGAGGACTACTGTTCCTGTTTGGACCTTGGTTTTCTAGGACCTAAAGAGTATGAATTCCTCAACAAGAAAATGCCTCGAACTCCGGTTCTCTACTTCTTACCGAAGATTCATAAAGACGACAAGGTACCCCCGGGCAGACCCATTGTCTCGGGTTGCGACTCGGCGCTCGAACCAGTGTCTATATACATTGATTTCTTCTTAAAGCCATGTATTGCCAAAGTCCGATCGCACCTCAGCGACACAACAGCTTTTATCAAACACATTGAGGGACACCCATTCGATGACCAGACTGAGTTGATGGTGACACTTGACGTCGCCTCGCTCTACACCCAGATACCACAGGATGAGGCACTTGAGGTCATCGAGCTATATCTAGACCAAAGGGAGAGACCCCACCGGGTACCCACCAACTTCATTGTGGCATTAGCAGAAATAACTCTTCGTAGTAACTACTTCAAGTTTGAAAATAGCTTTTACGTTCAAATCAAAGGGACAGCCATGGGTTGTCCCTATGCACCGGAGCTGGCTGTGCTATACATGGCACAATATGAGGAGCGTTTTGTCCTTAGTGCCAACCCTTTTTCAGGACATATCATTCAGTGGCTAAGATACATCGACGACGTCTGGCTCCTGTGGCAGGGGAGCCAGGCGGACGTCGAGCAGTTTCATTTATGGCTTAATGCTAGGCACCCAGACATCCAATTCACACTCAACCAAAGTCCAAAAGAAATGACTTTCCTGGACGTCACAGTAAGCACCCATGAGGCTAAGCTAATTACCTCCTTGCACAAAAAGGAAACAGACCGCAACACCATTTTGCATTATACCAGTTCGCATCCTCAATCGTTAAAAAATAATTTGCCTTATGGGCAACTGTTGAGGATCAGGCGAAATTGCACTAATCTTTGTGATTTTGACTCTCATGCAACACGATTCTGCAAAGAGATGGCAGAACGGGGATACCCCAGAAAGCTGTTAAAACACTCTAAGAACAGGGCCAAATTTACCCCTAGGGAGACATTGCTTGAAAAGAAAGAAAAGAAAGATTTGCAAAAATTGGTTTGTGTGACAACATTCGGCCAACACACGAATCAATTTAAAAACATAATTAGGAATAACTGGCATCTTCTTGAGTCTTTAGAATATCCTCTTCAAAAACCCATCTTCGCTATGCGTAAGAACAGAAGCATAGGACAACATTTAATCAGAGCAGACAGTCATATCACAGCACCCAAAAGCGACCTTGTCACGCAGTGGAATCTGAAACCCATTTGCGGACATCATAAGTGTGGCAATTGTGTTTCCTGTTCAAGCACCATTGAAGGTGACGTTTTTGTAAACAATGGCATCAGATGGAAGCATGACAGCTTCACAAATTGCAAGACCAGAAATGTCGTCTATGCGGTGGTCTGCCCATGTGACAGAGTTTATGTTGGCAAAACAAACCAACCGATTAATGCCCGGATTACCCAGCACCGCTCCCGGCTTAAGAAAAAAGTCATCACAGCCCCCATGGTGGAACACTTTACCAGTAATGGCCACTCTGAGTCTGATTTTAAATGGACTGTATTGGCATGGATTGACCCTAAACACTTTCGTGATGTGGATACAATGTTGTTGCGCAAAGAGGCGTACCTAATCCTAAAGTTCGACAGTGTAAATAAGGGTCTCAATAGCCTCAGTGAAATCAATAGAGCATAATCATTTTGTGCATGCTGTTAGACACTACATGTCCCACAATGCACTTTAATGGTCAGCCAAAACTTGAATTCACGTTTCACACTACAGGTCCCAGCATGCCCCATTACTGGGCCCTCCGCCTGATTGGCCCAAAACAAGTTTGTTGGTTTGGCCACCTGACTGGCTATGCCCAGAGACATTCACATCTCTGAGACAACGCTGTGGAGCGAGTTCGTTTGATTGGAATTGACACTGTGGTAAGCATGGAAGCAGCCGTTTTTGAAAACTGTTCATGTAATATTGACATGACAATGCGGTAATGCATCCCCCTCCCATTCCCCTGCAGATATTGATTCGAGCGTTTGGTGAAGGACTCATAATAGAACCCCCAATTTGGGTACTGTGAATTTTTGTCCAAGTAAGTGGTCTGATTTTTTAATCTAAACGCGACTAGCGCTTGTAATTTAATTCAAATAGCAAAGCGGTAACAGGACACCTTCCGCTTTTCCCAACAGAGGTACAACTGTCTCTCTGCATGGTAGAACAGGGACCACATAACAGAACCCACCTTGAGGCTCTTGCAGACCATCGTCCAAGTAAGTTTTTTTCTGAACATCAAGGGGCCCATGCGAGTATTTAATTTGTGAACACACAGTGCACTAAGACGCATTCCACCGCCTTTTTTCCAGAAAACTAAAAGAACTTCACCATCAGCGACATAGATGTATCTTGGCTTCCACACAAACGCAGGTAACTGAGCAACAGATGGTTATCCAACCTCCCCTCCCTGCGTACCCGGCCAACGCTCACTGACTCTATTACTTTGTTGCAGTGCGGGCCACCGAGCACAGACGACATTCCTTCCAATTCGTGACTAACTGTGGGCAGGAATCACACAAGGTACAAACTGTTTTTGTTACCTAACTGCCCGGAGATTAATGGTTAGAAGTCGCGCTAGTTAGTAAAATTATGCTTTTGTTTTTTCATTTTAAACAGTGCCCATGGACTAGATAGAATCCGCCCTGATGAGAATCCTGCAAGCTGTTAATCAGGATTCGAAACGCGTCGGCAGTCGTTTTTTCCTAAATTGCTATTTATTACGGAAACCTCTTTTGGTTCCTGAAATTCATTTGAATAGCTCCCATTCAGGCTCTGTGAGCATAACAATTGGTTCAAATAAATGTTTCTCACTTTCTCTCTGGGTTTCTAGACATTTACAAAGAACCCTGGTTTTTCAAATGTAAAAAGTGTTTTATGGTCCATGTATTCAATGTAATGTTGGCATTTGTGAATAAGCTAATGTTTTTTGTAAATTGTTCACTATTTTGTTGGGTATTGCACTTTTGATTTGTTTGTGAATGTATATATGACTCAACCGTGAGGTTGATAGTGATCTGAGTTCTGCTTATTGTGATTTTCTCTCTTTTTTGTAAACTGAGTATTCAATTAACAAACATAAAATGTTTTGTGTAAACTAACAAATTGTGGTTTACTCGTACTGGAAGTCAATTTGTACTTCAATTTACTTGGGGGCATAGGCAATTTTTTCTATGTTGATAACCATTGCAGCATGGAAGGAGGAATTAGAGGATTACTGTTCCTGCTTCCCTGTACAGTATCTGCTGGAGCCACATCCAGGGCTCAGAAAGAACTGGACTATCTGCTGTATCGCTGGTTGGAAAGGTTGACATTGCTTATCGGCCAGCCCCAAGGAATAGCCTTAAAATGTTCTGAACTAATGGGACAATTGCTACACATGCATCAGAAACACCAAAGATCATGCAGTGAGGCTTGGCTGTCTTTACCTTTTTCTAGCACAGAGTGCACTTTATCTGAAAACAGTCTGGACCCATCAAAGGGCATAGCTATTAAGAACAGGTGCAATCGCCACAGATGCCTCATTCAAGCATGCCTCCTAAGCATGATAATAGTGCCAATAGCTCTGCACACGCAATTAGTAATATCTAGGCCTGCAAGGGTTACATACTTTGATACATCCTGTCCATAACGTATTGTCTGAGCAAGAGAGGCACTGAGTCCTCTAGAACCATCTGCAAGATCTCGTTGGCCAAGCCCTACAGAGCACGAGTCTTCCTGCCCAGTAAACAAAGTTCATTTATGGACCAAGGTGCCAAGCTTACTAAAGAACACATTCTTTTACCAAAAGCATCAGTTCTTTGGGATTCCCTTTATGGAGGATATTTCAGGAATGAATTAGGATTGCCTATGCATGTTGAGGCCTGCACAACAAGGCCTTCAGGTTTAGGGTGCTTGTTTAGGAAGTCCAGAACACTGGGTGCAAGTCTACAGCGTGAGGATAATGACCAGCTGACTGAGAGACAAGAACAAGGGTTAGGCCATGTATCCATCAAAAATCAGAGAGCATCATTAAATGGTAGCAAGGGCTCTGATGATGTTGGACCTGGAGAGAGAATATTTGTTTGAAACTTTTTTTTTCTTTAGCAGCTGCAGATCTAGCACCTGTGCTGTACTCCCAACACTGCTGCAAACGAGGTACTTTCTTCCGAACTTGGTTCAGGCTCCATCATGAGCACTGGCACTGAAAGTTCCATAGGCCACGGTGGAGGGTGGTTTCTGCACTACTGCAACATGAACTGTCGTTGAAGTCTGTCCCAGAGTGGATATGGCTTCAGGAATGGGTCCCAGGGAGATAGACTGCATCAAAGAAGGACATGCCGGTGGTAATCTGACAAGAGGCCCTTGGGTGTGCCTTGGGCCCAAGACAAACTGGGGAATCAGTTCTGAAACTGGAGACTTCGAAGAGGTGTGATTTTCATCTTGATGCCCAAATACATTCTATTTCGAATCAAAGTGGTGGAACGTGTAGAGTTCTGCTTAGTCTTTTTTTCATTTGCGCATGTATTCTACTTAACCCCAAACTTCAAGCGGGAAGTGGTGAATTGATCAAGTGAACAGGGACAGATACACTGGGATTGCTACTTGGAGAGAAAGCAAGACCTGTGCTTCAACTGCAACCTCCAATTGCCTTCAGTGATGTAGAGTTTCACCTTCTGGTCTGGGATAGCTTTCAGGTGTATGAGGGCGCACATGATGCACAACTTAAGAGTTGCGACCTGAGCCCAAACGCACAAGTTACTACTTGTGTAACGATATATCTGTAAGAGACATTAGTTAGTATTAGATTCCTTACCTTAGAATATCCCCAGGCGTCAGACTGGATCCGGAAACTTTTGCGTAGCAGTACCCTTGCGCGTCGGTAGGCGTCGTCTGCGGCTCCGCGTCCGTCGTGGGCGTCGTGATGACGTCGTCGGAGTACTTAGATGCCGCCTCCGCGTGCTGACGTCAGTTCTTAGACACAGCTTTTCCGCGCCAGAAACGCAGAGCCATGTTAAAAACCAACACTGGTGCCATTGAAACTAGGGCCCTGAAGGGGACAACCCTAACCCTAGATATTGGTTCGCAGAACGGGGAGGATGGGTGGGTCGGTAAGGAATCTAATACTAACTAATGTCTCCTACAGATATATCGTTACACAAGTAGTAACTTGTGCATCTGAAAGAGACACGTTAGTATTAGATTCCTTACCTTAGAATAGATACCCCAGCAATACCAACCCCGGTGGTGGGTCTGCGAACCAATAATCACACCAGAAAGTCCTGGAGGACGTAACGGCCAAAGAAGCTATCCCTCTGGACTTGGCTGTCCAGGCAGTAGTGTCTTGCAAACGTGTGCAGCGATGCCCACGTAGCTGCCTTACAGATGTCTTGTAAGGGCACACCCCTGCCCAGGGCAGTGGTAGTTGCCATGGCTCGGGTAGAATGAGCCCGCAATCCAGCAGGGGGCTCCTTCCTAGCCAACGAGTATCATGCCTGGATACACAAGATGATCCACAGGGAGATGGTCCTCTTGTGCACCGCTTTCCCCTTCTTAGCGCCCACGTAACCAACAAAGAGTTGGTCATCCACCCGGAACTGGCGTGTGCGATCGAGATAAAACGAGAGCGCACGTTTTGGGTCCAGACGATGGAGCCGCTCTTCCTCTTTAGAGGGATGCGGTGGCGGAAAGAAGGTAGGCAAGGTGATAGACTGCCCAATGTGGAAGGCCGTGACAACCTTGGGCAGGAAAGATGGTTTGGTACGAAGCACCACTTTGTCCGGATGGACAGAAAGGAAAGGTGGAGTACAAGAAAGAGCCTGGAGCTCACTCACTCTCCTGGCAGAGGTGATGGCAACCAGGAAAGCAGTCTTCAAAGTCAGAAGGCGAAGAGGGCAATTGTGAAGTGGCTCAAAGGGAGCGCACATCAGAAAAGTCAGAACCAGGTTCAAGTCCCACTGAGGCATCACAAACGGAACAGGAGGAAAAGTGTGAGTGATGCCCTTAAGAAATCTGTTTACAATAGGGGACTTGAACAAAGAAGGCTGATCAGGTAGCCTGAGAAAGGCTGAAAGGGCAGAAAGGTAGTCCTTGATAGTGCCCAGAGCAGAGCCCTGCTGGGCAAGAGAAAGAAGGAAGAGAAGAACCTCTGAAAGAGGGGCAGCAAGAGGATCCACAGCCTTTGCTGTGCACCATGCCACAAATCTGTTCCACCTGCAGGCGTATACCGACTTTGTGGAGGGATGCCTGGCTGCCAGAATGACGTTACAGACTTCAGGAGGCAAGTCAAATGGCCTCAACTGTCGCCGCTCAATCTCCAAGCATGGAGGTGGAGACTGGACAGGTTCGGGTGGAGGACCGTCCCCTGCTGCTGCGACAGAAGGTCCTCCTGAAGAGGCAGACGAACCGGGGGATCGACTGACATACTGAGTAGCTCGGGATACCAGTACCTTCGAGCCCAGTCCGGAGCCACAAGGATGACTTGGGCCCGGTCGCGCCTGATCTTCTTCAGCACTCTGGGCAGAAGTGGTATAGGCGGAAAGGCGTACAACAGACCGCAACTCCACTCGCGACGAAAAGCGTCTCCGAGCGAGTGCCGCCTTGGAAATTCCAACGCGCAGAACTGATGACATTACGCGTTCTCTTCGGTGGCGAATAGATCTAACCAAGGCTCTCCCCACCAGCTGATGCAGGAGGTCTGCCGTAGTCTGGAGGTGGCTGACGACTGTCTGGGGCGAGCCCGCCTTCAACAGCCAGTCGTCGAGGTAGGGGAAGACTGAAACCCCCAACCTGCGCAGATGAGCCGCGACCACCACCATCACCTTTGTGAACACCCGTGGGGCGCTGGTAAGGCCGAAGGGGAGCACGGTAAACTGAAAGTGCTCGTGGCCAACCGTAAACCGCAGGTAGCACCGGTGGGCCGGCAGGACGGGGATGTGGAAATAAGCGTCCTGCAAGTCCAACGCTACCATCCAGTCTCCTGGATCCAGGGCAGCTAAGACCTGAGCCAGTGTCAGCATCTTGAACTTCTCCTTCCGGAGGAAGCCGTTGACGTTCCGTAGGTCCAAGATAGGGCGCAGGCCCCCTTTGCCCTTCTTGGGTACCAGGAAGTAGTGGGAGTAGCAACCACACCCTACTTCTGGCCCAGGAACGCGCTCGATGGCCCCCTTGGCCAAGAGGGCCGTAACTTCCTCCTGCAGAAGTCGCAAGTGATCCCCCGATACACGGTGGTTCTGCGGTGGCATGGCTGGAGGAGTCGCCTCGAAGGGGAGGGAGTAGCCCCTTCGGACGATCTGCAGCACCCACCTGTCCGACGTGACAGTGCGCCAGTGGAGGTGGTGATGGCGAACCCTGCCCCCCACTGGCGTCACATGGGCCTGAAAGCACGGACTAGGAGGGTTTTGAGGCGGATGCTGCGGGGGAAGGTGTGGACTGACCTCGCCGCTGCCCACGACCGCCTGGATGGCGGTTCCCACGGCCGCCACCGCGTTGGGTATTGCCCTGCGGTGCGTGGCTGGCGGCACGTGCGGGCGCACCCCTTCCATGGCCACGAAAGGAGTGATAGGCAGCCGGTTGCTGGCGTTGGCCCGAGAGGCCTAAGGACTTGGCCGTAGCCCTGGAGTCCTTAAAACGCTCAAGCGCATGGTCTGCCTTGTCGCCAAAGAGGCGACGGCCATCGAACGGCATGTCCATGAGCGTGCTCTGGACATCTGCCGAGAAGTTGGCGGACCTCAGCCAGGCGTGGCGTCTGACCGCCACCGTCGTAGCCATCGCTCTACCCAGCGAGTCAGTGGTATCCAGCCCACACCGGATGGAATACTTGGCTGCATCCCGGCCCTCCACAAGGGCTTGGCCGAGTTTGGCCCGTACCTCTAACGGACACTCTGGCAGCACTTCCGCGACCTTATCCCACACAGAGTGGGTGTAACGTCCCAAGAGGCAGGCGGTGTTGGAAGACCGCAGGCCCAAACTAATGGATGAGAAGATCTTCTTCCCATACTGGTCATACCTCTTGGATTCCCGATCCGGCGGGCCGACGGGAATGCGGTTTGGGAATTGGAGGCCTGGATGACCAGGCTCTCAGGGGGTAGGGTGGGAGGACAGAAAACATGGGTCGCCCGGGGCTGGGCGGTGGCGTCTGGCCACGTTCCTATCTACGGGCGAACCCGTAGCGGGCTTGGACTACGTGCCCAGAAGAACGTCAGTCAAGGCCTCATTAAAGGGCAGCAGAGGCTCGGCCGAGCTTGACTGCCGTTTAAGGACCTCAGTGAGGAGGTTAGTCCTCACGGCCGCGACGGGGAGCTCAAGGTTCAAGGCCTTGGCAGCCCTCATCAGCACCACACTATATGTTGCCCCCTCCTCCGAAGCCACGGTAGGAGGGGAGACAAACCCAGTGTCTGGAGAGGTGTCCAGGCCACTGGCCTCCCCAAGGTCTCCTGTCCAGTCCTCATGAGACTGACACTCCCTGGTCAGAGGGTCCTCAGCCCCCTCCCAGTCCTCTCCTTCACCCATCTCCTGAAATTCAGGGTCCTCAACCAATGGGGCCTGTTCATAAAAGTGAAATTCACCCAACGGCGTCTGGAGCGGCGCCCAACGGGGCAGTCCCGACGGCCGAACAGGAACGGAAGGAGGACCGGGGTCGGCGCCGCCCGAGGACGGCGCCGGAGGCGACACCTGAGGGTCCGACGCCGGGGAGGCCGTCAGATCCACCGGCGACGAACCAGATCCCGAAGGAGGACCAGCGGCGTCCTGCGGCGTCGGGCCCGAAGGCGCCGGCGGCGTCGGAACAACTGGACCCCCTCGGCGCCGGGCCCGAAGGCGCCGGCGGCGTCGGGATAACAGGGACCTGCGGCGCCGGGCCGAAAGGCATCGGCAGCGTCGGGGCCGAAGCACCCGACGGCGTCGGGGCCGTAGCCGCCGACCCGCTAGGGCTCCCAGACGGGTCCGCTGGGCCCGGAGGAGCCGCGGAGCCCGTCGGAGGAGAGAGTTTCCTCATGGCCATGAGGAAGCGCTCGACCTCCTCCGGCGTCGCGTTGAGCCCAGGGACCGTAGGGTATGGGGCTGAACGCGGCGCCCGCGACTCCGACGGAGCCGCGTGGGCGGTGTCACCCGAACCCCCGGCCGCATCGCGCGAACGTCGGGGGGAGTCCGAGGAGCGATGACGCCGCTTGCACTTCTTGTGCCGCTTACCTGACGACGACTTCGACCCGGAGGAGTGCGGCCTACTCTCGGAGCTGTGGTGGCTCCGGGCCCGCGACCTGTCCCTCGACCTCCCATGGGATCGGGACCTCTCACGGCGCGGGGCCGACTGCCGGAGTTCGAGGCGCCTACGGGACCGCTCCCGCCTGGCTTTCGAAGAGAGGGCCCGGCAGTCGGAGCAGGCCTTGTCGTCGTGGTCGACGCCCAAACACGACAAACACACACGGTGAGGATCCGTGACCGACATCAGCCGGTCGCAATCGTCGCAATGCTTGAAGCCGGGCATCCCGATCGGCACCGTTCCGGAGTCGAGAGACTTCGAAATAGTAATCAAAAAGGATCAAAAAGTTTAGTCAAAATTGACTAGGGTTACTGCTTTTTCCAGATCTGCGCTTGCTGGCGCGGAAAAAAGAAGAACTGACGTCAGCACGCGGAGGCGGCGTCTAAGTACTCCGACGACGTCATCACGGCGCCCACGACGCCGCCGACGGACGCGGAGCCGCAGACGACGCCTACCGACGCGCAAGGGTACTGCTACGCAAAAGTTTCCGGATCCAGTCTGACGCCTGGGGATATTCTAAGGTAAGGAATCTAATACTAACGTGTCTCTTTCAGATACCAAACGCACATCTTGCTGGTCTGTAACCAAAATCTGCTTCCTGCAATCAATGCAGTATGAAGCCGGTGGTTTATTAAGGTAATGCAGTTACATAGCACACTCTATAAAATAGTTTTTGAAAGCATCAATAAATTGATAACAGATGCAAGCAGAGCACAGAATGAGCACTGAAAGGCATGGAAAGAAAGAAAATTATGACAGTGCAAAGTGGTGGTGCTTATATGCAGCTCAGTGCCAAAGCAGAGCTGCACACCACCATCTACCGCCACACGGGAGAGCTGTTGTTGAAGGTCTCTGGATCGAGTCTGGTGCCTGGGGATATTCTATAGGTGAAACCTGCAGTTAAAATTAGCCAATAGAAGCAATCAGCACTCTTCACTTAGGGTTTGCACTGAAATGTTTCAGAGCCTAAAAAGGAATAAGCAGTGATACAAAAAACAAGCAAATATTTACAATAATAATAAGTATCGCAGATGAAGATATAACAGTGTAATATTAAAATTAAGTGGCAACAAAGTGCATTACATGTTGCCAGCCATTAAATTATTGTATTATTGGAAGGTTTGCCAGAGCAAATAAACTGGTGAATGAAATAAATATTTTGTGAATGCAATGATGCCAAGGCATGAATCCCATATTTAAAAAGTAAAATCAACTTGACATTTTTATTTGCAAGAATAAATAATACCACTTGTACCAAATACAAGAAGAAAACTGCTCTTTAGTCTGCTGATGGCATATGTGTGGTGCGTTTTTCATATAAAGTAATTATGTTCATAAATAATACAGATTTTATCAAACAGTAACATCTAACCTGGATAAGTGCAAAAGAGTTCTGTACATTTTCACTGCTGCTTTCTGGTGACACATACTGGTAGCCTGGGATCTAGAATTAAGAACATACAAAAGAATGTAAGAACTTTTTGGCAATAGAGTTTTATTTATTCATTTTCTTTTAGCCAAAAGACAAAGCATTTGTGTTATTTTCCTTCATTGCAGCTTCTTGCCATTGGGAGACCTCTTCTACTGATCTATATCACCAGTTCTCCAGCAGTATTATTTGCACCTATATCTAAAGTTTGAAATGCCTCTCTCAAAGTCAGAAATTCTGAAAAATTATTTTAACTTTAAATTAAGGGCGAACCAAATTTTTATTTTGGAAGTAAAATTGTGCATAATTTCCACTACTGGATTACCAACATTTCCTGTAAATTATGTGTTTTTTGGCTCAGGCTAATTATGAGATATGTGCTCGTATGTACATACCAAAGAAAATCTTGGGAGATATATACTGGCACAGGCTTCCTTTTAAACACCTTATTTCTAATTATACATGCTTAAGTAACCATCACTGCAAATCATCAAACACGACAGTGGCATATTCAGAGACACACATTACAGGTCAATTCATCTGTAAGAAGGCATGCACGCCATCTTTTCACAACACGTTAAAACTATTTAAAAAAAAAAAAGAACACAAGCAAAATGCCCTGTGGCATGCAAGAAAAAATGAAGGCTCTCTCCAGAGAACAGAGAGCCAATCTCAGAAGATCTCTTAGCCTGAAGCAATGCCATTTTAATGAGAAGGATGCCACACTGCAAAAATAGTGTTTCCTGTAAAGTAGGAAAGGTTATTTACTTGAAATTGTAGTTCTCCCAAGTTCTCAATCATGGACATCTTCACTGAATTCAACATTTAATATCCTCACCCATCTGTAGAAACCAAGGAGCACTTGAATATCCTTCTCCCCTAGCTGTATGTAGGAAATATTAACTGAATGTATTCCTTTTTCATTTAAAAAGAAAGCCAAATGGAATTAGAAATGAAAATATGTAGAACCATGTTGTTTAACTAGGGGTTTCTAACTATGTTTAACTAGAAAAAGGAGACTAGATGGTAGAAAAAATGGCAGATAAGCAGGAGTAGTTTATCTGAAAAAAACACAAATCCCCCTACGGAATTAAACAACCCACAGCAATGGTATCTGGAGACCAGTTTATTCTGACAGCTTGGCCGGACTGTTTGACTCCCATGCTTAAACAGGTCATGGTCCTCCAGGAAGATGTGGAGAATGACAGTCTACACTATCATTGAAGATTCTCCTGCTGAAGAAGTAGGATTATGTGTATGTTACACTGAACATGTTTTGATTTGTTCATAAGCAAAAGCTCAAAAATGCATAATTATAAAAATCTGTTACATAGATCTTCGTATTAGTCGTATATTTGCCCAGGACAAGGGCTACCTCTAAACAATCCACATGCCCTATTGCTGAAATTGCATTCAGAATAAAAGCTCCAAACCATAGCGAACAATGGTTTCAAATACTCTTCGTGATGGTCAAAATAAAATACAATACAATTAAAATATGCATCCTAATAATTTAGTATTAAAGGAACATGTGCGAATATCTCCCTTTTGCTGGACTGAAATAATAAAACCAAAATGTATTCAGCTTTGATGAACCATCACTGTCCATTTTACAAGAACTGGTCTTATCAATAGGTAAAGATTTCATATCACCCCTGCCAAGCCTAAGAAGCTTACTCCTAATTATGTACTGTTTAGAATGCAAATAACTAACTCATCTATACTCTTTTCTAAATGCAACTTTACCTAATAAAATATTATGGTTAAATTATCCATTTCATTTTCAGTAAACTACTAATTTAACAAACCAGAGACATTAGAAGCTGGTGCCTTATAAAAATATTTTTAATATGAACTTAATGAGCTCAAGCAAGCAAATGATAATTTGTTTTAATCCAATGTATTTAATAATAAACATTTTCAGGCGCTAAGCAGCTTGAAGTTCATAGGCATATCAGTCAACTTCTATTCTATTGGCTTGTATCACTTAAGCTACGGGAAGCCCAAAAGCCTTTTTCATAATGAGAACCTTTAGGGCAGAAAAATGGTTTTACCCTCAAAGGCTAAATGTTCAGCTCCATATCAGATCAGCGGAACAATTTTCCCATTTATTCGCATAATGAGAGTTTGGGCAGAAAATTCCCCATAAAGATGGTTAACTACCGTAAGCCATTCAATCAGCTCAGTACCTTGGATTTCATCCATTTCCAATGCGGTGCCCAAGTCAAGGAATTGGAGAGTGCTATGCCTAAGTTCTGCTATAAGTCATCAATTTCCAAATTATTTTTAATTTATCACCAACTAAATTTGTTTTGTCCACTACCAAATTACAGTACTTTAGATTTTTTTAGCATTGATGGCGAGGTTATTGGATGAACAGTCGTCTACAGCAAAAATTAAACAGTCAACATGTAGATTACCCAATTTAGGACAAAACGAGTTTGGTGAAACTGAGGAAAATTCCATGTTTAGACATCCAGGTAAGAAGTCGAGAAACCAACAATGGTATGATAAAGCTTAAGTGGAGGAAAATGAACAAATAATCAAATGGAATCTAAAAATAGGCCAGACACACCTGGAAACCAATGGTAGAATCAGTCCAGACAGAAGATGTTTTGAACAAACAGACTGATCTTCAGGCAGCTGCTTTGTAACATTTACCAACAAGGTAGTAGTAACTCCGTTTCTCTTCCAGGGGATACTCATCAAATTCATAAGCACTGAATACTCCCGCCCACGTGCGATCGGTGTGGTTTTGTTCTCCTGTACCAATAAAGGTTCTTTACCATACAACGGCGTCAGAGTGCTTCCCATAAAGGGCAACCTTTTGCAGCATACATTTTAGGCGGCGGCCTGGCCGCCGGGAGAGCACCACCTCATTTAACAGGGGGCCATGCAATCTGGTAACTACCAGATCTCTTGTTGGGGACGCTGTGCTGGATTAATGGAGACAAGTCACACTGAGGCCCATCTGAGGGCTTGGAATTTCTCTGGCAGTATCTAAATGTAAATGTAAATGTAAATGTATTTCGACTTATATAGCGCACGAATCACCCAAAGGTCTCAAGGCGCTTGCTTAGGGAACCCGTCCTAGTATTCCCCTGTGAGATACCCCGGCAGGGTATCCACAAGGTGAAAGCCAGGCATCCCGCCGCGAGGGGCCGTAGTGGAGATTAAGCAAGCTATTGCCCAGAGTCGCAGAGTGTGACCCCGTGAGTCGAGTAGGCACCGGAGCGAGAATTGTCGAGTCCGTGGAATTTTTGAGCCCGAGACCCGCCGAGGCGGGGAATCGAACCCTGGTCCACGGCTGATCTCAGCTTCCGGGTCTGCCGCCTCTAACCACTGAGCCACGCTTCTCCACCTATCTAAGTGTGCGGTGATCGATCTACAATCTGCCATGGACTACAAAGCCCAGCATTCAGCTTTGTGATATATAAGCGGCCCATGCAGGGCGGGCTTTCCTGTAATAATTTCAGGGGATGGTCCGGAAAAGGCACACACCTCCATCCTCGTCCACGCCTCTGAGGAAGAAGGCATTTAAACTTCGAAACGCGTCAGGCAATTTGGACGCTGTTTGACTTCCAGGAGCTATCGGTGTGGTTTTGTTCTCCTGTACCAATAAAGGTTCTTTACCATACGACGGCATCAGAGTGCTTCCCACAAAGAGCAACCTTTTGCAGCGAATATATATATATATATATACACATATAAGCAAGCATGACCCCTCCAAGGAAGAAGAGGTCAGAGGACACCATGGGGCTTCAGAAGAATCTTTAATACACGTTTGCTGGGCATAATGCATTTCGGCGTAAGTGTGCCTTCATCAGACGCCCTTTACAAACACAGGAAAACACCACGCCTCCCTTTGAAGTGTTCCGGTCCTCCCCTGGATGGAGAGTCAGCTGGCTCAAACAAAATTAAAGGCAACTGCAGTAGAACAGTGTAAACTACAGCTCCCAAGATGCAGTATTCGGTAAGTACCGTTTGATGAGCGCTGAAATACCTTGTGAAAGGGAAATTTGGTGCAACCTGTAAATTGCGGTGAGAGCCTTCCAAAATCCCCACACGTTCTCCCTCATGTAGCAGGTTGTAGAGCAGCCATGCAGCGCAAATGCAGTGAAACCGCTGCCTCGTGAAGTCACAATCCGCTACTAGCGGTGGCCGTATGCTCCCTGGTTGATGAGGCGGGACTGCGACATCCGATACCTCGGAGAAACAAAGTACAGTGTTGCCACTGGATCCGGCAAGAACACAGTCCTCTTGTAGAGCGGGTCCTCTGAACGCGGCTTGCCAGCTGCCGCGGAGATAAATAAGCAAGCATGACCCCTCCAAGGAAAAAGAGGTCAGAGGACACCATGGGGCTTCAGAAGAATCTTTAATACACGTTTGCTGGGCATAATGCATTTCGGCGTAAGTGTGCCTTCATCAGGCGCCCTTTACAAACACAGGAAAACACCACGCCTCCCTTTGAAGTGTTCCGGTCCTCCCCTGGATGGAGAGTCAGCTGGCTCAAACAAAATTAAAGGCAACTGCAGTAGAACAGTGTAAACTACAGGTCCCAAGATGCAGTATTCGGTAAGTACCGTTTGATGAGCGCTGAATTACCTTGTGAAAGGGAAATTTGGTGCAACCTGTAAATTGCGGTGAGAGCCTTCCAAAATCCCCACACGTTCTCCCTCGTGTAGCAGGTTGTAGAGCAGCCATGCAGCGCAAATGCAGTGAAACCGCTGCCTCGTGAAGTCACAATCCGCTACTAGCGGTGGCCGTATGCTCCCTGGTTGATGAGGCGGGACTGCGACATCCGATACCTCGGAGAAACAAAGTACAGTGTTGCCACTAGATCCGGCAAGAACACAGTCCTCTTGTAGAGCGGGTCCTCTGAACGCGGCTTGCCAGCTGCCGCGGAGATAAATAAGCAAGCATGACCCCTCGAAGGAAGAAGAGGTCAGAGGACACCATGGGGCTTCAGAAGAATCTTTAGTACACGTTTGCTGGGCATAATGCATTTCGGCGTAAGTGTGCCTTCATCAGACGCCCTTTACAAACACAGGAAAACACCACGCCTCCCTTTGAAGTGTTCCGGTCCTCCCCTGGATGGAGAGTCAGCTGGCTCAAACAAAATTAAAGGCAACTGCAGTAGAACAGTGTAAACTACAGCTCCCAAGATGCAGTATTCGGTAAGTACCGTTTGATGAGCGCTGAAATACCTTGTGAAAGGGACATTTGGTGCAACCTGTAAATTGCGGTGAGAGCCTTCCAAAATCCCCACACGTTCTCCCTCATGTAGCAGGTTGTAGAGCATATGTGAAAAACAAGGGCCCCCTGAATAGAAATAACGATTCCTAGGACAGGGAAATAAACAGGTGTGTGAAAACTTCCTAGGCAATCATAAACAAGGAAACTAATGCAAGGAGGGACGGACAACTAAATAAATGCATATACATACATGTACTATTTATTTATCAAAAAACATATATTGTACACCAGGTTGTTTAAAAAACAAAAAGACAATTCATAAATCACAATGACACAATAAATTATTAAAAACAATAATAAAGCATAAATATCAAAATAGAACAACAATTAATAATAAAACCAAGGGTGGCAAATTTATTTCGACGCGCGTTTCGGCGTGCAAGACAACGCCTTCTTCAGGAGCCACACAATTTTCTGCAATGTAACAGAAAAACATATATTATAACAACCCTATTTATTCTACAATCTACAATCTGCCATGGACTACAAAGCCCAGCATTCAGCTTCGTGATATATAAGCGGCCCATGCAGGGCGGGCTTTCCTGTAATAATTTCAGGGGATGGTCCGGAAAAGGCACACACCTCCATCCTCGTCCACGCCTCTGAGGAAGAAGGCATTTAAACTTCGAAACGCGTCAGGCAATTTGGACGCTGTTTGACTTCCAGGAGCTATCGGTGTGGTTTTGTTCTCCTGTACCAATAAAGGTTCTTTACCATACGACGGCATCAGAGTGCTTCCCACAAAGAGCAACCTTTTGCAGCGTATACATATATATATATATATATATATATATATATATATATACATATATATATATATATATATACACATATATATATATATATATATACATATATATATATTTTTACAGCAAGCGTCCCAAGACGAGAGGAGCGGCCACAAGCTGGTGCAGGCGGCGAGGTTCAGGACACCCTCGCAAATCAATGATTACAGCAAAGTTTTCTTCAAAGGAAGACGCCGCACACCACCTCAAATGTATGACTTATTTGTTTATTTCTTGTAGGTTCCCCACCTACGCGTTTCAGACAGGTAAACTGTCCTTGATCACGGTTACAAAAAAAAAAAACTTGCAGCGGGAGGTGGCGGTGGCGTTAAGGTAAGTTTTTTATTTTATCTCTGGATCCCTGTCCCCTGATCCCCATCCCCCCCCCACTTTGGCAGGGGACGGGCCGCTACTCAGTGTGTGAACAGTTTTTTGTTTAGAAAAATGGATTTGGGAAGAAGGAAATGGTTTGATTTACACTGAATTCTAAAAACAAATTTTGCTCAGAAAAGGAAAAGGTACTATATATATATATTTTTTTGCAGAGTTTTATATAGCGCGAACTAGACCCGAACCGAATCAGGTATCAGAGCGCTTTACATATTTACAGTTACGTTACATGAGGACACACTTTCATTTTAGGCTTGGGGAGATTAAGTGATTTGCCCAGAATCACAGGAGGTTTTGGCGTCTTTACCGAGACTCGAACCCAGGTCCCCAGGTCCGAGGTCGAGTGCCCTAGCCGTTAGGCCAACTCCTCTCCCCTATATATATACCTGTAATACAAGTTCTCTGTCATTCTCAATCAATATAAGTACAATATCTTGCTGTTGCACAATCCCTAAAAAACACTGCTTTTAAGAGGTCTTTACAATAAAAACATAACAGGCAACATGTTCTACTTATTGTCATTTTTTGGCCTAGAAAAGTAAATGCAGTCAGTTAAATTAGTATAGATTTGGATGAACACACCACTGACTTCTCATTTTTAAAATGGCAAAATAAAATAAAAATGAATCCTCTAAAAGCCTGAGCACATGCTGTGCCAATTAGACACTGCGCTTTCGAGAAACTTCATAGTCAGCCAGTTTTTCGATCATGCAGTGTCAGAGAGCCAGTTCATTTTGAAGGACTTCAAGGGTATGACTGCCACGTTTATAGCCTATTAGCCAATGTCCTTTGAAACAGGGAGGTGGACGGCTTATTATGAATTCAGAAAGAATACCTATTACAGAACTAGGATTACAGGTTAAGTAACTTTGCTTTCTCGGACATGGGATTTTCTCCGGCATCCATAAATAGTAACTAGAGTATCAAGCGAAATCACACATCCCAGGAGGTGGGTTGGAATGACTATTCAAAGAGGACACATCACTGAGGAAATAAATTATGCAATGAGGCCTGGCCTACCACAGTACCTGCTCAGTGCTATCATACAAGCGATACATATGATCAAAAGTGTGCATCACTTAAGAACAACACGGCCCATTTTATTCTTATGTACAATCAAATTGGATTTGTAGAACTAGTAGACGCTGTTTCAATCCTTTAGATAGATAGAAGGATCAACATCAAGACTCTAAGAATACATGAGCCCAAGAAAAATAGAGGATGGGCACAAATCAAACCATGAGCTCAATTCAGCTACACCTGTGCGAGGATTGTACAGACTCCTGAAGTCGTCAAAAATTGCCAGTGTAGTTCAGATGGGGTCCAAGGAGATCTGGTATAATGTGCGGGGCAGCGTGGGCCACTTCTAGAATGTAATATCTCCCAGAACCGCAGACAATAAGTATTGTCTTACAACCAAAAGGTGACTAAACCCCTTACTATTGAGCCTAAAACGTATTCTGATCAAGCAAAGCAGATTCTATTGCTCTTATGCAGAATGTGTCTAGTCCAGATATTAGTAAAGTAGCAAGTTGATTATTTTGCTAAACGTTACTGCATAGCTCTGACTTCATGACAGGTACTGGAATAAGTTATAGGTAACAAGGATACCAGAGTATCGGCTGGGCCCTTGGGTAAGATTGTTGGTAAAGAACAGTGTTCCCAAGACCATAGATATCACAATCAATGTAGAAATACATCAAATGATTGATGTATTCAATTGTATATAAAAAACATTAAAAACAATGTGACGTACAGTTTGAGAAATGTGCTTGGTACGCTCATAAAAGTGATACATACATGACAATAAGGGTTTAATGCTTAGAAAAAGAATACCTCAACTTGTTACTTTACTAATATTTGGAATAGACGCATTCCGCTTGAGAGCAGTAGAATCTGATTTGCAGCAAGCAGAATTCTAAATTCCGACTTTTCTTCAGAACCAGGAAACCAGCAGTGAACTTCCTTTTTCTTCTACAACTTATGAAAAGAACTATAGAAAGAATTTCTAAGAAGAATCTTGATCTTTTGAGTCTGTTGCTTCAAGTGTTGTGGGGTGGTAATCTTCAGTGGAATGGAATGTGGTATAGAAAGGAATTTGATTTTGTAACCAGATTTGACAATATTTGGCATACAATTGTCTTTTTTTATCTTCTGCCATAAAGGATAATGGTTGGAAATGTTCCCCCTAACCTGTGTGCTGATGGAATAGTGAGAGAGTCATTGTTTCATTGGAGAGGCCTTACCCGAACAGCAGATAGAAGTTATTGGGAGCAAATGCTTTTTCTGAACTTTTTGGCTTGGAAAAAAACGTTTTTTTGCAACTGTTGTACTTGGTGTTTGAACTGTTGCTGCCTTTTCCAAAAGGGAATATGGGTATGTTATCTGTCTCTTCAATAATCCTAGAACTGAACTTTTGGAAACATAATTCTCTTTTCAAAATTAACACATTTTAAGGATTCCAATAAGGTTATCATGAATTGAGTTTGTCATTGTTGCTAGAACCAAAGAGAGTAGATCCAGAAAAGGGTATAGCCATGTTTTTTGTTACGCTTGTGGAGATGCAAGTCTTAGACAGGAATCTCATCTCAAACAGATGGCATTACAGAGGTTGTGTGCTACCAATCAATAGAATCCTTGGCTGCACTGATGATCTTGTCTGAGGTAATCATACCCTCTTGCAGAATGCCTTTGAAATCCTCCTGAACCTCTTCAGAAACAGGATCCAGAAAACAGACTGCAAAATTTCACAGCTCCCTGTTAATGCGGTGGAACTTGCAACATCCAAAGCTGTGGTAAAAATCATAAATACTTTTTTTATGAACTGAGTCCAGTCTCATTTTCTTATTCGGAGTTTTCTGGCAAGAGACAATACAAATAACTCAGGTGGTGGTGCTTCTATCCATAAGAGAAGATCCAATTCTGGAGATTATATATATATATATTTTTTTATCTGTCAACAAATGTTATATATGTTGATGTTAGAAAGGTAATCATAGGGGGTTCTAGAAGATCTAGAACCACATCAAGCATAGATCTTGCTGATGGTTTGAAAGTAGATTTTCGAAAATGTCCGATGGCTCAAACTGGAGCAAATGCTTCAATATTCATAACTTCATGAGCTCAAATCATACCATTCACCAGATATGCTCTAGGAGGTGGCAAGTCTGAAGACCTGATAGAGATCCCAGTTGTGTCTGATACTGAAGAGGCAAGACCCTTCTCAGAGAATTGAGGTCTGGATCGAGTTCCTGGGCTTGAAGAGGAGGTATACCATTCTCTTACCCCTTTGGAGCCAGAGGACAGCAAGGCAGAGAAGCCATCTCCGCCCTGCTTAGCTCTGAGGCAAACCCAATCTCTAAAGGTGCTTATAAGGCAACTCCAGACTGTATTTACATTTTGTGATGGAGTCACAAGGTGGCAGACATAGTGTTCATCTTTTGGGAGGCAATTGTTACAAAGAGCCGGCACAGCTCTCAAACAGGGGAAATTGAGAAAGAAAACGGCTAAGAAGAAAAAAAAACTGGTGAAAGTTTTTTTTTAAATTACAGCAGCGGATAGAAGATGATGAAAGACATCGAATACAGCCCAAAAACGTTTACAAAATACATGTTTTCAGCGAGAAAAAAAAGAATAGCATTGAAAGTCAACAGTGCTCAGGAATCTTTCTCTAGTAAGTCAAAAAAATAAAGCCTCACTGACCCTGCACTGCAAGACGGAAAGACTGGCTTACCTAGGAGTTTCTTAAAGGACCAGTGTCCAAATGGCAGCGTGTACCTAGCTTATAAGAGGCTACAGGTTTGCTTGATTTTGGCATTTTGAAAATAGGCCATTAAGTGGTGTTTTCAGCCAAGTGTATTGCATATCTAGTTGGTTAACTGGATTTACTTTTTAAAACCAAAAAGACAATAAGTAGAAAATGTTACCTCATACAGGCATGTTTTCACTGACTAAATGTTTATAATAAATGGAGTTCCTGCGATACCGAATGTGTGTATAGATATTCCACTTCTAAAGGAGAACCGACATAATATATTGATAAGTAATTATGTAGTTTAGCACCTTATTTCGTTGAAAGATAGTGTTTGGCTCACGAGGATATCACGCCTGCCTATTGCCGAGCTCTCGGGTCAAGAAATAGCAACGAACAAGGCTACTTTACAAGCAATGTTCTGGTTTTAAGAATAGGTTTAAATAGCGAATTCAACAATGTAATGAATATATCATTCAGCCCCTCTAGTGCACATGTTGGCTCACTGAGGGATACTTATAAAGGCCCTCTAAGATGTTCTCCATGATCGTGACCGATCAGAGAGAGGCTGTACTTTGATGTGGCAAAATACAGATGAAATGGTTTTACCACGGCTTCTTGGATACTCCTTGAATTGGCAGAACTCCCTAAGCACTAGACACAGAATTGTTTCCACTTTAAGATGTAGGATGTTCTAGTGGATTACTTTTTTCAGCTCCATGGCTCACATGCAGTCTCAAGGAAGTTTGATGGTTGATGGTTGATAATGGAGACAGAAAGGAACCAGGGTGCCAAGGATTGTTGTTTAAAATGTAGTAGCCTGCCTTTGTGCCTTAGCAAAGATCAATATCTGGGAAGCACTACAATTAAATGTCTGGCCTTTTGGAAAGGTGCAGGACATGGGGAAACCACTATTGTTTGAACCATTCCCAGGAAATAAAGATGATACAGTTCCTGGAACGCTTGACTTTCATGTGTTATAGGAGTAAAATATTTGAAAAACATTCTTGATCAAAAGATCAAACGGGCTTTACTGCCGTATGTGGTTTGACAAAACAGATTATGAAGTCTAGGCAGCTGGCAGATCCATTTGTGAAGCATACAGCTTCTGGAAAATCATTTATACATGTATCTCATTTAGGACACATTCCTGGGTTCTTGGGAATTATGTTCAACCCTTCTCTCTTCGCATTCTGCACAGTAGGAGAATTATGCATTATTACTGAGAACCCCGTAGAATGAGCCAATACCAAATTGTTTGGGATTTCTTTGAAAGGGTGCTAGACATGGTCTTTTGTTCAAGTATTGAATTGCTACTGTGTATGAGCACTCCCGGTGACACACTGCAGCATAGGAAGGTTTTCACAGCTAGTTCAACTGACCCCGATGCCTGCAGGTTGATGTAAAGTAGATCCTTTAATTAGTGTAGCTACCCCAAGGTAGGGACCCATTGGTCCTGACCTGCACACCCCTTTTAACGCCCCTAAATCCAGTATTTAGGGGCCACCCTGAATCTTGCCGCCTCAGATTCGAGGAAGAAAGACGGACTAAATATCTGTATTAACCCAGCAAGAAGACAACACCTATTGCTTTGGCCCCAGCCCTACCGGCATGTCCCGATCTCGGCCTGCCTACAGCGAAGAAACCAGCAGGTCCAGCAGCCCCCCAGAGTCTGGGGGACCTGCCCTGTACTCACCTTACAGACTTTGTCTCCAGTGAGCACTGGATTTGCTCAAGAAAAACTCCAAGACCAAAATCCGGATTCAGGCGAGTTTGCGATTCTGCACCACTCTGCACCCGACACCCACCGCCCGAGTTAGAATGGCATAACACCAGGAGGAGGTCTCCCCAGTGATCCTGACCTGGGATCTGGTGATCCCCGACCTCCCACAAGCTTCAAGCTAAAGCCTGCAGCTTCAACCTGAAGAGTCCACCCTAAAGTGACCGGAGCTGGAAATAAAACCTGATGCCAGAAGACACCCCACGGCCTTAGGTGGCCCAACCGACAGTGTCCGGGCATCCTGCAAGATCCCACCTTACCTCTCCAGCCACTGGTTGCCTTTAGGAAGTCTGCCTACCTGAGCCTAGAGCTACTTCACTGAACCAAAGGTCTCCATTGAAAAGCACAGGATCTCAACGTATTTTTGGCACCCTGCACCCGGTCACCCCAGTGGCGCTCCTGTGCTGGTTGTTGGCTTCTGCAGTGCTGACCTTAACCCCAGGAGCTTTGCTCCCACACCCAAATGGCCTGCTTGTCAGCAGTCCCTAACCAAAGGCCCCCTTAGCCCATTGGCTAGCATTGGGCCGCTGCACGTGGCACCTGGCCGCCGCTGGTGGTGCAACTCGAGTGCATCCAGACCTTGGGGAACCTTGGTCCTAACCCCCAAAACTCTGACACGTAAGTCGTATACTTACCTGAGAAA
The DNA here is from genome assembly GCF_964261635.1 of Lissotriton helveticus. Classification (NCBI taxonomy): domain Eukaryota; kingdom Metazoa; phylum Chordata; class Amphibia; order Caudata; family Salamandridae; genus Lissotriton; species Lissotriton helveticus. The sequence goes on along the minus strand of NC_136063.1, from coordinate 585,498,485 downwards.
CCACAAACACGTTTTCTCCCAATGGAACCCATGTTATGAGATTTCTGGCCTAAAATGTTCTAAGTGTTGGACTATTGTGTGTATGGAGAAAAAATAACTAAAACTGCAAAGTACAAAAAGTCTTACTTACCTTCTATTGAGAGATCCTTAGGTGTGGTATTTAGGCATACCACCCCAGTACTCAAAGTAATCTAAAAGTAACTAAAAAGTAGTTTAAAGTAATCACCATTGGAACCCATGTTATGAGATTTCTGGCCTAAAATGTTCTACGTGTTGGACTAGTGTGTGTATGGAGAAAAGATAACTAAAACTGCAAAGTACAAAAAGTCTTACTTACCTTCTATTGAGAGATCCTTAGGTGTGGTATTTAGGCACATCACCACAGTACTCAAAGTAATCTAAAAGTAACTAAAAAGTAGTTTAAAGTAATCCCTGTATAATGCAGACTGCTTTCTGAATCAATACTCAACTGTTGCAAAATTAAATCTTCACTGCAATTCACTGAGAAATCCTGCATTTCAAGTATATTTTACCTACCTGTACCAAGTCCTGCTTAGTTCTAGAAATATTTTTTTTATACTCACCCAATTGGTCCGGATTCAGTCAGAGTGTGAGCATCAGTCTTGATTGAGTAAATACAATGAATGCTTAACACACCCTCTGGATGAGCCTCACTGCTCGCCCACACTACCACAAAAAGAGCTGTTGGTACTTACCTAATATAGCCTCCGTTATACCTCTAGGGACTCCCTGGACTCTGAGCACATTATAAATTACTTTGGTTTAGTATAAACAGAGCCAGCTTCCTACAGGCAGATATCCATAGATCTTCCCAAAGAGAGACTAATTATTAACTAATGTACCAATGGTACATGACCCCTAAGTTGCCCCAAAGTGCTATACCCAATGTATTTGACTGCTGCTTCAGATGAGGCAACCTGAGGCATCCTGCCTACGCATGCCGTGGACTTGCTGCTACTTACAACTGTTCTGGAAAGAGGTACTCCGCCACAAACAAAACAACCTCAATGGCATACTCCATCACACACAACCTAACCATGAATATATTGGGCCTTAAACTGGATAACGGGGAAAAAATCCTATTCCAATAATGGGCATTAGTATACCATATGCTGGAGGCTGCAAGTTAATCCAAAGGCTTACACTGGAAAAGAGACACGGTACCACAAGTATTCCACTGGTGTATTAGATAATGTCATGTCCTAGCAATGGAAAAACTTATGAGAGCTATAAACCTATAGGAAAAAGGTTCCCTGAACAAGGGGTCCTTAAACTAAGTCACGTTTTGAAACTAGAATAACAGTGCTTTACCTTTCCCCTAAACAGCCTCAAGAATTAGGGCATAGCACCTGTTTGACTAAAGCACACTGTACACTCAAGAGCCGAAGTGGCCATATTTCAAATACTGCACTGGTCCAACAGAGGGATGGTGACTTGTAAAACCAGGTCGTCAATGGTTGTTAATAAGACTAACAAACCCTAATATTATGTATGGCCATTACTACGAATGGGAAAGAAAGCACAAAAAAACAGCACTAATTTGTTCTTGGCGGGGACAGGGACGGGAATAGTTTAAGTTGTTGCAGACGCTAGACGATGCAAACACACAATAGCAGGTGGAATGTATGCTGATACATTATGTACAAAAATTATTTGTTCCAGACTCATCATATCTGGAAGACTTGACAGTTTGGTTATTTTGATGTTACAAAACAGCTTGACAAACGTACAGCCCAGTCACAGAAGATTTGGCATTGTTACAGACTTTCCATGAGGATTCTGATTAAGTGTTCAGCTCAATTGCAAGTAGATTCCCTTGACAAAGAAACGTATGGGTAACAGTCAGTGCCGGTTTATCTAAGCCTCATTCATGACATCCATAACGTTGTACATTCCAGCTTGCTCAGGAAGCCCCTTACAATTGCTTTATACATATTTCTCAGCAATAGTTGGAATGTTTTTATGGTCAGGTGAAATTTACTTTGTTCAATATGGTAAAGTGATAGAATCTCTTTTTAGAACCATGTCCCCACAATTTGTGGTGATCTAAACCGGGATCCCCATGCCTGTACAGCCTCATCTGTCCCAATGGAATGAAACAAAAGTAACTGCTTGGATAGAGCTCTTTTTATCATGGTCTCTCATTCCTATTATACTCATAAGAAGCAGGGCAATGCGGTCACTGATAGATGTTTCACATGCAGCCTCACCACAGGAGCTATTAAAATAGACAAAGTCCTCATCTGCCAAGTTGTTGAATGAAAGTACCGGCCTAGAGACCAACACTGCTGGGAGAAAAAGTGCTTCTCTCCTGAACAATGGGTATTTGCTTGGTTTGTTCAACACTCCTAGACATTTAAGACAAACAAGACCATCCTGATATTATGAATTTAGCACTCATTAAATGTACTGGTATTATTGCTCAACCACAGTTATCACAATACATGTTCCTATGAAATGTTATGATAACAGATTTGGACTATTATGCAAACTGTGCAATCTTATGACTTGATTATTTGACTTGTGCACAATCTCCTACACATTATCCCATGCTCTTTTACCCCAGTTTGACAATTACGCCAAAACCTACTTCAGTGCCATCCAAAGTAATGTCCTCTCAAGCAAAGTGAAAAAAGATCTTTTGGAGCTTCCTCACTCAGAAGGTGAAAACACAGAGAGCTGTTACGTGAAACACCTGATTTTTAAAAAAAACAACAACAAAAAATCTTTCACATGAGCCAAGCCGATCATCCTATCAATTTTTAAAAACTATTGGAATAAATTCTTTACATAACTGTACAGTATTTAATGATCTTTGGGTAAAATTGAAACCAAGTGCACAAAGATGAAAACAGATACCCTGGGTTTTTGGTAAGGAAGAAAATACTAAAAAGCTAACTCATCGCAAAGGTGGAGGAGATCTTGTTTTCTCTCTGTGACATTATTGCAACACCAGAAACATGCTACTATGTACAATATATAAACAAAATTCAGACCATCATAAATAGATTCATATTAAACAACAGATAATGCCGGCTATACATTTGTTTTACTTTTAAAGACTGCTGAGCTATAACAAAATCTTAATATTTCTATAGAACACTAACTATATTCATATTGTTATGGTTAGAAAAATAAATTAAATTACATGGGTTTGAACTGGAATGTAAAACTGCTTATGGGTTGTCAAATGGTCCACTGTAGTACAGCTCTTGTGTGAAGGTTTGGTCGCTACGGACCGGTCAGACTTGGGTGCATCTTGTAAGTAGCCTTCTTGCTCCACCTTCCTCCGCATCGTCGAATTCCAATGGTTTTTGATTGAGTTATCTGTCCTACAAGGAAGGGAAAAAATGATCAACAATAAATAATGTAATCGGTTTAAAATGTTCTTGATTATGTACTTTAATAAATCAACTTCACTACCATTTCTTATTGTACTTTAATGCTAGAAGATTAACTCCATTGTAAATGGACACAACTAAACCTATTCCATAACAAACTACATATACCAATTCCCATAAATTCAGTCTAGGCAAAACCTTTTTTTAAGCTAATAGGGTGTCTTCACAAGCAGACAATCAGCTTATGTACCACACCCCGGACAGTCTGGGCCTAAAGCTCTACAGATGGTTAGATACACGGGCGAATACTTTGGCTCCAAAGTTATCCTGCAAAAATCTATACTTCAATCGATTGGCACCACAAATTTGCAACTGTAGAAAATACCAGCAACAGAGACTTCACATCCACATTTCCATACCACAGCCCCTGAGAAATTACCTTTTTGTGAACTGGTTAGAAAGTTTTCTGTGTACCTTTCACTCCTCTCCCTTCAACCACAAATTCCTTTTACACCTATCACTCTGCTGAGCTTCAAACAGGTAAAAACAAAGACGATTGCACCATAATTGCCAAAACAGTGGTGCTACACAAAATTACTTCAGCTAGCAAAATAACCCTCACAACAGTCTGCAGTGCAAAACCCAATCTTTTGCTCAAGTGTCACAACCTGGTACTCCATCCAACTCGGTCTTCCCTTGATTTTGCAGCATGGCTCCTGAATACATTCAATATGGAATTTTAGATATGCCACAAGATTGTATGGACATTATTAATAAGGCAAAGACGCCTATGCTCTTAAATGAAAGAATTTCTATGTGTTTTACCAATAAACATGCACTGCTTCCATATTCGCTGCTTTCATACCTACTGCAGCTGGACAAGTCTGAACTTCAGTTCTTATAGATCAATTTACACTTGGTGGCTATTACGGCTTAGAGAAAGTCACCATCTCAGAAATAATTTTTTACGATTAGAGTCATTAAGGAGTTTTTAGAAGGGTCAAAAAAAGTTCTGTCTCTTATTTAGAGACCCTCACCTCTTTGGGAGATCAGTGTACTTCTTTCAAAATATTAAGACTGTACATAAAGCTTCTTTATAGTATCTTTCGCAGATGACAGATTTTAAATCTGCCATCACTTCTATGTGCAGTTAGTGAGATCAAGCTCTTTTATCAGGAATTTTATCCAGCTAAAGAAACTATAAGAACTTCCCTTTCTTTTCTACTAAAAGTAGTATTATATTTCAACTTAAATCAGTCTATTGCCTTGACTGTATTTTCTTAAAATATGTATTAATTGCAGAAAATCTGAGTGGAGATTGGGCTGATGATTATCATCTTGGTTTTAGAATATTTCAATTTGAGAAAAAGCCACTGGATAAGAGGTATGGGAGGAAAGATTATGCAAATCCAGACAAATTTGTGTCATTCCCACTTTAGTGCATCTCCTAGGCTTGGATTACAAGTTGGGCGGCATAGAGTAGGGTATTTACTACACATGGAAAAGACCATGAGTCTGGCATGAGAGATTCACCCAGAGTGGTAACCCCCTTGTCTGAGTTTTCAGCTTAGAAATGAGGCATACCATACTGAATCAGTATTTGATAAATCGAATTTTACATGTTTCAGTTTTTTTCACAGGCCATCCCCCCAGATAAATTGTGCTAGGTATGACCTGCTGCAAGGGGTCAAGGAAACACAGCAGAGTATGATAATTAGCACACAATCTGAATGTAGCATCATCTTATAATCAGGGCCACACGTTATGTTCCCATGGCTATTGCTTCATAGTTAGGGTTTCTTTCAATGTCCACTACCAAAGTGTTTCAGCATCCTTTGATAAAGGGCTTGATTGTATTTGAATGAAGACGGCTGGCTAGATGGAGACAAGTTAGGCAATTTGGCCGGTATGCCCCTTGATGAATGTGTGATTACAAGGAGAACTCCACTCCAGTCAGACCAGGAGGCTGAAAAAATCCATAGATAGGGTTCACAAATTTGCATTTATGTGGAGGTAAGAATTTCCTTGCCCATGTACGTGTGTACATCACAGGTAACTAGAGAAATAGAAATCCTTGAAGCCCTGAAGAATGACGCGGACTACTTTCCTTTGGCACTAGCGAGGACAGAAACATGTTGGCTTTAATGAGCTAATTTAGTCATTATACCAAACTATCTTCCTCCCCAAATTTTGAAACGATGCCAGAGGTACCTATTATTAAACAGAAATATTTCGATTTACCTCAAGGTATTTTTAGGTCCCACTTTTATCCAGGGAAATTTATAATAAAAACGTCCTCATTCTGAGGTTCAGTCATCCCTGGTGGTATCATCGTACCAGGGTGGAATGAGGAAGCTGATAATGAACACTGCCACAAGATGTGGGTGATGCTGCCTCAACCAGTATAACTGGTGCACTTAACAACCAGTGAGATAGGTGACCCTCCCATTATTGCATTTAGTGAGGTAACCTTGTTTGCGTTAGGTGGGTATGCATTAGTAGCACCTCCATCTCTCTTTGTGTACTGGACGTTGACTGTATTCCCACCACTCATTCTTATTATGTTGTCTGCCTGGAATAATATAGATTTTTCGATGAGCCATTTGATAGCATGTCTCTTAAGTAAGATGGAATGATAGGAGTTTCTTAAACAATGGTTCCTATTTTGCACACCTTACTTTAGGAGTTCTTTGCAATGTACAATCTTCAAAATCGAAGGGATGCGTTAGGAATATCCTTGGACTTTCGATACTTTCATATCTTCAGTAAATGCTGCCCCCTTCATAGGGTGCAGTAACAATGTCCACTGCTGAAAAGAGATCCGGTATCTACTTTATTCAAGTATTCCAACCATTACTCTGAACCTCAGTTGTCAAAATTTTATATTTTTCATTGATTGGATTTTACATGATTTTCAACATCTACGTTAAGTGATTACCGGCCTGATCGATCAATTTCACCTCAAGTGCTATAACTATGCAAATGACACACATATATACTCCTCCAACTGAAATGCCCCTAAGACATTGGAAACTAACCAATTTTCAGTTGTCTGAGAACCGTGGATAAATGGATGACATGGAGCCATCTCAAATTGAATATTTCCGAAACATAAATACTCATGTGTTGCGATTGGAAAAATTATGACCCACTCACCGCCTGGCCTGATGATCTGGGAACACCGCCTAAAGTATCAAAGGAAGTAAGAAACCTCGGAATGACCATGGACTCCAAGCTATCAATAAATGCCCAAGTTAGTAGACAAACTAGCAAGATCAAGCTTTGTTTCTATAAAAACTCTGTCACACATCTACCCCGATCTAGGATTTCCACAAAAGACACAGGCTACCATCTCTCTTGTTCTGTTCAAACTCAATTACACCAATAGTCTCTACCACGGGTCACCTTTAACAACTATGAAAAGACTACAACGGATTCAGAACTCTGCTGACAGACTAATCTTACATATAAAGCCACAAGACAACATCTCCCCTGCCTTGAAAGCCCTATATTGGTTACTGGCTGCCAGAAGATCCACATTCAAGCTGCTTTGTATCACCCACAAAGCGATACACGGAACAGGACCGCTCTTCATCAGGAATAAAATCATCAAATCCTCTCAACAAAGGAACCTCTGCTCTAGAGTAGCACTTTGCCTCAAAATCACATCGTACAAAAAAAAAAAAAAACATGGGTGGCATGTTCAAGCAGACAAACTATGGAACTCTTAACCACTGACCATAAGATCCACAGATAACAGGAAGTCACAATTGCAGTTAACTAAAATACAAACAGGTTGTGATTTGAATGGTGTAGCAGGTGCAGTGGCACTGGGCCAAAAGTTGTCGTAAATCCTCTAAGCCCCAAATATTGCTATATATTTCCACTAAATAAGCAGTCACAAGTGGCCTTGCAGGCACTATGGTCATTATTTCAATGGTGCAGCAGGTGCAGTGACACTGGGCCCAAAAGTTGTCAGAACTCCTCTAAACACATAATATTGTTATTACATCAATTAATTCTATTATTTCCCTCAGGATTGGTACACGCACTATTCCGCACCATATAATACATGGACCCGGCTGGACTATTGTTGCTTGTCGACGGGTGTGGCGTTATGGGTCAGTGGGATGACACATCTCCCACGCACACTGTCCGACCACTCTCCTGTTGTAGCAGAACTGCACGTTCCACGTGCAGGGTGGTGGAATGTCCATGAAGATTCCCAGACAAGGCCCTGAGAGACACGGTATTCACAGCAGCATTGAGCGCAGCGATATGTGAATTTTTTTTAATTTTTTTTGTCCTCATTTGCCACAATGATTTGTTTCCATGATGAAGTCGAGTGGTATCCGAGCGGGGTGCTGTCTCAGCAGTTATTTTAGCTGGCGGGGTTCAGATTTAACTATCGAAACTTAACCATCAGCTCCTCCTTCTCAACCAACATTATTTCACCAAACGGAAACCAACCATTAAAAAAGAGGAAGATTCCACAATAATGCCTGGCCCTGGGGTATATCTAAGTGGCTTAATCATTGGACCCGGGGGGAAAAAAAAAAAAAGGAAACTCAATGTGCCCAATTTAGTAGATACCAAAACGCCTTTTTGTTTGAGTTACTAGACCTACCCAGGTCTAATCTGGAGACAGATAGAATCGAGGAGTACCAGTCTTCTATTGTAGGGGGCAAAGGGTCTTTCCATCTTCTACATATCTCCCTCCTAGCAAGCAAGATAGAATAGAAAACTAGCTTCTTCTCTGAGCTTTGGAGACCCTCCATAATGCCAAAGATGATCAGTGGGAGATCGAGGACTATGCTTGAGTTCAAAGATAGGGACAAAGTTCTTTTTATGTCCTCCCAAAAAGTTGACAAAACGGGACACTCAAAAAACATATGACAGTCCGAAACAGCTACCTTACCACATTTAGGGCATGCTACCTGGCTCCCCTGTGTAAATTTCGAAAGTCTTAATGGAGAGTAGTAGGCCCTGTGAATAGTAAAGATGTGATTTCTACGGAGCCAGGATGGTTTCACTACCTCCCACAACATTCCACAGGATAGGCTCCAAAGGGTTTGTAGATTACGCCCCATTATGGTTGATGACCAAAGATCCTCTGGTAGTGAGAAAGCTCCATCCCTTTCCTCCATAATCAGGTTGTACCATGTTGAAATTTCCTTTTTAGCAGGAGGTTTATCAACCAAGGATGATATTAATTGGCTGTAACCTCCTATGGGGAATTTATTTCCACCCGTTGTACGGGAAGCATATGCGTGGGACCAGCTGTCTATTTGCAAATATTTAAACCTAGCAAAGTTTATGCCAATGATGTTTCTAAGATACTCCCACGGAAGTAGCTCTCCTTCTATAAACAAATCCCCCCAAACAACCAATCCAGCTTCCTTAATTGGTGTCGCTAGACTATCTCTCAACCAGGTGGGGGTCTCAGGGAGATCCCACAGTGGAGTCCTACTGTTGTAATACCCTACCTTAATAGTTTTAGTTATCTGTGCCCACATTTTGGCCAATCCTTGCAGAATCTTCAACTTAATTTTTTTTAAAAACTTGGGGTCCCCAAACTTAAACAAAATCCCTGAATGATTAACCCCTTCACCTGTGAGAAGTGTGGAATACAAAGAATCGACCCCGTGCCCTGATGGATTTTTAAGAAGCACTCTGACATGTGATAATTGAAATGCCCATGCATATAATTGGAAATCTGGTGGCGCGGTTCCACCTTTTCCTCCTAAGCTTTTTCCAGGAGATCCTCGAAAGTCGGTTACTCCAGATGAAGGAGTTAATATCAGATTGTAGTTTATTTATTAATAAGGGATCAAAATATAACGGAATAGTGTTAAAAAGAAAAGAAACCTTAGGTAGGATAGACATTTTAATTAAATTAACCCTTCCTAAAAATGATAAGGGAAGTTGTGCCCATGACGATAGTAATTTACGGCATTCCTTAGCTACAGCAGCAAAATTTATCTTGGCTATCTGATTGATATCTTTGATGATGTTAATACCCAGGTATCTCAACTTATTCCCCGGGCGTATCGTGATATCCGCTGGAATCTGATCTACATTCCAAATCAACATCTCTGTTTTATCAGGGTTGATCTGATACCCAGAGATTTCACCAAACTCCGAGGCCAGCTTTAAAACTGCTGGAAGCGCGGTGTGTACCTCTGAGGTGTATACCAGAATGTCATCGGCATATAGGGCCACCTTTCTCTCCCACCCCTTATACATGAACGGTCTGATGTTAATGTTCTCCCTTAGACTCTGGGCAAATGGTTTAATGTACAGATCGAACAGGAGTGGGGAGAGAGGGCAGCCCTGCCTAGTACCTCTCGAGATGTTCAAAGGCTCAGATAGTATACCATTTACCAAAATGCAGGCACTCGGATTCTGGTACAAGAGGGCAATTGCTCTCCGCATCTTTTCACCCACTCTGAACTTCGCCAAGGCCTCCGACAGGTAAACCCAGTTCACCCTGTCAAAGGCCTTGGTTGCGTCCAGCGTGAGGATCGCTAAGGGGAGGGACTCCAGAGAGGCCATATCTATTGTAAATGTACATGTAAATGTAAATGTAAAAAGGGACTTGCTAAAGCGCACTGTGGCCAAGCGGCTTCCTGGCGCTATTGCCCCTATTAGATCATAAGTTAATTCGTATAATTGTCGTCCCTTCACAAACCCTTTCTGATCTGAATGAAGGATTCCAGGAGCCACCATTGCTAGTCTCTTAGCAAGTATTGTGGTAAAGATCTTATAATCCACATTCAGAATTGATATGGGTCTGTACGACCCACATGCGGAAGGCACCTTTCCAGGCTTTAGGATTAAGGTTATAGAGGCATTATCCCAAGATAGTGGAGGGCGCATACCGTCCTGTAGAATTTGATTAAATAAAATTGAGGTTAATTGCCTCCTTAAAGGGGCAATTAACCTCAATCTTGAACCAGCGTGTTCAAGAAAGATGGGACGCTAGTAAGATCGCCCATTTTGAATACGGTGAGGGCGCAGGGAAATTATTAGCCTGGAAATCCAAAACCGATCAAATTCGCAACAACATAGATTTGATCGGTTAACAACATATCAAAAACATCAGATATGGATATAAGACAGGCTTTTAGAGACTTTTTCCAGGAAATTTATCATGAAGATAAAATAACTGAACCTGGCCAAATTAGGAAATAGCAGAATCAAATAGCTTTGCCAACTCTATCGAGTGAACAGAGTGAATATATGGATAGTATAATCTCAGAGGGAGAAGTTGAAAAAGCCGTTCAATGTGCAAAAAAAGGGAAGGCTGCAGGACCGGACGGACTACCAGCAGAAATCTACAGAGCATTAGTGCAAGAACTAGCCCCCTTTTTGACGATATGTGAATATTTTACACTGAACGTGGGCACAGTGACATCTAAAGCCACATTATGGGAAGCATATACCAGGGAAGTGTGCATATCAAAGAGTGTGGGGGTCCTTAGGGACCAATGACGCACAATTGCTAGAATAAAAGCGGAGTTGATAGATTTGGATCGACAAGATGCACGGCCCACTGATCCCCCAGGCTACAACACCGCGCGACCCTTCTGACAGAGTTCCGGGAAGCAGCAGAGCGAGAGGCGGACTATCTTGGCAAATACGCAACAGCTAAGGGATATGGGGAGGGTGAACGTCCGGGCAGGACCCTCGGCAGATTAATGAAATAGTCCCACAGACCGACATACATAGCTGAGCTGACGGGCAGTGATGACTCGCGGATTACTGGAAATGTGGGAAACTTAAGAGAGGTGCTTGCATATTACACCACACTGTATGCTTCCAGAACCACAGAGCAATCACTGGCCTGCACTGACTACCTAGATGAGGTCTCAATGGTATGGATGGAAAAAAGCACACCAGGAGTTTCTGGCAGAGCCCTTCTCGGAGGATGAGGTGATTGACACCATAGATGCGCTGGACGGCTCTATGGTCCGGGGCTTGATGGGTTCACTGATATTTCTATAAGAAATACAAGGCTACCCTTGCGCCTTATTTAATAGATGTATATCAAGAAGCGGTCGATGCCAGAGTGCTCCCACCCACCCTGAGAGAGGCGGTTATAATCCTGCTTCCGAAACCGGGCAAGGATCCACTGAGATGTGGATCCTACAGACCGCTGTCACTTTTAAACTTTGATAATAAGATCCCAACACAACTATTAGCAACAAGACTAGCACAAATAGTAGAAAGGCCGATCTCGCCTACATAATCAGGGTTTATTCCTCATAAATCAACATCACTTAATCTCCGCACGTTATTTGCCACACTGCACAGAATATCACCAACGGTTTCGGCAGCTGCTGTGCTGCTCGATGCGGAAAAGGCTTTCGACTCACTCGAGTGGCCTTTCCTTTATGCCACAATGCGCCGGCTCGAGGTGCCAGACCGGTTTTCAGCAGTTATTATATACACGGCCTAAGGTGCACATAAGACTCAATGGTACGCTATCGTTCAAGTTCCAACTTATACGGGGAACGCGGCAGGGATGTCCACCTTCCTCTTTATTGTTCCTGTTGGTGCGCCATTTGCAGGAGCAACATAGTCATCGGGCCTACAGTTTGACACTGGACCCCTACTGCTCAAGTTATATGCAGATATCATACTGTACGTGCGACACCCAGATGATAACCTGGTGCCGCTTCTTCGCGAGGTTACCATGTATGGCACCCTATATGGTTTGTGCAGTAACTGGTAAAAGTAGGAGGTTTTCCAAAAGAGGCACCCTGTGGCAAACCGGTGGATTATTCGTTGACATGATGTGAATATTCTGTTAAATAACTTGGATTCACATACATAGAGAGAAAGATTGTATCCTAAAGCTGAACTATGCTCCGGTACTTGAAAAACTGGGGCATAACAGAGCGCTGGCTATCACTGACCCTGTCAATGGCGGGTAGAATAGCTATTGTTAAAATTATGGTCCTCCCACAATTTCTATATCTCTTTCATAACATCCCAATTCTGTTGTATAATGGCTTTTTCTCCAACCTTCGAACTATGTTGATACGTTTAGTGTGGGGTGGTAAACAGCCTCGCATTAGCTGGGATACACTCATGCTGCCATATGAGAGAGGTGGGTTTGGGTACCAAATTTTCATACCTATTATATGGTGATGCAGGCAAGCTTTGCTCTGCACTGGTACCATGCGGATATTAGGATTCCCTTTTTCAGACCGGAGGCCGATTTGGCTCTCCCTGCGTCACTTGGGGCCCTGCTAACAGTTGGCTGCCCGTGGGAGGAGGGATATTTAAATACTTTCTGGGCATGGCACAAATTACTAAAGATAACAGGCTCATGTATACTTTACTCACCTGAAATGACAATAGTGGGCAACGGCTGAATCCCCATTCTGCAGGAAACGCTTGTAAAGCGCACGATTGCCAAATTTCACCTGGCAACATTCGGAGACCTTTTCCCCAAATGGCATGTCTTCTCGCGTATGGAAGATGAACAATAGTAACTTACCTGTAATCTGTGGTTCTCCAGTATTGGTGTCTTTCATAGATTCACATGCCTGAATCATTCCCCGTCGTCAGAGTGGGAGTCCCACTGTACATAAAATAGAAATATTATGCCATAATATCATAGTAAAAACAAGTAATTCCCAACCAGGAAGTAAAGTAGCCCAAGCTACAGGAGAAAAAACTTCCACACTCATGACTATCCTAGTCATTTTGTATAGACCAAACGGCAGCCAATCAGGTGACAGCAACCACCAGAAGGTTCTCCCCAGAGGCTCAGGCTCTCAGATTTTCTCGCAAGGAGTGATGGTAACCCAATGTAGCCTACAAGCCTCTGAGGGGCGGTGGGCGGGTTGCATGTGAATCTATGAAAGACACCAATACTGGAGAACCACAGATTACAGGTAAGTAACTATTGTTCTTCTCCAGTATTAGGGGTGTCTTTCATAGATTCACATGCCTGAATCAGAGTAGAGAGCAGTACACATCCGTGTCTGGAAGACGCTCCTTGTGGCATAAGCTAGTAATATGAGATGCACATAATCATGAAGAATATATATATATATATATATATATATATTCACTGAAAAAACCATAGGTTATAGACCATATATAGTTAGGAATTAGCATTTAAAAAACCTTATTTTACTCACACAAAACCATTGAAATTCCATATATAGTTAGTTGCACTAACTATATATCGTGCACCCGCAATCCACTGCTGATGATGTCACATATTACATCATTCATGACATGGTCAGTGACATCACTGATGACATCACTGATGACATCTCAAATGACATCACTGATGACATCACTGATGACATCTCATTTGACATTACTGATCACATCACTGATGACATCATTCATGTGATAATACGATAAACCTCTTCAGACTCTAATATAACCTTAGATACACTCAGTGTAAACAGACACTCATAGACTGTCACTCATCCATGGAGTTACTCAGACACTTAGTCAGTCATGCAAAGAATCAATCACACCTCCATTTCCTCAACTATACAGTTATACACACCTTACTTATTCAAACATATACTACAACATATTTACTCACTTATACAATCCTGGATACAAGTTCACAATGATCCATACAGCCACTCACACATTCACTGGCTCTTATGCACAGTTATTTATATATGGTAACTCTCACATGTACTGTGTTTTACATATGTACTTACTTTGACATGTAGCACTGAGATATCCATTCACTCACCAATACACTCATGCACACAGTCAACCGCCCATACAGCTGTTTCCACATGCACTTTTGAACCCATACATCCAGTCAATCAACTGCTCACACATCTATGCAGAGAGTCATACACCTCCCAGCCACCCACACACACACTCAGTCTCCCATACAAATGCTTGGGCAACCAATCAATAACCCATACAGTTAATCATATAGCTAATGATCAACACATGCAGCAGTTTACAGAACAACAGACATAATGATGCACAAATTAAGACAGTTTAGTCACTAACCCATGCACTCAGTGAGACACATTTAATCACTCACTCATACAGTCAGTCATGCACCTACTAAATCCTTCATCCAGACACTTATACATCCACTCATTCTTCAATATGTAAGACATATTTTAACTTTACAGAATTATACAGTCACTGGATGACGTCATCAGTGATGTCATCAGTGATGTCATTTGAGATGTCATCAGTGATGTCATCAGTGATGTCACTGACCATGTCATGAATGATGTAATATGTGACATCATCAGCAGTGGATTGCGGGTGCACGATATATAGTTAGTGCAACTAACTATATATGGAATTTCAATGGTTTTGTGTGAGTAAAATAAGGTTTTTTAAATGCTAATTCCTAACTATATATGGTCTATAACCTATGGTTTTTTCAGTGAATTTTCAAGGTTTTGTAAATGCTAATTCCTAACTATATATGGTCTATAACCTATGGTTTTTTCAGTGAATTTTCAAGGTTTTGTAAATGCTAATTCCTAACTATATATGGTCCATAACCTATGGTTTTTTCTGTGAATTTCATTGGTTTTTTAACAGCTAATATCTGTAGCTGTAAAATGTATTCTTCTTTAAATCCAAAAATATATTTTATATGTTTATGAATAATTTTTTTTTTAAATATTTTTTTTTCTTCGTTCCCGCTTCGCAAATCGGGAAGCTTCCCGTTAGCTGACCTTGATGCCGCGAAATAGACCGCGAGCCGGTAAACGTTTCTTTACCGCAAGTGCCGCGTTACAAAACAACATCGTGACGCCTCCCGTCCGCATGACGTTTCACGTTGTCGCGTGATACGTCATATGACGTACTACGTTAGCGAACTGGTACGCGAAGCGAGTCGCAAAGCGCAGGTTTCTGGAAGCAAACCGGGAGGCCCTGCAAAGCGCTTAACGTAAACACAGCAAGTCATGTGACTTGGTAATAACACTTTTCATTGGTTCATTTCACTTTTGGTTTCCTAATGATGTAAGACTAGGTCATATAATCTAAAATGAACACTTTTGATTGGTTGAGAACTCTTGTTTTTCCCAAATGATGAAAATCCCTCCTTCTTTCCTCACTCTGACTTTCATCATTGTGAGAGAAAGACCCTTTGTGATCACTGAGCAATGGCTTCTTTAGTAGCTTCAGCTGGTGCTTCCCCACCACCTCCACCACATCCAAGGAAGAGTGGACCACCTGCTCAAGTTATAATTCAACAAGAAGAAGAAGAAGAGGAACAGGAGGACGAGCACGAAGAGAGGCAGTTTTTGCCTGAGCAGCCCAGGACGTCTCACCGGAAAGAAAACTTCATTTGGCAATTTTTTAAAATTCCCAAAGGTCAGAAAAAAGTAAATGCAAGATACGTAACTTGCCTTATATGTCAAGATAGACTGTCCAGAGGGACCGACAAGAAATACAGTTTCGGAAACTACACAATGCATTGCCATATGACTAGGTGGCATCCTAACAACTACAGTGCTGCACAGTTTCGGAACGACCTAGATAATCTCCCTATTATGGCCAGAAGATCTGTTGTACCGGAAGTAACGGGACCAGAGGGCAGGGAGATGGTGCCAAATATACAAATGAGATTTGGTGATGTAAAACACATCTGCGTATTTTGCGATGGATTCATTTCCTACGGAGAAAAAAGCATCACTCTGATCAACAGAGCTATTGACAATCATGCTCATGTTTGTCCGAAACGCCCAAAATAATAAATACTTCTTTTTTTTGTTTTGTTGCTCCTGTTGAGCCCTTTACAATGAATCGTTTTCATTGCCCCCTCCAAGAAAAACCCCCAAAAATATAAAACTGTTCCGAAAAATTCAAAAACAGTAAAAAAATGTTCAGAAAAATAAAAAATAAAGTTCTTTTCAGAACTACCTCCCTGTTATTAAAAAATTGGTACAATATTTGGAACTGTGCCAACCTCTATTTCTCTTAGTTCGCTTCCCAGTTCGCTCGCCGGTACGCGAACCGGAAGCGAACCAAAAACAGTAAGTATAAGGGAAGGAAACAGACACTTATGTTAAAAGAAAGACAGCTATAGGGGAGTAAACTAGAGATACTATTACCCGTAATCCACTGCTGATGATGTCACATATTACATCATTCATGACATGCTCAGTGACATCATCAGCAGAGGATTGCGGGTTTTTTGGCAACATGCCTTATCCACGGTTTAATAACGCTGCCTTTTGCTTTATATAAGTTTTCAAATTGTATGAAATATATACCAATAGGTCGTTATGAACCTTTAGGTAGTGCTTTTCTTCATGAGGTCTGGTCGCTTCCATACACATACAGATGTTTCAAAGATGATCAAGAAGTTTATCTGAATGGAGAGGAATGCACTGAGACGCCAGATCATTCACTAATGTGTAGGCACATACAGTTACACGGTTCATGCAACAAACACCGACCAAATATGGCTTGCGTGTTGCAAGGCACGCCAGTTCCTGCTATCATCCCCACGTCAAGTTGTTGGAAAATGGTAGTTATTTGATGCTCAATAATGAAGATTGTTCTGAGTTAATTAAAAGTATTCCTTTTATCGTAACAGTAAGTGAACGGGTTATTTGCTGCAGAAATGTTCTATTTCCTCCCACACATGAACATAGGGAGTTTTCAATCTGGCCACAAATACCAACCTTGGGACACGTTTCAACGGCATGGCAAGAATAAGAGCTCTTTTGTCTCAGAGAGAGGTGGCCTTGAGTTCGGCCCGTGAAACTTTCGTACTTCACATAGCGAACACCCGTACAGAGGTGCACACCCTTTTCAATTAAGATTTGCCTTTCAATTTCAGCAACATGTTTCCGACTATCTTTAACGCATCCTCCACAAAGTCCCTGGCGCACTTTTTTAAAGTTGTTACCAGTGGTCTCGTGACTTCATTTGAGAAAATCTTTGGAGTCATCCCTGCTTCCTTTCATTCCATTTTCTCCACTCTGGTTCGTGGATTGGCATTTTTACTTGCATTACCAGCGGACGCTCTTGTGCTTTTTTACATTTTTAAATATGGATGTCCCTCCTATGCAACCTCACACCCTGCAGCTGCTGACACTGTTCCGCAATCGCATGCTAGAATATTATGGCACAATGCCGTTGGCGATATTAAGCACGGCATATGGATTATCTTTTCGATTCTCCTACTTCACCTGTGTCCAGCCTGTATTTCACTGCCTGACCTGTGATTTCGATTGGGCCATTGATTTGTGTCTCTGCGGACCGGTTTCTCCTGACGTCGACTTTAATCAGCTGATGACTCCTATCATTACTCACGAGTTGGTTTGTCCTGGCGAAAGGATTATGGCTGTGGCATTGATGCATGGACTACTTGGTCCCTGGAATTTACTGGCGGCAGCACAG
Organism: Lissotriton helveticus; assembly: GCF_964261635.1. NCBI lineage: Eukaryota > Metazoa > Chordata > Amphibia > Caudata > Salamandridae > Lissotriton > Lissotriton helveticus. The sequence goes on along the minus strand of NC_136063.1, from coordinate 585,480,744 downwards.
TCTTTCTTGGAACAGAGCTTTCTTGAAAACCCACCGAGCTGTCCTCTGATGGTGATAGAGGATCCGGTGCTGGGAGAGCACGTATGTTCTTTTCCGCTTTTAAATTGGATGGCTGAACTGTTTTCGGATGAAGACGGTGACTTCCTATTGGAGGCTGTTGCAGCTTATTTTGCATACACAGTTATGTCATAGACCTTTTTCATGTTTGATATGCTGAGTACTAGCATTTCATTGACAATTCATTGACTTATTTGTCAAGTTTTTATTATTTACCTTGCCTATTGGCTTAAGACTCGATAAAGTACTTGGCTGTTTTATTTTTCTTTAGCATTAAATTTTCCTAGTTTTTAATGCTTTACCTTGCGGACCGTCCACATATAAACTTGCAATCTGCTCTCATGAGATGGCACTTCTATTATCTTATTCAGTTCGTTTCCGGATCATGGGGAGGTGTCATCTAGGTCCTGGATATCTTTACACCGTGTTAAGTTAGCATGGGCTCATTACCGGTTTAAACGCCATTTTTCCTTTTTTGCAACTTCTGCACAAGACACTTAGTTGTTGCTTTAGCTTTCCACCTAGTAGTTCATCGTGGTTTACATGAGAATAATATGTTATTGGTCTACTATCTGCTTTACTTGTTAAACTATATCTGTACAGCGAGTGCTAAAGTTTCAAGAACAACACGATACAGAATTGTTATGAGGTCTGATCTCCACGACTTCATACTCATAACATAAGTGCAACTTCTGCCAATTCTGGGCATGAGGCGGGTTTTATATTGCTTTGCCGAACACACATACACAACAGTTGATGCGGTTCACATGAAGAGAGAGCTGGTGTATGCTGATGTGATTCCTTCAAATCTAAGACACTAAAGTATGGGCACGCCCTAAACCAACACAAAGAGACCTTCTTAGCAAATAATATAATATGTGTATTAGGGAGGGTGAGATATAAGCAGCCGCGGGCCGTGGAGGGAGTTACGATGGGGCAGGGAGGCGGGGAGGGGGAGAAGCAGGGTGGAGCCCTCTCTACCTTGCCCCTCCCCCTCCCCGCCTCCCTGCCCCACCATAACTCCCTCCACGGCCCGCGGCTGCTTATAAGTGTTGCTAACTCTTATTCATTTACAGCATGTTAACATACTGTCACCATTCGCTTTTTATGTACTAGTAACTATGCTGGTAATTTTGCTACTGATAATATGTGTACTTGTATTCTCCACCCTGCTTCTCCCCCTCCCCGCCTCCCTGCCTCACCGTAACTCCCTCCACGGCCCGCGGCTGCTTATAAGTGTTGCTAACTCTTATTCATTTACAGCATGTTAACATACTATCACCATTCACTTTTTATGTACTAGTAACTATGCTGGTAATTTTGCTACTGATAATATGTGTACTTTTATTATCTAAGGTACTATGCCTGAGAAGACGGCATTAGTAAATAAACATTTCAAATACACATCTGTTCTTCTTAACTCCATGTTCTGGTTTCTAAGAAATCTATAACGACCGACTGTTCATGAGTTCCACGTATCCTGAGGTACTATAAGTTCATATTCTGGATTGTCTAAACATTGAGAGTTTGTTATATCCAATGTGACACTGTACCTAGCTTGCTAAGGAGTTTTTGATTACTAACGTGAGTTTTGGGACACCCTAATTCGCCGAGGTTCCAATCCTCTGTCCACAGTTCTGTGTGAGAACAGAAACCATGCGACAGGGGCACCCCCGACCCTTGCTGGAGCTTCATCACACTTGCGATACAACTCCAGCAATGCATTCGCCGAGGTTCCAATCCTCTGCCCACAGTTCTGTGTGAGAACAGAAACCCTGCGACAGGGGCACCCCCGACCCTTGCTGGAGCTTCATCACACTTGCGATACAACTCCAGCAATGCGCCACCTTTACGGCACAGATACATCACGCATCTGTGCTGTTTTTGCCCCATGATGCGCCGCATTGTAAATGCAGCACACCATAGGTGACGGAACAGCGGCACAGAATGACTAACACATCCCTGGTGATGCGCCAGTCATCATAAATGTATCCCTATGCTTCTTATCTTGTTAGAGATGAACCGCCATATGTATCATCAAAGTTTTTTGCATTTCCTAAATAGCGAACTTTAAGGAATAAATAGCGATTCTTTACCATTCCTAGTTTGCGATGAGCTATTTGCTAATTAGCCGAATGTAGCCCAATGAAGCCCAATGTAGCCCAATGTAGCCCAAAGATGGCCGCCAGACACACAAAAAAACAAATGTAGCCCAAATATCAGCCAGATGTAGCCCAACTATAGCCCAGTGACAGAATGACCAATCAGCTTCGCAAACCTCCGTTACGCGAAGCGGAGCGCTGTTACAGATATATATCTTTTTTTGAACGTTAATTTCTCAAAATCCACTGGAGCACATATATTGAGACCTAGCAAAGGCACATCGGGCTACCAGTCCCTAATATTTTGCCAAGTTTCGTGCAAATCCATTCAGCCGTTCGATTATTATTATTATTATTATTTTTTGCCCCGCGGGGCCCTTTTAAAACCTCCACATCAAACCAAGGGAGTCAGCGAGGATCTACTATGCCCCCTTATAGTTATTTCCCCCTTTGTTTTGACCTCCTCTTGTCTCTCGATCCTACCGAGAGACAAGATGGCGGCCGCTACGGACTGTTTGGAATGTTGACAGACGCCGGAGAACCAATCAGCTTCGCTTCACAAAGCTCCGTTGCGCGAAAAGTCCGCGTCCTGGGCCGCTGCCCAGTCCGCTGTTATAGATATATATCTTTTTTTAAACGTTAATTTCTCAAAATCCACTGCAGCACATATATTGAGACCTACAAAAGGCACATCGGGCTACCAGTCCCTACAATTTTGCCAAGTTTCGTGCAAATCCATTCAACCGCCCTATGGAAATTAACATGGGAAAAACGCGTTTTGGGACCCCCCTTTTTTCTCGGCCCCCCCTTGACGAACCCCCCCAAAATTTTCAGGGGCTGCTCAGAAACGAAATGTGCCATTTTCCTGAAAATTTCAGCCAATTCCGTCCACAAACGCCAAAGTTATTAGACATAGAATTTTCAAAAAACCCATAGAGAAAAAATCCTAACTATATATACCTACTGGCGACCGCCAGTAGGTAATATATATATATATATATATATGTATAGAAAAAACTGAAAAAACACCATTCCACCCAGGGCTAGCCGAACTCACGGCGGGTGCAACCGAAAAGCGTAGGTGGAACCGCTTAAAAGATCAATAAACACAGGGCAACTCCGGTGCACACTCGGGGCATTAGTGGGCTTTGTCGTATCCGCAGACGCGTTTCTGGCTTCTGCCTTCATCAGTGCGGAAAAGCCATCGATGATTGGCCACAGTCTTTTAAACAGTCCTGCCATTTAATAGGTGTATCCTTGGCCAATGAGCGGCCAGCAATGGGGCGTCTTCATTCCCGTTGTTTCTTGCCAATCGCAATGTTCATGGCGCACCCTGTGTTTATTGATATATATATATATATATATATATCCAACAATTATCTTTACAAGGAAAGACGGTGAGTCGCACACTGAAGGTGATTACGGAAAGCTTTTATTCCGGTTGCAAAATGTTCAGCCTGTATTGTCCAATGCATTTCGGTCTGTCAGCAGACCTTTCTCAAGGGGGGCTGGTCGCATCGGCAGGGTGGAGGGGTATGCAGCAAGTATAGCTCATTGTGTGCTGATTTAATCCCACGATGTACATCACGTACTGACTGGATGGGATAGTTGCCCCCTGGTGGGCTCCGCAGTGGGTAGAAACAATGAGGCATGCTGGTCATTTGAGTCCGCCCTCCTTCCTCATTACTGCCCCGTGGGGGAGCGATGCGTGGAAACTCCGTTTCACAGTGCAAGACCACTTTCACCTCAATTGCCTATTCTCAAATAAATGAGGGCCAGTTCCAAGGTCCGGTCCCTAGCAGCTTCCCCTGCCCGGGGTTTACTCACGTAGCAAAAGTTTTGGTCCAAGGTTGGGCAGAAGTGGGGAGCTCCTTGTGGCGGTGCGTGCTCTACGGCTGAACCAGCCATTTAATATCCAACAATTATCTTTACAAGGAAAGACGGTGAGTCGCACACTGAAGGTGATTACGGAAAGCTTTTATTCCGGTTGCAAAATGTTCAGCCTGTATTGTCCAATGCATTTCGGTCTGTCAGCAGACCTTTCTCAAGGGGTGCTGGTCGCATCGGCAGGGTGGAGGGGTATGCAGCATGTATAGGTCATTGTGTGCTGATTTAATCCCACGATGTACGTCACGTACTGACTGGATGGCATAATTGCCCCCTGGTGGGCTCCGCAGTCGGTAGAAACAATGAGGCATGCTGGTCTTTTGAGTCCGCCCTCCTTCCTCATTACTGCCTCGTGGGGGAGCGATGCGTGGAAACTCCGTTTCATTGTGCAAGGTCACTTTCACCTCAATTGCCTATTCTCGAGGAAATGAGGGCCAGTTCCAAGGTCCGGTCCCTGGCGGCTTCCCCTGCCCGGGGTTTACTCACGTAGCAAAAGTTTTGGTCCAAGGTTGGGCAGAAGTGGGGAGCTCCTTGTGGCGGTGCGTGCTTTACGGCTGAACCAGTCGTTTAATATCGAACAATTATCTTTACAAGGAAAGACGGTGAGTCGCACACTGAAGGTGATTACGGAAAGCTTTTATTCCGGTTGCAAAATGTTCAGCCTGTATTGTCCAATGCATTTCGGTCTGTCAGCAGACCTTTCTCAAGGGGGGCTGGTCGCATCGGCAGGGTGGAGGGGTATGCAGCATGTATAGCTCATTGTGTGCTGATTTAATCCCACGATGTACGTCACGTACTGACTGGATGGGATAATTGCCCCCTGGTGGGCTCCGCAGTCAGTAGAAACAATGAGGCATGCTGGTCTTTTGCGTCCGCCCTCCTTCCTCATTACTGCCCCGTGGGGGAGCGATGCGTGGAAACTCCGTTTCATAGTGCAAGATGCCTTTCACCTCAATTACCTATTCTCGAGGAAATGAGGGCCAGTTCCAAGGTCCGGTCCCTGGCGGCTTCCCCTGCCCAGGGTTTACTCACGTAGCAAAAGTTTTGGTCCAAGGTTGGGCAGAAGTGGGGAGCTCCTTGTGGCGGTGCGTGCTTTACGGCTGAACCAGTCGTTTAATATCGAACAATTATCTTTACAAGGAAAGACGGTGAGTCGCACACTGAAGGTGATTACGGAAAGCTTTTATTCCGGTTGCAAAATGTTCAGCCTGTATTGTCCAATGCATTTCGGTCTGTCAGCAGACCTTTCTCAAGGGGGGCTGGTCGCATCGGCAGGGTGGAGGGGTATGCAGCATGTATAGCTCATTGTGTGCTGATTTAATCCCACGATGTACGTCACGTACTGACTGGATGGGATAATTGCCCCCTGGTGGGCTCCGCAGTCGGTAGACACAATGAGGCATGCTGGTCTTTTGAGTCCGCCCTCCTTCCTCATTACTGCCCCGTGGGGGAGCGATGCGTGGAAACTCCGTTTCATAGTGCAAGATCACTTTCACCTCAATTGCCTATTCTCGAGGAAATGAGGGCCAGTTCCAAGGTCCGGTCCCTGGCGGCTTCCCCTGCCCGGGGTTTACTCACGTAGCAAAAGTTTTGGTCCAAGGTTGGGCAGAAGTGGGGAGCTCCTTGTGGCGGTGCGTGCTCTATGGCTGAACCAGCCGTTTAATATCCAACAATTATCTTTACAAGGAAAGACGGTGAGTCGCACACTGAAGGTGATTACGGAAAGCTTTTATTCCGGTTGCAAAATGTTCAGCCTGTATTGTCCAATGCATTTCGGTCTGTCAGCAGACCTTTCTCAAGGGGGGCTGGTCGCATCGGCAGGGTGGAGGGGTATGCAGCATGTATAGCTCATTGTGTGCTGATTTAATCCCACGATGTACGTCACGTACTGACTGGATGGGATAATTGCCCCCTGGTGGGCTCCGCAGTAGGTAGAAACAATGAGGCATGCTGGTCTTTTGAGTCCGCCCTCCTTCCTCTTTACTGCCCCGTGGGGGAGCGATGCGTCGAAACTCTGTTTCATAGTGCAAGATCACTGTCACCTCAATTGCCTATTCTCGAGGAAATGAGGGCCAGTTCCAAGGTCCGGTCCCTGGCGGCTTCCCCTGCCCGGGGTTTACTCACGTAGCAAAAGTTTTGGTCCAAGGTTGGGCAGAAGTGGGGAGCTCCTTGTGGCGGTGCGTGCTCTACGGCTGAACCAGTCGTTTAATATCGAACAATTATCTTTACAAGGAAAGACGGTGAGTCGCACACTGAAGGTGATTACGGAAAGCTTTTATTCCGGTAGCAAAATGTTCAGCCTGTATTGTCCAATGCATTTCGGTCTGTCAGCAGACCTTTCTCAAGGGGGGCTGGTCGCATCGGCAGGGTGGAGGGGTATGCAGCATGTATAGCTCATTGTGTGCTGATTTAATCCCACGATGTACGTCACGTACTGACTGGATGGGATAATTGCCCCCGGTGGGCTCCGCAGTCGGTAGACACAATGAGGCAGGCTGGTCTTTTGAGTCCGCCCTCCTTCCTCATTACTGCCCCGTGGGGGAGCGATGCGTGGAAACTCCGTTTCATAGTGCAAGATCACTTTCACCTCAATTGCCTATTCTCGAGGAAATGAGGGCCAGTTCCAAGGTCCGGTCGCTGGCGGCTTCCCCTGCCCGGGGTTTACTCACGTAGCAAAGGTTTTGGTCCAAGGTTGGGCAGAAGTGGGGAGCTCCTTGTGGCGGTGCGTGCTCTACGGCTGAACCAGACGTTTAATATCCAACAATTATCTTTACAAGGAAAGACGGTGAGTCGCACACTGAAGGTGATTACGGAAAGCTTTTATTCCGGTTGCAAAATGTTCAGCCTGTATTGTTTAATGCATTTTGGTCTGTCAGCAGACCTTTCTCAAGGGGGGCTGGTCGCATCGGCAGGGTGGAGGGGTATGCAGCATGTATAGCTCATTGTGTGCTGATTTAATCCCACGATGTACGTCACGTACTGACTGGATGGGATAATTGCCCCCTGGTGGGCTCCGCAGTCAGTAGAAACAATGAGGCATGCTGGTCTTTTGAGTCCGCCCTCCTTCCTCATTACTGCCCCGTGGGGGAGCGATGCGTGGAAACTCCGTTTCATAGTGCAAGATCACTTTCACCTCAATTGCCTATTCTCGAGGAAATGAGGGCCAGTTCCAAGGGCCAGTTCCAAGGTCCGGTCCCTGGCGGCTTCCCCTGCCCGGGGTTTACTCACGTAGCAAAAGTTTTGGTCCAAGGTTGGGCAGAAGTGGGGAGCTCCTTGTGGCGGTGCGTGCTCTACGGCTGAACCAGCCGTTTAATATCCAACAATTATCTTTACCAGGAAAGACGGTGAGTCGCACACTGAAGGTGATTACGGAAAGCTTTCATTCCGGTTGCAAAATGTTCAGCCTGTATTGTCCAATGCATTTCGGTCTGTCAGCAGACCTTTCTCAAGGGGGGCTGGTCGCATCGGCAGGGTGGAGGGGTATGCAGCATGTATAGCTCATTGTGTGTTGATTTAATCCCACGATGTACGTCACGTACTGACTGGATGGGATAATTGCCCCCTGGTGGGCTCCGCAGTCGGTAGAAACAATGAGGCATGCTGGTCTTTTGAGTCCGCCCTCCTTCCTCATTACTTCCCCGTGGGGGAGCGATGCGTGGAAACTCCGTTTCATAGTGCAAGATCACTTTCACCTCAATTGCCTATTCTCGAGGAAATGAGGGCCAGTTCCAAGGTCCGGTCCCTGGCAGCTTCCCCTGCCCGGGGTTTACTCACGTAGCAAAAGTTTTGGTCCAAGGTTGGGCAGAAGTGGGGAGCTCCTTGTGGCGGTGCGTGCTCTACGGCTGAACCAGCCGTTTAATATCCAACAATTATCTTTACAAGGAAAGACGGTGAGCCGCACACTGAAGGTGATTACGGAAAGCTTTTATTCCGGTTGCAAAATGTTCAGCCTGTATTGTCCAATGCATTTCGGTCTGTCAGCAGACCTTTCTCAAGGGGGGCTGGTCGCATCGGCAGGGTGGAGGGGTATGCAGCATGTATAGCTCATTGTGTGCTGATTTAATCCCACGATGTACGTCACGTACTGACTGGATGGGATAATTGCCCCCTGGTGGGCTCCGCAGTCGGTAGAAACAATGAGGCATGCTGGTCTTTTGAGTCCGCCCTCCTTCCTCATTACTGCCCCAAGGGGGAGCGATGCGTGGAAACTCCGTTTCATAGTGCAAGATCACTTTCACCTCAATTGCCTATTCTCGAGGAAATGAGGGCCAGTTCCAAGGTCCGGTCCCTGGCGGCTTCCCCTGCCCGGGGTTTACTCACGTAGCAAAAGTTTTGGTCCAAGGTTGGGCAGAAGTGGGGAGCTCCTTGTGGCGGTGCGTGCTCTACGGCTGAACCAGCCGTTTATTATCCAACAATTATCTTTACAAGGAAAGACGGTGAGTCGCACACTGAAGGTGATTACGGAAAGCTTTTATTCCGGTTGCAAAATGTTCAGCCTGTATTGTCTAATGCATTTCGGTCTGTCAGCAGACCTTTCTCAAGGGGGGCTGGTCGCATCGGCAGGGTGGAGGGGTATGCAGCATGTATAGCTCATTGTGTGCTGATTTAATCCCACGATGTACGTCACGTACTGACTGGATGGGATAATTGCCCCCTGGTGGGCTCCGCAGTCGGTAGAAACAATGAGGCATGCTGGTCTTTTGAGTCCGCCCTCCTTCCTCATTACTGCCCCGTGGGGGAGCGATGCGTGGAAACTCCGTTTCATAGTGCAAGATCACTTTCACCTCAATTGCCTATTCTCGAGGAAATGAGGGCCAGTTCCGAGGTCCGGTCCCTGGCGGCTTCCCCTGCCCGGGGTTTACTCACGTAGCAAAAGTTTTGGTCCAAGGTTGGGCAGAAGTGGGGAGCTCCTTGTGGCGGTGCGTGCTCTACGGCTGAACCAGCCGTTTAATATATATATAAAAAGAAAAAAAGAAAAAACTGAAAAAACACCATTCCACCCAGGGTCAGCCGAACTCACGGCGGGTGCAACCGAAAAGCGGAGGAGGAACCGCTTAAAAGATCAATAAACACAGGGCAACTCCGGTGCACACTCGGGGCATTAGTGGGCTTTGTCATATCCGCAGACGCGTTTCTGGCTTCTGCCTTCATCAGTGCGGAAAAGCCATCGATGATTGTCCACAGTCTTTTAAACAGTCCTGCCATTTAATAGGTGTATCCTTGGCCAATGAGCGGCCAGCAATGGGGCGTCTTCATTCCCGTTGTTTCCTGCCAATCGCAATGTTCATGGCGCACCCTGGGTTTATTGATATATATATATATATATATAAATAAATAATCACATCACTAAAAGCATGATAAAATGCAAATACTAGAGCATGTGCACAACAAAATAAGCATAACAAGCATCTGACAGCCGTAATAGGAGGTGGGAAACAGAGGCTCACCTTATTTGAAAAGATTACGCAGAACTGCTTAACCCACTGCAGAATCGGTTTCGCTGCTGCATCCAAACAGTAGTGTTTGGTGAAAGTATGCCGACTGGCCCAGGTCGCCGCTCTGCAGATGTGCTGGAGAGGGACTCCAGCGAAAAGAGCAGTTGAGGAAGACACTGCCCTTGTAGAGTGCGCTCTAGGAGCCGCTTGCAAAGGTCGTCCTGTTTGTGTATGGCAAAAGTCAATAGCTGCAGAGATCCATCTCGCAATTGTTTGCTTAGATACTGCTTGGCCTTTACGAATCATACCATATGTGATAAATAGTTGATCAGATTTGCGCAACATAGAAGTTCTCTGCAAATAGAACTTCAAACATCTCTTAATGTCCAGTGTATGCAATGCCCTTTCTGCAGGGGATTGTGGATTAGGAAAAAATGTCTTTAAGATGACAGGCTCGTTAAGGTGGAAGTCCGAAGGCACCTTAGGTATACATTTTGGATTCGTGCGGAGCACCAATGAGTCATTTGTGAACTGTAAGAAAGGATGATGAACTGTGAAAGCCTGGATATCACTGACTCTCCTAGAGGAAGTCAAAGCTAATAAAAGTGACACTTTCCACGTAAGGAATGTCAAATCGGCTTTATGGATAGGCTCAAAAGGATAGCGCATGAGTGCGCTAACACTACATTAAGATGCCACGATGGTGGTGGACGACGTACCGGAGGGAACATTCTGAAGAGACCTTTGAAGAATTATTGTATAATCCTTGAAGAGTAAAGAAAAGTGGTCCCATCTTGTCGGTATCTTGAAATCGCTGCCAGGAAAACCTTTAGGGTTGCATGAGACAATCCTGATTTCACCAGTTGTAAGAAAAAAGGCAAGATTTGCTCTGGTTTAGCCAAAAGAGTATGAATTCCAGCTGAACGACACCAGGTACAAAAACGTTTCCATTTGAGACTGTACAACTTTATAGTAGCAGGTGCTCTTGCTTTGGCTAGTACTTCCTTACAATCTGCAGGAATGTTTAGGTGGGCGAAATCAAGGTAGTCAGGCGCCAGGCCGCTAATTTCACAGATGTCGTGTCTGGATGGTAAATCTGACCGTCCTGGATGGAGAGCAGGTCCGGAGTTGGACGTAACTGGATTGGTTCGCACTCCGATAGGAGAAGGAGCTCGGTGAACCAATATTGGCAAAGCCATCTGGGGGCAATAAGAATCAGCCGACACGGTTCTTTCTTCATCTTCCGCAAGAATCTGGGAACTAGCGGTATCGGTGGAAAAGCGTAGGCATATATTTGAGACCAGTTGATCGAAAGCGCATTCCCCTGAGAGTCTTTGCGGGGATGCCAACTTGCAAAGAACCGGCATTAGCTGTTATTCTCGGTCGCAAAGAGGTCTAGATCTGGATGACCCCACTGCCGAAAGATCCAATCCACCGTCTGCTGATGAAGTTCCCACTCGTGAGTTGACACTGTTGTCCTGCTGAGAGTGTCTGCAAGAACGTTCTCTGTTACCGGTACATGAACCGCAAGAAGATTATGTGCCGTATTGCCCATGCCCATAGCTCCTGGGCTTCCTGAGACAAGAGAGCCGATTTTGTCCCTCCCTTTTTGTTGACATAGTGCATACTTGTCGTGTTGTCCGTGCGAACCAACACAGTGGCTCCTTGAATGATTGCTCGAAATGATTTGAGGGCAAGGAAGATGGCTCTCAGCTTCAACAGATTGATGTGCCAACGCCTATGCTGAGGGCTCCATTTGCCGCTGATTGTCAGTCCCTGAAGATGAGCTCCCCAGCCTTCGAGGGATGCGTCCGTGGTGATCGTAAAGTTTGGTGCATCCTGAAGGAACGCGCAGCCCTGCTGCAGATTCCTTCTTTGAATCCACCAGAGAAGGGAACCCCGCATGCAAGGGGTGATCTGGATGAGGTCCTCGAATGAACCCGAGACCTGCAGCCATTGTAAGCCGAGTTCTTCTTGAAGAGGCCTCATTCTGAGACGGCAATTCGGTATCAACGATACAATCCCCAGAAAGGATTTGAACCGTCGGACTGAAACTGACTTTTTTGAAAGGAGATGTCGAGCCATGTCCTGTATTCTGACTTGTCTTTAGTCCGGTGTCTAAGGTCGCACCCAAGAAAGCTAGTCTTCGGGATGGTACCAACTGGGACTTGCTGACATTGATGGAAAGGCCCATAGATTGAAAGAGAGCTAGACACTGTTGTAAATGGTTGTCTGTGTCTGTGTAAGAACTGGCCTTGATAAGGCAGTCGTCCAAATATGGAAATATTTGTATTCCCTCCAGCCGGAGGTGTCCTGCTACCGGAGCTAGGACCTTTGTAAAGACACTGGGTGCCAAGCGCAGTCCAAAGGGAAGGACCTTGACTTGATAATCCCTGCCAGCCACTCTGAATCGCAGGAACTTTCTGTGTCGAGGTAAGATGGGGATGTGGAAATACGCATCTTGGAGATCCAAGGTGGCCATGTAGTCTCCAGCCGATAGGAGATGCAGTATTTCCTGTAGTGATAACATTCTGAACATTAGTTTCTTCAGATATTTGTTCAGGGCACAGAGATCCAGAATTGGACGCCATTCTCCGGACTTCTTCTTTATTAGAAAAAATCTGGAGTAGAATCCTGTTCTCCTCAGCGTATGAGGAACCTTCTCAATTACTCCTTTCTTCAACATCAAATTGATTTGGGTAAACAGTTCCTTTAGATGAGCTGGAGGTGGTCCCTTTGGTGGAATGTTCGGAGGAAACTGTTCGAATTCGAGGGCATGGCCCTTGGCCAAAATGTCCAGGACCCACCTGTCCGATGTTATGGATGACCATTTTGAGTAGAATTTTGATATTTGTCCTCCAATTTTTGTATGAGATTGGGACAGAAGCGGTGGCAGGTGATAAGGCTCATTGTCGTTCATCCTTTCCGTGGTAGGCTGGTCTCCTCTTGTTTTGGGAATAATTATTGGTTCGTTGACCAAAGGATTGATAAAGCTGTGTTTGATAGCGTTGATGTCCCTGTCTGTAAGAGGACTGTTGTGAATATCCGCCTCGATTAGAGAACGATCCACGTCCTCTCGCTCCTCGAAAGGGGGCTTACGAAATAGCAGGGTGCCCAAGGATTTAGCGGTTTCTGTATCCTTTTTGATTGTCTGCAGGGCTTCTTCCACTTGCGGACCAAACAGAAACTCTCCGTCATAAGGCATATCCAAAACCCTTGTTTGCACTTCTTGACGGAACGAAGTGGAGCGTAGCCAACCTTGCCTACGCAGGACAGCAGCACCTGCCAATTGCCTGAAGCCAGTTGAGGCCACATCAACAGCACAATCAATAATCTCAGCCGAGATTCTTTAACCTTCCTATAGAATCTTTTGCGCTTCAGACTTAGAAGGTTCTGGAAGTTGGTCTATGTATGGCGAGATATCTGACCACATTTGCCGGTCATATGTGCCCAGGATGGCCAATGAATTAGCAGCTCGGACCGTGGTAGCTGCCATCGTTGAAACACGCTTGCCAATGGCATCCAGGCGCCTACCATCTCCATCAGGTGGAGCCGCGATTGGAGATGAGGGGTTCCTAGATCTCTTTTGTGCAGCTTGAACGATTACTGAATCAATTTTGGTTGTCCTATAAGGCAAGCAGGGGACTTCTCTGGAGCCTTATACTTTTTATCAATCCTTGGCAGGATAGGAGGAATGGAAGCCGGGTTAGACATGACCCTAATCCCCTCCTTCCAAATGAAATCTATAATAGGTATAGATCTTGCTTGCTTCCTTGGCTGGTCTTTAAAATCATATAGGAAGCATTCCTGTTCTGTATGCTCCATATGAATGTGGAAGCGTTTCGTGGCCCGCTCCATTAAAAGGTGAAATCCTCCCACGTCCACTGAAGGTGAATCTGAAGTTGCCGGTGGCGACGGAGGAGTTTGAACCTGGTAATCATCCCACTCCGACATCAATGACTCGTTATCGACATCTCCTTCTTCTCTTTCTTCTTCGTCTGAAGAACGTTGTTTGTCCGGCTGATTGGATGGTGCAGGTGGAGGAGACCGTGGAGGTCTGAGGTCAGGCAAAGGCGTCTCAACCACCGGTGTAGGAGGTACAGAGGCTGCTGACTCTGATGGCGGAAAACGCCTGTAATAGTCATCTAACATGCATTGAAGGTTGGTGAGCAATGCTATTGGCACCTGAGCTGAAGGGACATTTGTCACAGTTGATGTCATTTGCTCAGGCGAATGCTGATCTTCTTGGTCGTCCGCTTGAAATTTTATATTCAATTCGGAAGGATTTATTGATGTTCCAAATATTTCCTCAATAACAGAATCCTCATCACTGTCCTCAGAATCCAGTAGCTTGTCTGGAACCTGTAGAGGTATTCTCTGCGGTGAAATACGTAGAGGAGATAAAGGTTCCAAGGCTGAACCACGTCTTTGAAGCAAAGACGGTTTTGGCGTCAACAGAAAAACCGTAGACGGCGACCACACTTGTAAAGTGGTACAAGAAGATAGCTGTGGCGACGATGGGGCTTCTACCAAAGGAATCGCCGACTTGGGTTTGACGGTAGACGACAATGAGGTCGTCGTCGATGGTACAGGTATCGTCGTCGACAATAATGGCTCCGTCGACGGTGGTGTCTTCGTCGACGGTGGTGTCTTCGTCGACGGTGGTGGCTTCGTCGACGGTGGTGGCTTCGTCGACGATGTTGGCTTCATCGACGATGGTATCTTCGTCGACCTCTTCGTCGACGATGGTGTCCTCGTCGACGATGGTGTCTTCGTCGACAGTGTGGTAGCCGTCGACGATCCCGTCGACGGTGGCTTCTTCGTCGACGGGAGAACAAGCGTCGACGGTGTCGTCGACTGGATCTTTTTCAGTTTAGCTGTCGACGAGGCGCCGACGATGGCAGAAGAGGAAGACTCTACCGTCGACGAGATAGGTCTAACAGTAACATAGACCATCGTCGGCGATGAAGACGCCGTCGACATAATCATCTCAGTCTTAGGAGAGGAAAAAGTTACCGTTGACGTAGACGTAGCATCGACGGAGATCTTCGTCAACGAAGGAGTCGACGACGGCGTCGACGACGACAGGGTCTGTTTCTGAGGCAAAGTCTTCTCAGAAGATGTTTGAGGTAACTTTTTTGGGGATTTTCTCGGGGGCGTAGATGAACCACTTTTCTCCTTAACAGGGGGAGTAGCCTTAGATGTGGAAGGCCTCTCAGACCCCTTAACAAGTTGTTGCTTCCTCGCAACCTTAGCCCCAGGAGAAGTTAAAACCTCATCTGCAGCTCTCTTCGTAGAGGCTGAAGTAGACCCAGAGGTAATATACCTCAGAAGCAGGATAATCCGAATCCTTGAGCTTTTGTAGCCACAAAAGCAGGCGGCTCTCTGTCCCTGAGGGTCTTCTGAGGGAAGGTCCTACAGATCTTGCAGTCCTTCACTTGATGTTCAGGATACAGGCAGTAAATGCACTTCTTGTGGGGGTCTTCTTTAAAAAGCCGGAGCTTTCCACAAGAGTCACAAGGCCTGAAAAGAGATTTCTTAGTAGACATCTTCAAAACACTAGATTTCAGCAGGAAAATAGAGAAGTACTGAGCAGAGCTCAGGAAGACTCCCTTCACACAACGTGCGGTAGAAAATCTGAGAGCCTGAGCCTCTGGGGAGAACCTTCTGGTGGGTGCTGTCGCCTGATTGGCTGCAGTTTGGTCTATACAAAATGACTAGGATAGTCATGAGTGTGGAAGTTTTTTCTCCTGTAGCTTGGACTACTTTACTTCCTGGTTGGGAATTACTTGTTTTTACTATGATATTATGGCATATTATTGCTATTTTATGTACCGTGGGACTCCCACTACGACGACGGGGAATGATTCAGGCATGTGAATCTATGAAAGACACCTCTAATACTGGAGCACCCCGCTTCCGTGAGCCTACTATCATGGATCACTTCGTTTTGCAGAGGCTCCAACGAGCCCTGAGAAACATTTACAGCTACCTGTTAGAACCCCCTGAGTTCCCAATCCTGACTGGAATTATCAAAGCTGGGGCTGGGACGCACCTCATGGCTAGAATGTATAAGGCTGTGCTGGCCCTGATGCCTTCCCGAGATGCCGGGGTGCAAGCGGCCTGGGAGCGTGAGCTTGGTCATCCCATCACAGATACACAATGGAGTAGGTGTTGTATAAAAATTGGCTGGGTTTCCCCTAACCACTGGCATAAACTGTTGCACTTTAAATTCCCTTGAAGGGCATATAAAACACCAAGCATGCTACACCGTATAGACCTATCTCGCTCACACTTATGCCCCAAGTGTCGCTCCCCAGATGCGGACTTTGCACACATTAAGTGGACGTGCGTTAAAATAGGCAATTACTGGAAAGCAATATTTAGGGAAATTTCCAGAATGCTAGAAATGGTGATCACACCCACGCCATTAATGTCGTTGCTTGGGCACATGCACGACCTTCCTAGATCCAAACGGCGGTTTGTCGCCATTGTGCTGCTTATTGCCAAATGCGAAGTGGCCTTTAATTGAGACAATAAGCGCACGCCAACAGTACAGTCATGGCTGCGCAGTATGACATATTGCAACACCAACAGTGACAGCTATGCACAATTACAACCACCCACTGCAAGGCCTCTGGACATATGGCAACCATTACATTCGTACTTGCGAAAAACACTGGACACTGATAATACGCTAGCGCTGCAGCGGTTTCACAATGTAGCAACTGGGACCAGGAGGGGTACACCAAAGGCAGATGGGACAATGCATGATTTGTAATTCTGTTATGTGTGCCTTCCGCCCTCTGCAGGATGCGTATACTGTACATTGTGTTAGCCTTGCATGTACATGTCTGCACCTTGTATTGCATCTTTATAAATGTGGTTTACCTTATACTGCACTGTAGCCATGGTCATAATTAGTAAAAATCGATAAAAAGAATTAAAAAATATATATTTTGTTTCATTTCTCAATTTTTTGCTATTACTTACCCGCAACTATACCACTAGTAACAGCACAATATATTGCCTTTTTGTACATAGACAAGTCACAGCACTTCAACAGACTTTCTGTAACTTATATTGTACAACTACTCAGCAAGCTACAGCTTACAACAAAACAACAG
The DNA here is from genome assembly GCF_964261635.1 of Lissotriton helveticus. NCBI lineage: Eukaryota > Metazoa > Chordata > Amphibia > Caudata > Salamandridae > Lissotriton > Lissotriton helveticus. The sequence goes on along the minus strand of NC_136063.1, from coordinate 585,464,136 downwards.
CGTATTATTAATCACATAGGCAAAACCTAATGCATTTACCAATGCTGGTTTCTTTTCCAATATATACAGAGTCAATTTGCTATTTGTCCTTTAGGAGTTTTAATGGAAAGGTTTAAGGCTTGTCCACTGGATAAAGGAAATAAGTACATTGCTCAAGGAGGCCATAAGTGAAGATTTTCCTCTGAACACAAGTAGAATAGGATTTGAAAAGCGTTTTTTAATCCCTGTCAGACATGGTGACAGATCAAGGGTCTCCTTGACCCAAAAAAAGGGAATTTCCCCTAGAAACAACTTAAAGTTCACTGAAAGCTGAGGGGAGGGAAGGACAGTCCTAGATAGACTAGAAAGTAACAGGATTTAGTAACTGAGATGTTAGAGCAGAGCTAGGCTTGGGGACTCCCTCCCATACACTAAGTCTGGTAGAAATGTGAGCTTCGGTGGCCTCTAAAGGGAATAGGAGAGCTGGAACTTCCATCTCACTGACTGAAGTTCGGGTTGTTTCAAATTAAGTGGATGTGCTACTATACAAACACTGCTGTTGAGGCCTATGGATATTTGTAACACTATTTACAACAGTTTAAGATTACCAGTGATTCCCAGCCTGACAAAGGGGCATGATTCATGCATGTGAATACATGAAAAATCAAATGTTGGAGAACTTGTACTTCTCTTCCAGATTCAGACAGTGCAAGACATTATTAGATGGTTGTTTGTATTGATAAAATAGTTATAATGCATACCTTACTTTATAAATTGGTTATAGATAAAATCACCCATTGAAGTCTCCATTTTGGAAACCTTCTCATACAGTATCTGCCTCTTACCTAGTATATTAAAGAGATACTCCAAATTGCGGAGAGAAAGTTTACTTATTGTTATGGAGTATCAAGTGCCACTTGGCAACAGAAATATTTACTTCTACATGCCTTGAAAATAAACTCCTGTGGTTTTGAATGACTGTCATAACTATCTTACGCAAGCAAATGTATCTAATGTATGGGTTTTTCTTCCCTTCAGTCACAAAAGAAGAGGATTTGGACAGAAAAGAGAGCTATGTGGAAATTGTTTTTTACCCCACATCTATTCATTAAATATGCCTTAAGGTATGTCAAAATACTTTTTCTTCCTTCGATCTTGAAATCTGTTAACATTGTGTAGTGGTACAGAATTAAATAAGTTCTCAGCTCTTAGGGCCACTATAGTTTGGGGGTCTTGGACACAGGTGTGGAAGGAAAAAAAGGGTATTCATTGTTCAAACTGTTCTTCAGTAGATCTCTGGGCAGACGAGTTAGGGAGTTGGTTCAGTTCTCAAGATAAGCTTAGACCGAACAGAGTAGCTGGCTCTTGTGCTTTTCTGGTAGACGATATAGCATCTCTCACATGCAGGATTATCCTGTTCCCCTGAAAAGTACAGGGACTTTACAGCTTGTTAAAAAAACATTCTTTCATTTAATACATGTAAAGTGTAAAACTCATTAGGTGGGTATTTATTTGATACTAGCAGCCCGTCCCGACGTTGTCCGGGGATGAAATAGAATGTCTGCAATAGTGTTAATAGGCAAGCTAATTTTATTTCAAAATGTCACGGTAGACCAAATTTTTGTGAAGTAGAATGAAGGGTGGGACCGACTATGTTAAGGAAAACCTATTTTTTTTTTTCAAAGTACAGAAATGTAAACCGTCACGTATGCAGCATTTGGTAAGGCTTTTGGGTTACTATGAGCAAATGTATGATGAACCAGATGCCTTGTTTAACAAAGATATTGCATGTTGTCTTTTACCTGTTCAGTTCATCTGTGCATTTGGTGCATTTGGGTTACTATGAGTAAATGTATGATGAGCCAGACGCCTTGTTTAACAACCCAACTGCACCCGACTGCGGCCCTCTCGATATTGTGTGCCTGGTTTGCAGTTCTCGTGGCTGACAGTGCTGCCTGGCTTGAAGTCCTTGTTTGTCCGCTGCCCCACATGGCGTCAACGTCCAACACACCAAAAATTTCCAAATGCACCGCCCACTGTTATCGGAACGGTAGTCCCACCCAGAACGATCCTCGCAAGCGGTGGAATCCTGCTTGTTTGAATGCCTCTCGCAAGCGGTGGAATCCTGCTTGTTTGAACGCCTCTCGCAAGCGGGGGAATACAGGTTTGTTTATGACCGTTTGGGTTAGAGGACTGCCGCGCACATCGCTGTACGCACACGCCGACTGCACAACACCGACGCCCACAACGGAGTACTCTGAACGCTTGGTTTTGACGCATGCCGCACCCACATGCACACGCCACCCTGCACTCGCTGTGTATGCACACGCCCCCCACACAATGGCCACGCCCACAACGGAGTACTCTGAACATTTTGAGGAATGCCGCGCCCATCGCTGTAAACGCACACGCCCACAACGGACTACTTTGCCCCTAACTTTCTTTTACCCTTCGAATGTATATGGTGGCCTGCTGTATAGCCTATGTCCATCTGCTGAAACTGTCCTTTCCAATGCAGTATTGGGTGTTTTGATTGGCGCTGTGGTTCCTGAGCTTACCCGCCTCAAAGGTGTGGGCTCTCTCTTTATAATATTAGTATGGATATGGATGACCTGAATTAAACCTTTGGAATACAATGAAGAAGAAGCTTTTTGTACATAAAAATGTGTCATCTTTTACATTTCTTCTTGAAAAGAGGTGCTAACATCCGCTTGAGAAACCACAAGGGGAACTTCAGGAATCAGACTTTTAAAAAAAAAAAAAACTGTTGACATCAAAAGCTTAAGTCAATTCTAATAAAGATTTACAGAATCTGAATGGTCTACATTCAATTTCTCTAGATCATAATGCAAACTGAAATTAACCACTGCAGTGATTGTCCGTCTTGTACTGTGGCTGGCACAGTCAGAATTTAAGGATGAACACAAATGACATTTTGCGCACCGCCACACAGTGGTGGTAAATTACAAAACCTAGGAATAGAAGAGGACTTGAATAATGTGCACAACTACTAATACAAATAAAGTTGGTCATTTAAAATCAGGTGGGTAGCCTCTCGCCCACCTTGTCAGTGGATGCACTGGCCTCTGAGCCCCTGGTAGAGGTCCACACGCCCTAGTTAGAGATTAAGATTCTCTTCTGCCTAGCAGAGATCTCTATTGCCTTTAGGGCAGCATTTGCAGTAAGGGTAGACAACTTTGCCAAGTTGGCACCATGCCTGGACTGCCTGCTCTGCACATTTTTGAGCTCTTCAAAAACAAACTCAAAAAGCTGTTGTCTGTCATCAAGAAACAAAATCAATAGTCTCAGCCCACATGGGGGTTTCCCCTGCAAGTAGGGGGTTATTAGTTGATTTCCCTGCTTGAGACCATCATGCTTTCCATGTTAGTCCTGTGGTCTTGGGAAGGGCAATCTGGTGACTGTCACAACACAATAAACAGAGTGGGATGAATAGCAATGAGACCTAATAGTCGAGTGGGAGACAGACATTCATATCAATGGTTTCTGATGGCAGAGGCTCTGCCACAGAAACCCTGCGGTTGCCCCACCAGTAAATGGAGAAGGCAAACTGTGAATGTGGTGGTAGTGTTGAGGTTTACTGGTCAACAATGAATTGCAAAATCACAGACAACTGAAAAAATACAAAATACCGTGAAAGTGTAAATCAGCTGTAAAGAAGAATTTTAAAAAATACCTTCCAGGAAGAAGTTTTGCAATTTCTGCCCACCGGTTTCCCAATCGTTTATGAGCCTCGTAGATGATTCGGTCCTCTTCCTCAGTCCAGGACGATTTCTTCACTTCAGGATTTAGGTGGTTATGCCACCTCTCTCTGCACTGCTTTCCTATTCTTCCTTTTAGGTGTTTTGCTATTAAAGACCATCGTTTTGGACCATACCTTTGAACTAATTCAATAACCTATAAAAACATTCATAAAAGTAAGCAGGGGGAACATCTTCGAGGCTATCCAAATCATTCTATGTTCATTATATTATTTTAAAAGTCCTTCATTAAACAATGCCCGATAAAAACATCACCTGATATCAAGCAAACCACTCTGGAAGCCAAATACATTTGTTACATGCAGAGAAATACTCACAAACCATAAACAAAACCTGATAAGAATAGAAAAAACCTGGAGCATTAATAATGTGTACCCATTTCCAGTACCCTCCTAACAAATGCCCAAATACAGATCATAACCTCTTGTCAAATGTTACAATGAATTACAAAAAGAGATCAAGAGCTCAGTGCTAAATTACATCCGGTGGTTCCAGTGGCAGCCTCAAACAGTCTGAATTGTCACACTTGCAGCAGTGTGATAGTTAGTAGTTGTGAAGTGCAGTGGTAATATGTGACAAGGGCCCCGGGATTTATTATTATTTTAGTGTTATATTGTATGGCATAGAACGCCATAAGCAAGGTAGCCCCATCATCATGGTGTTTCACCTGGACGAAACGGAATATGGAGGTGAGTTGTGGTTGGGGGGGACGCACCTTTGATGGAGGCAAAAGGCTGCATGACTTACCTGTCATTATTGTTTAATTCCTTCACAATTTGGGAACGAGCAATGTTGAGAACAATTTGTTTCATAATATCGACCGGTGGATGGGCAGGCAGAAATTGATGCTTGCCCTATATTTCTTTTGAACATAGGAACTGAAAGGACGATCAGCTGCTCTGGCCAAACTATGTTGCTGGTGCTGCTATCAGTTAATACGCTGAGAGGGTTAATGGCTGGCCTCCCACCATGCATTGCTGCCCTACGAAGTTAGTCTAGCTCCTTTGGCCATATTAACCTAAGCGTCATCCCGCTTTGCACTGCTGCCCCACAGAGTTATTGTACTCCAGCAGCCATAGATATCAACGTATTGTGACGCCGATTACATTGGTTGTCATTTTAGATCAGGAATACAACACAGTAACGCTGAACACTTTTTTGCAGCCATCATGAATTGAGGCAAGGATCCTCTACCTATTGATAGGACGCAGCAACCATTTTCAGTTCGGTCAAATTTTAATTTGAGGAACTCATGTCGAGCATTATGTACGAAGTGCTCATTTTAGACTAGGAAAGCCCTTGTTATCCACCCCTAAATATTGTCAATTTGGTTATACGCACACTTTGTTCTTATCTTGTGGAAAATTTGTCAGGTTGTTAAAAGTTTATCTGAGGAGATATTTGTAGGTACATTTAAAAAAAATCCTGTTGCTACTGATTTATCATTATGCAATTTTAACCTCCTCCTAAAGGTCTTCAGAGTAAGGGTGAACCACTTATTCCATGGGCCAAATGGAAAGATTAGTTTTTGATTTATATGACGGCTATTGGAGGATATGTCAATTGAAAAACAGAAAAACATATTTTTACATTGTTTAGTTCATGAAGAGTAAGTTGTCTTTATAGCTTTGCCACAACTGAGATCCCAGGATGATGGAGACAATGGCGAATTTATGGAAGCTCTAATGAGAATGCAGAAGGTTTAAACCTGTTGTTAGTATTGAATTGGATAGATTAAAATTCGATGACTTTGTAACAGCACTTAGGGTACGGCCTATGTCCTGCAGTTTTGGTGAGATGGCAGATGAGATGATCCGTGATCAGATCATAGTCAATGTAAGGAACAAGGAAATCCAGGAGCAACTTTGGATTTTAGGTTATCCCACATTGAGTGACACCATTGCTACAGCCAAGGCAACTGAACACATAGAGCTCTGGTTGAAAACAGTTGACAGCGAAAGATCAGCTAATATATGTACTGTGGTGTCAAATGTGAAAGAAAACATAGTGGTTCTGAATGGCTCGGAAAAAAGATGTGACAAAGCTTATGTATTTTTAATGCGGTACTAACACACATATTGCATATTCAAAGTTTTGTCCGTGCCGAAAGGATTGTAACATTTGTGGAAATGTGGGACACTTTGAGTATGTAAGGACAGTAAGCAAAGACTAGAGAAAAAGAGAAGTAAAATTGGATTTGTAAGTGAAGCAGTCGAGAATGATGTGTATGATGAGAAAAATGGTGGGAAGTACGAACAAGAAAACATTCTGATGTTGATAGAAGTGGTCAGCTCAGTTATGGAGGAGGATCTGCACACACCACCTGGATCCCAAGATTGTATTGCTAAGTATTTAGGAATAAAGTTGAGAATAATGACAGACTCTGGTTCTCCTTGGACCATTATTTCATAAGATGTGTTGCACAGAGACTTTGCAGGTTATGATTTGAAACCAGCTGATATAACTGCTGAAATGTTTGAAATGGGAAGGGTTGAAATTAAAGGGTTCTTCCATTCCAATTTGTGTTTCAAAGGAAGGAGTGTGGATATAAAGGTGTGGATGTAATTGGTTGGGGAGATTTGAGGAGAAAGTAATGTAGGTAGCTGAATATGATGAAAGCAAAGAACTGGTAAAATTGTTCCCAATGTTTTTTCTAGTAAATTGGGATTACTGGAAAGGTTCTTCCACAAAACTCAGTTACAGAATAATGGTGTTATTGTCAAACATAAATTAAGAACTGTTCTGTTAAGTGTGAGGGAAGATTTGAAAAATCTATTTAAGAGTATGACGGAAGGAGGAGTTATCCAAAAAATAGGTTCATCACAGTGGATGTCTCTGATTGTCCTGGCACATAACAAGGATGGTACATTGCGTTCATGTGTTGATATACATGGATTGAATGCGAACATCATGATTTATTCTCATCCTCTCCCCAACATTAATGAACTGCTGAGACTGTTGGAAGGGGCAAAAAATTTCAAATTTGGATTTGCATTCTGTTTAACATCAAGTTATGCTGGCACCTGATTAAAAAAATATATACTGCATTTTCTACACCTATAGGTTTGTTCCAGGTAAACAGAATGCCATTTGGACTAGCGTCGGCTGCTTCTATGTTCCAAAGGGCTAGGTTTTAAATTTTTAAGGGAGCAGAAACATTTGTCAAATGTTTTCAGGACGATATATTGGTCTTCTCCAGATTAAGAAGTCTGCGTAAGGCTGCAGGAAAAGGCAGTAACTTTGAAAGAAGAAAAATACAAATTGTTCCGAGATCAGGTTGAGTATCTGGGTCATAACATTAAAGGTCATGGGGTTGTATCTAAAAGCCTTATTAGCTGAAGCTATTGTGAATGCTCCTGCACCAGATACTGAGGAAAAACAACTTTCATTTGCTGGGCCGCATGAATATTACAGCACATTCACACCTACCTAATTTTGCTGAGACAATAAAAAACTTGAGCAAGTTGGTGAGGAAAGATGACAAGATTGAATATTTAGCTTAGAAACAAAAGACATTAGAATTAATTAAAACTGATATAGTGAATGCTGTCACACTTAAACCTTTATTGTGTTGGGAAGACATGCATGATCACTCCTGATGCCAGTTGGTATGGTATAGGTGCAGTGTTATCTCAGAAGCTTGGAAGAGGGAGTGCAATTTCCTTTTACATCTTGTACATAGCCAATTGCTTGGATTGGTGCTCTGGTGCTCGTTCCTTTGGTGAGGAAGAAGGAGAGGGTCACCTACCACATCGCACACTGACTCACCCATTAATCAGCTTTTGGTCTTCCCTGTAACACCTGCTGGGCCCGCCCGATCGACTGACCAACTTACCAACCAACCAGCCCCGCCCACCCTCTCAACTGTCGCTGCAGAGTTGGAGACCACTCTTGGACATCAAGAAGCCTGTGAAGTTGTGGCCTGTGGACAGGGGGCTATGGACTGCAGCCAAAGGGCTGAGGGACAGCCAGGAAGTACTTTGAGCATCTGCAGTTTGCAGTGGGAAACTCTGGTGACAAGGTACCGCGAGGAACAAAGAGGGGAAAGTAAGCAACAGTGCATTAAGCACTGCAGTGTTGTAGCTGAGCCGCAGAGAATGGAGGTGGCCGAACTAGGTGTTGGTCCAGCTTGCTCAAAGTAGAGCTCTCCCACCTTCTCCCCGCTCTCCCACCTTCTCCCCCCCTGCCGTCTCCTCCCTGCTCTCGAACTTTTGTGCTGGTGTGCTCATACCTCCAGCTGGGGACCTCTGCTGTCTCCCCTAGAGGACTTTCTTGCCATTAATAGGCTACGACCGACAGGGTAACCAGTAGGAAAAGTGGCATCATGCGTAGTCGCAGGCTGCAGCACTGCTTTTTGGAGTAAGGTTGCATTCCACATTGTGCTCCTGCCAAATCATAGACATCATAGTGGCCGGCGAGGAGTCACTAGGGCTACCATACCCTAACTTAGTGGACATCGCTCTGTGACGTGTGCTTCAGGTTCTTGATGGGTCACTTCCCTTTTAATATGTTTTCAGTGTTTAGCTGGTCCCTTACAGTGCACCACCCACCTTTTAGCTGAAAGTATGAAGTGGTACGGAGGCAAGGTAAGGCCTGAGGCTTAAACGTAGCCTGTAGCTGTTTTGGTGGTCATTTTTTACTATCTCTCACGGAGGAGCTAATACGGATAATTGTAAAATGTCTGTTAAGACACCTAAGGGAATAAGCACCAGGAAATCCACAGTGTGCCAGGACCTCCCAGGAAAATGAAATCAGGGCGGGTTAGGGCACCACACCAGCCAGTGGCAAAAAGAAAAAACGAACCTTCATTCAATTCCCAAATTAAAAAATACCAAATCTAAACCTGCACAACTTGGGCAGAGCTTGATTTCAACCCTTGCGAAGAAAAAATGTGCAACGGTCCCTGATAAATTTAGCTTTATAAAGGATCCTGGTAAAGCAATATTCTCCTCGATAGAGCAACCTGAGGAGCTCACAACCTTGATCTCCCCAAAGGTCGTACAGTGCAAACAGAGTATCGACAAGAAAGGTACAGAATTTAGTAAGGTGAATTCGGATGCAGTTTGGAAACATGTGTCTGGCTCAGAGTTAATTAGCCTAACATATCCTCCCTCTAACATTTCATGGTCTCTTCTTCCTACGTCTCCCCTTCTGTTCGCTTCACCTCCAACTGAAGTTAAAGTGGTGACAGTGATTTGACCGGTGCAGCAATTATGCTTGCAACACAATCAATAACTTTTATCTCAAGCTTTACCCTCCACCAACTTCATAAAAATAAGTAGTTGAAAGGTAATCTGCCGCGCTGAATACAACTCACCTCAAGGCTGACAAAAAAGCTCCTAATGAACGTAAGGAAATACCAGAAAAAGACATAGCCTTAGGGTAGTTCAGGGTATATACCCTCAAAAGGTATTACAACAAATACCCGTGGAGGCCCTGACACAGGAGGGAATTAAAACAGCAAATGATAAACAAGAACAGCAACGGACTCCGCTATTCGTCATGCTCAACTCAATGTCTAACTTGAAGTGTGAACTCGAACCAGAATGGGCACTCTCTCCAATGAAAAACAGGCTCAAATTATCCACTAAATCTGCCCACTGTTTAGAATCTCCACTAGACTTTATTCCCCCAGATGTGTTGCCTAGGGACCTTCTCCTGTCTTACTAGAAGTACTCTAAAAAGTGATTTATAATTTGGAGTCCAAGCTCTCAAAATCAGCGGATGCAGATCATAAGCTTCATCCTGAGCTGGTTTACACCAGGGAGAACCTGGCCTGGCAGTTCGGGCTGGACTGTTCCCATTTGGCGCAGGGTCAAGACTGATTTACATATGGCTGGGTCTAAACTGGAATGGCATTGTGAGCAAAAAAACTATGGATTTAGGCCCAGATCTCTGTACTGGGGTGAATGTATTACATTGTTCTGCATTCTGTCCATCATTTGTTGTTTTTCCAATCATAGTGAGCCTATTTTGTTACATTAAAGTGTAAATTACAGCTTAAATGTCAAATCCTGCTTGACAGATCTACAGTGTTTTGACAAAAAACACTTGGGGAACCCTTTAAAGGGCGAGAAACAGGATCCCCAAACAATTCTTGTGTAGCCACTGTTTGATTGCTGGCCGAACCTGCTTTGTTCTACTAGACTTCTGTTTCTAGGTTTACTGGGGGTGCAATGGCTGCTTCAAACTGGATTTTAGTGGAAGATGTGGGAGGACACTAGGATCACCATGGTACACTACACATACACACCCAATGCCCTCAGAGCCCTAGTTTAACGTGGGTTAACATTTTAGCCATCTTGAAAATGCCCAAAGTAGGTAGGATTGGTACAGGGAAATTATACCTCAGTAGTTGGGACATTTCAAGGAGCCGTTCCCACACTCTAGCTTGTGCCACACATAAAAGTGGTACCTCTAAGAACCCACTTCAGAACACTCCTGGACCTATGGAAGATCAGAAGAGGACCGGTCCTGCTGTCAGAGACACGAGAAGAGCCTCGAAGACTGGACCTGCACTACCTTCATTCAGTGGAGAAGTGTGGCTCAATGGTTGGAGCGGCAGACCCTGATGCAGATGTCTAGCCCGGGACCAGGGTTCAATTCCCCGCCTCGGCGGGTCTGGAGCTCAAAAATTCCACGAACCTGATAATTCTAGCCTCGGTGCCTATTCCAATCATGGAGTCCCACTCTGCAACTCTGGGCAATAGCTTGCTTAATCTCCACAACGGCCCCCACAACGCTAAGGATGCCTGGCCTCCACCTTGGGGGTGCCCAGGAGTGGACACCTCACAGGGAAAGCCAGGATGGGTTCCACAGCGGTATTCGTACAAGCGCCTTGAGACCCTTGCGGGTGAGTAGTGCGCTATAGAAGTATCAATTTACAATTTACATTTACCTCTTGTACAGAGGGCGAAAAAGGGTACTCCAAGGGTTATAAGGCTAACCTTCTGTCAAATCCAAAGGGACACAACAAGCCACAATAGACTTTTTCCTGCAAATCCCTAGCTGTCCAGTAGCAGCTAGACCTTGTCTGGACGCTGCTGCTTGGCCTCCATATTGCACCCTGAATGTCTGAGTGCCTCCCCTGAGGTCCTGAGGGCCTTAGAAGTATACCCCTGTGGTGGACTGGGAATTAAAAAACAATTTACTTACCTCCGCTAGCACATTCTCTGGCAGAGACAATATCTAGTTGCAGATTCCTAACCTTTGAATTACACCAGCGTCAGACTGGATCCGGAAACCTTTGTGTGAGCAATACACCTGCATGCAGTCACATGGCTTCGTTTGGTTCTTTCGTTAGCACAGGAAATGACGTAGTGGTCACATATATAGGCTTCACCCTGGCACATGGACATCAGTTACATTTACAACTTTCCACCTGAGGAGTGCAGAGCCATGAAATGAACTGAATAGTGTGTGTCCAAAATAGGGCCATGAAAGGGGACAACCCTAGCCCTAGAAATGTGTCCACAGAACAGGAAGGCATGGGTGGGTCTGTAAGGAATCTGCACCTAGAAATTGTCTCTATGGGAAACAGCCACAACAACGTGGCAGTTTCCACACATACCCTTAACCACGCATGCATTACAACGCATGTGTAGTTACCACGCATACCTTTACTACGAGATCCGTAGTAAAGGCATGTGTTAAAGGTATATGTCTACCAGCACAAAATTATTGATTGCCTCTTTCAAAAAGATCATAAAATAAAAACGCACTCACCAGCATGCCAGCCGGGCGGTAAGGAGGTATCATCCTTGCGAAATGTGGGAAGGGGAGTCAGACATTTCCCAATTTTAACACTGGCCGCAGCTCCCAGACTTGAAAAAGACAAGATAAGTTGCTGCGCCTACCACAGTATTTCAGCTGAAAAAAAAGGTAAAACTGAATGCGCTTACCTAGCAGTGGTTGGATTCTGCTATTGGCGTTGTTAGAGGAAACAGAAAGACACTTCCGCTTCCTCTTTACGACGTGCACCGCAACAAGGAAGAGCTTGGAGAGGAGACGTCATGGAGAAGTAGGGGGAATTTTAGTTTAAAATATATTTATATATATATATATATATATATATATATATATATATATATATATATATATATATATATATGTGTGTATATATATATATATATATGTATATATATATGTGTGTATATATATGTATATATGTATATATATATATATATATATATATATATATATATATATATATATATATATAAAATATATATTACAAACTCGCTCAAAACTGGAGGGCGCTTCCACAAAATCCTGGACGCCGCTGCAGCAAGGAACACGAGACCCAGAAGTTCAGGTGAGAAGATTCTTTAATCGCCACCTTCGTCAAACATAACGTTTCGGCCTCCGAAAGGCCTTGGTCACATATATATATATATATATATGGACTGAGGGGGTTGTGTTACGCAGGGGTACGATTTTAGGGTTAAGGGCAGGGGAGGTGTATTAGCTAGAAGAGTTTTGCGGTGGGGGAATCGCGCAGGGCAACATTTTAAGGGCTCTGGGCAGGGGTATTTCTGAGAAGGATTGGGGGCTAGGAATCGCACAGGGGTACAGGGGAGGGGTATTTAAAATAAATTGAGAGCTGGAGGGGGGGAGGGCGTAAGGGAGAAAATATAACCTTTACTACGAATATGCCCATACCATGCATGAATTTACAACAAAAAACGTTGTAAAAGTATGCGTGGTAAAGGAATTTTTGTGGTAAAGGTTATGCCTGGTAATGGCATTTGCGTTGTAACGCATGCGTGGTAAAGGCATGCGTTGCAGCAGAATGCGTTGTAACGTCATACAACCGTCTCTACCAGATTATGCGTTACCGAAGGTAAGTAACTTGTTTATCTGATAGAGACTTCTAGCTGCAGATTACTTACTATGAATAGATGCTCAAGCCATACCATCCTGGCAGAGGGCTGGGGACAAATTGACTATACTAACAAGTCCAGCAGGACCGAATGGGCGCAATGCCTGTCCCTGTAGACCAGACTGTACAGACAGTAGTGTTTGGCAAATATGTGCCACTCACGTTGCTGCCTGGACCAGAATCACATGAGCTAACGCCTAGATCAGAACATTTCCTCTGGTGGATTGGACTCATAAGCCCTCAGGAGGCTGCTTTTTAGCCAGAGTGTAACAGACCTTGATACAGAGAACGACCAAGCACAAAAAGGTTAGTTTCTGAACTGCATAACTTTTTATTTTTAGCTCCTACATAGCCAACGAAGTGTTGGTCGTCGACCCGGAACTCTTTTGCGTGGTCAAGGTAGAATGCGAACGCTCTTTTGGGTTCAGATGGTGGAGTTGTTCCTCCTCTTTAGAGTGATGCATAAAAGGTGGGCAGGGTGACAGATTGTCCCAAATGGAATGGTGTCACGAACTTTAGGTAAGAAAGGGGCCGGGTGTGAAGCACCACCTTGTCCGGGAGTACCATAAGATAGGTAAGGTAGGGAGGCTTGGATGATAAAGCCTGCAACTCAGTCAACCTCCAGACAGATGTTATTGAAACTAGAAAATCTGTCTTGATGGTAAGCACCGGAGAGGACAATTGTGTATCGGCTCAAAGGGAGCACACATGAGGTAAGTGAGAACCAGGTTCAGACCCCACTGAGGCATGATGAAGGGCAAAGGGGGAAACATGTACAAGCCCTTTCCGAAACCTATGTACAATAGAAAACTTAAATAAAGAGGGATGGTCAGGCAGCCACAGAAAGGGGACAGAGCAGAGAGATAACCCTTGAGAGTGCCAAGAGCAGAGCCCTGCTGGGCAAGGGTAAGAATGAAGAGAAGAATATCAGAAAGAGAGACTGAAAGAGTCAATTGACTTTTTTTCCAACAGCATGCGTATACCACCTGGCCAGCAAGATAACATTGACAATTGAGTTTGTCCGCCCTGGCGTTCAGAGAACCTGCCAGATGTTGTACCACCAGGGTTATAACGTGCTTTTTCAGCCATGTCTAGAGATGCAAGGCATCTTGACTAAGGATCCACAACCCCACCCCGCTTGTTGCAGTACCACATGGCACTAGTGTTGTCCGTGAACACTTGCATTTACTTACCCTTCACAGAGGGAAGAAATGATTTCAATGCTAGTCGGATCGCCCAGAGCTCCAGCAAGTTGATATAGAATCTGTACTCTGCCGGAGACCGGAGTCCTCTGATCCTCACCTCTCCCAGATGGCCGCCCCACTTCAGGAGTGACACATCTGTCACTACGGTCTGGTCGGGTAAGGTAGAGGAGTTTACCTTTGACCCAATCGCTGTTCGTAAGCCATCACTGCAGGTCTTTTGCAGTTCCCTCTGAGATCTGGACAAAGTCAGAGAGAGTCCCCTAATGCTGTACCCACTGAAACTTTAGGTTCCACCTAGAAGCCCACATATAGAATCAAGAAAATAAAAACAGGAGTAAACCCGTTCACCCAGCTGAGACCGAGTAAGCAATATAACAAAAAGAACAATGGCTCAACCGGTATGTCATTCAGGGGGGACTGTTCGTAGAAGGTGTTGCAATCACACAGGAGGGGGAGATGGGGCGAGTGAGACCAAGGTAGAGTGGAAGGGTTGTTATTTGCATATAGTTATAGCAGCACTACGATACAATTAGATTGCAGTAACCATAACAACCAATTGTGACGAAGACCCTTGATCTTCTTGGGTATCAGAAAGTAGCGGGAATAACAACCACTGCCAAAATCTGATATAGAAATGATAGATGCTCCGATCTCTTCTTGGATCTCTTTCTGGAAGTGGGCAGGGTGGTTGTCATCAGAAACCGCATTGGTAGGTAAGATAGAAAAATCCTCTTCTCCATGCTCCTTGCATCTCACAGGGATGTATTTATGTCACTTTAGGTCTTCCCCTTTTGCATGATGGCTGATCTTTTCTCAGTCCTTAAGAGTTCTAGGCATCTTGACACAAAACTCACCATCCTTGTGTGGAATGGAGTCAGAAAGGATCCTAATTCAGACATCATGAGGGCCTTTTTCAACTTTCAATTTATTACAGGATGGATATTTGACAAAAAGAAAGTGGCCACTTTGTCAAAAACAGAAAATATGGTCTATAAGAAAATGACTAAACTATAATCTTAGATTAGGAAACATCAAGTTTGGAAAAGTCTTTATGTTGAAAATGCCCAAAATACAAAGCTCAGTGCTTCAGGATCATGTGTCCAGAAGCAGGAAAAGAAAAGTTACTTACCTGTAACTTTGGTTCTCCAGTATTGGTAACTTTCATAGATTCCCATTGCTTGTATCATTCCCCGTTGTCGAGATGGGAGCCCACGGTAAAAAAAAAAATACCATAGAAATAGGTACAAAATAGAAATAGGTACAAAAAAAAATAAGGCCAAGGCCTCATCTCATTTTGTAGCATATTTACCACTTTTTGTAAAAGAGACCAAATAAAATGAACAGCCAATCTAAACAGCCTCACCCCACAGAACCTTCCTGAGAGAGCCTCAGAGCCTCAGATTTTCGTAGCAGTTGGGTAACATTATAACAGAAGATGCTGGAGGCTGAGCTTTCCCAGGGGAGGAGGGTGGGCACATGGGAATCTATGAAAGTTACCAATACTGGAGAACCAAAGTTACAGGTAAGTAACTTGTTTTCTTACTCCAGCATTGGAACTTTCATAGATTCCCATTGCTTGTATCAGAATAGCTAGCAGTCAGAACGCACATTTTGTGTAATAATACATTGTTATAAAAACTTGCAAGATGCATTACAGTCATTAGAGATACAAATTATCTATAAAATAATAAGTGAACATCAAGAGTTACAAAATGTGTGAATAATCAATAAAAGGAAGGAGGGTTAGTAGGGAAACCTCACCACTTATTGAAAGAGGTTCCTCAGGACTGCCTGTCTCACTGCAATGTCATTACGCGTGGAGGAGTACAAGCAGTAATGCCTTGTGAAGGTATGGGCACTGCTCCATGTCGCTGCTCTGCAAATGTCCTTGATCGGCACTCCGGCGTAGAGAGCAACGGAAGAAAACATGGCTCTCGCAGAGTGCGCCCGGACCCGCCCCTCTAGGGGCTTACCAGCCGCTTGATGACACTATTGGAACGAGCTGTCAATCCATCGAGCAATACCCTGCTTTGAAAGAGGGAACCCCTTGCGAGGGGCACTGAAAGCAACAAAGAGCTGTGTTGATATTCTGAAGTCCTTGGTACGTTGATGATAACATTTCAGACACCTTTGAACGTCCAGAGAGTGTAGAGCCCTCTCCGCTGGAGTAGTGGGTCGAGGAAAAAAGGATTTGAGAATCACTGGTTCATTCAAATGAAAGTCTGAAGGCACCTATAGGATAAATTTGGGATTTGTCCTCAGAATCAAAGTCTCTGTTTTAAACTTTAAGAACAGTTCTTTAATAGTGAGAGTGTGCAGTTCACCTACCCTCCTGGACGATGTTAAGGCGAGAAGGAGGGTCACTTTCCATGAGAGGAATTTAAGGTCCGCCCTATGAATTGGTTCAAAAGGCGGCCTCATGAGTTGAGTAAGGACTAAGTTAAGCTGCGGCAGAGGCGGTGGAGGCCTAACTGGTGGAAAAACTCTAAAAAGACCTTTAAGAAATTGCTTTACAATTCTTGCCGACCAGAGGGAAGGTCCAGAAGAAGTCCGTCTGAATCTAGAAATGGCTGCAAGGTGCACCTTGATAGAGGAATGAGGGAGACCTGATTTAGCCAATGCCAGAATGTATGGCAAAATCTGATGAGGAGCAGAAGAGTAAAGATGAGTTTTCTCTTGCCGGCACCTCAGGCAGAAACGCTTCCTTTCAAGCGATATGTCTTACTTGTACTCAGTGCTCGGGCTTGAGGAAACACCTCCCTACACTCTGCCGAGATATTTAGATTTTTTAATTCTCTATGCTCAGGAGCCACGCTGATAACTGAAGAGAGCTCGGATCCGGATGTACCACTTGGCCTGGGACATCATCAGCAGAGAAGGAATTGGGCGCAGATGAACTGGATGATCCAGGGAGAGCAGGAGAAGCTCCATAAACCATAACTGTCTGGGTCACGCCGGGGCCACCAGAATTATCCTGCAGGGTTCCACCTTGAGCTTCCTGAGAAGTCTGGGAATTGGTGGGATCGGAGGAAAAGCGTAAACAAAGGCGCCTGACCGGGATCATTGGGGAATGTGCTTTTGATGACCTGGATGGTGCTTGCATAGAGTCGGCATTTCTTGCTCTCTGGAGTGGCAAAAAGATCTATGGGCGGAGTGCCCGAGAGACTGAAAACTTCCTCCAGAGTGTCCTGGTCTAAATCCCACTCGTAGCTCACGGACATGAGGCGAATGAGCGTGTCCGCTGTCTTGTTGAGGGCACCTGAAAGATGTTCTGCCGAGAGTGATAGCTCCCTTTGGATTGCCCATTCCCATATTTTCGGAGCCTCTTTGGATAGTGGACAAGGCCTTGTACCTCCCTGCTTGTTTACATAATGCATGACCGTCCTGTTGTCTGTACGGACCAGGACATTGGATCGTCGAATCCGCGGAAGGAAGGCCTGTAAGGGTAGACTAATCGCTCTGAGTTCCAACAGATTAATGTGGAGAAGGTGATGCTGAGGCAGCCAGCACCAGCTTACCCGAAGGTCCTTTAAGACTGCTCCCCAGCCTTCTAGTGAGGCGTCCGTTGGTATTATTAGAGGAGCTGGAGTGACCCTGAAGGTGAAACCCTGAGCAATATTGTCTCTGACCGTCCACCACCTGGCAGCCTCTTTCATAGGCTGAGTTATTGTGATCTTGTCTTCGAAAGAGCCTTCTACCAGGCGCCACTGCAAAACCAGTTGTTCTTGGAGGGGACGCATTCGTAACCTGCAATGTGGAATCAAGGGAATGCAGGACGAGATTGACCCCAGAAGAGACTTGTAGAGGCGAGATGAAAGTGACAGTCTTCTTTGCAACCGACGAGCAGAGGTCATCAGTTTTGTCTGCCTTTCTTTTGACAGGAAAGCTTTGCAGCAAGATGTGTCCAGAATGGCTCCCGCGAACTTGGCCGACTTGGACGGGCACAGGACTGACTTTTCTGTGTTGAGATGAAGCCCCAGGTTACGGTGTTGCTGTGTGCCTGTTCCGACAGCCTCTTCCACTGCGTGATGAGACGGAGTTTTCACCAACCAGTTATCCAGGTAAGGAAAGACATTGAGCTTCTGTTTCCTGAGAAACGTTGCGACCCGGGCTAGGACTTTTGTGAAAATCCGCGGAGCGGATCCGAGTCCGAAAGGCAGGACCTTGAATTGAAAGTGGCTCTTGGCTACTGTAAAGCGTAAAAACTTCCTGTGGGCAGGGTGGATGGGGACATGGAAATATGCGTCCTCGAGGTCCAGGGTGGCCATGTAATCTCCTGGATTGAGGAGCCGTAAAATGTCCTGTATGGAGATCACCCGAAAAGAGAGAGTTTTATGAGATAGGTATTTAGCTCCCTGAGGTCTAAAATTGGGTGCCATTTTTCTACGGTCTTTTGAACAAGAAAGAGCTAGAAATAGAAACCTTTTCCCCATTGGGATAGAGGGACCGGTTCTAGCGCTCCCTTGAGAAGTAGTTGGTGGGCTTCCAGACGTAGACGGTGTAGATGTTTGGATTCAGTGGCGCGAGGGGCTTTGGATGGTAGTTGATGTTGAAATTCCAGAGTATGGCCTGTCAAAACAATATTGAGAACCCACCGATCTGATGTTATAAGTTGTCAGTTGTGGAAGTATTGGGATATCCTGCCCCCCAAAGGTGTTACAAGGGACAAAGGAGCAGTAGGAAGAGCCAAGAAGCCGCTACTGGCGCTTAGAGGAATCCCTCCCCTTGAGGTTCCGTGAATTCTGAACCCGTGTTTTAAGTGTCATGGTTCCGTTATGATTTTGGTAACAATGAACCGTAACTAATGAGTTCGGCAAGTACGAGTGTTTTCTCCATGTTACACACAAGGATTCACAGTGTATTTGAAGATTCCGTTCTGAACCTTGGTTTCCATTTTGTGCAAGGCAGCCATTTTGTGGTTGCCCTCACATAGGCCGATGACTGCGGCTGAATGAGTTTTTAAGACCCATGTCCTTTAGCTGGGGTTTGTGATGACTTTTACATGACCCAAAGTGAACTGACCTCGTTGCCTGAAGCCGACCTTGCTGAGCCAGTTCTTGCCCGCTAGCTGATCAAGACTAAGATCAGAGCGCAGGACATCGTAAAGTTTTACTACACACAAATATGCCTTATCCTACTCTTACCGGTTTATGATATGGGTTGTGGCCTCTTTTATTATGGGTTCGTTCGGCCTGTCTAAAGAAGAATGTTGGGTTTGTCCGATGATTGATCATGGGCCGGGCAATTGAAAAGTGGGTTTTACCGTCAGGCGATACCTTTGGTGTGAATACATGTGATTGGACAGCTCGTAAATGTTAGGTATTTGTCTGGAATGTGATTTTGGGCATAAAAAGGGATGACTTGCTTTGTAAAGTTGAGCAGTCTCCTGAGAACTCATACCGTGATGATTTCTAGAACTTCTGTTACTGGCTGCAGTCAATAAAATTGATCTTTGACGTCACCACGAAGAGTCCCGTGTCTCTGTATTCTAAGACAGGTGAACCCGAAGACTTTGGGCGTGCCCCTGGCGCCGCCGGGTCCTAAATAGCCTGGTTCTTCAGTTGGCGCCCAACGCGGGGCGACATCAAGCGGTACCGGTCCAAGCCTGAAGATCGTGAGGAGCTTCGTCAGGAAATTCCGGAAGAAGGGCCCCCACTCCATCGACCCCGGTATGTCGAACGTGGACTGACGGTCTTTGCTGCGAGGTTTCCCGCTTTCTAGATGGCAACGAAGGACCGCTGCCCTGACTGCCGCCCTGTCTTGGACCCCCTTTGTGCAGCTTTGTAAGGCGAGACGACAGACGGGCCTTCTGGTGACGTGACTGATACCTTAGTTAAGTATACGTGGGTCGCTCCCAGTTCTTTGTTTTTTGGTTCTTTGAATACTTAGTTTTGGGTCTTTGATTTGGGTATTGCCATTTCCAAAGCCGAGGGACTTGTATATTTACGAGACTATCGTTGTAGATAATCCCTTGAAGTTTGAAGCTAGATTAGTGAGCGTAGATGCCTAGTCTTAGCAAAATTAGGAGGATATTCTGTTGTGGTTGTAACGGGGATTCCCGATTGGAGGATTCATGTCCGATACCTCCATTTGGAACACCGACTTACGAACTTTATTCTAAACACGGCGTGGGCCCCATTACATTCAATGAAGTGTGGGTCCGCTATACTAGGAAAGATGGGGTTTTACGATGGCCCCAATATGGTAGTTTTGATACTGAGATTTTAGATAATTTGGAAACGAAATTGTTCAGAAAGAAAGCCCGGCCGGCAATGTTTGACTCCTTTCGCCTTTGGCGTAAAGAAGCCAGACAAAGAGAAATCAAACAAGCTAAAAGAGATAAGAAAGAAAAGAGGTTGTCGATAATGCAAGCTGCCAAACAGTTTAAAGAAGATGAAGAAGATAAAGCAATTGAGGTATCAGATAGGCAACATAATATGGCTATTGATAAATGTTATCCAGCATTGCCACCTCTTCTTGAGAAGGCGACAAAGGACCCTGAAAAGGACCCTTTAATGTCACATCTATTGAGATTACCACCCCCTTATGCACAGAATGCTACGGCACCTCCTCCAACTCCAGTTGTTCCACCTCCTGGTCTTGTTCACCCACCGGCTCCTCTTAAGCTGGTCCTTCCTCCTGCGGCCCGCCTCCTCTGGGGCCGCAAACTTTGCTATCAGTTTTGCCTGGACCTTCATTGCCTTACTCTCCTTTACCTTTGACTTTTGCTACTTTGCCTCAAAATACGGCTTCTCCTTCTGCTCGACAACGGATGGCGGAAACTGTTACTGGTCTTTTGTCTCCTTTCTTTGGGTCGTCGAGTATGACCCCTGTTTCTGCGCGTAAACAACTGCGTAGTCAGTTACCTAGTCCCGAAGAGCAGACAGTGTTGGATCTCCTGGTTCGCAGGTGGAGTTCGAATGTTTCGAGGTATAATTTAGAATCAGTTATGGATGTTTTCCTGCAGTGGGAAGCACCCAAGCAAAGATATGTCTTGGATGTAATGTGTACTTTCCTCCGTGAGGAATGGGCAGATAATGATTTGGGTTCAGTCCCCGTAGAGTTGCTAAATGTCCAGTCTGAGTTTGCGAAAGGAACGATAGTGGGTCCCGGAGTTCAGGAAGCAGTTGCGATGGTACTTGCGTTTAGGAGCGATTTCCCTTCTCAGTGACTGTTTGAGCCGGATTCCGCAGTCAGGAGAAAGGTACGACAATATCCAATGAGAGAGGTTCCCCCAGTTTGGAGAGAAGGGGACGCAAACGCTAATCCGCCTGTTCTGCCTCATTTTCATAGATTATGGGTACATGTGCCATGGGAGAGAGTAGAAGTTTTGGCCCTTAAACAGTCTTTACCTGATCCCTGTAAGAATCCAGCTGGCTATTACAAAGAATTGTCCCAGACAGTTGACGCATGCATCATGAATTTAGCCGACATAGATATGCTGTTGGGTAACGTAGTACCTCAACCTCTATGGGCAAAGATTCGTCATGAGGATCATGCGATTGAATTAGGGAACTCATGGCTCAATATTGCTGCTGCGGACGCCAGACAAGTTGGTGGTTCTAAGCCTGAGCCTCTAGTGGCAGATCTACCTGGCAGAATTATAAGTCTTATGAAAACGATGATGCCAGCGTTACGAGTAAATTGGGACAAGTTAGCAGCATGTAAGCAGAAGAAGGCTGAAAGTGTATCTGATTTCTTCACTAGGTTTGAAGAGACATTTATAGATCATAGTGGTCAAGATATGAGTACGGAAGGTGGACAAAGATTGTTCGTTGATAAGTTTGTCTTTAACTTACTTCCTGAACTGTGTAATAAGCTGAAAGATTCTGAGAGTTCTTGGGCTGTTTCCTCGTCGGCCCAGATATTGGCGACTGCACAGTACTATGAGAATAGGGATAAGGACGAGAAAGACAGAGTAGAGAAAAAGACAAAAGACTTAAAGACAAAGGTTCTTTTGCAGCAGGCGTATCCGCCTCGCTCAAATCAGCAAGAGTTACAGCAACGCCCACAGTTTCAGCAACCTCCATCGTTTCAGAGACTGCAGCAGAAGGCTGGGTATTTTCCTCCAAGACCACTTTTGGGCCTGAATCAGTGTGCGTATTGTAGGGAGGAAGGTCATTATAAAAATGAGTGTCCTGTTTTACGACAGCGCGCGAGTGGTATACCGGCCTCGAGAGGTCGTGATGGTTTCCAGCAAGTGTCTAGGGGTAAAGGACGTGGTGCGTTTCCCCAGAACGAACGTTCCTTTCCTCCGCAGAATTCTATGAATTGTTTTGATCAACAGAACATTGCGTCTGGTCAGTCGACTCAGTACTATGCTGATGACTATTATGTCGAAAGTGAGAATGCTGACTATAATGATTGCTAGGACAGCCATGGACAAAGAGAGGGAGTAGTGTCGGTTCCAGTAGATCAGAGTGGGCCTTATGTTGCAGTAGTTACATCAGGTGTGGTAGCGCCTTTTCTTTTGGATACCGGTGCAGCGAAGAGTTCTATCATGCGCTCTAAACTCCCTGGCGCACCTTTGTCTGGCTTAACGAACGTTTCGGTAGGATTCCCTGGCGCCCCAGTTCGTAATCCAGTTTCTAGTCCCTTGACTCTTTCTATAGGGCCTTGTGAGTTGGAAGCACCTCTCATTTTAACGACAGGTTGTGGTGAGAATTTGTTGGGTTTGGACTTGTAGAAAAGGTTGAATGCAACATTACATTGTTCTCCTTCGGGAGTACAGCTTACATTGGGTAAGAAAGTAATCTCTCTTCTGGTCCTAATGATGTGGGTCTTTTGGAGATTCCACCTTATGTTGTAACGCTTAAATCAAATGTTAAATTGCCACGCATTCCCCAATATAGGATTTCTAGCGATGGTGAAAGAGCGCTTTTAGCAATCATTCATGATTTGATTGAGAAAGGTGTGATTGAAGAAACGAGAGGTAATGTCTGTAACAGTCCCGTTTTGCCAGTCCTGAAACGCACTGACTCTTCTCAGCCACCTGTCTACAGGTTTGTGATCGACCTTCGAGAAGTTAATAAGATTGTTGTGCCACAGTTTCCTGTTGTTCCGGACATTACTGCTTTGCTGACTATGATTCCTGCTTCAGCTGCCTGGTTTTCGGTTATAGATCTGAAGAATGCTTTCTTCAGTATTCCAATTGCTGAGGAAAGTAGGGATATTTTTGGCTTCTCTTTAGGAGGCCGAAGCTTCAGGTTTAAGCGCGCTCCTCAAGGCTATTGCGAAAGTCCTTCCATTTATAGCCAGGCTTTGAAAACTCAGCTTGATACTCTTGTGTTGCCTGCCGGTACTGCTCTTATTCAGTATGTTGACGATTTGTTAGTGACTGCTGATGATGAGGAAACTTGTAAAGAAGCTACTATTTCTTTGTTACGACATTTGTCTGACTTCCATCACAAAGTATCACCTTCAAAGTTGCAGTATTGTCGCCAAGAGGTGACCTACTTAGGTCATCTCTTGTCGAAGGAGGGAAGAAGGTTGACCCCAGAACGAATTCAAGCGATTGCTCAAATGACTGTGCCACGTACGCAGAGAGAGGTACGTGCTTTTCTGGGTATCACGTCGTATTGTAGACAGTGGATTCCGAACTTTTCTTTGTTAGCAAAACCTCAGTTGGCATTGACTTGTAAGAATATACCGAACCCTCTTCCTTGGTCTGACGATTGTCAGAAAAGTTTTTCTGAGTTGCGTGATGCATTGTGTTCTGCTCCAGTGTTGGGTACTCCTGACTACAGTAAGCCTTTTCCACTCTACGTCCACGAGAGAGAAGGTTGTGCATTGTCAGTTTTGACTCAACAATTCGGTGATAAGCAGCGTCCATGTGCGTATTTCTCGTCGACTTTAGATACGGTAGCTAGAGCGTTGCCAAGTTGCTTAAGAGCTACAGCGGCAGCGGCTGTTTCTATCCGACAATCTGCTGGATTGGTGATAGATAACACGTTGGTCGTGATGGTTCCACATGCAGTGGATACTTTATTCAATAGAACCAAGACTCAGCACCTTACTAGTGCGAGGTTGTCGGGTTACGAGTTGACGCTTTTGGCTAGTCATGTGCACATCAAGCTGTGTAATATATTGAATCCAGCGACATTGTTGCCGATTTCTGTGGGCACAGATGGTCAGGAACAGCATGATTGTTTTCTTAGGATGGAGGAGGAAACGAAGGGGAGAATCGATTTGAAAGATACTCCTCTTTCGGATTCTGATGGTACGCTTCCAAATGGCGATACGACCGCGGCATATGCCGTGACGACATTATGTACGATTGTTGAAACTGCACGAGTGAGCTATAATTCGGCGCAAGCAGCAGAATTGATTGCATTAACGAGAGCGTGTATTTTATCTGAGGAAAAGAGAGTGAATGTGTATACCGATAGTCAGTACGCGTTTGGTGTAGCACACAGTTTTGGACGCTTGTGGAGCGAAAGAGGATTTCTCACATCGCATGGGACTAAGATCCAACATGGGCAGTTGGTGAATGAGCTTCTTGAGTCACTTACTTTACCGAAGCAAGTTGCGATTGTGAAGTGTAGTGCTCACCGGAAGGTTACAGATGATGTTGGTTGTGGTAATGCGTTGCGGATGAAGTTGCGAAAGAAACAGCGAGAAATGTGATGAATCGAATGTACGTTGCAGGCCCTGCGAGATGGATTGGTGCAGCTGGAATGTGTGAAGATACGATTGAGAGTGTGAAATCAATCCAGGCTGAAGCTACTGAAAAAGAAAAGTGTGTGGAGAGAAACTACGGGGAGATTGGATTCGACTGGTTGTTGGGTTGAGTTATCAGAACACCAAAGATGGATGTTGCCGGATGCATATGTGCTTGCGGTGGTTATGATGGCACATGGGTTGTCTCACATTAGTGCGAAAGGAATTTGTAAGTTGTTGGCTCCAGTGTGGGAGAATGGTGGGATTCCCAAATGTGCGGAGAGTGTGGTCAAGAATTGTATGGTGTGTTTGATGTATAATCCAGGTAAGGGAACTCCAACTCCAGCCGGTCACTTTGCGCCTCCGACGTATCCGTTCGAGGTTCTGCAATTGGATTTTATCCACATGGAAAGATGCAACAACTTGAAATACGTCCTTGTAGTTGTTTGTGCCTTTTCGAGATGGGTAGAGGAATACCCCCTAAAAGATAATACTGCCTCGTCCACAGCTAAAGTCTTGCTCAAAGAATATTTCCCTAGATTCGGGTTGCCAAGGATGGTGTGGAGTGATAACGGAAGTGAGTTCGTGGGGAAGATCATGAAGAGAGTGTGTGAGGGTTTGGGCATAAAACAAAAATTCCAAGCTGCAAATCATCCCCAATCAGCTGGATTAGTGGAATGTTACAATGGCACTTTGAAGCTAAAGATAGCCAAAATTCAGGCGAGTTCTGGTCTCCAATGGCCCGATGCTTTGCCGTTGGCATTTTTGTCAACTAGAACTACAGTGCATTCCCGAATCGGACTTAGTTCGTATGAAATTGTTTTTGGTCGACCGGCAAATGTGTGGGGAGTGCCGAGACTAACAAAATTTAGTGATATTGACTATCCTGTGTTAGTGGACTATTTGTATGACCTAACGGCTAAATTGCGTGTCTTGCATCAACAGGTTCACGATAACCTGCCACCAACCTCTGTGGACCCAGGTCACACCATCAATCCTGGTGACTGGGTCCTCGTGAAAAATTTTCAACGGACCAGGAACGACCAGCCCGGCTGGACGGGCCCTCATCAGGTGTTGCTGTCTATAAGAACATCTGTGAAAGTCGTTGGAAAGAAAAACTGGATCCACGGCGTAAACTGTAAGAGGGTACCTTTACCTCTGCCGTACGACCAGTGGATCCTCGAAGGTATTGCAGACACCGAGACTTGAAGGTTGCCGAAGTTCACACCGTTCAGCGACGCTGAGTTGGTATGGAGAGGGACTGAGAAAGAAGATGATGATGTCTTACAAGCAGCTGTGCCTTCATCTTTGAGATTAGACACCACCGAGCCTGAACTGTTATTTCAAAACCAGACAGAGCCTGGCAAAAACCGTTATAATTTACGACCTAGAAATAATGGACAAATAAAGAACAAATAATTCCTTTTTGGTTTTTAGAACTGGACTCTCTCAGCCAAGAAACTGTTTTTGATTTTTTTTTTCTTTTTCCAACCGCCATCCGGGTTCAGCTGTAGGGTCGCTGTGTAAAGACTTGGGATTGCAGCCGTGTAGACACAAGGTCGACGGTTCTGGTTGGTCTTAGGGCGTTCCCTGGACTAACAGAAGCACTCCTTAGCAGAAGAAAACCAACCGCCACGAACAGCCCAGTTAGAGGATGGAGTTTTTTGAGACCGATAGAGCTGCTGAGAAAATGAACTTTAAGATGAAACTATGTAGAGTAATGTATAGCAAATATTTTCTGATTACATGTATTCTGATGTTCTTTAGCATGACGTTAACTTTGGTGGGTTGGATTGTTTTTTCCACTCAATTGACTTCTGCACCCATTTCCCAACATACGACCTTTCCTACTACTACTTCTTTGCATTCTTTTCATGTCTTACCCGAACACGAGCAAATTAGAAGGTCAGAATTTGTACATAATACATTCGTACAGTTACTGCATCAACATCAGTTGGTGGTGAACATTACTATTGTTGGGTGTGTGGTCTTATGCCACATACTACAGATAGAGTTGTTCCCTATCTGATCTTACCGTTTAGTCAGAGTGGGTCGTTATGGGCCTTTCAGACGATGTTCATTTATGCCCTGGAAGTCTATCCTCTGCATTCCATGAGAGATAACTTGAGTAATCAAGCCTTGGTGAAGGGAGTTATGAATATGAGCAGAGATATTAATACGTACAGGACTATTCCCAAGGAAGAGTTATCGGCTTATGTTGGATGGAACACGACCGGATACAGTGTTAGTCTGAGTGAAAAGCAGAAACGAAAGAGGTCACCTCCGATTTGGATCGTACCCCACCGAGGTCATTTTTGTCTGCAAGGTAATGGCAACAACCCGAAAGCTCAGCTGGGGAAGAGTGTTTGTACTCAGACGTATGTTTTTACGTCTCAATCTTCCCCGCCGTTTTTGGCAGCTAAGGGCACGTATTTTGTTTGTTACAACCAAGCATATACATGGTTGCCCCCTGATTTCTCAGGGACGTGTTATGTTGGATACTTGTTGCCTCCTACGTATACTGCTGCTGCAGATTACCACAAGACAAGAGTTGTTAGAGGTGTCTTCAGTCGGAAAGATACCGCTGGACAGGAAGTGGGGGACTTCTTTAAGGGTTTCTTACCGTTTTGGGGACCTATGGCTAACAGTAGAGGCTTACGGCAATTAACGAGAGTGGTTGAATCCACCATAAACGAAACTGCCGGTGCCTTTAGTAATCTGACAGCTGAGCTTCAAGCGGATCGCCTTATGACGTTACAGAATCGTATGGTTTTAGACGTCATACTTGCAGATCGAGGTGGAGTATGTAAAGTGATCCAATCGAGTTGCTGCGTTTTCATCCCACATAATGCCCCGAGGGTATACGAGGCCATCTCCAGGTTACATAAGATCTCAGAGTCTATATATGTGGACGAAGGAGATTGGTCATTAACTGGATGGTTTTGGGGACTGCTATCCGTTTGGGGATAGAAGATTCTGACTATCATTGGTACGCCTCTAGCGGTTCTTTTCTCATGTTGTCTTTGTGTACAGTGCGGTCCTTCCATATGTGGCCTTTGTGCTACTACGTGTGTCAGGAGACCGCCTGTCTCGAGAGATGCACAGAGAAACAAGATAATGCTTCAACAGCACCTTGGTGATCTAATGAGAATTGACATCGACTCAGATATAGACTGAGTAATTGCCTATGTAAGGGCAAAAGGAGGGTCCGAGGTTCCGTGAATTCTAAACCCGTGTTTTAAGTGTCATGGTTCAGTTACGATTTTGGTAACAATGAACCGTAACTAATGAGTTCGGCAAGTACGAGTGTTTAGCCATGTTACACACAAGGATTCACAGTGTATTTGAAGATTCCGTTCTGAACCTTGGTTTCCAATTTGTGCAAGGCAGCCATTTTGTGGTTGCCCTCACATAGGCCGATGGCTGCGGCTGAATGAGTTTTTAAGACCCATGTCCTTTAGCTAGGGTTTGTGTTGACTTTTACATGACCCAAAGTGAACTGACCTCGTTGCCTGAAGGCGACCTTGCTGAGCCAGTTCTTGCCCGCTAGCTGATCAAGACTAAGATCAGAGCGCAGGACATCGTAAAGTTTTACTACACACAAATATGCCTTATCCTACTCTTACCTGTTTCTTTTTTTTCTTTATGGTCTATTTATGATATGGGCTGTGGCCTCTTTTATTATGGGTTCGTTCGGCCTGTCTAAAGAAGAATGTTGGGTATGTCCGATGATTGATCATGGGCCGGGCAATTGAAAAGTGGGTTTTACCGTCATGCGATACCTTTGGTGTGAATACATGTGATTGGACAGCTCGTAAATGTTAGGTATTTGTCTGGAATGTGATGTTTGGCATAAAAAGGGATGACTTGCTTTGTAAAGTTGAGCAGTCTCCTGAGAACTCATACCGTGATGATTTCTAGGACTTCTGTTGCAAAGCAGTAGGAAGCAGTATGCACCTGGATGAGCCAGTCCTACCTAAAGCTCAACGGCGATAAAACTGAGCTAATGGTGCTGGGCAACTCTCCCCAAAAATCCATCGACTCTCTGTGGCCCCCTGCACTAGGCCCAGCCCCCCCTCCCAGGGATACCATCAAGAGCCTGGGCATCTGGCTGGACAGTGCACTAACCTTCGGCCACCAGGCAACAAAACTAGCAGCCACCTGCATGAGCATTATCAGACTCATACGAAAGATCTTACCACTCCTTCCTTTCAAGGCCAGACAGATCATGGTCCAAGGTCTCATCCTCTCCCGGCTTGACTTCGAAATGCCCTATACCTAGGAACCCTCGAATCCACCCTTAAAAAACTGCAGGTTATTCAAAACTGCGCTGCTCGTACCCTCCTACGCATTCCCCGCCGGCAATCAGTGAAAGCTGAACTAAGAGCACTTCACTGGCTGCCAGTAAAAGATAGAGTCAACTTTAAAAGCATGTGCATCGCCCACCGTGCCTACTGGAGGAAAGGGGCAATCCTTAATCATACCCTGATCACTCCATACCACCCCAACAGGCAGTTGAGGTCGACCTCTGCCTTCCAAGTTATCATTCCCAGATACAAAAGAGAAAGAAGTGGAGGTAGAAAGTTCTCAACAAATGCGGCAAGGCTTTGGAACTCCCTTCCACTATCCATCCGCTCAGAACCGAACATCCTGCTATTCCGTAAAAAATTAAAAACCTTTTTCTTCAGCAAATAACCTCATCATGCCTCATCCAACCGTATTCAGTAATAGCGCTAGATCGCCTGCGGGTAGCTATCGCGCTCTACAAAAACATATTTCATTCCATTCCATTCTGATTCTGGCTGCAGTCAATAAAATCGATCTTTGACGTCACCACGAAGAGTCCCGTGTCTCTGTATTCTAAGACAGGTGAACCCGAAGACTTTGGGCGTGCCCCTGGCGCCGCCGGGTCCTTAATAGCCCGGTTCTTCACCCTGGCGCCCTTGCCGTCCTCTAGATGAAGATTGAGAGAAAGAAGACGACAGGCCCTGTCGTTGAGAGTATTGTGGCCGGTGTGATTGAGAAGGTTGCGAGTAAGAGGACTAGCGCTGCTGCTGATATCCGCCGCTGCATGAGGAAAAATCTCTACCTCTCGCTCCACGGAAAGGATCCTTGCGGTATTGTAGAGTCTCAAGGGACTTTGCAGTTTCCGTGTCTTTCTTTATATCTTGCAGTGCATCATCAATGTGCTTCCCAAAGAGCGCCTCGCCGTCAAAGAGAAGATCCAGGATCTTGTTTTGGACTTCCGGCCGGAACCAAGTGGCATGAAGCCAGCCTTGGCGTCGAAAACTGCTGCCCCTGCTAGGGAACGGAAGGCTGAAGCGGCAATATCCATTGTGCAGTTAATTATTTCAGAAGATGTTCTTTCTCCCTCCTGGAGGACCTTTTTGGCTTCAGCTTTAGCTTCTTCAGGCAGCTGGTCTAGATACGGAGACAGATCACACCACATCTGGCGATCATACCTTCAAAGAATTGCCAAGGCATTGGCTGCTCTGACCAGGAGGCTGGACATGGAAGAGAACCTCTTCCCAGCATTATCCAACCGCCTTCCCTCTTTATCAGGTGGTGTGGTAAGAGGGGCCATCCGATTTTTAGACTTTCTCTGGGCCGCTTGAGAAATCACAGAATCCAGTTTCGGATGGCTGACAAGACATGCTGGGCTATCATCCGGAGCCTTGTACTTCTTTTCCAGACGAGGAAGCACAGGTATGACTGTGGCCGGGGACTTCATAACTTTTAGCCACTCATCCCAGACGTGACCCACGATAGGGATAGAGCGTACTGATTTCCTGTATCGTTCTTTAAAGTCATTTAAAAAACATTCCGGAATGGGCAGATCGAAGTTTTTAGAAGCTCTCTCCATTAGATTATAAAAGCCCCCAATATCAGCTGGAGGGGAATCCAACGGTTCTGGAACGGGAGAGGCAGGATGAAGAATTATGTACTCATCCCATTCCCTATAAAGGTCCGGGATCGTTATTGTCCCTTGGTCATCATCGGATGTATCATCCTGGACCGTGACCACATTCTGCTGTGGTTCCGGTAACTCCGGTATTGGAATTTTAAGACGCTGAGGTGTAACCGGAAGAGCAAGTGGAGTTGGAGGCACTTGCACTGTTTCTTGGACAGAGGACTGTGGTGGAAATCGCTTCCTGTAATCAGAAAGCATGAACTTCAGGTCTGTAATGAGGGAAGATGGCATACAAACCATCTCCTGTTGATATTGTCCCTGAGATCTCGACTGTGGCACATACTGTTGCTGCTCCATGTCTTACTCCTCAGAGTCAGAGTCCTAATATTTAACATGCAGCGGAGATGGGCTATCTGCATCACCGAAAGGACCGTCATCGTCCTCAGAAAACTCCTCATCCAAAAGAAGAGCAGGAGACAGGGGTATCAATTTCCTTGGAGAAGTCATTTCTGGAGTAAAGCGACGTCTCCATATAGAAATTGCCACATTTTGTATCGTCGACGAGGTCGTTGCAAAGCCGCCGCCGCCAATGTTTGAAACGTCGACGAGGAGATAAGCACTGTCGAAGGGACCATCGTCGACACCGTCGTCATTATGAGGCTGGAAGCTGTCCAGTCGCTCTCGAAGTGGTTTCTGTCGACACCATCACCGTCGTCATCCTCGTCGACGTGGAAGTTGTCAGAGTAGACGTCGACGACAGAATGAAAAGTACCTCTGTGTGTGGCGTAGTCGTCGAAGCCGTCGACAACGAAGCCGATAGAGACGAGGAAACTCTCGTCGACAAGCCAGTCGACGGAGCCTTAGTAGACGCCGGGAAGGTTTTTGAAGTCAGCGTCGTCGGTATTGATGTGGTCATCGTCGACGAGCGAACTTTTCTGTCAGCTTTACCCTCAGGTGGGACAGAAGCTAGTTTTTTGAAAGTGTTAGCCTTCTCAAAAGGAGGAGAAGCAGATGGCACATGGCTTGTCTTCTTCACAGGAGCCACATCTAAAGCAAGTCCTTCCCTCTCCTTTACACCACGGTGAGGAGATTTGATGGGACTACGCCTGTCAGACCTATCAGAGGTCTTTTGTAAGGCTTTCGAAGGGGGGTCTGAAGATGTAGAAGGTGAAGACCTACCCCTTTTTGTGATCTCCTCGATGAAGTAGCAGATGAAGCATCATCACTGTTACTAGAAACAGGATCTTTCCGTGACTTTAGCTTCTGAAGCCAAGTGAGTAGACGTCCCTCACGGTCCTGCAAAATCTTGGTGGAGAAGGACCGACAGATTTTGCAGTCAGTAGCTTTATGGTCAGGATACAAACAATAAATACAGTCTTTATGTATGTCCTCTACATAAAGTCTCTTTTAAAAGCAGGTGGCACAAGCTTTGAAAATACCTTTCTTCTCCTTATCTGACATGTTGAATTTGTGAAGAGTTGAAGTGAAAAAGTAGTTGAAGTTGAAGAAAACTGAGCTGAGCTCGGTGGAGACTCCCTTGCACAAGGTGCAGTAGAAAATATGAGGCTCTCTCAGGCAGGTTCTATGGGGTGAGTCTGTTCTGATTGGCTTTTCATTTTATTTGGTCTCTTACAAAAAGATGTGGATATGCTACAAAATGAGATGAAGCCTAGGCCTTATTCTTTTTTTGTAACTATTTCTATGGTATTTTTTTTTATTTACCGGGGACTGCCATCTCGACGACGGGGAATGATACAAGCAATGGGAATCTATGAAAGTTTCAATACTGGAGTAACTGCAGTGGTGCAACAGCCACTCACAGGATATGATGGGATATAGGTGGAGTGTTCTTCCGTAATGAAACCGTATTAGTATTCCAATCTCGAATTTCTTTAATTTGCATTCTAAAAACGATTTCTGAAAAATTTCTTCTCATCACTTGCATTACTGTAGTAGCATTTTTAAATTACAATTAGCTTCAATGTTTTGAGAAAAATACACAAATATTGCCCAGCATAGCCTAAATAGGATACTACATAGCTCATTTTTAAAAGGGCCATCTAGTGAAGAGAACAAAAAAAGTGCGTGTTATACAGTCCTGCAACGCTAGCAGTAACCAACAATAAACACTGTAAAATGTTGCTTTGTTTGAGGACTTATGCGGACTGTGACATAATTTGTCATATGGCCCTTTTAAACAATAGATAATTTAAAAATAGTTACTAAATAAATGGCTATTCTCCTGTATCTGAATGAACGCCCGTATTAAGGCAAACCAAACAATGATTAAACTAAGAAGATGAAAATGTAAACAGAAATGCTTTTTTTTAAAACTTAATGAGTTTTTAATAAAACGGTACAAAAATAATAAAAATTGTTTACTAATTTGTTTTCCAAAGCATAAGACATACATTTCAACAGAGTACAACTCCACCATTGTACATAAACAAGTAGTTTCAGTAGACTCCACTATAATGAATGTCCAGTAAGTGAAAAGTATGGTAGCAAAGCTGCAGAGGTACTCCAGGGAGAGGATGCCGGCTCCCCTGTTTTTGTCAAGATATTAGTAAAGGAGGTAAACAGAACAGAAACACATAAAACCAGAGATGGGGGCGGGAGGAGGGGTTGTGGAAGGCATAATGATGCGGCTATGTGATTACGTAAGAAACTAATTGATGCGTATGGCGAATTGTCATACTACAGGGGGTTTTGGGTGGGTGGGACATCAAGGGTCCTAGGCACTCCAGCTCTGATTCTGAGCCCAGTGACAGCGGGTGGAGTAGAGGGCAAATAAGGGATGTAGAGGGTAATATATGGGTTTGGTGTACAGCTGACTGTTCTAGCAGTGATAGCACCATCACAGCTGGGCTAGAGATACTGGGTGGAGGCATTGTCTTACAGGGTGGGTCTAGGGAGTGAAGGAATCATCTGACACTTGTGCGGAACCCTTTGGGGGTGCTGGGGGAATACCAGTGCCGGGTTACCATATACATGGCTAGCAGCAAGGTCTGGTAAAGGAAGCGTGCCAAGAGATTCTTTTTTTCAGGAGCATTTGTACAGCTTTAGGACGCAGGTCTCCCAGCTGTGCAGTTTGGAACAACCTGTGACCTGGCTGGGATGTGTTGTAACTGCTGACTAACAGTGTGAAAGAGCAAGGCATGACCACATCGTAGGCATCAAGTCTGCACTTGGTAGTGGGTAGTATACATGGCTGCAATGGGTAGCCTAAGTACAGGTAAAATAAACTGTAGGTATTATATGTTTTCTGGGACAAACAAAGTCATCTTCAAGGTAAAAGATGGGTACCCCTGTTATGAGTGCCCAATTTTACTGTTGTCTGGATCCCTAATGCTGATTTATGTTGTCATAGGCAAACATGGATCATGCCTGTGCGCCATGACATAGGCCTGTCTCAAGGATTACAATCTTGTTGGACCTGGACAGGCTCCCAACGCGCTACATAGTGGTGGAAGGCTACTGCCTTCACCAAGAGTTAAGCAGCAAGAGTGCGGAGGTGGTAGCATATTGTGTAGTGAGCAGTAGGAGTGAACAGGTCATTTTTACCCTGCGTCACTGGAGTGAGGCCTACAGGCTCACACACCTTTTTAGAAGTTCTGTGCTAGTGGTTAACTCCCCCGTGGTTTACACCAAGTAAATGTACTGTGCTAAGCAGTGCAGGAGTAGTGACTCTGCCCTGGAGGCACATATGCCTAAGAAGGGTACAGTTCAGGATAGACCAGTGCTGTTCAATACATGTATGGTTAGTGCATCTACTGAGTATGTATGCCTGCAGAACAAGTTACTTACCTTCGATAACGCTTTTTCTGGTAGATACTATATCTGCCTGTGGATTCCTCACCTTGTGAATATCCCCTTGCGTCACCAACATTCGGAAATTCTTTTTGTAGCTTCGCGCCGACGTGGATCCGGACGTCACAGAGGCACGGCATCGCACGCGACCTCGCTGACGTCACCGGCGCCTATAACAGGCCCACGCCGGCGTGATGACATCAGTTCCGCCCTTTTTTCCGTGCCATCGAGGCACACGGACGGACCGATGATAGTAGAAATACACACAGTATACATAGTACAGAAACCAAGGTAACACACACAGTGTGGAGGGCGTGGCCAAGCAGCATGGCCGGCAGGACGTGAGCTCCACCAGCTCCGTCCCGAAGACCGAGTAAATCCTTTCATTATCCTGCCCGGACCCTCCCGTTCCCGGGAAAGCGCATCGGAGGGACAGTGGTAGCCCCGCCGGACCTCCTGTGCCTGGAGGGATAGCTCCGTGACCGGCAATCCGCCGTGAGCAACGGACTGGCTGTTCCTGGAGGCGGCGCCGGCGTGCTCTCTCACGCTACGCCGCGGCTTGGACCTGTGCACTGGGCCGGACGGTGGATGAGGCGAGCGGAGACCCCGGCCTGGTGCGCCCTCTGATGTCTGCTGGTGGCTTCTCTGGGGATCCTTGACTCGGGACCGGAGGACTGCGGTCCCGGAGGTCGACGGCTATCCTAATGAGCGGTGAGGAGGGGAGCGGGACGCAGGTGCCGTCCATTTTGTGAGGCCCTGCTGGACTGCAGTGCGGAGGGCCCCCCCCCCTGTTTTGACTTGCGCTGCACACCCGCTCATCGGAGCGCCTGCACAT
This sequence comes from Lissotriton helveticus, assembly GCF_964261635.1. Lineage (NCBI taxonomy): Eukaryota > Metazoa > Chordata > Amphibia > Caudata > Salamandridae > Lissotriton > Lissotriton helveticus. Next base: position 585,429,077 of record NC_136063.1, on the reverse strand, counting down.
CGGAGCGGGGGTTGTAGTTGTTGTCTGCCCTAACCCGCCCCTGAGACGTGGGGGTGCACGTGGGGGCCCTGGACTGCTGAGGGCCTGGCTGGGTCGGACTGCGGAGCTCTTGCTGGGCTTACATATCCTCCCGCCGGCCCGTACTCTATGTCCTGAAGTGGCCTTGGTTTTCTGCTGCTTGTGAGGCATCGGCGGGGTTCCTGGAGAGGTGTCGCTGGGCCCGTGGACGAACGGTGCCCCCCCTCCCCCGCCTGTCCGCCATTTTAGGGTTGGTGTCCTGCGGCCTCTTGGAGATCGGTGGCGGCCGATAGAGGGGTGCACCTGTGCCCCGTCCTGCTCTATCCTGGGGAAAGTTGACAGAAGCCCACGACTTTGCGCTCTGGTGGACCCTGCCCTGTAGTCTACACTGCCTGCTGTGGTCTTATCGGGGCCCTGCCTATTGGTCCTCCAGTGGGGCTGGACAGCCGGGACCGGCCCCTATGCTGTTTTGCCTCTTGGTTTTGCTTGATCCGAGCACTGCTTGCCCATTTCCTCCGGCGCTATGGTGTCGCATGCACTGCCTTGCTTGAGTGGCTTCTGAGGGGCCCCTCCTGATAATACTGTGCGGACCCCTAGACCACCTGATATGGCGGGCCGGTCTGGACGAGGCCCTAAGGCTACCCAGCCCAACACGATCACGCAGTACACTACCCCTTGCCTGCTGCCGCAGAGGGTCACGCGCCAGACGGGCGCTGGAGACGGAGATGGGGGTCCACCGGAGCCGTCCAGGGCGGAACTTCTTAAGGCTATACAGGGTTCCCACACTGCCCTGGAACGCCAAATTGAGACGGTGTCCATAGATGTGAACCTTTTGAGGACAGACCTTCGCAAGGTGGCGGATAAAGTCTCTGACGCGGAGGGCAACATCACTCAGCTGCAGGGGGAGGTTGCGTCCCTACAGAAGTCACTCTCACAGCTTACCTCTACTACCCGAGCATTGGAGAAGCGCGCGGAGGACGCAGAAGGTAGGGCGCGCCGGAGTAACATATGGGTCCTGGGGGTGCCGGAACGCCTGGAGGCAGGGAACCCGGAACGATTCCTAGAGACCTGGATCCGGGAACATCTGTGTCCGAATGGATTGTCCAGCGTCTTCGTTGTGGAACGGGCGCATAGGGCCCTGGTGCCCCCTCCACGACCTGGGGAAGCCCCTAGAGCCCTCATCGCGAAAATCCTGAACTATAAAGACCGGGACTGCATCCTCAAGGCGGCGAGGGAGTCGGGACCCCATATGATCGAGAACAGTCGTGTCTCAATTTATCCCGACTACACCCAGCAGGTGCAGGAGCAACGGAAATCCTACTTGGGGGTCAAACAGAAGCTGCGCGAAATGCAGCTGCAGTACATGCTTTTATACCCTGCTAAACTCAAGGTGCTCTCCCAGGGCCGGGCGCACTTCTTTGAGACGCCGGCGGAGGTATGGGAGTGGCTCGAGATCAGAGGAGATGATCTGCCCCCGGGTGAGAGAGGGGGCTCGCGAGATGTCTGGGGGACCAGGCCGCAGAGACGACGGCGTGGAAGGAAAAATCGGCGTTCTGGATCCCGTGGTCCTCCTGAGACTCGGCCCACGGTGGGTCCGGATGGGGCCATCCTGATGGAAGTCTCGCCTGAGGGGCCTGGAACAAGTTTGCACGGTGCGGCCGCACCTGATGACATTTTGGTACCGGATACCTTACAGGAGACGCCGGTGAACGCGGATTCTGCAGCCCCAGTGGTTCCGGAGACGGCCTTGCAGACCCCAGAACTGGAATGATCCTTACCCTGCCTCCATTGACTCCGCTGTGAGCTTACCGTTAATGTGTAGCTACTTATGGCCCGCCAGCTCTTTAGATCTTTGCTTGTTCAGCCTTGCTGTTGAAAGTGATTGAATGCTGCCTGGTACCTCGTACTTGGCGTCTGGGCTGCGTGTGCTCCAAGTGCTGGGAGATGTACGTGGGGACTGTTCCTTCCGAGTTGCTGACTAGGGGAGGGAGGAGTGACCGGGTTCGTATACCGAATCCAACGGGTCTTTTGAGGAGCTGGGAGGGGGGGTGGGTTGGGTTGTTCTGTTGTGTGTGAGTGTGAGTGAGGAGTGTTGAATGGGGTGGCTGTGCACGTCCTGGCACTGGCGGGGGAAGGGCGGGGTGGCGTTTTTGGTTGTTGCTATCCTATTGCTCGTGGGTGGGGGGGTTGAAGGGGTTCAAATCGAAATTTCGTATGTTGGGGTTGTTGGGGGGTGGGACTCGTGTTGTGAGACTGTTGACACTGGCATTTGGCGCATGTTACTTCCGATTGACGGGGTGTTTGCTTTGTGCGATGCATCCTTGAACTTCTCTGTGGCAAGGGCCTACTGGCGACAGCCTAGGCTGTGTTTACATTGTTGCCCAGTTGGGCGTGATTGGTGGTCATGGGGTTTAAATTCTTGACATGGAATGTGCGTGGACTGGGAACGTGCACTAAGAGACACAGGGTCCTTACTTTCCTTAAACGCCATGGAGTTTCAGTTGCTTGTTTGCAGGAGACCCACTTAGATGATGATGGTGCGCAGCGGTTAGCCAAGAAATGGAGAGGCCAGATATTCCATTCCTCCTATTCTACATATGCTAGGGGGGTTCTGATTTGGGTGGCCCCTGGGGTCCCATGCGCTGTCCAATTCATTGATGCGGATGTGGAAGGCAGGTACATATTGGCGAAGCTCAGATTGGACGATAAAGTCCTTTTGATCCTTAATACGTGCGCGCCGAATGTTGATGACCCGACATTTTTCTCCCGGATGCAGGATCTTGTGGCTCCGTGCCTGGACGCGCCCCTCCTTTGGTTTGGGGATTTCAACTGTGTGATCCATCATGACCTGGACCGTCACCCACCCAGGGTGGGCACTAAGCCCCGTATGACGGCGTGTTTGCGGGACGTGATGCACAATATAGGGGCTGTCGATGTCTGGCGTACATGTCACCCCACGTTGAAGCTTTACACCTGTTATACCCCGACGCATGGCACTCACAGTAGACTAGATAGAGTGTTGGCGGCCAACCTCCCCTCCTCCCTCACGCTGACAGTTACGCACCAGGCCAGATATCTATCGGATCATGCTCCGGTCACGTGCGTGGCGCAATGGCCTGACCGGACGGAGCGCCCTCGCTCGTGGAGACTCCCGACTGACCTACTTCAGGATCAGGTGGCCCGGGACCATGTGGCTACTTCACTCTCCGATTATCTGGAACTCAACTGGACGGGGAGTGACTTGTCTTACTCCACTAAGTGGGAGGCGCTGAAAGCGGTCGTCCGCGGAGCGTGCATGGGCCTGACGTACGGGGTCAGGAAACAACTGCTATCGGACCTGCAGACCGCGGAGGCTGAGCTCTTGCGCGTTCAGACCCGGCCTGATCCGGACCCTTCGGCTCAGCGGGTGGAGGGCCTGGCCCTTGGGTCGGTCCACGACATTCTCACGAGGCTCGATAGATTTACGCTGGGCCAGTATAGACAAAGACTGCATCGTGAGGGGGATAAGTCTGGACGATTGCTGGCCTGGATACTTCGCCGGGAGTTCACACCCGAACGTATAGTGGCCCTGCGAGCACCCGGTGGTGATATGGTCCATTCAGAGGCCGATGTACTCACGGTTCTGCGAGACCACCTGCGGGTGGTGTATGAGGCTGACCTGTCCATATCGGAGGAGGTCTATCATTTATACCTTGACGACCTCGGCTTGCCGACCCTGCCGGAGGCAGCGGTGAAAGACCTTGATGCCAAGCTAACACTCGGAGAAATTACTGCGGCGATCGCCGCTCTCCCCCGGGCCAAGACCCCTGGCGGGGATGGATTCCCTGCAGAGTTTTATCATACGTTCGGGCATACCCTGGCCCCCCTCCTTTTACAGGTCTACAATGAAGCCCTACGTACGGGCACCCTCCCACCCACCTTGAACCAAGGAGAGGTTTGTATGATTTTGAAACCGGGTGGTGATAACACAGACCCCGCTTCTTACCGCCCTATCACCTTGATCAACTCGGACGCGAAAATCCTGACTAAGTTGTTGGCCAATCGCCTTGCCCCATACGTGGCCCAGCTCGTCCATCCAGACCAGTGTGGCTTTGTCCCGGGTCGGAATACGGCAATGAACCTGCGCCGCCTGAACCACGTATTGCATGAGGTCCGGGGGCGAGAGACTCCCCATGTGCTGGTCTCCGTTGATCTGGCTAAAGCCTTCGATACAGTGCATTGGGGTTACCTAATGCATGTCCTCTTGAAGATGGGGTTTGGTCCCGGCTTTCGAGACTGGATCCGGGTCTTATATGGAGCACCCCGGGCCAGGGTGCGTCTGGGTTCAGCCCGCTCTGATGAATGGCCGTTGGGGAGGGGTACCCGGCAGGGTTGCCCGTTGTCCCCCCTTCTATTTGCCCTTGCGATTGAGCCCCTGGCCATATCTGCCCGTAAAGAATTACATGACTGGGGTATCGTGGTGGGAGACACCACTAATGTCATCTCCCTCTACGCCGACGATGCGCTTTTCTACCTGACCTCTCCAGTGGAGGCCCTCCCCGCTCTGTTGCAACTGTTGGACCGTTTTGGTGCGGCCTCTGGCCTACGCATGAATGTCAATAAGTCTCTGGTGTTCCCACTGACTCCTGGTGACCTCGACCCGGCTGCGGATTCCTTCTATTTGGGCCTCCGTTGTGAACGTTTGGCGTTCCGGTACCTGGGTATTCAGGTGGCCGCTTCCGATGAGGCTCTCTTGACCCATAACATAGACAGGATTCTTGTAGCCCTCCGTAAATCCGTCGCGTTTTGGAACACGCTCCCGCTCTCCCTTATGGGCCGCCTGGCTGTTGCCAAGATGGTGATGCTCCCTAGAGTCCTGTACGTGCTCCAGAATACCTTATGCCCTTTGCCCCCCCGGGTGTTTCGCACGCTGAATTCCCTCCTTACGTCCCTGCTCTGGGCGGGTGGACGTAGCAGAGTTGCGTTGCGTACAGTGACGCAGTGTTGGGATGAGGGAGGCCTTGAGGCCCAGAGATTTGATTTATACTACTATGCTGCACAACTTCTCCCGGCGGCCAGGTGGTTTGCTGATGACGAGAACTGGGAATTGGCATTGTTGACGGGGGTGGCATCGGACAAGGACTTACAAGAGGCTCTCATGCAGGGTCGGGGCGCTGACACCGCACTGCCCTATGTCATCCGGCATACGGCTACTATTTGGCAGCAGTTCGTTGAGCGGGTTCTGCGTCGTGCGCCGTTTCACAGGGAGCTCTCGCTTTGGATCCTGGCTCCGATACTCGAGATGGAGGCGAATATGTCCTTCCGGGAGTGGCGCCTAGGTGGCTGCGGGACTCTCGCGGACCTTTATCCGGACGACTCGTTTGTGTCCTTTGAGAGGGCGGCGGACTCCTTTGGACTATGCGAGGGCCAGTACCTGCATTATGGATGTCTCCGGGATGTAGCCAGGACGACGTGGCCCCAATTCCCAGAGGCGCCCGAGCTCACAAATACTCTGGACATCATTTTGTCCTGTGGTAGGGGTAGGAGACTAATCTCCCTTCTTTACTCAGCCATGCGCAGGGACTCGACTCCCCCGTTGGTGCCAGCTTGGGGGACTTGGGAAGCGGACCTAGGGATCGAATTGGATCCCGCTCAGAGGAAGCGAATTGGATTGTTGACGCGTAAAGTGTCTTGTAATGCGCGTTTCAAACTGATACACTTTAACTTTCTCCATCGCACGTATATGACGCCTGCCTCCCTCCACCGTATCTCCCCAGATAGGAGCCATACTTGCCCGAGGTGTAGTGCGGAAAGGGCAGGATTCCTTCACCTAGCTTGGGAGTGCCCCTTGGTACATGACTTTTGGGTTGAGGTGGTGGCGCACATTACCCGGATTACACACCTCACCTTGCAATTAGACCCGCTTCACTGTTTACTGGCGCTGGTGCCCAGGCCTAGGAAGAGGGGTCTATCCTACAAATTGTTGCAACTCCTGTTGGTCCTGGCGAGGAGACGGGTGGCCATTACCTGGATGGGACAGAGGGCGCCTGAAATCCCTAGTTGGTTGCGTGACGCCAGGGAATGGGCCTTGGCGGAGGAGACACATATGCAGAGCACACGAAGGGATGGGAAGCTCCAGGATGACTTACTCGCTTGGAGAGCCATGTGTATTGAGGGGATGGAGGGGGATGACTCTGACGCTACCAGCGCGGAGCTGTTTTCCTCTGCTTCCTCGGTGTCTGATGTGGATGAGGAGGGATCTGGGACGGGGTGTCGGGAGGCGGTGTAACGGTCCCCTGAACCATGCCGATATTCCTTGTTGCATACGTTTGTCTTTCATTGTGACTACCATTTGACCACTCTGTACTATGGAGACCAAGTTTTGGTGGGCCCTTGCCTTCATCTCCTTGTGGGACTGTGTCGGCGCTACGAATGCCATTCATGGGGGTTATTATTACTGTTACGTTGTTATTTAGGTTGGAACTGCATCATAGATGAAAATTGGCGTAGATATTGATATTGTATATGTGATTTTGGAAGCACAAGAGCGAAATCCTTTACTTAGTTCACAGGTTTCCCCGTGACGCCGCCCTGCCCCCGGGATGTGGGCCACGACTGGCTGTGTAACCCCTTTTGGACCTGGCCTACCTTGTCCACATGTGTCGACTGACTTGCTATTTGTATACTTTGTGCCTTCTTTTTATCCTCGCCAACAAAAAATAAAATTTATAAAAAAAAAAAAACACACACAGTGTGAAGCAAATGCAATAACAACATTTGAAATAAACATTTCCATGACAATAAAATAACACATCATAGAAACTCTGGCATAGAAGAGTGGACAACGGGGAGGCGGGTGGGTCAGTGAGGAATCCACAGGCAGATATAGTATCTACCAGAAAAAGCGTTACCGAAGGTAAGTAACTTGTTCTTCTGATAGATACATCTGCCGTGTGGATTCCTCACCTTGTGAATAGAGTCCCACAGCAGTCCCCACTCCCGGAGGAGGGTGTCCACTCTGCTATACCAGGAAATCTTGGAGGACAGAGCGAGCGAAATGGCCGTCCCTCCTCACCTCGGTATCCAAGCAGTAGTGCTTCGCGAAAGTGTGGAGGGAGGCCCAAGTCGCGGCTCTGCAAATGTCCTCAACAGGTACACCTCTAGACAAAGCAGATGTTGCAGACTTTGCTCTAGTCGAATGTGCTCTAATACCCTCTGGTGGGTCCTTACCAGCCAAAGAGTAGCAGATCTTAATGCAGAGGACGATCCATCTCGACAAAGTCCTCTTATGGACCGCTCTTCCTTTCTTGCAGCCAGCAAAGCCAACGAAGAGCTGGTCGTCCACTCGACAGTCTTTAGTCCTGTCCAAGTAAAAAGACACCGCCCTCTTGGGGTCAAGACGGTGTAATCTCTCCTCCTCCTTGGAAGGGTGAGGGGGAGGATAAAAGGTAGGAAGGGTAATGGATTGACCAAGGTGGAAAGGAGTCACCACCTTAGGCAGAAAAGCAGCCCTGGTCCTAAGAACCATTCGTTCAGCATGAATGGTCAGGAATGGGGGCTTGGAACTAAGAGCTTGAAGCTCACTTACCCTCCTTGCCGAGGTGATTGCAACGAGAAAAACCGTTTTCAAGGTCAGAAGCCTCATGGGACACTTGTGAAGAGGCTCAAAGGGAGCCCCCATCAAAAATGTCAAAACTAGATTCAAATCCCACTGAGGCACAACAAAGGGTGTAGGAGGGAACCTATTAGTAAGGCCCTTCAAAAACCTTAAAACAATGGGAGACTTAAAAAGAGAAGGCTGGTCAGGCATACAGATAAACGCCGACAGCGCAGACAGATAACCCTTCACCGTGGCAACAGCAAGCCCCTGCTGGGCCAGGGAAAGGGCAAACTGGAGCACATCAGATAAATGGGACCTCAAAGGGTCTATAGATTTCTCCCTGCACCAAACAACAAATTTAGACCACCTATAAGAATAGATGGACTTAGTGGAGTCACGCCTGGCTGACAAAATGACATCCACCACATCGTGAGGGAGAGAAAAAGAAATCAGGTTGCCCCGCTCAATCTCCAGGCATGAAGGTGTAAGGTCTGGAGGTGGGGGTGTAGAACCTGCCCCTCCATCTGAGAGAGGAGATCTGCCCTGTGAGGGAGACGGAGTGGCGGGTGAGAGGAGAGGTGGAGAAGGTCTGAATACCACACCCTTCTTGGCCAATCCGGGGCGATCAATATGACTTGGGCCCGGTCTTGGCGAATTTTCCTCAGAACCCGAGGAATCAAGGGTATGGGAGGAAACGCGTAAAGGAGTTGACTTTTCCAACTCAACTGAAACGCGTCCCCCAAGGCTCCTTGCATCGGATACTGGAGACTGCAGAATGACAGGCAGTGAGCATTCTCGTGAGTGGCGAACAGGTCCACCCGAGGTGTCCCCCACATCTGAAAGATGTCGTGAACCACCTCCGGGTGAAGCCTCCACTCGTGATCGGCAGAGAACTGCCGACTGAGACTGTCTGCACGAACGTTCAGAACCCCGGCCAGATGATTTGCCATCAGACAAATCTGATGGTCCTGAACCCAGGACCAGAGACGCAGAGCCTCTCTGCAGAGACACTGCGACCCCACTCCTCCCTGCTTGTTGATGTACCACATCGCGGTCGTGTTGTCCGTCAGGATCTGGACTGACTGACCGCGAAGGGAAGGGAGGAAGGCCTTGAGCGCCAAACGTATCGCCCGCAATTCTAGAAGGTTGATGTGAAGCAACCTTTCCTCTGGAGACCAAAGACCCTTGACCTCCAGGTCTCCCAGATGAGCACCCCACCCGAGAGTGGATGCATCCGTTATCACTGTGGCCATCGATGGAGGAAGTTGAAAAGGCTTTCCTTGTGACAGATTGCCTTCCACGCCCCACCAAGACAGATCCGCTGCAGCTTCTCTGGAGATCCTCACTGACTCCCCGAGATCTCCGTTGTGCTGATACCACTGCCTGCGGAGGCACCACTGGAGTGCCCTCATGTGCCAGCGTGCATGGTTGACCAACAGAATGCATGAAGCCATCAAACCGAGCAGGCGAAGGACCTTCAGGACTGGAACGACCGCTCCATTGTAAAATAAAGGAATCATCTCCCGTATGTCGCGAATTCTTTGAGGGGGAGGGAATGCACGACATACGGTTGTGTCCAGTACCGCACCTATGAACAGGTTGCGCTGTGAGGGCACCAGGTGAGACTTGGGTACATTTATCGAAAAACCCAACCTGTGCAACAACTGAGTTGTCTCTTGCAGATGATGGAGCACCTTCTCTGGCGACTCCGCTTTGATCAGCCAGTCGTCTAGATACGGAAATACATGAATCCCCGTTCTCCTGAGATGAGCTGCCACCACTGCCATCACCTTGGTGAAGACTCGAGGTGCAGTAGTAAGGCCAAACGGAAGGACCACAAACTGGTAGTGCTGTGACCCAACCGTGAAACGGAGATACTTTCTGTGAGACTTCAAGATGGGAATATGAAAATACGCATCTTGCAAGTCGATCGACACCATCCAGTCCTCTTCCAACAGCGCCTGAAGAACCTGCGCAAGAGTGAGCATCTTGAACTTTTCCTGTTTCAGGTAAAGGTTTAAGATCCTGAGGTCCAGGATTGGCCGAAGCCTGCCATCTTTCTTGGGGATCAGGAAATACCGGGAGTAGCACCCCTGACCCCTTTCCTGCTCTGGAACCACCTCTATCGCACCTTTTCGGAACAAAGCCAGGACTTCTTCCTGTAGGAGAAGCAGGTGGTCTTCCGAACAATAACCCTGGCAAGGAGGGTAATTGGGAGGGAATTCCTGGAAAGGAAGAGCATACCCATTCTCTACAAGATTGAGAACCCAAAGATCCGATGTTATAAATTCCCAATCTTGTAGAAAATGAGTAAGCCGACCCCCTACTGGGCCCACATGATCCGGAATGGCGGATCTAGGGCTGCTTTGCTGCGTTGGCCGGGGGTTGGGAAGGAGAGGAGGAGGAGGAGGAGGAAGCTTGACGAACTCTAGGACGGTGTCTTTGTCTGCCTCTGTACGACTTGTACAGCGTATTCTGCTGCTGCTGAGGCTGCTGCTGGGATGATCTGTAAGATCGAAAGGAAGATCGGCCAAATCCTCTGAAGCGTCTTCCGGTAGTACCCCTGGATTGAAGGCCTAAAGATTTTGCAGTGGCCCTACTGTCCTTAAAACGCTCCAAGGCCGTATCAGCTTTTTTTCCAAACAGACCTGAACCATCGAAAGGTAAGTCCATTAAAGCAGACTGGACATCAGCAGAAAATTCTGAAGATTTGAGCCAAGCAGCTCTCCTAGTAGCCACAGAGGAACCCATGACTCTTGCCACCGAGTCTGCAGTGTCCAAACCACTCTGGATGACCTGTCTCGCAGCTGCTTGGGTGTCCGAGATTACTTCTTGAAAATCCTTCCTGTCATCCTCAGGAACCTTTGGAATAAGTTGTTTGACAGAGTCCATTAAAGCATGGATATATCTACCCATCAAACACGTAGCATTGGTTGATTTCAATGCCATGCTGGCTGATGAAAAAACCTTTTTTGCATTTTGGTCCTGTTTCCTGGATTCCTTGTCCCCAGGAACCTGTGGAAATGCTCCAGCAGATTTTTTAGAACAGGCAGCCTGCACTACCAAACTCTCAGGAAGAGGATGCGTTGTTAAAAATGCAGGATCATCCGGTGCAGCTCTATACCTTCTCGCCACCGTTCTAGAAACCGCTGGAGCAGATAAGGGTTTCTTCCAGACCTCATAGACAGGTTCAGACAACGCCTCGTTGAATGGTAACATAGGCTCGATCACAGATGAGGGTGAATGAAGTACCTCAGTTAAAATATTGGGTTTATAATCAGCTGTAGGCAGAGTTATGTTTAGTAAACTCGCTGCCTTCTTAATCACAGTGTGGTAAGGCACCACATCCTTAGATGGAACATTCGATACAGAAGCCAACTCCCATTCAGGTGACAGCTCAAGACCACTGGCCTCACATAAGTCATCAAAGGGATCCTCAGAATCCTGTAATTCTCCTTCCTCAGTATCAGAATACCCATATTTCTCCTCTTCCAGAAGTCTCTGGGCCTTTCTCCGAGACCTTTCTTTCACAATCGAAGTCAAAGGATTCGGAACCGACTCCGACGGGGTCGCTGCCGGCGTCGAACCCGACGTCAGATGAGGCTTCTCGACACGAGGTCGGACAGAATCTTGCCTCGGAGTCACGGGTATCGGCGTCGATGGGATCGGCGTCGATGGAGCCGGCGTCGTGCGCTTCGGCGTCGACGACACCGGTGGTGTCGGAAAATGCCAATGCGGCGGTAGAGCCGGCATAAAGGGCATGAAGGGTGCAGGGGCATAAGCCTGCGGAACCCCTAGGTTAAAGGCCATAGGACCCGTGGGACCAACAGGTGCACCAGACGGGAACATTGCCCTTGAATATACACCATACATGGCGTTCAGGAACTGGGAAGGATCCTGACCTGGAGTCGGAAACTCAGGATATGGACCTCTCGGTTGTTCCTGGGGAGGCGGAGTCGATACGACGTCGACCTCTTCTTCGGGCGCCGGAACCGGAGTCGATGAACCATCGGGTGCCGGAACTTCGGCTCCACCAGCCCCCTGCTCCTCACCTTCATCCTCCTGACCAGAAGGATTGGACGGAATCGGAGAATGGATCTGTTCCTGAGGTTCGGGTGAAACCGGATGCAAAGTCTCTTCATGTTCCGACTCCGAAACCTCCACTTCTTTACTCACGATCTTGATCTGGGACTTCGGTTTCGAGCAAGAGTCCTTCCCAGAGTGATGACGTGACTCATGGGACTTCCTTCTGTGTTTCTTCTTCGAAGACTTCGAAGCGTGAGCTGACCATGACTCCGAGTGTGACCTCGAACGAGACCTCGACCTCGACCTCGATCGGCGAGATCGAGATTTTGATGACTTCTTAGCTTTTTTGCTCTTGAGTTTCGCCATAAGGAGCTTTGTCTCCCTCTCTCTTAAGGCTTTTGGAGTCATCTTTTTGCAGCAGGAACAGTCCTCGACATCATGGTCGGAGCTCAAACACCATACACAACATTCGTGGGGGTCGGTGATTGACATGGTCTTGCCACATTCACCGCAGGCTTTAAATCCCGTCTTCTTCGACGACATCTTCGAAGAGAATGAAGAAAGACACAAATACGAAGAAATAGTAACAAAGTTACTGTAAGCTACTACACGATCCCTGAAAACCGTTAGCGTCAACGACGCGGAAAAAAGGGAACTGATGTCATCACGCCGGCGTGGGCCTGTTATAGGCGCCGGTGACGTCAGCGAGGTCGCGTGCGATGCCGTGCCTCTGTGACGTCCGGATCCACGTCGGCGCGAAGCTACAAAAAGAATTTCCGAATGTTGCTGACGCAAGGGGATATTCACAAGGTGAGGAATCCACACGGCAGATGTATCTATCAGAAAGGAATATATCATGAGGGGTGCTGTGCAGTGTGTGCGCAATGAAAGAAGGTGCTAGGTCCACAATACATGAAGGGTGAAGTGTTGTGCAGCAAGAGCACGATGAGTGTGTGTGCGTTTTTTCAATACCACACCATAGCAGAACATAGAAAGGGTACAGTGCTGTGCAGTGCACACAGAGTGATTGTGAACACTGGATGTATGGTGAGTCAGGGTTGCACAATACCTGAAAGTGACAGTACTGGACAGTGTGTGTGTGCTGTGTATGTGCGCTAAGTGCAAGTATGCCTGCTTAGGATCATTACATGGAGGAACCTGGGTTCGGTTTTCGGAAGCTTAGGCTTGCCTGGAGTAAACATGAGTAGAGGAAACCCCCACAGACAGATTTGTGTATTGCTGCATTCCTGTGAGTTGGGTGGGACACAATGGAGGAAGAAGGAGAGAGGGGGTTGCAAGAGAGAAAGGGAGAGAGGGGGTTGGAAGAGAGAAGAGAGAGAAGGGAGAGAGGGGGTTGGAAGAGAGAGGGGGATGAGAGAGAGAGGGGGAGAGGGGGAGAGTGGGAGGGATAGGGAGAGAGAGACAGAGAGGGGGGAGAGAGAGACAGAGAGGGGAAGGAAGAGAGAGAGGAGGAAGAGGAGGAAGAGAGAGGAGGACGAGGAGGAAGAGAGAGGAGGACGAGGAGGAAGAGAGAGGAGGAAGAGGAGGAAGAGAAGGAAGGGAGAGGGAGAGAGGAGGAAGAGAAGGAAGGGAGAGAGAGAGAGGAGGAAGAGAAGGAAGGGAGAGAGAGAGGAGGAAGAGAAGGAAGAGAGAGCGGAGGAAGAGAAGGAAGAGAAGGAAGAAAGAAAGAAAGAAAGAAAGAAAGAAAGAAAGAAAGAAAGAAAGAAAGAAAGAAAGAAAGAAAGAAAGAAAGAAAGAAAGAAAGAAAGAAAGAAAGAAGAGACTCCCCCTTTACACTTCAAAAGGGTGCTCTTTGATTCAGTGCTACATCATAAAAAAGGGGCCTGGACACATCTCAGGAAGAAGATGGGGCTGATGAGGGAATCATTAGGAGTGGGGCTGGGAGCCCAGGATTAACCTTTTGATGCACATACCAATGTGATTGGCATCCAGGTGTGAACTCTAGTCACTCCCATGGCCTGTGCTTTGGATTCTCGGCTTTGGAATCTCTCCTGCTGTGACAGACAGCCTTTCAAGAGAACAGAGGGAGAAAAGGGTACACTTCAAAAGAAGCAGAACCCCGACAAGAAGCTTCAAAGAATCAGACCCTACATCACATTTGGTGTCTGGAAGAGCACTATAAGAAGGGGATGTTAAGATCCAAAAATGTGGCATCTGTCAAGCATCCACAGGGGCTGTGTGAGAAGGAGACGCTCTACAAGACTTCTGGCTGTGAACAGGACTTGTGCAAGCAAAGGCCTGCTAGTCTGCCTGTTGGTTGAGGGGACATCACCCTGGGAAACAAAGACTACCTACCCTGGAGCGATGGAGCACCAGGTCCTGCCTACTTGCCAAGATCAATGTGCCCTGTGAGGAAAAAAAGAGTTGGAGAGCGCAAGCTCCAGTGGGGAGCCCTACCAAGAGGACTCCCTATGCAGGGTGTGCGGTTATAGATGTGCACCGTTCGGGTCATTGTTCGTGTGCAAGAGTGATTTGGCAACCCCATACGCTGGGAGAGGGCAGTCATAGACTAAGCCATGCATCAAGCACAGTGAAGGGACCACCAATTCTGTACCGCCTCGTTGCGGTGACCCTGGATGCCATATTGGGGCCACCTTTGAATTCATCGTGCCGTCAAGAGCTCCAAGACTTGTGTGTGCCTTAGCAGCAACCCCTTGTGGCAGGAGGGCCGCCATGGTGAGAGCGATGGCACCGGAGGAGTTTGCCGTTTGTACACAAATACAGGAGCAAACCCGTATGCCACAAGACGCTGCTAGTAAAGTGTTCCCCAAAAGTTAGGTCTTTTGCCAGGAATAATAGGGGCTGCGACTGGCGGGTCGAGCTCACGCATCAAGATCTGCCCTGACGAACCCTGGGGACTTTAGGACAACGATGGGCCATCGCAGGGCTCCGGTCTGGAGCTGAAGATCAACCCTTTTACACCCTCTCCTATGTGGGGAAGACAGACTTACCACATCAATGAAGGCTGGGAAAACTCCGATCACTGGGGAAAGCTGGCAGCGCCGCTCGGGAAAGGGTCTGCATCTGCCAGGGGCTGTCGTGTGTACTGCAAGAATCCAGACTTCTTCAAACAAAACCATAAATTGCAGGTGCCGTCTGTCAGGGCACTGGCAGAGACACTGAAGGCTTTCATGTTGCAGGAGTGGGTAAGACTTTATTAGGGCCTGTTGGGCCCCGGGGGACTCGCTGCTGAAGGTACTGCAACACTATAGACACTTTTGACTTATGAAGTCAAAGGAGAACTCTTGGATAAGGCCTCCTAGTGAGCATTCCCTGGATGCAGGAACCAGTGATTGGGGAATAGCCCAAACCACAATGAAACAACGAGGGTGGGACAGGGATTTGTCAGAGAAACACTGGAGCCCAGACCTCAAGGGTAATATGCTGTTGCTTATAAATGTTGTTACTTCTTTGAATGAGTTAGAAATAAACTACTTTTTCATAAAAAAGAAGTATTTGACTGGACATTGATTTATTGACATTGCGGAGTGCACTTTGAGCTATAAATCATGTTCACTAATATTGATCTACACTCCCCCCACCCCCTACCTCCCCATGAGAGAGCCCTTGACTGCTCGTCCACAGCTCCCACTGAGAGTCACGGGCAGAAGGGGTACCAGTTGGTCAGGATCAATAGTAGGTCGGGCCTCATTACATCAGGAGTAAAAGCCCTCAACCACCACTGTTGGGCAAGCAGACCCTGCATGCTCATTGCCCCTCTGAAACAGTTTCTGACAACCGGCGGTAAGAGGTGGGGCACTTAACATGTAGGAGCCAAGATGCAAAGGCGGCATTGGCCATTTCCAATTAAGCCAGCACTATAATAAGTATAGCTTTTTATTCTTCTATGCGTTAAGGTGACACACATAGGCAGTGGAGAACACAGTTGGCAGTGGAGAACACAGAGTTGGGGACTGACCTCAGCACCATGTCCATACATGAGATGAAGAATGTATGTAAGGACGGAGGGTGGAGAATACCCAGGCGTAGGTCCTTCATCATTTCTTTAGGGACCAGTTGTGATACTAGGTGAAAGGGATGAGGCTGTAGTGGACTCTGGGGAGAGAACCATGGTTGGAACTCAAGAACACAGCGCAGTAGATTGAGGCTCTAGGATCTGCTTAGGACAGATATATCACAGACACACGCTGAACGTGACCCCGCTCATGCATTTGAGAGTTTCACCAAAACGCTCACAAACTTCCATTTCTAGGATGCCACAGATGTATACATAACCTTGTTTACTAGGGTATTACTGTCACCATTTTCAGGAATACACCCTTGGGTGGGTTGAGCCTAGCAGAGACCATGAGGTTACAGTTGGCACTTCATAAAGCTGTGACCAGTTGCTCAGGATCCATAGTAGGTTGGACCCCGAGACATCAGGAATAAACGGCCTCAACCACAACGGTTGGGCCCAGTATCCCCTGAATGTCCCGTGGTCTTCTGAAAAGGGGTCTGAATTTTAAAATGAAAAATAAAATCAAAAAGCACACTTCAGCTTTGTCAACGAAAAGAAAAGTAAACTTTTTAATTGGATGTCATCATTTTTCACAGGCCTTCTACAGTCACTCAAAGTGAAGGGAGCAACCAGATAAAGTGTGCTGACCATTTGCACCGTGCTGAATGCAACTGCGGGCATAAGCAAAATGTGATGAAGTCTGCTGACCAAAAGTCTCTCTATGTATGTAGGCATATTGTGTATATTTTTCAGAAAAACAAGTCTAGCATCATCAAGGGCTGTTAAAAAAAATGTGTGCTTAATTGTGCAGTGCTCACTGGTCACAAGAAAAAGAAAAAGCACTAACACACATTCCCTCGGCTTTCCGCATTGAGACATTTTTGTCACAGGCATATTCCAAGTAGGAAAAGGCTCCTGTATCGGTTGGGCATCCTCAAAGCAAAGTTTTAGCCCATTGCATTATAATGAGAGCAAAACAAAAAAAACTGCAGGTTGAATGATTACCACACCACTCAAAATTTTTAAAAACTATGTAATTTCAATATTGTATCCCCTCTATGCAAATATTGTCAAACAAACAAAAGCACAAAACTGTTGAAATTACCCTTTGATCTTCCTCTTTCGTCCAGGGTCCTTTTATTAATTCTGGGTTTAAAACTTTCTGCCACCTATGTTGGCACTGAACATCTGAACGGTTCTGAAACAATTTCAAGTAATTACGTTAAAGTATTTTTTTGGCAAACATTATGCGTATTAAATTAAATAGTAATGTAACTTTAGAGTCCTGTAAAATAAAAATATAACTCTCACTCATAGGATGAAACCTTAATACATGCAGCTCAAATGGTCCCAACATTCCTTTTAAAGTCAAAGACCACAGGCCGTGTTAAAAACATTTTGCACAAGTGAAACATTATAGATTAACTTAACTATGCAGCTTGCATAACGGAGAGCAGGTTTTGCACAGGCTTACATTGCAAACAGAATTTTGCACCATCAGAAACATTGAACAAATGGTCTGTGAAATCACTAAACAAAGAGCAAACATTTTGCTAATAATGGATTGTTTTACATTTCCTTCTACATATGTCAACTGTACTTTAAGAAATATTGAAGAATTGCAGATCACCGTTCTCAAAGCATGTTGTCAGCAAGAGTTAATACAAAATGAACGAAAGCAAAGAAGGGAAACTGTATTTGCCTGTAAACCTCCCTCTATATCATGGGCATTCTTTATGAATCCATAAACAATATAGCATCTCTGCAGACCTGCAGGATCCTCGCAGCATTTTTACAAAATACTTGATTCGTAAAAACATTAAAATAAACCGGTATTGGCAAATCTAACAAGTCAGGCTTTTATGTGGAAGAACAGGCACACACAAGTAAGGAAAAGTTGCCTGCCTATGAAATCCTAGTTCTCTTCCATGGAAATCCTCATCAAAATAATAAGCACTGAATAGTCCTGCCCATGTTCAGGATCCCGGAGGACTTCTTAAAAACGTTTTATGTATGTAGGGACGTTATATTTAGGAAACAGAATTTTAGAAACCTTAGAAATTCCCTAAATAAACAAAGGTTACAGGAAGGCCGTGCCCTAAGGTAACTATAACTCTGGCCCCAGCCATGCACAGTCAATAATCTCACTGCAAATGTTGCACTGATATATCAATGATATCATAGCAGATGTCATGGGAGATTAACGTGGGGTAATTAGCAGTGCATTGTGAGGGTGAGTAATCGTTACCTTAGGGCACGAGTTATAGTTATTTGAGATAACCATTACTGCTGAATGTTTATGGTTTTGTGTGTGTAAATCTGAACTTAACTATAACATTCCAGTAATCTTTGTTTTTTCCAGTGCATTTCTGCAGATTTTAATGCTATTTCCTATCTATAATGTCTCTGTAACCTGGGTGTGTACATGGGTGTGTGTGAATGAGTGGAGGGTGTATCAGTGCGTGTGACTGGCTGTGTGGGTGTGTGAGTGAGTGTGTGACTGCATGTGTGGGTTTGTGAGTAGTGTGTGAGTGCCTCTGTGGTTCTGTGAGTTGGTGTTTGAGTAGTTCGCTGAGTGGGTGTGTCAGTGGCTGTATGAGTAAGTGGCTGTGTGAATAGTTTTCTGGGTTTCTGAGTTGGTGTGTACATGGGTGCTGCATGTGTGGGTCTGTGAGTGGGTGTATGAGTGGCTTTCTGGGTCTCTGAGTGGGCATGAGTGGCTGAACGGATGTGGTTGAGTGGGTGTGTGAGTGGGTCTGAGTGGATGCGGGTATGATTTGGTTTGTGAGTGAGTCTGGGAGTGACTGTATTTTTATTTTTTACTGCTGTACGGTTCCAGGGGGACAAAATGGCAACCGTAGCTTTTCCCTCAGGTTGCAGCCAGCCAATCACAGCACTGCCGTTGGCACATGGATCCACGTCTCAATATACATGAATCTTTTTTCTTTAATAACTCCAAAACTACTGAACAAATTTACACCAAATTACAACAATAATTCTTTACAGACCAAGGTCTAGCTTTCTGCCAAATTTAGTGTAATTCTGTTCAACAGTTCAGGCTGTAGTCGTGTGTAAAATACCTATGAGAATATGCATGGCTAAACCGCATTTTGGGACACCCTCTCCTTTTTCTCGGCCTCCACTTGGCCAGTCACCCGGAAACTTCCAGACAGCAGCTGAAGTGACTGGTACACTAGTTTGGAAAATGTTGTGAAGATTCATCAAATGCGTCAAAGTTCTTTGCAAAACAAAAAATGCTTTTCCTATGGAAACTAGGTCCTATTGTAACCACCTACTGGCAACTGCCAGTAGCAAAATATTTATACAGTTTTCCTAACAAGAAGATGAAGAACGGCAAGCTTACAAAGGACTACTGAAAGGAAAAAATATTAGAATTGAAGGCAACTTTGCTCATCTGAGAAATCATTAAGAGGACAAAGTGAAAGAGCACCCACAACTTCCACACCTTACAGTACAATGTCAGGAGCTAGCCACCAAACAGAACACGAGCATGAGGGTAGACCACTAAAAATGGACACCTTGATTATCTCAGAGTGGAGCTTCAGAGAGTTGTATTGTATTGTAATTGCATTTATATAGCGCTTACTACCCCTGACTAGGCGTTGAAGCGCTTTTTCGGCAGGTAGCATGCTACTCCGGGTCCCATAGAGGATTAGTGTTGAATTAGTATAGTGAAACATGCAAGTACATTTTAAGTGGTGGATATGTTAGTCAGTTATTTGGATTTGGAATGATAGAAGGATAGAGGAGGAAAAAGGTTTGTATTTATATAGCGCTTGTTACCCCTGATGGGGTGCTGATGCACACTATTCAGGAAGCCCATAAAGGATAGTGGTGAATTAATATGGTGAAATATGAAGTAATTTCAGAGGTGGATATTAGTCAGTTATTTGGAGTGAGAAGGATAGTGGAGGAATAAAAGGGGAAGAAAGGTTTGCATTCATATAGTATTTGTTACCCCCGATGGGTGTTGAAGCGATTTAATGGCGAGTTGCACGCCACGCCGGGGCCCATAAAGGATTAGTGGTGAATTAGTATAGTTGAATATGGAATTTGAGAAATGAACATGTTAGTCTGTTAATTTTGATTGAAAAGGATAGTGGAGGGATAAAAGAGTGAAAGATGTTTTTTTTTGTTTTTAGCAGGAGGAGGAGGCTTTTGGATGAGTAAAAAGGAGTTTTGGAGGGAGGAGTCAGAAGTAAAAGTTTAGAAAGGTTCGTTTTAGGGGATCTGTATAGTAATTGAGGTGTCAGATGATGCAAGGAGGGGTAGAGCAGGAAAGAGTCTAGAAAGGGTTATTTTGGGGATCATAGTAGTGGTATGGGGTTTGGGATAAATGAGAGTGAATGTAGAGGATATATTGAGAGTATAGGCTGAGAAATAGGGTAGTGCATTGGAAATTATAAATTAGAAGAAAGTGATAAATATATAGATCCATAAGTACCAAAAGTTTGTGGATGTGGATGGTGTGGGCTGGGTATTGCTAAATGGGTTAATTGGCAGCATTTCTGGCCCTGGCCCTGGTCAGTCTCGAACAGGCTCAAACAGGCAACTACCCTTGTCCTCTCTGCCCTTAACAGGCTCAAACAGGCAACTGCCCTTGTCCCCTCTGCCCTTAACAGGCTCAAACAGGCAACTGCCCTTTTCCTATTCGCCTTTAGCTGAGACGCCCTAACCCTGGCCTTTTATAGCCCTAGTAATTAGGTGACCCCTTCAGCCAATCACAACACTAGCCCTAAAGAACAAGTTACTTACCTTCGGTAACGCTTTTTCTGGTAGATACTATATCTGCCTGTGGATTCCTCACCTTGTGAATATCCCCCTTGCGTCAGCAACGTTCGGAAATTTTCTTCGTAGCACGCCGACGTGGGCGACGTCACAGGAGCACGGCATCGCGCGCGACTCCGTCTGACGTCACCGACCCCATATAAGGTCCACGCCGGCGTGATGACGTCAGTTCCGCCCTTTTTTCCATGCCTTCGAGGCACACGAACGGACCAACGATAGCAAATATGCAAATGTACAATGTACACAGTACATATAGAACAAAATCAATACAATAGTATAAACCATATACACAGAAAGACCAGGTATAGCAGAGTGGACAACGGGGAGGCGGGTGGGCATGTGAGGAATCCACAGGCAGATATAGTAACTACCAGAAAAAGCGTTACCGAAGGTAAGTAACTTGTTCTTCTGATAGATACATCTGCCGTGTGGATTCCTCACCTTGTGAATAGATTCCCACAGCAGTCCCCACTCCCGGAGGAGGGCGTCCACTCTGCTACACCAGGAAGTCTTGGAGGACAGAGCGCGCGAAGTGGCCATCCCTCCTCACCTCGGTATCCAAGCAGTAATGCTTCGCGAAAGTGTGGAGGGAGGCCCAAGTCGCGGCCCTGCAAATATCCTCAACAGGTACACCCCTAGACAAAGCAGAAGTTGCAGACTTTGCTCTAGTTGAATGTGCTCTAATACCCTCAGGAGGGTCCTTACCCGCAAGGGAGTAGCAGATCTTAATGCACAGGATTATCCACCTGGAAAGAGTGCGCTTGTGCACCGCTCTGCCCTTCTTGCAGCCAGCAAAACCAACAAACAGCTGGCCATCCATCCGGAAGTCTTTAGTCCTGTCCAGATAGAAAGACACCGCCCTCTTAGGGTCCAGGCGATGCAGTCTCTCGTCCTCCTTGGAAGGGTGTGGGGGAGGATAGAAGGTAGGAAGGGTAATGGACTGCCCAAGATGGAAAGGAGTCACCACCTTAGGCAGAAAAGCAGCCCTGGTCCTAAGAACCATCCTTTCAGCATGAATGGTCAGGAATGGGGGTTTAGAACTTAGAGCTTGAAGCTTACTTACCCTCCTTGCCGAGGTGATTGCAACGAGGAAGATCGTTTTAAAAGAGAGAAGCCTCAATGGACACTTGTGCAAGGGCTCGAAGGGAGAACCCATTAAGAAGGTCAGCACAAGATTCAAATCCCAGTGAGGAACAATAAAAGGGGTAGGAGGGAACATATTTATGAGACCCCTCAAGAATCTTAAAACCACCGGAGATTTAAAGAGAGAGGGCTGATCCGGCAAACAGAGAAACGCCGATAAGGCCGAAAGATACCCCTTGACCGTGGCCACAGCCAAACCTTGCTGCGCCAGATAAAGAGCAAATTGTAAAATATTAGATAAATGAGCCTTCAAAGGGTCAATATCTCTCTCCCTGCACCAAGAAACAAATTTCGACCACCTATAGGAGTAGATGGACTTAGTAGTGTCGCGCCTGGCAGAGAGAATGACATCCACCACATCGTGAGGGAGAGAAAAAGAACTCAAGTTGCCCGGTTCAATCTCCAGGCATGAAGGTGTAATGTCTGGAGGTGGGGGTGTAGAACCTGCCCCTTCATCTGAGAGAGGAGGTCTGCCCTGTGAGGGAGACGGAGCGGCGGGTGAGAGGAGAGGTGGAGTAGGTCCGAATACCACACCCTTCTTGGCCAATCCGGGGCGACCAATATGACTTGGGCCCGGTCTTGACGAATCTTCCTCAGAACCCGAGGAATCAAGGGTATGGGAGGAAACGCGTAAAGGAGTTGATTTCCCCAACTCAACTGAAACGCGTCCCCCAAGGCTCCTTGCATCGGATACTGGAGACTGCAGAAAGACGGGCAGTGCGCATTCTCGCGAGTGGCGAATAGATCCACCCGAGGAGTCCCCCACATCTGAAAGATGTCGTGAACAACCTCCGGGTGAAGCCTCCACTCGTGGTCGGCAGAGAACTGCCGACTGAGACTGTCTGCACGAACGTTCAGAACCCCGGCCAGATGATTTGCCACCAGACAAATCTGATGGTCCTGAACCCAGGACCAGAGCCGCAGAGCCTCTCTGCAGAGACACTGCGACCCTACTCCTCCCTGTTTGTTGATGTACCACATCGCGGTCGTGTTGTCCGTCAGGACTTGAACTGACCGCCCGCGAAGGGAAGGGAGGAAGGCCTTGAGCGCCAAACGTATCGCCCGCAATTCCAGAAGGTTGATATGAAACAACCTTTCTTCTGGAGACCAAAAGCCCTTGACCTCCAGGTCTCCCAGATGAGCACCCCACCCGAGAGTGGATGCATCCGTTATCACCGTGGTCACCGATGGGGGAAGATGAAAAGGCTTTCCTTGAGACAGGTTGCCTTCCACGCCCCACCAAGACAGATCCGCTGCAGCTTCTCTGGAGATCCTCACTGACTCCCTGAGATCTCCGTTGTGTTGATACCACTGCCTGCGGAGGCACCACTGGAGTGCCCTCATGTGCCAGCGTGCATGACTGACCAACAGAATGCAAGAAGCCATCAGACCGAGCAGACGAAGGACCTTCAGGACTGGAACAACCGCTCCATTGTGGAATAAGGGAATCATCTCCTGTATGTCGAGAATCCTTTGAGGTGGAGGGAATGCACGACATACAGTAGTGTCCAGTACCGCACCTATGAACAGGTTGCGCTGGGAGGGCACCAGGTGAGACTTGGGTACATTTATTGAAAAACCCAACCTGTGCAACAACTGAGTTGTCTCTTGCAGATGATGGAGCACCTTCTCCGGCGATTCCACCTTGATCAGCCAATCGTCCAGATAAGGGAACACAGGTATCCCCGATCTTCTGAGATGCGCAGCCACCACTGCCATCACCTTGGTGAAAACTCGAGGCGCAGTAGTAAGTCCAAACGGAAGGACCGCAAATTGGTAGTGCTGCGATCCCACCGTAAAACGGAGATACTTTCTGTGCGACTTCAGAATGGGGATGTGAAAATACGCATCCTGCAAGTCGATCGACACCATCCAGTCTTCTTCCATCAGCGCCAGAAGAACCTGAGCAAGGGTGAGCATTTTGAACTTCTCCTGTTTGAGATAGAGGTTCAAAATCCTGAGATCCAGGATCGGCCGAAGCCTGCCATCCTTCTTGGGAATCAAGAAATACCGGGAGTAGCACCCTTGACCCCTCTCCTGCTCTGGAACCACCTCTATTGCACCCTTTCGGAACAGAGTCAGGACTTCTTCCTGCAAGAGAAGCAGGTGGTCCTCTGAACAATAACCTTGGCAAGGAGGGTAATTGGGAGGGAATTCCTGAAAAGGAAGTGCATACCCATTCTCTACGAGATTGAGAACCCAAAGATCTGATGTAACCGATTCCCAATCTCGTAGAAAATGAGTAAGCCGGCCCCCTACTGGCCCCACATGATCCAGAATGGTGGATCTAGGGCTGCTTTGCTGATGTGGGTGGGGGTTGGGTATTATTGGAGGAAGTGGAGGAAGAGGAGACTTGACGTCCACGTCCACGACCCTTCTGTCTACCTCTGTAGGACCTGTACAGAGGGTTCTGCTGCTGCTGCTGCTGTTGCTGACCTTGTTTGAAGGGACGAAAAGAAGATCTACCAAATCCTCTGAACTTTCTAGTCGTTGACCCTCTCATCTGGAGACCCAGAGATCTTGCAGTGGCACGACTATCCTTAAACCTTTCCAAGGCTACATCAGCTTTTTTACCAAAAAGGCCAGTCCCTTCAAAAGGTAAGTCCAGCAACGTAGACTGCACATCTGCCGAGAAATCAGAGGACTTCAACCACGCGGCCCTCCTGGTCGCAATAGAAGAACCCATAATTCTGGCAACAGAATCTACTGTGTCCATGCCACTCTGAATGATCATACGTGCAGCAGCTTGAGTGTCAGAGATCACCTCATTAAAGTTCTTCCTATCTTCCTCAGGAAGTTTAGGTGATAATTGCTTAACTGAGTCCATTAGAGCATGCACGTACCTACCTAAAAGGCAAGTAGCATTTGTTGATTTGAGAGCCATGCTCCCAGAAGAGAAAGTCTTCTTCGCAGACTGATCTAATTTCTTTGATTCTTTATCAGCTGGCACTTGAGGGAAAGAACCCGCAGCCCTGTTAGAGCAAGCCGCCTGCACCACAAGACTTTCTGGAGAGGGATGCGTAGAAAGGAATGCAGGGTCATCAGGAGCTGCCCTATAGCGCCTCGCAATAGCTCTCGAAACTGCAGGAGCAGACAATGGCCTCTTCCAAATCTCTTTAATTGGATCCGACAAGGCATCCGTGAAAGGCAGCGTAGGTTCGACAATGGAAGAAGGAGAGTGTAAGACTTCAGTGAGGATGTTGGGCTTGTACTCAACCGTGGGCCGCTTCAAGTTGAGAAGATCAGCCGCCTTCTTAATCACCACGTGGTAGGGTGCCACATCCCTAGAAGGAACATCAGAAGTCGAAGGTAGACCCCACTCAGGAGAGAGCTCCAGACCACTAGCATCACGAAGGTCTTCAAAATCATCATCATGATCAGGAAGTTCGCCTTCTTCCACATCCGAATCTTCCTCTTCCCTTTGTTCGAGAAGACGTTGAGCCCTTCGTCTCGACCACTCCAATCGAATCGAAGTCGACGGATTCGGTAACGACTCCGACGGAGCCGGTTCCGATGTCGAACGAGGAGCTGGAGCAGCAGGATGAGACTCATGGACAGGTGTGGTACCTCGATCTCGACTACGAGGTCGATCCGGAGTCGGCGAAGCCGCATGCGGAGTCGAGGACCTCGGTGGAGCCGTACCGAGCCAAGGTGCAAGAGGCGCCGGCATAAAAGGCATAAATGGAGCTGGGGCGTATGATTGAGGAATACCCAAATTATACGATAATGGACCCATGGGACCAACAGGTGCTCCAGTGGGGTACATCACCCTGGAATATACTCCAAACATCGCATTGAGAAAATGCGAGGGATCCTGACCAGGACCAGGAAAGGGAGGGTACGAACCTACCGGATGCTCCAACGGAGGTCGTTCAGACACATGTTCACTCTGACCTTAAGGATCCACCGGAGTTTCCATCGGAGTCGGAGTCTGAGGAATCACTTCATCTTCCTCTTCATGTTCCGAAGGATGTAATGAAACTGGATCCGGTTCTGGCTCCGGAGTCGGAGACCCTTCGATTGACAAAGCAGGAGAAGGAGAGACAAAGTCTTTACGGTGTTTGTGAGACTTTTTCTTTGAGTCAGAGGATTCCTTCCCTGAATGATGTTTTGAACTGTGCTTCCTCCTCTTATGTTTTCTCCTCGAGGAACTCGAAGCGTGACCTGAAGCCGACTTGGATCTAGACCTAGATCTCTCCCTGGACCTCGACTTCGCTCTGGATCTCGACTCCGCTCTGGATCTCGAACCCGCTCTGGATCTCGACGCCGACCTCGACTTCGATCGAGACCCTTGCTTTGACTTCGAGCGTCTCGACGTCGACCTCGAATATCTTCCAGAATCCTGCTTTACCTTCGCTAAAAGTAGTTTAGCTTCACGCTCTCGAAGCGCCTTTGGGTTCATTTTAAAGCAGGAACTGCAGTTTTTAACGTCGTGATCCGAACCAAGACACCACAAACAATCCTTATGTGGGTCAGTGATGGACATCATGCGGGCACAAGACCTACATTGCTTAAAACCTGTTTTCCTCGACGACATCTTCGGTGAAGAAACAAGTCGCAAAAGAGAAACAGTGACAATTAAATAACAGATAGATACTAAGTATCTCAGAAGATCCCGAAAACCGTTAGCGTCGAAGACGCGGAAAAAAGGGAACTGACGTCATCACGCCGGCGTGGACCTGATATGGGGTCGGTGACGTCAGACGGAGTCGCGCGCGATGCCGTGCTCCTGTGACGTCGCCCACGTCGGCGTGCTACGAAGAAAATTTCCGAATGTTGCTGACGCAAGGGGGATATTCACAAGGTGAGGAATCCACACGGCAGATGTATCTATCAGAAATCTAGAACCAATAGGGGACCAGGACATTACAACCAATCTTAGCCCTAGTCCAAGCACCCAATCAGTTCAAAAACTCTGATCTCTACGTCCAATATAGGCCCTAGCCCTAACCATAGTCCCAGCCCAAGTCCAAGCAACCAATGGTACAGGAAGCCCTAGTCCCTACTTCCAATATCAAGCCTAACCCTACTCTTAGTCCCACAACTAGTCCAGCAACCAATCACACCAGAAGCCCTAATCGCTACTTCCAATTAAAGGTCTAATCCTAGCCCTAGTCCCACCCTATTCCCAACAACCAATAACATAAAAAGCCCTAGTCCCTACTTCCAAAAGAAATCCTAGCCCTAGCCCTAGTCCCAACCCTACATTGATTGAAACAGACCCAGAAACCAATCAGAACCCTCAAATACCCAACCAATGAGGACACTAACCCTAATCCAATAGAAACAACAGATACAAGCACCAATCAGTGTACACCTGTACCAACCACTAGCCGACCATATAAGGTCCTAGCGACCTCAGACAAGGTTTGCCAGGGAGTTGTAAGCTGCTTCTCCTGTTCAGAATCTCTCGTCTAGTCTGTCTCATTACCTCTTCCTGGACTCTGCTCACTGCAATCTGGGGCACATGTAGGCTGCAACTCACAAGATGGAGGAGAATGATTTGGGGTGCACCCAGCAAAACCTTAAGGGGCCTGGGCAAGTGTAAGGGAGAGCTCAGAGTTGCCTGATAGCTGAATAGCCAATGGTCTGCTGGCCTGGGGGTGGGGGTTGAGGAGCTGCTGGGGAGCTACTTCTCCTGTTCAGAATCTCCTAGGAGACAGACAGGCTCAATCCACACTTTGGACTTCTGCAGGTAAAGGCCTCACTAACTTGAAATCTAACAATTCTGTTTGAATAAAACTTTATTCCCTCTCCTGGCCAAAAAACTAAGTGCACAGTCCCTAGTAAACACAGTTTAAACAGTTCACAGAAGCACCCTCTGATGTAGAATATCCCTGTTGCTGGGGGGAGGCAGGGGGGCTGGTTTCACTACCTTGTGAACACAAAATGGTGGCTGGGGGTGCACTGTTTTAACATACAGGTCTTAGCACAGAGCAAAGGAGAAATTTGGAGGGAAAACTGAACTGTCACCAGGAATGAGAGGGATAAACTACAGAGTTTGGACTGTAAATCCCACAATTCAACACGTTAAATGGAAGCAATCATGAGCAGGGAAAACCACAAGTTTAAAACACAAAACAGGTGATAAAATATGCAATCACAGGCAGGTTAAAACTAAAATTTTATACTGTAACAACCACAGGCAAAGACAGTAATCAGAGTAAGGGAAAATCGTTTTTTTAACAACTTGTTTTGGGGAAGAGACAGCATTAGCCTGTCTCCTTACCACTTCCTGGATTCTACTCACTGCAATCAGGGGCACAGGTAAGCTGCAACTCACAAGATGGAGGAGAATGAGTTGGGGTGCACCCAGCAAAGCCTTAAGTGGCCTGGGCAAGTGTGAGAGGGAGGGCTCAGAGTTGCCTGTGAGGAAATAGTATTTATATTCAGGTGGAACAGAGGGCTCCGGGTGGCTACATCTCTACTCATGCTTCTAATAATTTGGGAATCATCATGTAGGAGAAGAAAGTGAAAAGGAAGGAGGTAAGGCTAAACTATACATAAGACTATACATACATCAAAAAGGGTAAGGCTAAGGGAAGAGCCCTGCTGAACACCAAAATCCATAATCAATTTTGCAGCAGGTGGCCTGGAAGACCAGGTTACTTACCCTTCAGACAACTAATTACCAAATTTAGCGACATCAGAAATGGTAAGTGCTATGAGAAAAAAGTTCTAGATCAAACCTGGCGGGTTCTGGCGGTGGCCAAGAGGAATATAGTGCAATTGTGGGAAGCCTTTCAAACTCCACTGCTCGAGGATTGGATGCGAGATATGGACTGGTGCATGCTGGCAAAGAGGGTGGTTTATGAGGGCAGAGGATGCCCCCAAAAATGGGGTAAAATCTGGAAGAATTGGGAAGCCTACAGGGGCAAAATATGTAGTGAAAACTGTCCTAACCTGATGAGACATCACCAGGGAGTGTCACAAACACAATCAATATCAGGAGAGATGGGGAAGGGGGATGGAATTGCCACTTGCTGAGATATTAAGATGTGCGACAGTGCAAAGATACAAATGTATGTGGAACTTAAAATGCCAATAAAAAGATATGTTAAAAAATAAAGGTCTCGGGGGTTAAAGCGAGTTTTCTAATGCAGTTAATATCCATAAGAATGATGTGAAGGCCACTGCTTGCAATCATTGTGTCAGAAAGGAGGACCATTGCGAAAAAGCTAGGCCACAGATACCTATCGCCTAGACGAGGCAATAGGTATAGAATGATTCATTAACTGAAGAAGCAGTCCAGCCAATTAAAATCAGGACCGCCACACTGCCATGGTCCAAATGGCTGTGGGCGCCTGGCACTGGGCACAATAAAGATGATAGATGCTATGATGCCCAGGAAAGAGAACATTTGTCTTCAGTATAGACCGTATGACACACTTTTACAAGTACTGTGTCAAGTGTTATCCCCCAAGTACTGGATGAGTTGAAACAGACTGTAAGATTGATTGGGGTGAAGTGGTCTGGAGATATCGAGGTCTAGATACGTGCGTGTGTGCATGTGCGTGTGTATATATACACACACACATATATATATATATTTCTCGTGTTCCCCTGCAGTGGCCTCGCACTTTGTCCTTGGAGGAAGTGGGAATGTGATTTATAGTGCGATTTCCAGTGTCGCGCAGACGAGGCCCCCGTTCTTTGAAGCAGGCTCTGGCTCACTGGTTTCTACGTTGTGGAACTTTGGAACGGATCCGGGTTACCGGAATGACCAGAGCCCACCTGTTGACGCGGAATGAGAGGAGGCGGTGTTGAGGCAATTGTGCTTCACGCTGGGCAAGGAGCATTTGGGTTTCCAAGTCCCCGTTTAATCCAAACCGGACGTTCACAGGTTGGAACGGTTGGGGAGAGGAGGAGACACCGGTCCCAGAAACATGAGACATGGAAAATAGACATTTTCGCAATACCAACCCGCCCTGCACAACATCGTCCAGAAGTGCTTTAAAAACAATGCATGCTGGGACTGGTAGTCACAGTGCATGGAGTGACTTTCCAGTGATGTCTACGTTAGGCATTTACCAATTGGGGGCGGACCTGCATATAACCAATCAGCATAGGGCACGATAATACATCTGTGACACCCGCCCTACACCTGAACTTACACACCACTGGCGCTGAAGAAGGCTCAAGCAACTGCCGAAATGCATTCGCCGATCATGGTGGTGAAACTGCTTTCTGTACCTCTGTAAAGGAATAAATGGTGTTTTCTCGTGTTCCCCTGCAGTGGCCTCGCACTTTGTCCTTGGAGGAAGTGGGAATGTGATATATATATATATATATATATATATTTGTTGCAGCTTTTGTGCCTAGTTGAAGTTATCAGCTAATCGTTGTGCACAGGGAGACAAAGGGATCTTTCATCCAGAAGGCAACTGCTGTCAATAAGATGCACTTGAAGAAAGCTTGTGAAGTACACTGGAGATTAAGTGGAAAAATCTTGTATTAATAGTAGTATTCAAAGGAGTCTTCTCTGATTTGGGCATCATGCAGATGTGGAGAGATCCGATGAAGGGTTAGTATCCTAAATCTTTTCTCTCTTCATCCATTTGTTGGTGATTTTCAGACCACGATGGGACGAGTACCTAGAGTGGGATTGGAACCCTACATATTGACCAAAAAGTAATGGAAGAAGGAAAGGTTACATACCTGCAGACATAGTTCTGCATCACAGGAATCTCCATTGAAGTCATAATCCTTGAATAATTCAGTGCTGTTTGCGCGGGCCCAGGAACACTTTCCTCAAAATATATATTGAGAATCCAGGAAAAAGACATTGAAGAGTGACATCACTGAAAGTCATTTTCTATATAGTCACAGTGTAAACTGTCAGATGTATTTTCCTGGTGAATGCTGTCAGAGGCAAAATCGTGACCAATGAAGCCTTTAAACTTGCAACACTGCCATAGAAAAAGGCTGACCTAAAAACAATAGACAGCATAAGAAGGAAAAAAACAGCCAATAGACTAACTGAGAAGCTTAAAAAAGGTACCTGCACCTTTAAGGACCCCAGAGGTACCTCATCCTACAATACACTGCAGTGGCAGTTTGCCTGGGAGTATCGGTTCTGTTTTACACAATGCACAGTATACAAATAAAGCCTGACAGCCGGAGGATGTTTATGACTTCAATGAAGATTCCTACAATGCAGAACTAGGTCTAGAGGTATGTAACTTTTCTTTCGGCATTGTAAAGTCTCCATTGATAGACATATAGCTTAAATAGAGTAGCAAGATGAGAAAACTCCCAAAATGCAGCTGCCGCGTACCCCTATGCTAAGAATCAGTAACATGCAATATTTGAAATGCACTTTAATTAATAAGGAATCCAGGTCCATAAGGACAAACTAACTATTTGAACAGATTTAGCAACGCTTCTTGTCCAAATTTTGACAGTGTCTAGACAGTAATGTCTTGTAAACATGTGAAAAGACCATGTAAGGAAGGAGTGCCAAATCCCCAGTACAGAGGGGTGCAGAGCGTTGCTGGGATAATCGTGCCCCCCTGAATTGGTCACATTCGTACACTGCCAAAGGAGCTAAAGGAGCCAAACGTGATCTTCGGGAAGAAAGTGGCTCTTCTAGGACTTTTTGATATCCCCCTTAGAGCAGCACTGCCTTAGCAACAGCAAAGACAAGGCATTGCACAGAAGGGCACGTAGAATTCTTCAGAACTCATAAAAAATAAATCAACCAACAGCCCTACAGGGAGAGCTCTGCCACTGAGAAGAATCTCAGGCATCTGAAATAGGGATACCAGTAAAGAAAAAGGGAACAACAAAGCAACCTGGAAAACTAGAGGGGTCCCAGGACAGGGGAAAGAAAAATGTCAAAGTGATTAAGCCAAGGAGGTCTCCTGAGCAGGACTCAGGGATATGTCTGGAAGATCACACAGATCTGAAATCTCCCCCTCCAAAAGCAATCTTGAGAAAAGACAAAAAAACAGCCGCAATAAAGAAAGAGGGGTACAAAATTACTGACTTTTTAACATTGAAAGCTTCAGACAAGTCAAAGCCTACAATAATCAGCTTATTCCCAGAGCCAGTGTCAGAAAGCAAGCTAACTACAGTAGAGAGTGCCAGTGTCCCCCTGGGGAAAGGACATGGTCAAGAGGCGGAGGTTGCTGGCACAATGGCCCAATGTTTTTCACCAGCCATACCAGGCATAGTACATGTGGATGTGCACAAGACTAGTCCAAGAGTGCATCTTTCATCCTTGTACCTACCTCAGTAACTGGGCCTGTCCTAGCCCGAGGGCCTCATTAGAGAATCATCAGGGAGAACCGGAACGCCCTGATACACAGGACCAACCATTAATTGAAATGTCTGAAATACAATCATTCATGCATTCACGAAGAAGACAATGTGCAACCGAGCTTGGAGACAACTGATTTGGCTCAAGCCCTACTGGCCTGTCTCCTGCTCAAAGACCCTGCAAAAAAAGACGCCAACTGTCTGTTGGCCAGCGACTACCAGAACCCGAGAAAGACTACCCACTTTTCAACAAAGACCAGCTATCCTGAGGACAGTAGCCCTGTCCAGAAGAATCCAACTACAAGGACTCCGGATCCCGCTGGAAACGCAATCCTTGCCCACTCTGCACCAGACACCTACAACTGAGTGGCTCATCTGTCCAGTGAAGTCTGCCCATCAATACTGCTCTCGAATCCAACGTTGGATGACCTCTCCTGGATTCCCAGAAGACACCTGCAGCATCATCTTGAAGGGTCCCCTAACTGCGACCGGCTCCGGTAAAGAAAATCCGACACCAAAGGGCACCCCTGCCTCCTCAGCCTCCAACTTTGGGGAGCTCAACATTCATCCAGCCACCCGGTCCCAACCTGCAGCCTCTTTGTGTAACTGAGATTTCTCATCGAAAAGTATTGGGCGTCAGATGCCGATTTGCACCCCACACCCCGGCCGCCCCGGTGCTACTGTTGGCACAAGGTTGGTCCTGCCTTGTGCCCCCCCATGCTTGCTTTAACCCCCAGGGCCTGTTCCCTGAAACCGTGGGCACGTATCTGCAAATCACACCTCTTGTGGGTGCCCAAAGTATCCATTCACTAACATTGGGCCCAGTGACCTCTGCACCCGGCCACCCCAGTGCCACTGATGATGCAGTACCTACATTGATCTGACCCTTGCCCAATGTTAGTCCAAAGACTGGATGTGTAAGTTGAGTTCTTGCCCGGATTTTCCTTCTATAGGACTGCCTTGCATTAAGATTAAATGCGAAGTTCTACTGTTACTGATTGACAATACCAAAGTATTTATAGTACTCTAACGCATCTTTACGGCCTTGCAAAACAACTACTACTGAACCTTGAAAAGTATTATTACAATTCTTGAAACTGTTACTTACCTGCAACGGAGTTCCTCTTGGTTCTGAAATAAAATACCAAACTAATAACTCTTCATACAACACAATCTGTCTTGGATTCCGTTTTTGAGTGTGTGTAATCCTTTCTTGCCTGATTGTGTGAAAGAAATGCTTAACACAGCCCTCTGATAAGCCTAACTGCTTGACCACACTACCACAAATAGAGCCTTTAGTATTATCTACTTAAGCCTCTATAAGCCTCTGGGGATCCACTGGACTCTGCACACACTATAACTTAGAGTTCAGCGATGGGTTTTGAGTGTTCAGAAATGAATTGCGCACTACAGGTAGTGGTTGCGTAAGCGAGATATAGTGATAGTGGTTGGTGCTTCTTGTTCAGAGGAAACCCAATACTCTGAGAACAAAGGGTGGAGAAATTCACCCTTCTGGTAAATAGAAGCAAAGTCAAGAGCACACAATAGGTGTAATGATATGAGTGGATGAAATCGTACACAAGTGTTCTTTCTATTTGTTTTAATGGATATGTGGATGGTCCTCCTACCAAAGGAGACCAAAGGAGCGCATCCGGAGAACCGAAATCGCTACCCATTCGTTCCTTGGCATTCAGCCGTTGTTTCTACAATAGAAGGCATTACCCGCCTCTATCTCTACGCGCTGTTTACCCTTCAGCCTCCGCTACACACCGCACCTTTGGGTGCTTATTTGTGGTTGAAACACCCGACCAGGACCGGGTTGGAATTATCACCGGTCCCCCGATACCAAGTTATCCCACACGTTTTCAGCCCTGAAGAGTCACGGGTTAACACCCGATCTGACCAAACACGTGTCGGCTGGTTTCTTGCTCCTTTGGTAGGAGGACCATCCACATATCCATTAAAACAAATAGAAAGAACACTTGTGTGCGATTTCATCCTTATCAACATACTGTGATCACTCATATCATTACACCTATTGTGTGCTCTTGACTTTGCTTCTACACACTATAACTTACTTTGGCATAGTATGTGCAGAGCCAGCTTCCGACAGTATGCAATGGTTTTAACCAACAATGCAAATAAAGTTTGCCTTTATGAAGAGGTGGGGTGATTTTCTTACCATTTTGGACCTATCTAAATACAAACACAGCACCATTTTAACATCAAGAGAATGCAAAATTATCTCTGCTGCAGTTGTAGTGTTTGGAAAAAAGGTAGGCAAAGTGATAGATTGGTTAATATGAAAATCTGATACTACTTTAGGTAATAAGGAAGAGTGTGTATGCAGAACAACCCTATTGTGATGGAAAACAGTGAAAGGTTCTACTGAAGACAGAGCCTGCAACTCACAAACTCTACAAGCCGAGGTAAGCCGGTTTCCATGACAAGTGTTGCAGCATCGACTTATGGGTGGGTTCGAAGGGAGGTCCCATCAATTTTGACAATGCCAAGTTCAATTCCCAAGGAGAGGAAGGTCTCCGGACTGGAGGAAAGACTTTCATGAGACCTTCCAAAAAAATCTTTGACTACAGGCCTCTTGAAGAAATAATGTTGCGTTGGTGATTTTCGATATGCAGGTATAGCTGCTAAATGCACTTTAATGGATGATAATTGTAGCCCTGAGTTGGTCAAGTAAAGTTAGTACGGAAGGATGGAGGCGGAGCTAGCCACGGAACGAGATGGCTGCAAACTAAGCGAGCTCCTCGTGGACGCCCGCTTTATCCTACAAAACAGATGAAACACGTCCAAAACTGGTGGGAAACGGAGTGCGAAGAAGACGCGGGCACCAGCGAGCTGAAAAGGATAAGAAATACTTAGGCACGCCATAACTAGCCGATCGACGCACTGAGGCCCAAGCGGCGAAAGTGAAACAGAAGCAGCGGGCGGCCGTAGATATCCCGGCCACGACGTAAAGCACGTATGTGGCCACAAAGAGAGGCCGAGTCCGATACGTGTCCGGCATCGGCCCTGGAGGTCTGCAGGGACAGTGAAGCTGCTGGAAATACAAACCGGGGCTGCCGATGCAGTGAGTGAGGCGGTGAGGGATACAGGCGGCAAACTGCCCTGGTTGCGCAGAGGAGGCACTACGGACATTAATGGAATAGGCGCAGAGCTAGATCCCGGGGCGAATATTATCGACTGCCTGAAGCGCCTGGCAAAGGGGTTGCCGAGCCTTCAACCTAAGCAGAATAGCGACGGTAAAACATCAGCAGGGGCCACAACAAGGCGAAAAAAGGGGCACAACAGCGCTCGGAGCAGGGGGGCGCTATACATTTTATGCAACACGGTCATACCACAGGCAAACCACTGCGGTTTATGAAGCTGTGTCCAGACATTGAGTGCGGCGTCCATGCGCAATAAGAAACAGGCCTAGGCGTATAAGGGGTTCTGAGGCCTGCGAACGAGAGCGTAACAAGTGAACGAACTGGAAAGGGGGCAGACAGGAGAAAAAACACAGTCTCCAGCGCTTCAGGTAAGCCTTTACCTGCGCACAAAATTGTGACGCTGCAGAGCCCCTTTGAACATTGAGTCCCCTTCTCATATCTCGCACTGCGGACAGCACCTACGCTGGGGAGCACCTGGGGAGCACCAGGGGAGGCACAGAGAGAAGCCACAAAGCCTCGAGTGGGCCGAGAGGAAGGGGCTATAGATCGGCCACTCCGGCTTCTGGGGCACTGACACAGCAGGAAGCCTGGTATACGCGCACTTTGTAAAATCAGCGATACAAGCAAGTGCACACAAAGATGTAATCAGGGCACAAAGGTAACACGCATACATCGTCATACGATTGAAGAGCCCAGTGCTATTTCAGTGAGTCATAAGCTGGCACAAAGCGGCCCCCTGAGATAGGAGACTGCTTGCACGCCGCGGGACACGCGAGACACGGGTCATCGCTACATCTGTGGACCTGCTGGGTGATCTATCTGAAACAGCACACTTGGACGCTATTACAAACAGGGAACTACGAATAAGATCAAAACCCACACTGTCAACATGGGCAAAACAGACCGCACTCAGCCCAAAATAAACTTTGAACAGGCAAAGAAACAACAAGATCGCAGCCCTGAAGAGCAAATGACGGCGAAAACAGCAGATGGTGCGACAGGAGGGGGTGTCGAATGATGATATACAAACCATGTTTACCACGATCCAAGCCACACTAACAAACATTGATGGGAAAATAGATTCTTTGACATACAGAGTCGACAGAATGTCTGAACGCATAGGCAAACACACAAAAAGAATAGATATGGCAGAACGCAGGATATCCGAAGCTGAAGATAGACAAGTACAGTTGGATGCGAAACAAACCAGGATGGAGAAACAAATCGCGGCAATGTCGGCAGAGGACTTGGAAGCGAGGTCCCGGAGAAACGACATACGCCTAACGGGAGTTTTGGAAACAACAAACACCGGACTGATGGAGCGCTATGTGGAGCAATTACTTATTTCTATGTTGGGAAGAGACACTTTCTCAGAAATTTTCATAGTCGAGAGGGCTCACAGATCCCTGGTGCCAAAACCACCAACAAGATCCCGACCAAGACCGATCATTGCCAGAATCCTAAATTACAGGGACAGAGATGCAGCCCTCCACAAGGCCGGAGAGCTAGGCAAATTGACTCATGAAGGGATGGACATCTCTCTGTACCCAGACTTCACGGAGTCAGTGCAGGAGGCAAGGAAGAAGTTCAGCATGGCGAAACAGACTTAAACATACCGTATGCTATGCTGTACCCAGCGAGACTCAGGGTCACAGACGACGGAAAGTCGCGGATTTACACCGAACCTTAGGAAGTGTTGAAATTCATACAACCGAAAGGACAAACAAGTGTGCGGAGAAGATCGCCGAGAGGAGAGCAATGAGATCAATCTACACTGTCGGATGTCGAACAATTGGACATCTTGTAGACATGCGATAGTCACTGTAGCGGTCTACAGGCACGCTGAAGCGCCGTCATTCACATTTAGACGATGAAAGCGAAGAAAGACATTGGGCAACACTCGGATGCAGTGAGGACTATCCCCAGCAGGATCAGATAAGTCTGTAGACAATGTCTTCAGTTTCTACTACGTTTGAAATAACAATGACCATAAATGTTGTTGGCATGTAAGGGACAGTTAAAAACTGGCGCAAAGGTGCACTCCATAGCACTATCTGATAGACACGGTGACGTGTTTTGAATTCTGATATATGGGCAGACAGGGCGTCTACCCATGTGGCCTATGCCACAAGAAACTGGGAGGCAGCTCTGACCGCTTCGTGTAAACCACAAAGTTACTCATAGTTTTTTTTCTTTATTCTTTAGTGCACACAGGAACATGTTCTATGGTTTTGATGGGAATGTCTCCACTAGCAAGGGAAGGGTGGAGGGGGAGGGCAAGGGAGTTATGGGAAATATTCTGACCAGTGGGACATCAATACACATGCACAGGAGAGGTAACATGAGACATATCAGACATCGCAAATGGGGGGATGGCATTGACATGACAGGCGACTGACACTCTGAATCTACACAGAACACTGACGTTCCTGACATGGAATGTCAGAGGCCTCCACAACCCACAGAAAATACGCCAAGTACTGGCATACTTAGACAGTGGACGTGGATTGTGTACAAGAAACACACCTGACAGATCTCAGAGAGCAGCAGATAGGGGCCAGATGGGCTGTATACAAGCTGTCATCGTCTTACTCCTCATACGCTAGAGGGGTTCTGCTATTAGTGAAAGGCAACACACCTTTTATGCTTATTAAATCTGTAAAGGATAACCAAGGGCGCTATGTTATAGTGAAAGGATGATTTGGAGGCAAAGTATTAACAATTGTCAATGTATATGGACCGAACACCGACGACCCATCTTTTTACACACAAATCTGGACTCAGCTAAGTGCCTTACAACCCACAGCCATTCTATGGGGCGGGGACTTCAATACCTGCTTAGACCCCACACTAGACAGATCCACCGGAAATGACAGATACTGCAAACACTCTGCAAAAATCTTAAGGGAGGGGATTGAAGATTTGGATATGGTGGACATATGGAGGTTAAGAAACCAAGACCAACGAGAAGGTACCTGTTTTTCACTAACACACCATACATGGTCCAGGCTAGATTACTGGCTAGAGACCCAGGACGTGTGCACATGGATAACTGCCATAGATCACTTACCCAAAACCCTGTCCGAGCACGCCCCAGTACGATTCCAATTGGCAATTCCAACACGCACCCTGCAGCAAATCACGTGGAGATTAAGACAAACTGCGCTTCAAGACCAGGTGTTCCGAGAGGACCTTCGACAGGCAATAGAGTATTTTGAACACAATTCCAGATCGGTCACTAGCACAAAGACACTTTGGGAGGCTTTTAAAGCCACCATTAGGGGACATTGTATTAGCAAACATGCAGGCATCCTAAGAGACTTCCAGCAACAACTGACAAAGATAGAAGCCGACATCACTAGACTGGAACAGGAATTTGAAAACACTTGCAATAAATCGCTGCTAGCTGACATCAGGACACAGATAAATACAATGAGTTTGCCGATGACGAGGTAAAATACATTTCGCGTAAAATACATGGCTGGACCCTATGGAGAGGGCGGGAGGCCGGGACAAACACTGTCACATAAAATCAGACCCACTCACACCACAGCGTATATAACGCAGATCCAGAATGATCGTAAATCAGTATATGACACTCCGACAATACTGGACTGCTTCACTAAATACTATGCTAAACTATACGAGGCCCAAGCAAAGGTCCCTATATCTGAAATACATGAATACTTGGATGATGTGGCACTGGCGTGGCTGTCAGATACACACCAAGAGTACTTCTCTCACCATATAACAAAAGAAGAAATTGTAGATGCCATTAAGTCTCTCCCAAATAAGAAGGCCCCCGGACTAGATGGACTCCCAGGAGAACTAGTATGGAAGGATGACATATTCCTGAAATGTAAAAGGGTCATGGTTATTAGTACAACACCTTATGCAGAAACGTTTCGACTTAAAAGCATAACATGCTCTTGTGGATGGTTATTTAGCTTCCTTTAAAATGTTCATGCAATCATCTGCAAGAGTTAAATGGCCATATTGGGTGATCTCAGGAGACATTCTGCCAATTTCCACGCTTGGATCGTTGGTTGTAGAATTTTGCCCTGAAGTCTGGACATAAGATCCGGTCTGAGTGGAAGGCGCCTGTGACGGACTATGGACAACGGGAGGAGATCTGTGTATCACTGTGATGTGCGACTTCAACTTCTCAATCACTCATGGTATGAGTGGGATTGGCGGAAAAGCATACACAAATGGAGTCAGCCAGTCTATCAAAGGGACATTGCCCATATACTGCGGCTCTAAAGCCCTGGGTGTGTCTTCTCTGCATTTTTTGTTTTGAGCGGTGTCGAACAAATCTAACGGTAGGGTGCACCATACTTCCAAGACGCCGTCCACCACTTTGTCGTTGAGAACCCACTTGTAATTCTCCTCGTGTAAAAGGCTGAGAAAGTCTGCTTCTACATTCTAGACTCCTGGCGTATGAAAAGCTGTGATCGAAAATACTCTTGCTAGAGCCCAATGCCACATTGTTTGAGCTTGGAGCGACAATTTCCTTGACCTGGATTGTTTACATAATATATTGTAGTGGTGTTGCCTGTTTGTATCATTAGGTCTTTTGAGGTGAGATATGGTAGACAAGCCTTCAGAGCTAGATGTACAGCTTTCAGTTCCAATAAGCTTATACGATAAGATTTCTCCTTTTGACACCAAAGGCCTTGAGTGGTAAGGTGGTTCATATGAGCACCCCATCCTGTCAGTGAGGCGTCTGTGATGATGGTTTGAGATGGTACTGTTTTCATGGTCACTCGCACTTTTTTCCTGGTGTCAGTATGATCCTACAATAGTTTGTTGGGATCATTCTAACCAGGACCCAAGCATCTGTGCCCTCTCTACCAAAATGGCTTTGGTAAATAGTTTTGTACCTCCACAATTAGCTACTGGTGTCTTATAAGTCTCGATTATATGGTACTAAGGTACCCAGGGCATTGGTACACAAGGGGTCTCACATGGACTGCAGCATGTATTGTGCCACCCATGGGAGTTCACTTAAACTCCGACTACATGCTTGCCATTGCAGCCTGTGTGAGATGGTGTTTACACCTCTCACAACAGATATACATTTTCTTATATTGGAGGTCACTGCACTTAAAACCTATAAGTCACCCCTATGGCAGGCCTTTCAGACCTGATGGCAGGGTGCTCGGTTATAAGTGTGAGGGTGCCCCTGCCTGAGCAAAACACCCCTACAAACGCGGTAGTCGATTCTTTAGGTTTGTGTGGTCCACTATTTTGAGACATATAGTGGACATCATTCATTACAAGATGTCCAGCTATATAATGGCTATGCCGAACCAGTTCATGTTTGGTATCACACATGTTGGAGTTATACCCCTAACATCGATTCTGGTGTTAGAGGTATGATCCCATGTTCTAGGGGGCCCCTTAAGGGTGTCCCCTGACCTCCTGTTTAGAGCCTTTCAGGGTCTGCCAGCAAGCGAGTGCTGCTGCCGACCACAGACACAGTTCTGCCCTCCTGCTGGTGAGCGGAGCTCAAGCAGGGGAAGGTAGAACAATAGGTTCCTGTCACAAGGAGGCGGGACCAACTTCCAGACGAACAAGTTACTTACCTTCGGTAACGCTTTTTCTGGTAGATACTATATCTGCCTGTGGATTCCTCACCTTGTGAATATCCCCTTGCGTCAGCAACATTCGGAAATTCTTTTTGTAGCTTCGCGCCGACGTGGATCCGGACGTCACAGAGGCACGGCATCGCACGCGACCTCGCTGACGTCACCGGCGCCTATAACAGGCCCACGCCGGCGTGATGACATCAGTTCCGCCCTTTTTTCCGTGCCATCGAGGCACACGGACGGACCGATGATAGTAGAAATATACACAGTATACGTAGTATAGAAACAAGGTAACACACACA
This sequence comes from Lissotriton helveticus, assembly GCF_964261635.1. Taxonomy (NCBI): domain Eukaryota; kingdom Metazoa; phylum Chordata; class Amphibia; order Caudata; family Salamandridae; genus Lissotriton; species Lissotriton helveticus. The sequence goes on along the minus strand of NC_136063.1, from coordinate 585,388,200 downwards.
GTGTGAAGCAAATGCAATAACAACATTTGAAATAAACATTTCCATGACAATAAAATAACACATCATAGAAACTCTGGCATAGAAGAGTGGACAACGGGGAGGCGGGTGGGTCAGTGAGGAATCCACAGGCAGATATAGTATCTACCAGAAAAAGCGTTACCGAAGGTAAGTAACTTGTTCTTCTGATAGATACATCTGCCGTGTGGATTCCTCACCTTGTGAATAGAGTCCCACAGCAGTCCCCACTCCCGGAGGAGGGTGTCCACTCTGCTATACCAAGAAATCTTGGAGGACAGAGCGAGCGAAATGGCCGTCCCTCCTCACCTCGGTATCCAAGCAGTAGTGCTTCGCGAAAGTGTGGAGGGAGGCCCAAGTCGCGGCTCTGCAAATGTCCTCAACAGGTACACCTCTAGACAAAGCAGATGATGCAGACTTTGCTCTAGTCGAATGTGCTCTAATACCCTCTGGAGGGTCCTTACCAGCCAAAGAGTAGCAGATCTTAATGCAGAGCACGATCCACCTCGACAGAGTCCTCTTATGGACCGCTCTTCCTTTCTTGCAGCCAGCAAAGCCAACGAAGAGCTGGTCGTCCACTCGACAGTCTTTTGTCCTGTCCAAGTAAAAAGACACCGCCCTCTTGGGGTCAAGACGGTGTAATCTCTCCTTCTCCTTGGAAGGGTGAGGGGGAGGATAAAAGGTAGGAAGGGTAATGGATTGACCAAGGTGGAAAGGAGTCACCACCTTAGGCAGAAAAGCAGCCCTGGTCCTAAGAACCATTCGTTCAGCATGAATGGTCAGGAATGGGGGCTTGGAACTAAGAGCTTGAAGCTCACTTACCCTCCTTGCTGAGGTTATTGCAACGAGAAAAACCGTTTTCAAAGTCAGAAGCCTCATGGGACACTTGTGAAGAGGCTCAAAGGGAGCACCCATCAAAAATGTCAAAACTAGGTACAAATCCCACTGAGGCACAACAAAGGGTATAGGAGGGAACCTATTAGTAAGGCCCTTCAGAAACCTTAAAACAATGGGAGACTTAAAAAGAGAAGGCTGGTCAGGCATACAGATAAATGCCGACAGCGCAGACAGATATCCCTTCACCGTGGCAACAGCAAGCCCCTGCTGGGCCAGGGAAAGGGCAAACTGGAGCACATCAGATAAATGGGACCTCAAAGGGTCTATAGACTTCTCCCTGCACCAAACAACAAATTTAGACCACCTATAAGAATAGATGGACTTAGTGGAGTCACGCCTGGCCGACAAAATGACATCCACCACATCGTGAGGGAGAGAAAAAGAAATCAGGTTGCCCCGCTCAATCTCCAGGCATGAAGGTGTAAGGTCTGGAGGTGGGGGTGTAGAACCTGCCCCTCCATCTGAGAGAGGAGATCTGCCCTGTAAGGGAGACGGAGCGGCGGGTGAGAGGAGAGGTGGAGAAGGTCTGAATACCACACCCTTCTTGGCCAATCCGGGGCGATCAATATGACTTGGGCCCGGTCTTGGCGAATCTTCCTCAGAACCCGAGGAATCAAGGGTATGGGAGGAAACGCGTAAAGGAGCTGCGAGTCCCAACTCAACTGAAACGCGTCCCCCAAGGCTCCTTGCATCGGATACTGGAGACTGCAGAATGACAGGCAGTGAGCATTCTCGTGAGTGGCGAACAGGTCCACCCGAGGTGTCCCCCACATCTGAAAGATGTCGTGAACCACCTCCGGGTGAAGCCTCCACTCGTGATCGGCAGAGAACTGCCGACTGAGACTGTCTGCACGAACGTTCAGAACCCCGGCCAGATGATTTGCCATCAGACAAATCTGATGGTCCTGAACCCAGGACCAGAGACGCAGAGCCTCTCTGCAGAGACACTGCGACCCCACTCCTCCCTGCTTGTTGATGTACCACATCGCGGTCGTGTTGTCCGTCAGGACCTGGACTGACTGACCGCGAAGGGAAGGGAGGAAGGCCTTGAGCGCCAAACGTATCGCCCGCAATTCTAGAAGGTTGATGTGAAGCAACCTTTCCTCTGGAGACCAAAGACCCTTGACCTCCAGGTCTCCCAGATGAGCACCCCACCCGAGAGTGGATGCATCCGTTATCACTGTGGCCACCGCTGGAGGAAGTTGAAAAGGCTTTCCTTGTGACAGATTGCCTTCCACGCTCCACCAAGACAGATCCGCTGCAGCTTCCCTGGAGATCCTCACTGACTCCCCGAGATCTCCGTTGTGCTGATACCACTGCCTGCGGAGGCACCACTGGAGTGCCCTCATGTGCCAGCGTGCATGGTTGACCAACAGAATGCATGAAGCCATCAGACCGAGTAGGCGAAGGACCTTCAGGACTGGAACGACCGCTCCATTGTAAAATAAAGGAATCATCTCCCGTATGTCGCGAATTCTTTGAGGGGGAGGGAATGCACGACATACGGTTGTGTCCAGTACCGCACCTATGAACAGGTTGCGCTGTGAGGGCACCAGGTGAGACTTGGGTACATTTATCGAAAAACCCAACCTGTGCAACAACTGAGTTGTCTCTTGCAGATGATGGAGCACCTTCTCTGGCGACTCCGCTTTGATCAGCCAGTCGTCTAGATACGGAAATACATGAATCCCCGTTCTCCTGAGATGAGCTGCCACCACTGCCATCACCTTGGTGAAGACTCGAGGTGCAGTAGTAAGGCCAAACGGAAGGACCACAAACTGGTAATGCTGTGACCCAACCGTGAAACGGAGATACTTTCTGTGAGACTTCAAGATGGGAATATGAAAATACGCATCTTGCAAGTCGATCAACACCATCCAGTCCTCTTCCAACAGCGCCTGAAGAACCTGTGCAAGAGTGAGCATTTTGAACTTTTCCTGCTTCAGGTAAAGGTTCAAAATCCTGAGGTCCAGGATTGGCCGAAGTCTGCCATCTTTCTTGGGGATCAGGAAATACCGGGAGTAGCACCCCTGACCCCTTTCCTGCTCTGGAACCACCTCTATTGCACCCTTTCAAATAATGCCAGGACTTCTTCCTGCAAGAGAAGCAGGTGGTCTTCTGAACAATAACCCTGGCAAGGAGGGTAATTGGGAGGGAATTCCTGGAAAGGAAGAGCATACCCATTCTCTACAAGATTGAGAACCCAAAGATCCGATGTTATAAATTCCCAATCTTGTAGAAAATGAGTAAGCCGACCCCCTACTGGGCCCACATGATCCGGAATGGCGGATCTAGGGCTGCTTTGCTGCGTTGGCCGGGGGTTGGGAAGGAGAGGAGGAGGAGGAGGAGGAAGCTTGACGACCTCTAGGACGGGGTCTTTGTCTGCCTCTGTACGACTTGTACAGCGTGTTCTGCTGCTGCTGCTGAGGCTGCTGCTGCTGGAATGATCTGTAAGATCGAAAGGAAGATCGGCCAAATCCTCTGAAGCGTCTTCCGGTAGTACCTCTGGATTGAAGGCCTAAAGATTTTGCAGTGGCCCTACTGTCCTTAAAACGTTCCAAGGCAGTATCAGCTTTCTTTCCAAACAGACCTGAACCATCAAAGGGTAAGTCCATTAAAGCAGACTGGACATCAGCAGAAAACTCTGAAGATTTGAGCCAAGCAGCTCTCCTAGTAGCCACAGAGGAACCCATGACTCTTGCCACCGAGTCTGCAGTGTCCAAACCACTCTGGATGACCTGTCTCGCAGCTGCTTGGGTGTCCGAGATTACTTCTTGAAAATCCTTCCTGTCATCCTCAGGAACCTTTGGAATGAGTTGTTTGACAGAGTCCATCAAAGCATGGATATATCTCCCCATCAAACACGTAGCATTGGTTGATTTCAATGCCATGCTGGCTGATGAAAAAACCTTTTTAGCATTTTGGTCCTGTTTCCTGGATTCCTTGTCTCCAGGAACCTGTGGAAATGCCCCAGCAGATTTTTTAGAACAGGCAGCCTGCACTACCAAACTCTCAGGAAGAGGATGCGTTGTTAAAAATGCAGGATCATCCGGTGCAGCTCTATACCTTCTCGCCACCGTTCTAGAAACCGCTGGAGCAGACAAGGGTTTCTTCCAGACCTCATAGACAGGTTCAGACAACGCCTCATTGAATGGTAACATAGGCTCGATCACAGATGAGGGTGAATGAAGTACCTCAGTTAAAATATTGGGTTTATAATCAGCTGTAGGCAGAGTTATGTTTAGTAAACTCGCTGCCTTCTTAATCACAGTGTGGTAAGGCACCACATCCTTAGATGGAGCATTCGATACAGAAGCCAACTCCCATTCAGGTGACAGTTCAAGACCACTGGCTTCACATAAGTCATCAAAAGGATCTTCAGAATCCTGTAATTCTCTTTCCTCAGTGTCAGAATACCCATATTTTTCCTCTTCTAAAAGTCTCTGGGCCTTTCTCCGAGACCTTTCTTTCACAATCGAAGTTAAAGGATTCGGAATCGACTCCGACGGGGTCGCTGCCGGCGTCGAACCCGACGTCGGACGAGGCTTCTCGACACGAGGTCGGACAGAATCCTGCCTCGGAGTCATGGGTATCGGCATCGATGGGATCGGCGTCGATGGAGCCGGCGTCGTGCGCTTCGGCGTCGACGACACCGGTGGTGTCGGAAAATGCCAATGCGGCGGTAGAGCCGGCATAAAGGGCATGAAGGGTGCAGGGGCATAAGCCTGCGGAACCCCTAGGTTAAAGGCCATAGGACCCGTGGGACCAACAGGTGCACCAGACGGGAACATTGCCCTTGAATATACACCATCCATGGCGTTCAGGAACTGGGAAGGATCCTGACCTGGAGTCGGAAACTCAGGATACGGACCTCTCGGTTGTTCCCGGGGAGGCGGAGTCGATACGACGTCGACCTCTTCTTCGGGCGCCGGAACCGGAGTCGATGAACCATCGGGTGCCGGAACTTCGGCTCCACCAGCCCCCTGCTCCTCACCTTCATCCTCCTGACCAGAAGGATTCGATAGAATCGGAGATTGGACCTGTTCCTGAGGTTCGGGTGAAACCGGATGCACAGCCTCTTCATGTTCCGACTCCGAAACCTCTACTTCTTTACTCACGAGCTTGATCTGGGACTTCGGTTTCGAGCTAGAGTCCTTCCCAGAGTGATGACGTGACTCATGGGACTTCCTTCTGTGTTTCTTCTTCGATGACTTCGAAGCGTGTGCTGACGATGACTCCGAGTGTGACCTCGAACGAGACCTCGACCTCGACCTCGACCTCGACCGACGAGATCGAGATTTTGACGACTTCTTAGCTTTTTTGCTCTTGAGTTTCGCCATAAGGAGCTTTGTCTCCCTCTCTCTTAAGGCTTTTGGAGTCATCTTCTTGCAGCAGGAACAGTCCTCGACATCATGGTCTGAGCTCAAACACCATACACAGCATTCGTGGGGGTCGGTGATTGACATGGTCTTGCCACATTCACCGCAGGCTTTAAATCCCGTCTTCTTCGACGACATCTCGAAGAGAATGTAAGAAAGACACAAATACGAAGAAATAGTAACAAAGTTACTGTAAGCTACTACACGATCCCTGAAAACCGTTAGCGTCGACGACGCGGAAAAAAGGGAACTGATGTCATCACGCCGGCGTGGGCCTGTTATAGGCGCCGGTGACGTCAGCGAGGTCGCGTGCGATGCCGTGCCTCTGTGACGTCCGGATCCACGTCGGCGCGAAGCTACAAAAAGAATTTCCGAATGTTGCTGACGCAAGGGGATATTCACAAGGTGAGGAATCCACACGGCAGATGTATCTATCAGAAATGACATTAGTGTATTGGGCTAGGGCTGGGAAGTTTCCAGCACCACCAGACTGCACTGAAGGGCACATTCGGTGCCCTCCTTAAATACTCCGGTTTGAGCCACTTCAGGAAACCTTGGTTCCCTCTCTGGAGCGAAACTGGACAAAGGACAGGAGAGTATCCTCCCCTCTATCCTCCCCTCTGTCCAGCCCCTCTTCTGGGAGGGAACCCAGAGCCGTTGCAAACCTTTCCATGGGTATTTAAGAGCTACCCCGTGGGTGGATCCGCAAATTCGTCGTGGAACAAGACTCGCCTCTGAAACCAAGACACTCTTCGACTGTCTGGACACTTGGACTTCATTGGACTTCGCCTGGAACCTGAGACTGCATCAAGGAAAACTTCTGCTGCTCCTGGTCTCGCTGTTTTGCAAGTCTTCTGCCTAGTCTATGTTTCGCTCAGGTTGTCCAGGAAGATCCTGTGGGCATCAAGGACGTTCGAAGAAATCTTCCTTGAAGTGAAGGAGTCTCTCCCCTTCATCTGAAGGCACTGCAACGAAGCTGACTGGTCTGCTCCTCCTTTCATCCTACGGACTTCCTGAGGCCCAGCAACACAGGTAGTGGTTCTGTGGTACCCTCGAGGACTGACCTGTCTTTCCTTTAATTTGGAGGGCAGTCTACCTCTTCGGGCCGCTGGGACCAAACTAATGAGCACCGCGTCGACTTGCCGTTCCCAAGGCTTGTTGGCTCTGCACTCCAAAGATCTTCAGGCTACAAGAAGCTCTAACCTCTAGCACCTCCTACATTGAAGATCAGTGTCCTCGCGAATCTCTTGCACCGTGGGTATCAATCTTTGGTGAACTTAATGTAGTCCTCTTGCGTATCCTGTGCCTTTGGTCTGTGGTTCCTCTCGAGGGTCTTCTCCTGCTTTGGAGGGCTCCCCTGCTTGTTCAGGCCTGCTCTGACTCTCCTGTACTTGAAAAGTCCCTTGGACCTTGCTGGTCCCAACAGTTGCATCCTGCTTTCCACGCCACTTGCAGCTACCAAGGATTTTTAGTGCACCCGCCAGACACCGACCACCTAGACACAGACATCCGACGTGGCGCAGCTGGTGTACGGCTCCTAGTCTTCCACGGCATTGCCTGGTCCCCACAGCTGCAGCAACAAGGTCCTAGTCAACTCTCCTAAGCTCCCTGCCAAGGGTAGGCATTGTGCTTCTGTGCCTCGTGGTCACCTCAGAGTGGCCCAGACTATGACGCCTCCGCTTGCATGTTGTCTTCTCCAAGAATCCACCCTTGTATTCCACCAGGCATCTCAAGAGGCTTCTCCAAAGGCCTTTCTTCCCAAGACTTCCATTGTCGTCTACGGGAGGTTGCGACATCACTCCATCCCTTTGTGTGTGGTTTCCGTTGTGCAAGTATCTTGGTTCCTGGGGCATCCACGGATAGAGTGGCCCTCCAATCTTCCTTCCTTCAAATGGTTTCTTTAGGGTCCTTCCTCTTTCAAACTGCAACGGTGACTTCTCCATACACTGTTGCCACTCTGCAAACAGCCTCCATGGGGTTCTAGGGTACTTACCTTGGGTGGTTCCTGATTCTCCCAGCTCCTCTGAGTCCTTTGATCCAAGTCCCATTCTCCCTTGCAGTTCGCATTGCACTTCTTTAGTATATGGTTTGGTCTACCCCTGGAGACCAGTGTATATTTGTGCTACTTGCCTGATTTCTTTTGAGTATTTTCATGTGCATTGTTGCTACTTCCGGGTAGAAGATATACCAATGTAAGACTGATTGCGTTGTGTAATCAATAGTCTAGTTTTTATAAACACTGTGTGGTTCTTTATCATTTAATCTACACTATTGATTAAATGTGGTAAAACAAGCTGCTTTTCACTCCTTCAAGATAGGCCTGAAGGCTGCTCTCCACAGCTATCACTTTGAGAGCCTAAGGTTATCACTGACCACTAAAATCACCATAAGGGTTGCATGGATTAGTGCAAGGTGCATCACTCCTTTAAGTGTGCACCACATACTAAGCCAGCCTCCTACACCCTCAATCAGTAGATTCTGGCACTTGGTCCACCAGGAGAGGGAGTGACGTGCATTCTTCATTATTAAGATTCGATCTTTTCGTCCTTTACCTATTGATCCCTTAGGCAAATTTGGAGAGGTCTCATGTAGAGACGCGCATTTGGGACTAAGAAAATACAGAAGGCCATTGATCCCAGAAGAGATGCTATCTAACGAACAGTTGGATTGACCTGCTGTAGTAGCTGCACATGCTTCGTTTAGATTGACGATACTCTCTCCTCCGAAGGAAACACTTTTTCCTTTTGTGTGTCTATTGTTACCCCTAGAAAAGTGAGGCCCTATACTGGTGTGGAGATAGATTTTTCTGCATTGACTTGCAGTCTCAGATTTGACAGATAGCTGTTGATGTGAAATTATTTGTTTCTCTGTATTGAGTCTGCTCTCATCAGCCAATCATCTAGGTACGGATACAGGAATATGCCCTTTATTTCCTTAAGTGTGCTGCCACCATTGCCACGTAGTTGCAAACATTTTAAAAGGAGCTGATTTTTAGACCGAAAGGAAGTACAGCTTATTGATAGTGGTCTGTTTTCACTACGAATCATAGAAACTGTCTGTGATGTTGAGCTATTGGAATGTAAAAGTATGCATCTTGGAGGTCCACCGCACAAAGCCAATTATCCCTTCTTATGTGTGCGAATATTAGATGAAGTGATATTATTCTGAACTTTTATTTTGATATATTTGTTGAGGAGTCTGAGATCCAGGATAAGTCAAAACTGTTTTGAATGACTTCTTTTGAATAAGAAAGTATCTTGAGTAGATGCCCTGGTTCTTCTTATTCAGTGGGTCTTTTCTATTGCTTTTTTCTGAAGAAAGATGGCTGTCTCTTGCAATAGAATGTCTAGATGAGCCGTCGTGACTTGCCATTGGGGGACTGACAGTGGGGTGTTTTTCAAGCAAGTGCATATCCATTTTGAATGATATTAAAAAATCCATCCGTCCGATGTTATCTTTTTCCACTCTTCCAGGACAAATTTTACCACTACATCCACAGGCGTTGAAAACTGTGAAGGGAGGTTTGTTCTTCATTGTTTGTTCTGAGAAGAATTTTGCTCTTCATTTCTGAAGGCTTGTAATGATGAGATCACCTTCTCTGAACAGCATTGGCAAGGCCTTTCTAATTGCCACTGTTTCTGTGGGTATTAATTAGGCTACCTAGGGGTTTGGGCCCTAAGGTAATAAAATTGCCTGTCTCTGGATTTGTATTGCTGTTTTAATGCCTCCTTTTATTCTTCAAGGCCGAATGCTTTAGTGTTTCTGCCTCATTTCCATTCAATGCATTTTTTTCCTCAGTTTGCTGGCCAAAAGGAGAGGATCCTGAAAACAGCAAGCTTGCAATTTTTAACTGGGCGTCACGCTGAAAGGTGTACATATCATCCCTCTACTCACATTCCATTGACCCCAGATCCTAGTCCATTTTTGTGGGCAGCCTCTTCCCTCGTATATGGCTCTTTCTGCTTGCATACACCAGTCCATATTTGACTCCCAGTCCCTGAACCGTGGTCTTGCCGCCCCTTCCACATCCCTGCAATGTTCTGCTTTGCAACCATGCATCCTAGGGCGATTCAGATTCTCTCAGATCCAGACAAATCAGTGGCCTCCCTGATATTAGAAGGATGCGCTCTTTTAGTTGGAAATCATGTACCCAGCTGAGGATATCAGGAGAGGCGGGGCCAGAGAAGGCCTCACCGGCCAACCTGGTGCGGTCTAGATTGATCTCTAGTTCATCCAGGGCGTCTAGGATCGATCAAAAGAAGCCTTTTACAAACAAGGTAATGTTCTGGCCCTCTGCTCCGTGCGGAATGTTACGGATACGTATGTTGTTGCACCTAGAGCGGTTCAGCATGCGCTTGGAGATCTAGGTGCTGATCCTTAAGGCGAATAACCTCTTGTTGGAGATGTTCGATCTCTTCATCTCTGCTCAAGCTCTGGGTCTCTAGCGTATACACTGTTTCTTAAGGAGTCAACATCTTTTCTCATCTCCCTAATCTCCTGTGTGAGTTCAGTCTTCATCTGTTTCAAGTCATCCCGTAGAGAGGCGAAGAGAGTCTCAATAAAGGCTCGAGTGAGCGGAGCCTCGGTGTCCCCGAGATCTGTCGACTCCGGCATTTCTGCACTGTTTGCCCCGGGCATCTTGTGCAGCAAGTCTTTGACCGACCTGTCTTTTTTCCCTTTATTGGCTGTCATATTCAGGAGGTGGATGGCGTCAGCACAGGCAGACTCCAAAGTGTCAGGCTCCAGGCGTACCCCTCTGCTGCGGCGCTCAATAGGGATGCCTGCCCCAGAAGCTGCAAGGTTTGTTCTTTGGCTTGAGTTCGATTTCCTGGGGAAGTGCTTTCTATAGTCGGGTTGGCGGGTCAATCAAGGGTTCCGTGGAGATACAGGGGCTTCTTTGCCGGGGCTCAGTGGCAGGCACCATGTGAGTTAGTGTGTCTAGCTGCTGCTGTCCCTGTATTGTAAGCCTCCTCGGCCTCCATGAAGGCCACCTGTTTCACCCAGACTCTGATTTCTGCTCACAATACCTGTTCCTGCTGTGTTGGAGGGCATGCACAGGGTACCCCCTCGCCTCGCTCTGTGGAAACTGTACACTGGAGTCTCTTCATGTGGTGTAGGCCTCTACTGTACTAGACGACCCCCTTTTGGCTGCTCCCTGCGCTGCGGTCTGGTAGCGGGATGAATGGGCCCCCAAAGCCCACCCCGACCCCTGCGGTCGTGTTTGGGCGTTCCCTCGGGATCGGTGTAGGGGCCAGATGCAGCTCTTATAGTCCCACGTGTGCCTAGTGACCCTCAATGTCACCTTCACTGGCGTCGCTAGGAGGCCGTAGCGCCTCACTCAGCTTCTCCTCATCTGAGCTGCATCAGTGGGCCAGGGGACTGGGCCCTGCTATCGGCTGCGTCCCCCTGGGTGTGTCCAGTTCTCGGGACAGAGGCTCTTGCCTGACTGGCATGTGCATGTTTTCCTCGCTATGAGTGGGGGAGTTAGAGGGCCTTCCGCACATCAAAACCAGGGGGGGGGTGTCCATGCCGCCATAACTTTATCTGGCCTCTCCAACCCAGAGGTGCACTTGCGGGTCCTCACCTTGTTCGGCACCTGGAGTGCTCTTCCTCCACAACTGCTGTTTCAGGCTCGGCTAGTCAGGGCAGATTCACAGGCGGGCACAGTGTTTTCGCTGGGTTCTCACGGGCGTTGGCTGCTTGCCCAGGGCAGGCTTATCCCCCTCGGCCGCCGCACTGGGGGGTCACTGTCTTTGCTTCGGCTCCAGGGGGGCACAAAGCACGGGCACCCTAGCTCTGCCGACGCACCTGATTGCCACTTCTCAGAGCGGCGCCTCCTCCTCTCCGGCGTGTGGATTCTCGGGTCACGCCTCCCCGCTGCTTCCTGGACAGTCTCGAGGCCAGACCTCAGCAATCTTCCGCTGCATTATTAATCGCTAACGGGCCGTCAATATCCGTTTTAAAGCTAACAGGTTGATCGTCCCGCCAGCCGCTGTTCCCTCAGCATTTGGGAACGATGGTAACGGCCCAGAAACTCAAAGCATGGGTTAGAGGCTTGGGCTGGTAGACGGAGCAACAAGCAGGCACGTCCTACTCAGTCGCCATTTTGGCCACAGCCCTAGTAGTATGCTTTTAAAAAGCATCCAAAGGTTTTGGAAAAGATTTTATAGGTGAACAACATCATTTGAGGTGTTCAGAGATCCTGCCTGAAAGAGCCGGAAAAAAAAAAGAACTGACACTCTCAGGCACACTGCCACTGCAGCGCATTGTGGAATTGTGTACCTCTGGGGTCCTCAAAGGTGCAGTTCTTTTCTTAAGCTTCTCAGTTATAACCTATCTGGCTGTTTGTTCCTTTTCATCCTGTCCATTGTTTATGGTCAGCCTTTTTTCTATGACAAAGTGTTGCAAGTTTAAAGGCTTTATTGGTCAACATTTTCAGTTTATTCTCTGCCAGCATTCACCAGGAAAAAACATCTCGGACAGTCTACATTGTGAAGATATGGAAAATTACTTTTAGGGATGATCACTCTTTGATGTCTTTTTACTGGATTCTTAATATATATTAAAGAGGGTGTTTCGGGGTCAGCGCAAACAGCACAGAATTATTCAAGGTTTATGACTATCAATGAAAGCATAAGAGACGCTTGTTCTTGTGAGGCATTTGAAACAATTACACTACATCTTTTTAGTATGAGAGATTGAAGTCCTAGCAGCAGATCATACAGAAGGACAGGTCTCAACGCCGTTGGTGATAAATTAGTCAAGAGAAAGTACAACCTAATTTTGTATCAATTGTTTATATTACTGAGCACCATTCGTCTTTTATTATCCTCTGTCACAAAGGGAAATTGTGTGAATCTCTCTGTCAATCCAGGTGCTCATAAGTAGCAGAACCAGGGTTCCCTTTATTTACAGGTTGCGTCTCTTGCAGTCATAGAAGATTGTGTGGAAGTATATATTCTACAAGCTCTCTACCTTTAAAAACAGCCTTTGTTGTTGTTGCTACTGCCATTTGTCATTGTATTTTCCATTAAAGAATGCAGGAACTTTACTTGGCTGTCTCACAGCCTTTTAACCAAATATCTGGAACCTCTACTTTTCTCGAGACAAACCAATATGAGTGCATCACCCTGATTTTTCATGCATGGAATTGCTTAATGATCCTCTGAGACAATAATAATGGTGGATCATTTACCTTCCTAAGTCTCAATACTGTGACCAAGTGAACTCAGACCAAGCTGTATTTGAGACCATGTTGGGCTGGGAGCAATTAGAACACTGTACTTGATGAGGTTGCATTATGACAGGGTAAGTCCTTTATCTTTAGACCAGACACAGGTGTTTCCACTTACCACTGCAAGTTATAGTAGCAGGTGCTATGCTTGTGCCAGTATTTCACTGCAGTCTACGAGAATGTCAAGATTTCTAAACTTCAAGCGCTCATTACCGAAGCTCTCATGTTGAATGGTTTCAGGTTGTGGTGAAGGACCCGTTCATTGGAGACGAGCTTGGGCTGGTACTTGGACTGTATCAGTGGTCATCATGATGGCCTAAGCAGACAGCTGTATGAGAATTGGCACAGACACACCAATTTATAGGTATCAGGGAGTAGTGATCCGCTTTGGCGTTCATCAGCACTCTGAGAACGAGAGGAAACAGGAAAATCATAAGCAAATATGCTTAATTAAGTCATCAAAAAGACATTGCCCCTGGGCTCTGGATGCCAGTACCGGCTGGAGTTCTGCAGAGTGGTAAATGGGTCTAGAATTGGGTAAGATTTTCAGGAGGCAATCTATAGCTGATCCTGAGAAGCTACAATCCATGCAGCATGCAACTTAGTCTGTCTTGTCACTTTGGACACCAGAAAGTTGTTCGCTGGAAATGTCCACCTTGTTTGGTATGGTCTAGACTCACAATATCTGTGACCCTGCTCTGCTGGGCAAAGTAGTAGAACGATGCAGTGTTGTCTGCATTGCCAACACAGCTTTGCCAGCCAGTCTCAGAAAGAATGCTTGCTGTCCTAGACTGAAGGCTGTGAGTTCCAGGATGTTTATGGGGAGCAATGTTTCTTCTTGCAACTAAAGGCATCTTGTGGAAAGTCTCTGCATGTGGGTCCCCCGCAGCCTTCCAATGGCATTCACTGTCATCATAACCCTGGCAGCGGCAGGTTGAAATGGAAGGTCCGCCTTTGGGAGCTTCAACCACAGCAGAGCAAGTTTGAGGCGTCCTGATACCACAACTAAGTCATCAGCAGATACAGTCGCAATTGCTGATCGAGTTCTTTATGTATGGGCCTCATTCAGAGTCGGCGTCAGTAGAAAGATACGGGCCCTTTTGGTGATGACATTAGACCCCACAATTTTTAAGCCCGGACTGGGATAGACTGACTGAGACAGATGTTTGTCACCAATGCTTTTTCAACCAGCTTTTCAGAGGGGTACAACTTTGCCTAATTGTGTGTCTAAGTTTGCTCTTAGAAACTGTAGCACATTTAGTGTCAGACCCAGCTGACAGAAAAGGTTGACGCAAGCAGTTGTAGAAGTGTGCGTCTCTTCCTCAAAAGTAGCCTTTGGCAAGCCAGTTGTCGAAGTAGAGGTACACCTGGTAGCCCATTCTACCTAGGAAGGCTGCTCCAGAGGAGGGTGGGGCCATTTTGTGAATGTATGAAGGCTGATTTCAGGCCAAAAGAGAGGGCTCTGAACTGGTAGTGCTGCCCCATTCACAGACAATCAGGGGTATGGCCTGTGCTGTGGGTGCAGAGGGACTTGAAAGTAGGCATCCTGTAAGTCCGGTGGAGCTGGGGAAAAGTGTAGGGGAGAAGGAAACTAACTCTCCTTCGTGAAGCAACAGATTAACTTCCTGTTGGTGACCATCCGAAATTATTGCTACTCTAGAACCTACTTTAGCTAGTTATGACTCAATTCTAAAGTCTTCTTCCTGACGAAGACTGACCTGAAAAAGAAACATTAATTACTTTGGTATTTCAACACCCTCTCCATCACTCCTTTGAGAAGCAGTAGAATGATAGCGATATTTCCTGGGAGGATGATTGGGATATAGTTCCAGATATTCAGGAGTGTGACCAGGATGCACCATTTGCAAAACCCACAAATCAATAGTAGTCGGTGCCCATGCATAAGCAAAAACAGATAATTATCCCCATATGGGGTTTAACTCTGGTGCCAGGGTGGGCAAGTCAAGCTCCATTTTTAGTATCCTGGGAGCGGGACTGATGGGTTCCCCTCTTTTTCCCAACCAACTTATTGTAGCCTTAATGGTCCTTGCCTCTGCCTGAAGAGCATCCTTTATCATAACTGGATTGTCTGAATGGAAAGTAGTGTCAATACGGTCTGCCATATTGTTTGTAACCTGCTCTATACACTTGGGAATGGCCGGAGCCACAAAATTAGGTGGATGGAGCACAATGTATGGAGGGCCACAAGTGAGCAGGTCATCTTTGTCAGTTTTAACGCTTTGCAAGGCATCCTCCACATGCTTTTCATGCAAGATGTGCCCCTCCAAAGGCAAGTGAAGGATCTTTGTTGCAGTTCAATGTGGAAAAATGTGGACCTAAGCCAGCCCTACTTCCTAAGGACTGTTGCTTTTGTACACTGGTGGAAACCAGCATTCACGACACTCATGTTACTTCAACAATGGACCAGGCACATTAGTCCTTTCCTTCACAGTGGCTTTAGCCACATCTCTCCTTTCCTCAAGAATTACGTTTATTACAGATAATAGGTCACGTATGTCACATTTGGTGATCTTAGCTGCCTAGTATGGCCACTGGATTATGTTTTTATGGAAGACATCCTCTTAGAACTGAGTAATCAGTAGACCTTCCATGTCTGTCTGGAGGAGAGGAGAACGGTGTTGTGGCATTCTTCAAAGGCCTCTGAGCAGCTGCTGCAATATTAGAATCTGGCTTGGGATGGCCAGTTAAGAATACAGGCATAGAGTCTGGTGCCCTATATTTCTTTTTGAGACAAGCTACTAACGCTTTCACCACATCCAATTCCTGTATGAGCCCTAGTCCTTCTTTCCAGATATGATCCAGTACAGGGATGGACATAGTGGTCTTTCTGCGCTATCATACAGATAAAAAATGAGGATCCATTCCCTAAAACCATTGTGCGTGCACACACACCAACAGAGAGAATGTGTGAGAGGTGACTGCTAATTTGAAGACTGGATTGCAGGCAACACCTTTGATATGGATTTTCAGAGGCACCACCCCTGAGCTCTAGCTATGAACAATCACAGAGAAACACCACTAGTGTAAAGTGACAGCAAAGGGATTAGCTCCGTTTGGGTTTTGTGGTACAAAAGAACAAGTTACTTACCTTCGGTAACGCTTTTTCTGGTAGATACAATATCTGCCTGTGGATTCCTCACCTTGTGATTCCTCACCTTGTGAACATTCTTACAGAAGTTTTGCACTCTCCCTCTTCTATTGTTGAACCTACATTACCGTTCACTGATGCCTTATCAGATCCAATAAAAGAGATCTGGAAGAGACCGTTGTCTGCTCCTGCGGTTTCAAGATCTATTGCAAGGCGCTACAGGGTGGCTCCTGGTGACCCTGAGTTTCTCTCTTCGCACCCTTCTCCTGAAAGTCTTGTAGTGCAGGCGGCATGTTCTAACAGGGCTGCAGGCTCTTTCCCTCAAGTACCAGCGGACAAAGACTCAAAAAAGTTGGATCAGTCTGCAAAAAAGACTTTCTCTTCAGGGAGCATGGCTCTTAAATCCGCTAATGCTACTTGCCTTTTAGGAAGGTATGTCCATGCATTGATGGATTCTGTGAAGCAGTTATCACCTAAGCTTCCTGAGGAAGATAGAAAGAACTTTAATGAGGTGGTCTCAGACACTCAGGCTGCTGCACGCATGGTTATTCAGAGTGGCATGGACACAGTTGATTCTATTGCCAGGATTATGGGCTCTTCTATTGCGACCAGGAGGGCCGCGTGGTTAAAATCCTCTGATTTCTCTGCGGATGTGCAATCTATGTTGCTGGACTTACCTTTTGAAGGGACTGGCCTTTTTGGTAAAAAGGCGGATGTCGCCTTGGAAAGGTTTAAAGATAGCCGTGCTACTGCAAGATCTTTGGGTCTCCAGATGAGAGGGTCGACAACTAGAAAGTTTAGAGGCTTTGGTAGATCCTCTTTTCGTCCCTTCAGACAAGGCCAACAACAACAGCAGCAACAGCAGAACCCTCTGTATAAGTCCTATAGAGGTAGACAGAAGGGTCGTGAACGTGGGCGTCAAGTCTCCTCTTCCTCCACTTCCTCCAATAATACCCAACCCCCACCCGCATCAGCAAAGCAGCCCTAGATCCACCATTCTGGATCATGTGGGGCCAGTAGGGGGTCGGCTTACTCATTTTCTACGAGATTGGGAATCGGTTACATCAGATCTTTGGGTTCTCAATCTCGTAGAGAATGGGTATGCACTTCCCTTTCAGGAGTTCCCTCCCAATTACCCTCCTTGCCAAGGTTATTGTTCAGAGGACCACCTGCTGCTCCTGCAGGAAGAAGTCCTGGCTCTGTTCCGAAAGGGTGCAATAGAGGTGGTTCCAGAGCAGGAGAGGGGTCAAGGGTGCTACTCCCGTTATTTCTTAATACCCAAGAAGGATGGCAGGCTTCGGCCAATCCTGGATCTCAGGATTTTGAACCTCTTTCTCAAACAGGAGAAGTTCAAAATGCTCACCCTTGCTCAGGTTCTTCAAGCGCTGATGGAAGAAAACTGGATGGTGTCGATCGACTTGCAGGATGCGTATTTTCACATCCCCATTCTGAAGTCGCACAGAAAGTATCTCCGTTTTACGGTGGGATCGCAGCATTACCAGTTTGCGGTCCTTCCGTTTGGACTTACTACTGCGCCTCGAGTTTTCACCAAGGTGATGGCAGTGGTGGCTGCGCATCTCAGGAGATCGGGGCTACCTGTGTTCCCCTATCTGGACGACTGGCTGATCAAAGCGGAGTCGCCGGAGAAGGTGCTCCATCATCTGCAGGAGACAACTCATTTGTTGCACAGGTTGGGGTTTTCGATAAACGTGCCCAAGTCTCACCTGGTGCCCTCCCAGCGCAACCTGTTCATAGGTGCGGTACTGGACACTACTGTATGTCGTGCATTCCCTCCACTTCAAAGGATTCACGACATACAGGAGATGATTCCCTTATTCTACAATGGAGCGGTTGTTCCAGTCCTGAAGGTCCTTCGTCTGCTCGGTCTGATGGCTTCTTGCATTCTGTTGGTCAGTCATGCACGCTGGCACATGAGGGCACTCCAGTGGTGCCTCCGCAGGCAGTGGTATCAACACAACGGAGATCTCAGGGAGTCAGTGAGGATCTCCAGAGAAGCTGCAGCGGATCTGTCTTGGTGGGGCGTGGAAGGCAATCTGTCTCAAGGAAAGCCTTTTGAGCTGCCTCCATCAGTGGCCACAGTGATAACGGATGCATCCACTCTCGGGTGGGGTGCTCATCTGGGGGACCTGGAGGTCAAGGGCCTTTGGTCTCCAGAAGAAAGGTTGCTTCACATCAACCTTCTGGAATTGCGGGCGATACGTTTGGCGGTCAAGGCCTTCCTCCCTTCCCTTCGCGGTCGTTCGGTCCAAGTCCTGACGGACAACACGACCGCGATGTGGTACATCAACAAGCAGGGAGGAGGGGGGTCGCAGTGTCTCTGCAGAGAGGCTCTGCGCCTCTGGTCCTGGGTTCAGGACCACCAGATTTGTCTGATGGCAAATCATCTGGCCGGAGTTCTAAACGTGCGAGCGGACAGTCTCAGTCGGCAGTTCTCTGCCGACCACGAGTGGAGGCTCCATCCGGAGGTGGTTCACGACATCTTCCTGATGTGGGGGACTCCTCGGGTGGACCTGTTCGCCACTCGCGAGAATGCTCACTGCCTGTCATTCTGCAGTCTCCAGTATCCGATGCAAGGAGCCTTGGGGGACGCGTTTCAGTTGAGTTGGAAAAATCAACTCCTTTACGCGTTTCCTTCCAGACCCTTGATTCCTCGGGTTCTGAGGAAGATTCGCCAGGACCGGGCCCAAGTCATATTGGTCACCCCGGATTGGCCAAGAAGGGTGTGGTACACAGACCTTCTCCACCTCTCCTCTCACCCGCCGCTCCGTCTCCCTCACAGGGCAGACCTCCTCTCTCAGATGGAGGGGCAGGTTCTACACCCCCACCTCCAGACATTACACCTTCATGCCTGGAGATTGAACGGGGCAACTTGAATTCTTTTTCTCTCCCTCACGATGTGGTGGATGTCATTCTTTCTGCCAGGCGTGACACCACTAAGTCTATGTATTCCTATAGGTGGTCTAAATTTGTTTCTTGGTGCAGGGAGAAGGATGTTGACCCTTTGAAGGCTCATTTATCTGACATTTTACAATTTGCTCTTTCTCTGGCGCAGCAAGGTTTTGCTGTGGCCACGGTCAAGGGGTATCTTTCGGCCTTATCGGCATTTCTCTGTTTGCCGGATCAGCCCTCTCTTTTTAAATCTCCGGTGGTTTTAAGGTTCTTGAGGGGTCTAACAAATATGTTCCCTCCTGCTCCTTTTGTTGTTCCTCATTGGGATTTGAATCGTGTGCTGACCTTCTTAATGGGTTCTCCCTTCGAACCCTTGCACAAGTGTCCATTGAGGCTTCTTTCTTTTAAAACGATCTTCCTCGTTGCAATCACCTCGGCAAGGAGGGTAAGTGAGCTTCAGGCTCTTAGTTCCAAGCCCCCATTCCTGACCATTCATGCTGAAAGGATGGTTCTCAGGACCAGGGCTGCTTTTCTGCCTAAGGTGGTTACTCCCTTCCATCTTGGACAGTCCATTACCCTTCCTACTTTCTATCCTCCCCCTCACCCTTCTAAGGAGGAAGAGAGACTGCACCGTCTGGACCCTAAGAGGGCGGTGTCTTTCTATCTGGACAGGACTAAAGACTTCCGGGTGGACGACTAGCTGTTTGTTGGTTTTGCTGGCTGTCGGAAGGGCAGAGCGGTGCACAAGCGCACACTTTCCAGGTGGATAATCCTGTGCATCAAGATCTGCTACTCCCTTGCGGGTAAGGACCCTCCTGAGGGTATTAGAGCACATTCAACTAGAGCAAAGTCTGCAACATCTGCTTTGTCTAGAGGTGTACCTGTTGAGGACATTTGCAGAGCCGCGACTTGGGCCTCCCTCCACACTTTCGCGAAGCACTACTGCTTGGATACCGAGGTGAGGAGGGACGGCCACTTCGCGCGCTCTGTTCTCCAAGATTTCCTGGTGTAGCGGAGTGGACACCCTCCTCCGGGAGTGGGGACTGCAGTGGGACTCTATTCACAAGGTGAGGAATCCACACGGCAGATGTATCTATCAGAAGAACAAGTTACTTACCTTCGGTAACGCTTTTTCTGGTAGATACAATATCTGCCTGTGGATTCCTCACATGCCCACCCGCCTCCCCGTTGTCCACTCTGCTATACCTGGTCTTTCTGTATATATGGTTTATGCTATTGTATTGATTTTGATTTATATGTACTGTGTACATTGTATATTTGCATATTTGCTATCGTTGGTCCGTCCGTGTGCCTCGAAGGCATGGAAAAAAGGGCGGAACTGACGTCATCACGCCGGCGTGGGCCTGATAAGGGGTCGGTGACGTCAGGCGGAGTCACGCGCGAGGACATACTCCTGTGACGTCGTCCACGTCGGCGTGCTACGAAGAAAATTTCCGAACGTTGCTGACGCAAGGGGATATTCACAAGGTGAGGAATCCACAGGCAGATATTGTATCTACCAGAAAAAGCGTTACCGAAGGTAAGTAACTTGTTCTTCTGATAGATACATCTGCCGTGTGGATTC
This sequence comes from Lissotriton helveticus, assembly GCF_964261635.1. Taxonomy (NCBI): domain Eukaryota; kingdom Metazoa; phylum Chordata; class Amphibia; order Caudata; family Salamandridae; genus Lissotriton; species Lissotriton helveticus. Next base: position 585,368,071 of record NC_136063.1, on the reverse strand, counting down.
CTCACCTTGTGAATATCCCCTTGCGTCAGCAACGTTCGGAAATTTTCTTCGTAGCACGCCGACGTGGACAACGTCACAGGAGTACGACCTCGCGAGTGACTCCGCCTGACGTCACCGACCCCTTATCAGGCCCACGCCGGCGTGATGACGTCAGTTCCCTTTTTTCCGCGTCTTCGACGCTAACGGTTTTCGGGATCTTCTGTGATACTTAGTATCTGACTATTATTTAAACGTTACTGTTTCTCCTTTGCGATTTATTTCTTCATCGAGGATGTCGTCGAGGAAGACAGGATTTAAACAATGTGGGTCTTGTGCCCGCATGATGTCAATCACCGACCCACATAGCGATCGTTTGTGGTGTCTGGGTTCAGAACACGATGTTAAGAACTGTCGATCTTGTTTTAAGATGAACCCAAAGGCGCTTCGAGAGCGTGAAGCAAAACTACTTCTCGCGAAGGTAAAGGGAAGAGATGCTGGGAGATCTTCGAGGTCGACGTCGAGACGCTCGAAGTCGAAGCAAAGGTCTCGATCGAAGTCGAGATCGGCGTCGAGATCCAGAGCGGGGTCGAGATCCAGAGCGAGGTCGAGGTCCAGATCAAGATCTGGATCCAAGTCGGCTTCGGGTCACGCTTCAAGCTTCTCGAAGAGGAAGCACAAGAGGAGAAAGCACAGCTCAAGGCATCATTCGGGGAAGGAATCTTCAGATTCGAAGAAGAAGTCTTGCAAACACCATAAGGACTTCGTTTCTCCTTCTCCTGTTCAGTCCATCGGAGGTTCCCCGACTCCGGAGCCGGAACCGGATCCGGTATCCTTACATTCTTCGGAACATGAGGAGGAAGAAGAGGTAGTTCCTCAAACTCCGACTCCGATGGAGACTCCTGTGGACCAAGAAGGTCAGAATGAACCTGTGTCGGAACGACCTCCTTTAGAGCATCCAGTAGGTTCGTACCCTCCCTTTCCTGGTCCTGGTCAGGACCCCTCCCATTTTCTCAATGCGATGTTTGGAGTGTATTCCAGGGCGATGTACCCCGCTGGAGCACCTGTTGGTCCCATGAGTCCATTATCATACAATTTGGGCATTCCTCAGTCGTACGCCCCAGCTCCATTTATGCCTTTTATGCCGGCGCCTCTGACACCTTGGCTCGGTACGGCGCCGCCGTGGTCTTCGACTCCGCATGCGGCTTCGCCGACTCCGGATCGACCTCGTAGTTTGGATCGAGGTTCCACACCTATCCGTGAGTCTCGTCCTCCCGGCTCCTCGTTCGACGTCGAATCCGGCTCCGTCGGAGTCATTACCGGATCCGTCGACTTTGGTTCGAATGGAGTGGTCGAGACGAAGGGCTCAGCGTCTTCTGGAAGAAAGGGGAGGTGAAGATTCAGATGTGGAAGAGGGTGAGCTTCTTGATCATGATGATGACTTTGAAGACCTACGTGATGCTAGTGGTCTGGAGCTCTCTCCTGAGTGGGGTTTACCTTCAGCTTCTGATGCTCCTTCTAGGGACGTGGCACCCTATCACGTAGTTATTAGGAAGGCTGCAGATCTTCTCAACTTGAAACTGCCCACGGTTGAGTACAAGCCCAACATTCTTACAGAAGTTTTGCACTCTCCCTCTTCTATTGTTGAACCTACATTACCGTTCACTGATGCCTTATCAGATCCAATAAAAGAGATCTGGAAGAGACCGTTGTCTGCTCCTGCGGTTTCAAGATCTATTGCAAGGCGCTACAGGGTGGCTCCTGGTGACCCTGAGTTTCTCTCTTCGCACCCCTCTCCTGAAAGTCTTGTAGTGCAGGCGGCATGTTCTAACAGGGCTGCAGGCTCTTTCCCTCAAGTACCAGCGGACAAAGACTCAAAAAAGTTGGATCAGTCTGCAAAAAAGACTTTCTCTTCAGGGAGCATGGCTCTTAAATCCGCTAATGCTACTTGCCTTTTAGGAAGGTATGTCCATGCATTGATGGAATCTGTGAAGCAGTTATCACCTAAGCTTCCTGAGGAAGATAGAAAGAACTTTAATGAGGTGGTCTCAGACACTCAGGCTGCTGCACGCATGGTTATTCAGAGGGGCATGGACACAGTTGATTCTATTGCCAGGATTATGGGCTCTTCTATTGCGACCAGGAGGGCCGCGTGGTTAAAATCCTCTGATTTCTCTGCGGATGTGCAATCTACGTTGCTGGACTTACCTTTTGAAGGGACTGGCCTTTTTGGTAAAAAGGCAGATGTCGCCTTGGAAAGGTTTAAAGATAGCCGTGCTACTGCAAGATCTTTGGGTCTCCAGATGAGAGGGTCGACAACTAGAAAGTTTAGAGGCTTTGGTAGATCCTCTTTTCGTCCCTTCAGACAAGGCCAACAACAACAGCAGCAACAGCAGAACCCTCTGTATAAGTCCTATAGAGGTAGACAGAAGGGTCGTGGACGTGGGCGTCAAGTCTCCTCTTCCTCCACTTCCTCCAATAATACCCAACCCCCATCCGCATCAGCAAAGCAGCCCTAGATCCACCATTCTGGATCATGTGGGGCCAGTAGGGGGTCGGCTTACTCATTTTCTAAGAGATTGGGAATCGGTTACATCAGATCTTTGGGTTCTCAATCTCGTGGAAAATGGGTATGCACTTCCTTTTCAGGAGTTCCCTCCCAATTACCCTCCTTGCCAAGGTTATTGTTCAGAGGACCACCTGCTGCTCCTGCAGGAAGAAGTCCTGGCTCTGTTCCGAAAGGGTGCAATAGAGGTGGTTCCAGAGCAGGAGAGGGGTCAAGGGTGCTACTCCCGTTATTTCTTGATACCCAGGAAGGATGGCAGGCTTCGGCCAATCCTGGATCTCAGGATTTTGAACCTCTATCTCAAACAGGAGAAGTTCAAAATGCTCACCCTTGCTCAGGTTCTTCAAGCGCTGATGGAAGAAGACTGGATGGTGTCGATCGACTTGCAGGATGCGTATTTTCACATCCCCATTCTGAAGTCGCACAGAAAGTATCTCCGTTTTACGGTGGGATCGCAGCATTACCAGTTTGCGGTCCTTCCGTTTGGACTTACTACTGCGCCTCGAGTTTTCACCAAGGTGATGGCAGTGGTGGCTGCGCATCTCAGGAGATCGGGGATACCTGTGTTCCCCTATCTGGACGACTGGCTGATCAAAGCGGAGTCGCCGGAGAAGGTGCTCCATCATCTGCAGGAGACAACTCATTTGTTGCACAGGTTGGGTTTTTCGATAAACGTGCCCAAGTCTCACCTGGTGCCCTCCCTCCCTGAGCTCTAGCTATGAACAATCACAGAGAAACACCACTAGTGTAAAGTGACAGCAAAGGGATTAGCTCCGTTTGGGTTTTGTGGTACAAAACTAGGACTACAGGACACTGGATATGGTTGTATGCTGGATGAATATGGGATCTAAGGGAAGAGGGCTAAGAGAGGGAAATGTAAGAGCTTGGGACACTTTTGCCCCATTTCACATTGTGGCCGCCGCCTTGGCCAGTTTTGGACAAGGGCGGTGAGTTGTGAATGTCTAGTACCTGGTGTTTGACAGAGAGCTGATGCCCTACAGTCCAGGGAGGGGTAGGTTGAGGAAATGTTTGATGTTAGGGCTGAGGAGCTACCTGATAGTGGGCGGGGGAGGGGGTGTTGTTGATAAACTGCTTTTTAATTTATATATATATATATATTTCTTTTTCACTTTTGATTAACTGCTCTTTTTGTCACTATTGGAGGGGGGGTTTGGAGAAGGGGCCATGGAGGCAAAATGGACGACACACACAGGCATAGGCAGAGAACAGACAGAGGCCCTCTATAGGAACAGTCAAATATTAATGTGGAATATGTAGGAGCTCACAGTATGAAGAAAGGTATAAGATCCAGGCACATGTCAAGAAAAGAGGAGTGCAGGTTGTGATGTAGCAGGAGATGCAGCAGACTAGGCTAGAAGGAAAAGCAATGCAGAAATCAAGTATATTACCCCCTCTACCAGGCATATGCTCAAGCGTGTTGACCTGGGTCAGACTAGGGTTGCCATTTTAATCGGCAGCCAAAGTAACAGACAAAGGTGGCTGCTATCTTATATTAAGTGATACCAAAGGGGATGATGGACGAAGCGTTTAAGCAAATCTAACACTCAACTGATCTGGGTTTAATCCATCATCATTCTTTAACTCACTCCACCACCCCAGTTCAGACATGGCCATATGCAAATCAGTCTGACCCTGTGCCTCATGGGAACAGTCCAGCCCGAACTACCAAGCCATGTCTTCCCTGGACCGGAAACAAGCATCCTGGGACCGGTTTCTGGCTAATCAGCCGTCATCAGCAAGGCTTGCTTGAATCCAGTGGCCAAGTGAGCAAGTGGCAGGGTATGCCCAGACGTGGGTCCCTTGCTCACTTTGCCATTGGTAGCTACACGACAAATGCACTTCAAGGACAACCCAGCATAGAGGGCCACAGTTGATGCCATGTTCCTGGTAGATTGCGGCCTACCTCTTCCCTGGAGTGGGCACTTGGCATGGCAGAAGGAAATACAGGCTGAAAGCAAATGAGCTATTCCCTGCGTGAACAGGGAACGCGCTAGTCTTGGTTGTCCAAAAGACACAAAAAACGTGTCTGAAGTATGTGTCCCCTTTGTTTTGTCTATGTAGAACATGAGACATCTACAATCTTATAACAATGGTTCTGTTGATTTTGAAAGAGAAGAGAGAACAAAGAATGACAGGCTCATTCAAATGAAAGTCAGTAGGAACCTTAGGTATATGGGTCGGTTCTTAAGATTACTTTGTTCTTTGCAAACCTAACAAGGGGTCTTTGTTGGTAAATACTTGTATCCCTCCCACTCTCCTCACAGATGTTAGTAGAAAGGCTGTCTTCTATGAGACAAGTTTTAAATGTTCCTAATGCATTGGTTCGAAAGGAGACAGCTTTAAAAAGTCAGTTTATGAACTATTTTATGATTCTTTGAGAGAAGAGAAGATGTTGAATGGTCAGTTCTAAATCTCGAAATTGTAGCCAGGTTGACGGACGTAAGAGTATTCAAGTCCACGGTTTGCTAGGTTCAACAAATATAGAAGGATCTGATGAGGTTTTATTCTCTGTAGATGATGACCATTATTCCTGTGCCAAAAACAGAAACATTGCCATTGGCAGTGTGGGTCTTCTTGGTTACTGGTGCTCAAGCGTGTGCCAAAATGCTACTACATTCTTGAGACAGATCCAAATGGCCAAATTCTAGGTGGTAACGTCAATTCTAGGTGGATGCTGTCAAGTTCAGTAACTTGGGACTGTGATGCAGAATCTCTCCATGATTCCTGGACACAATCCTGGGATGCACTTTCTAAGGAATGGCCGCAAGTGTTGATAACTGAAGCAGCTCGCTGTACCAATACTGTTGTGGCCATGCCAGAGCAATGTGGATGAGAAAGCAATTATCTATCTTTGCCTTCTTCAGCATCCTGGAGATCCAGGGAAGAGGAGGAAAGGTGTAGGCAAATACCTTCAACCAACTGATCGAAATGGCATTGTCCATCGTCCCCAGATGCCAGAACCTGCTTGAGAAGTACAGACATTTCCTGTTGTTTGGAGTAGCAAACAGATCAAATGTAGGGTGACCACACTGATTGAAAATGTAATCCACCGGCTTCTATTCTAGCTCCAATTTGTGACAATCCGACATGTGCCCGATAGTTCTGGCAACCTGACAAATGTTCCACAGAGATGTTGATCTTAATGGAAATGGCTCAATTCCAGAGCGGTTGAGCCTTTTTTTAGAAGGATCAGGATAGAGTTCTTGCTTCCTTGGCTAAATAGAACATGGATGTAGTGCTGTCTGTTTTGACTAAGCCTGGCAACCTATAACCTATTAATAGAGAGCTGAGAATGGGTGGCCCTCCAGAGGGCTCTGACAGTGACACTGCTTGTGAGAATCTGGAGAGGCGTATCACTAACGCCCTCAATAAGGTGGCACCGCTGCTCCTGAATAAAGCTAGGGGCAGAGGGCATAAAACCGCTCCCTGGTTTACCCCCGCCTTACAGCGGGTTAAAGCAGAATGCAAACGGCTGGAGAGGCAGTGGAGAAAAGGATTTCGGACTCAGGACAGACTGATATATAGGGAGGAACAGAGGAAATATCAAGGCTTGTTAAGACGGGCTAAAGCCACTCATTATAAGGCCAGAATTGGAATGGATGAGAATTCCACTAAAGAACTTTTTAAAATCTACAAGGAAATATCCTCACTGACTGCTACGGCTGTGCCGAGCAGGAGTTCCGTTGAAGAATGCAATCGGGTTGCAAATTACTTCTCGGAGAAGGTGAAGAAAATTTATTCATCCTTCTGAGGAAATGTAATTAGCGGGGCTGATTTTGAAGAACAGCTGGGAGAAAATAAAACAGGGCTGAGACTGAACAATTTCACGGTCCCCCCTCCTGAGTCCCTAAGGAGTATTTGCCTTAGTGTAAAATCTGGTTCTCCTAGAGACCCTGCTCCACCTAAGGTGATGGGGGAAAGCCTGGTTACTCTTGAGCCGTTGTTAGATACCTCGTTCACCCTACACACGCTGACAGCAAACTGGAAACGAGCCATTGTTCTCCCAATCATGAAGAAACCGAATGTCAGTCAAGACATATTAGAAAATTTGCGACCCATCTCGCTTTTGCCAACATTTGGCTAAGGTAGCAGAAAAGGTGGCTAATCTCCAACTTATGACTCATCAGGAAGACGCTAGTCTCCTTCATCCTTCACAATCGGGATTTCGGGCAGGCTATTCTACAGAAACTGCTCTACTACGTGCAACGGAAACCATCAGACAGGGGGTTGATGCGGGGCACACCATGGCACTGATTATGTTAGATCTCAGTACAGCTTTCGACACTGTAGCACATTACTCCTTGCTACAGTGTCTGAACAAAGGAGGTGTCTCGGGTTCGGCCCTGAGGTGGTTAAAATCCTTCTTAGTAGAGCGCAATTTCCAGGTCAGACAGGGTGCACACTACTCCGATGATATTAAACTGGAGCAGGGAGTTCCTCAGGGCTCAGCCCTCAGTCCCACCCTGTTTAATCGATACATGTCTCCTTTGTCGGAGATAGTACAGGCCTTTGGAGTAGAGGTAGTCTCCTATGCTGACGATACCCAGCTGCTGATCTCTCTATCCCAGGCAGCAAAGATTGCGGCCTCTAATTTCAGAGCTTGCCTCCTGGATGGATAAGAACTGCCTGAAATTGAACGGCAGCAAGACCGAGGTGCTGGTGGTTGGAGGTGATACTTCAAGCTGGACCTCGGAATGGTGGCCTCCGAGTCTGGGTCCTACCCCAACACCTTGTACCGAGGCAAAAAATCTGGGGATCTGGGTGGACTCCAATCTCTCCTACGACGGACATATTAGACGCGTAGTTGGGAAATGTTTTGGAGTACTAAAAAAAACTGCGGAAAATGTTGGATCTCCTCCCATTAGGGGCTAGGAAGACGATGATACATGCTCTTATTACATCTCGCCTTGACTATGGGAACATATTTTATCTGGGAGCCACGGCTAAGGGCCTTGGGAGATTAGAGGTCCTACAGAATGCTGCCGCACGGCTGGTTCTTATGCAGCCCAGGAGGGCGGCTTCAAAAAGGGCCCTTGACTCATTGCACTGGCTCCCAGTCAAGAAAAGAGTTATGTGCAAGACGCTACTCACCTGTCATCGCATTTCTCAGAATGTTGGCCCGGCATATCTGAGAGACTTGGTCTCCAGGTATGTTCCAAGAAGGTCTCTCAGATCCAGTGGGACTGGGCAGTTGGTAATCCCTAAGGTACAGAAGGCCACAATGGGAGGTCGTTCTTTCCGGGTCCTGGCTGCTCAGAACTGGAATAAGTTCCCTCTAAAACTTAGGCTACAAACCTCGGAAGCTAAATTTAGAAAGCTGCTGAAAACTTACTTGTTCAATGCTTAGCACGGTGTGGCCCTCTGTTGCGGCAAATGCCACCTCCCTCTCACTTAGCGCGGGGACACGCCGAGATGGCGTAACCAAGCGCTTTATAAATTTCTTTATTATTATTTAACCTGAGAAGAAATGTCTGCAGACCTAGTCGAATGGCCAAACTTCCAGCACACTGATGTGAAGTGACTTTTCTGCATCTGATTATAGGTCTCTGGTTGAGAGTTCCTGCAGGTGAGCCCCACATCCATCCATCCATCCATGAATGCATCTGTTGTATCACACTGTTTGACACAGGTAGGAACGACAGTCATGCATTCATATTTTCTAGAAGCATCCACCACATCAATGCCTGTTTTACCCTTCTTGTTATATGTACCGTACTCATCTAAGACCCCAGACTTCCTTCCATTGTGAATCGAGCTCTTGTTCTATAGGCCTCATGCGGAACAGGCAAAAAGGAACAAGGCCTATGCGTGACGCCTTCAGGCACAAAAGGGATTTTTATTGTCTCACTGCTATGGACAGTTTTATAGAGAAGTTCCTTGACAACATTTTCAACCTCTTTGACCTCTACGGAGATGGAAAAGCCTTTTGCAGCTAAACGTCGAATAACGCACCCAAGAACTGAATTGTTCTACGAGGTTTCAATGAAGATTTTTCCATGTTCAATGTGAGGCCCAGTTTCTTGAACAGGTTTATGCAGGTCACCGTAGACTTTCTTGCCTTTCCTTTAACGGAGTCTTGATGAGCCAGTCATCGAGGTATGGAAACATGGGATGAGCTTCTCGCCTCAGGAAGGCAGCTACTGGAGCGAAGCATTTGGTAAACATTTGAGGAGTTGATTTCAGCCCCAAAGGTAGTGCCTTGAATTAATAATGCTGCCCCACTACGAGGAATCATAGATATTTTCTGTGTCTCTGATGAATTGGTATGTGGAACTACGCATACCAAAGATCCAAGGAGGTCACAAAGTCTCTTCCCTACCTCACCAAGAGGACTTCATGTAGGGTAACCATCCGGAAAGATTGCTTCTTCAGAAAAATGTTTAGTTGTCGGAGATCCAGGATTGGTCTCCATTGACGAGTTTTCTTTTTGGTCAGTAAAATCCTGGAGTAGAACTCCTGGTTTCTCTGATGTGGGGACAATTGCTATAGCTCCTTTGAGACGCAGTAAAAAAATGTCCTGCTGAAGCTCATTCCTATGATGATGATGCTCTTTCTTGGGTGGGTTCATTGGGAGTCTTTGGATGAATTCTAATGTATGCTCTGGAAGAAAGATTTGCCTCACCCATATATTCGTTTGATTTAGCCTCCCTAGCAGGTGCAAACGGGGGAAATTCTGCCCCCAACTGAAGTAGAAGAGATGGAAAAGGAGAAAAAGACAGTGTCAAGCTCTTTTCTGGTTTTGAGTGGTGAATGATTGGGGTGCACTTCTCTTTCTTCCTGCTGATCACCCACAGAGCTGCCTTGACAACAGTTGTAGGAGTATGAGTGGTCATACTGCTGACCTCCATACTGATTGAATCTTCCACCAAAACTTTGTGGTCTTTAAGAGGCACAAAAACTAGAAGATGCAAATCTGCGATACAGCCGGAGACTCAAAGCCTTCAAAGTTTTTGTATCTGTTTTTAAGACCTTGAAGAGCCTCAGCGACATGCTTGCCAAAAAGAGTAGAGCCATCAAAAGGCATGTCCAAAATCTCGAATAGTACCTCAGGATGGATGGCTGTAGACGTTAGCCAACTGTGCCTTCTGAACGCCGTTCCTCCTGCAAGCAGACGGGAACCTGCATTGGAAACATCCATTGCTGCATCAATATTGTAAGAAGTGAGTTCCTTAAGGCTAGCTTTAGCGGTCTCCCTCTTATCCTAAGGGATGAGCTCAACGGCTAAGGCGCTCGACCTCGGACCTGGGGAACTCGGTTCGAGTCTCGGTAACGACGCCAAAAAACCCCTGTGATTCTGGGCAAATCACTTAATCTCCCCGTGCCTAAAAAAAAAAAAAAAAAAAATGAAAGTAACTGGTGCTATGTAAAGCGCTCTGATAACTGATTCGGTTCGGTTCAAGTTCGCGCTATATAAAACTCTCAAAAAAAATAAAAATGGTGCAATATCATGCCACATCTGGCGGTTTCAATGTCCTAAGATTGCCAAAGCATTGATTGATTTGATGGAATCTGCTGCCATAGATAAGATTATTTTGCCTTGGATGTTTCTGAGGAAAGTGATAGAATAATAGCTTCCATACCAGGAGAGGGCCAGATATGGACCCTCCCTGCCCCCACATCCCTCTCAATCCCCTCTCCATGAAATAGATAGTACAAAGGAATGGACTGTCTCCTTGGTCCCAGTATATGGGGAAATTGTTCTGGTATTACTAATAACCCATTGACATTGCCCCCTGAAGGTTCCTCCCCTTTATGGTGTTTCTAACAGCTATGGAACTGAATTATTGCGGGGGGATACAAATGAGGTTGAAGCTCTAAGCATTTACTGAATAGGGACAATGATATAAAAGTCACTGTGCTTTGTCTTTTTTTTCAAATTTTCTATTTTTGTTGTGAAAAGTCAATAAAACAGGTTTTCTAAAATGAGCGAAGTGCATCATGGCAGTATTTTCAATTGATGTCTTGTTAAGAAAATTGGAGTTGTTCCCTAATGAACTGCCCAGATCTCCCACCCTACAGCATGATAAGGTACAGAGTATCCTTAGAGGTGTAATATCAGGCTTGTACAATGTATTTATCACAAATATCTTTTCTAAATTACTTAAATATGCCTCACGACTATTGTAGCAGTAAAGGCTATTTTGTTGCAAAGCCGTGACAGGTAAGTACAGGAGGCAAGGCTTAAATGTCTCTGGTACTGGTCTCCCCTCAAATTGTACAAAGAATGACTGCACAGTCTTTAAGAGTGTTTTGGGTGTCACAACATAGCTGGAACTTTATACATTGCAGGATTGTACGTAGCTGATTTTGAAGCTAAGCACATCCTACAACCCAACCCATTTTCAAGTTCCATTTATTTCTGGAAACGCTACATCGACGACATCCTGATCATTTGGGTCGGTGATGACGAACAGCTTCAGGCTTTCTATACTTGGGTCAACTCCAGAGACAGAAATTTGAAATTTACTCATGCCAGCAGTAAATCTGAGGCCTCGTTCCTTGACGTAACAATACAAGTCAAAGGTACGAGACTCATAACCAAGACATATCATAAACCAACTGCTAAAAATAACCTCCTCGAATACACAAGTTTTCACCCCCGTCCCCTTAAAGAAAATCTCCCGTATGGTCAGTTCCTACGGCTGAGACGAAACTGTTCTGAATTACAGGATTTCAAAACCCAATCTGATGATTTAACTTCCAAACTAAAGATGAGAGGTTATCCACAACCAATTCTGACAAAAGGTTACAAAAGAGCACGGAATCAGCCGAGGGAAGTGCTTTTGGAGGACAAGATCACCACCCCGAAAGACATCCCACTTACATGTGTGACGACACACAGCACACTGTCAAACTTCATAAAAAAATCAATCAATAAGAACTGGAGAATCCTGTCCAGCACCAATAGGACTTGGGAAAAACCACTGTTTTCCTTCAAGAAAGGACGCAGTCTAAGAGATGCCTTGGTGCATACCCGACCAAAACCACAAACAACAACAACTCCAAGAAGTGTAACTGACAGCTGGGGGTTACCAAGAGTGGTTGGTCATTACCCATGTTCGAACTGTAGCGTCTGTCACTTGACAGCACACTCAAAAACTTTAGAACTTGAACCCGGAAAAACTTGGACCCAAAGAGACCACACAAATTGCAACACTGAAAATGTTATCTATCTTATCACCTGCCCTTGTAGACTACGCTACGTAGGGATGACGAGCAGAAGGGTGAAACTCAGAATCTGTGAGCACCGATCAAATATACGATGCAAAAAAACAACAACAAAAATGAGCAGACACTTTTTTGAACTTAATCACACCCCAAATGATATGAATTGGACTATCATTGAACACTTGGACAGCAGCCATAATACCACCACCCGCCTCTTCGAGAAAGAACAGCGCTGGGTCTACAGACTTGGGACCCACCTTCATGGGCTTAATGACGACATACCATGGAATTCTGTGACCAAATGATTAGTAGCAAGTGATTGTATCAGACAGCCAGATAACTGATAAACTGCTATCCCCTTTGTTATTTAATCATAAAGATCGCAAACGCGCTTCTACGATCAGCATTTAGTGATTTTCAGTCAAATCCAGTCCTTTAGCCGCCTCTCCTACTAGTAGTTTCAAGGAAAGATCACCAAATCTAGTCGGTCGGCTTTCCTACATGGAGGGCTGTTTTTATTTACTGATAACACTAGGCATTTGACATTGGCTGAGAGTTACCATGGCAACCTATCCAAACGTTGCATTTCCAGATCAGAGGCTGAGTCTGCACGTGACGATGGCCCTCTCCAAGTGGTTCTTAGTGCAACAGTGCTAACATACGATAACGCGGAGGGCTATCTTATTCACCGTTGAAAACTAGACTCTGTACAGGGTTGCCACGGCAACTCACCCTAACGTTTCATTTCCTGATCAGGTGGTAGCTCAGTCAAATGACGCTGACCTTTCCCGATTGGCTCGCAATGCGGCAGTGGCAGCGTACGACCACGCCCACCCGGAAGCCTGTTTCCCGGCAAACTCTCCATTAAAACGCTCTCCCGGCCCCGCGCTTACATCTTCGGGGTCCGGTTGAGGGTAGACATAGTTGCCAAGCGGGTGCCGAACGTCGAGGGCGTGAGTAGAGTTCACCCACCATCCATTTTGCGACAATCGAGCTAAGTATTCCTAAAAACGCCAAACGATTAATCGTACTGCTTTTTCCTTTGTTTTGACAAACCGTAGGGTGTGCCAATTACGTTCCCACCCCCCTCCTGAGACCCATGGTGCGAACTTTGAACACCAGAAAAGTGAGATATGTTTATTTTGAAATTGTGAACTTGCGAGCACGGCTGTGCCTGCACTTTTAATTGATAGACACAGGGTGCAATACCTCCTGCCTTATTTTAATTACCCTTAATTTTATTTTGACGAATAGCACACAGCACTACCCATCATGTATCATTTCAGAACCCGGGGACTGTGGTGGTGATAACGATACCAGTATTCTCATCACCCCTGCCTCTGGAATCACGTGTTGGAGCACTACCGATATACAGTGCTTAACATCATAACTGAATGTATGTTTTGTTATACCTGTACGTCTTGTCCTTTATATTCACAGGTGCAGAAACGCTCAAGTCGGAAGCCTCCTAAACCAGGAGTTATTAGGTAGAACCAATTTTTCTCCCTAAATATTTTTGCACTTTTTCACTTTTTTAATAATTTTCACTTTCACGTCCCATGGTTGGGGTGGGCCTTAGCGCATCCATTCCCACCAGGGTTTAATTCACAAATGTCCTGATGAATGCCAGGTAAAATCACACCGTTTCGTGGCTGAAACATGTTGACTGATACCTAAGAAATTCCCACTCCATAGACTGTGGACGCAATTTCCAGACACATAATTTTAAGTCTGTCCCTAGTGATCATTCTAATAAAGTTATAATTTTGACACACTACGGACTGGTTTTTTACCACCCAACACTCACTAATTACCTTCCCTCCGCACAACATTGCCTAAACTCACCAACCCGCTCCGCAGTAGATCTGGCGTCGCAGCACACCGAAGAGACACTCGGTCTCTTTGGTGGGCCCAATGATGAAGCATGTCATCACTAGGTGGTGAGTGAGGGCTTCCTTTCAACCATTGAAAAACGTCTTAACTGAAGCCGTTGTCGTGCTCCCCATGTGTGGTCGTGCTTACATTTATAGCATTTGACACTCTTCTATTGTTTGTTTATCATTATTGGAACTTTATACATACACAATGGTTATGCCCAGACGTCAGTAATTACTGGATGGGCGCATGAGGAACATTGGTTAATATAAGCAACCTCCATATAGCACCATCTGCCCATTTGGCTCTACTGCATGACAGAAGTAGCTGGGCTCACTGACCATCAGTTTGGGTGGCTGATAACTTCTATATTAGCTGTCAATATGTGCATATTGAAATACTGAAGACAATCTGCCAGAAAGAATAGCTGACAGAATTATTTCACCTTCCTCTTTAGAAAGACCTATATCCCCATTTTTCGGACTATAACCTGTATATAAACAGGAAAAATATACACACAAATGGACATGCCAACAACTGACACGGTTGATGAGGAAACACATTATTATTAAGATACAAGCTATAAATATGTCTGGAGGTCACTGTGATTGCTATCATACATGTGATGCACAAGGGAAGACAATTTAGCTATATGGGTCTGTCAGTGGCTAACTGGTGCTATATCTGGCTGCATCCACTGGTCACAAATTATTCACTTCATAGTGTAGGACAATAAGGGTTGGGACAAATGATAAGGTCTGTTCTACTAATAGACTGTGCAATTCTAGTAGATGGCTTTTTCTCTCTTTCCTCATACATTTTTTTATTTTTATTTTTTAAAAAGCTTATTTAATGTATCCCTCACCCCCTTAAACAATTTGGTATGTCATACAATTGAGTTATTAGTGGTCTTTGCCATTTACGCGACTGTTGAATCATTCATGTAAAATTACAATGTTATTGTGGGGTGATGCGGACGTATACATATATGTTGTTAAACACTATTGGCTAAGTAATTTTTGCTTGCAGTCTACAGTGAAATGTCATATAGTGGAATTGATACGGTATAATTTTTTCGGGAAAATCAATGAAAACATGTGGGGGGTAAAAAGACAATAGTAAAAGCATAAGAACCTTAGCTGTCGTACTCACCTGCAGATGACCAGCGATCATTGCCCAATCCTCGGTTCCATTTTGTTCCACTAGCTTCTTTAACCGATCGTCCTGACAATAAAAGAGGAGCTTTAGAAAGCTTTATGGTGAGTTGGGATACACATATTGTTTATTAAACCATACAGTACCTCATCCCTTGTCCATTTTACTCTATTCCAAATTTTCTTCAAACCCTTCTGCTGCGGTACCTCGTAGTCATGATCTGCAAACTGAAGGTCATCCTCTTCATCATCGCTGGTTGAGAGAACACAGGTCACATAGGAAAGCATAAGAAATGCTTAGAAATTAAGAATGTGTCACATGAAAAGCACAGAAGGTCTACTGCACACATCTTACACATCATCTGAACCGCAAAAAAGAAGGAAAACAGGAATTCAAAGGGGATAATTGCACAAAGTGGCACAACAGGCATGTGCACCCACTTTCTGCACTGCAGAGACATGTTGCTATTACACAAGGGCCTGCAGCCGCTTGCATTGGCCCATCTGTAGTACAGACGGGGCCAGTGCACCTACACTGCCAGAGTGATTCTAAGAGGGGCATTGCACCATGCAAATGAGGGAAACACTCCTCCTCTGAGCCTGCGCTGTATTATGGGCGGGGACACATAGGCAAAGAGTCCGTCAGAGAGGTGTACTGACAGCGCATTGTACATTTAACCAAAAGCCTTCTTTCGATCATTTCACTTTGATTGTAAGGAACACAACGTTCCTTACAATCAAAGTGAAATTATCGAAAGAAGGCTCCTTACTTGTCGCTTCTACATTTCCCTAAACGCTAAATAAATGTACAAATGTATGTGGGATGTGCTGCCGCAGGCACCCAGGTCTCTGTGCATGCAATAAGAATTGCCTAGACTATCCAGAATGCCACGCTCCTTTGATCACTGAGATCAACAGCATAGCCAAATATTGTAAGAGCATTTATTTTCCGATGCTGCAAATCGTATGAAAGCAGGGGGCTGGTGGCAGACCAATCTCATGCGTGGCTGATCAAAACAAGGTAATGAATGGGCGAGTTCTTTTTGTGCACATGCAGACTGTGAAAAATAAGATGTTACTTTTTTAAATTCTAGATCTGTATCATAGGTAACTTCACTGCATATGGAGACTCCGGGAAATCTTTTTTATGATGTAGAAATTATCCTCCGTATAATAAACTGAAGGTGAATAGCCGCAAAATTACAAAAACAGGTGGTTTTTTTTACATATAATCAATGCCAGTAGCAGGAGAGATGTCAAAGTCCAAATATGCAATCTTCGTGTGCTACGTAGTTACACAGGAAATGGAGCGAGAGCCCATTAATCATACACAACATCAACACGCATGGTATATTCCATCAAAAAGAACCACTCCTCTGACGCTGCCAGGAATCATCCCCCGGCCCTACTTCCACCCCCCTCCCCTTGCCCATATTGGATTACCAAACCAAAGGTTCCACTCCTCCCCTGCTCCAAAATGCAGGTTCAACCTCCATACAACAAGCAGGGCAACTGCATCCAAAGTTTGCACTCTTGGATTAAATAATGTTATGCAATAAAACATTGCAGCACTTAGCAAAAGACTGGGCTGAAGTGTTAGAACAAGAAGGAAAAGGTGCTATGGGTGAAAAGTGCACAGGGTTGGTCAACATTCACTGCATGTTCTATCTCCCAGCATGCACTGTACTGTCAGTTTACCTCAGAGCCTCAGGTCTCATTGAAGGATATATGTAGAAGTCTAAATTGTTGTTATTTGTGCTTGGAATAATTTACAACCTGGGAGGAAGGAGGGCTGTTTATGACTGCAGTGAAAATACCTATGATGCAGAACTACGAATGCAAGTAACTTTACCTTCTGCATTATAGGATTTAAACTGATAGACAAACAAAAAGGCTTTATTTCGATGTTGACTAATAGTTACCTATGATATCCAGATATTTCTGTCAACCTCTTTTGGATTGTATGGGGAAAATACTGAATGTATATATTCTACCTCAACCTCCCAATGTCTAACAACTGTGTAATGTGAAGTGCTCTGATGCCCTTGTGGATCATTCTTTGTTGTCTACTAGTCACCTATGCTATCCAAATAATACTATATACCTCTTTTGTACTGAATAGAGAACACAAAATGTTTGTATACCACAGCAACCATCTAATGTTTAATAATTGTATATTGTAAAGCGCTCTGAGACCCTCGTGGGTCACGTTCGCGCTATATAAAACTTTATAAGTAAATAAACATACATTAGAATAGGAAGCTTATCCCAAAACACCTGGATATTAATAACCAACAGCAAACTGGCATGGTTCATAGGCAGAATCTTATCTGAGGAGATTCTTCACAGTAGCTTGGCAAACTAAAGAGTCAGCGCTTGAGCCCTCATCTGAACACTACTGCATTTGGTAAAACTGTAGCTAAACTCCCAGGAGGCTGCTTTACATATCTCTGCTACTAGAGAATTAATTTACAAGGCTGTAGTATCTGCCTTTCTTCATGTAGAACACATTTTTGGTTTGACAAGAATAAGTTTGTTGGCTAACCGATAACTAAAGACAATACACACGACTAGCCGCCTGCTAATGGACTGTTTGGAGGAAGTAATACTAATAGGGAAAGAATCAGAATTCACAAAACGTTGGTAACTTTTACGTAAGACTTTCGTTGTCTCTAGAAACAATCTCAAGACCCTTATGAAATCAAGATCATAAAGGCACTTCTCAGCCAGAGAATTAGAGAGACTGTATGGATGATGTGAAAGTTGGATGTAACTTTTGGGAGAAAAGAAGGGTGTGTCCTTAAACCACTCTGTTGTGATGAAATAATCTGTAGGGTTCTATGGCAGAAACAGCTTGGAGCTGCCTAACCCTCCTGCCTCACATAATAGCCACTCAGACCGCTACTTTCCACGTATGACACTGCAATGAGGCCTTATGTATGGGCTCAAAGGAAAGCCATCCATTTAGAAAGCACTAAATTAAGTTCCCCGGGAAGAAGTCTGTCTTCTTGGAGAAATGTCTTTTTTAGGCTTTCCCAAACTTTCTTTAAATCAGTAAGTGTGAAGGAGGATCTTTGTGCAGGTCTCTTTCTGTATGCCAAGTCAAGTGAACTTTAATAATAATTCCACATTTGTAAAGCGCAAACTTATCACCCCTAATGGTATCCAAGCACTGGGGGCCATCGGGGATATTAAGTGAGCTTCTGCCCAGTCACATGATGCTGAGCAGAGCTGCCAACGGCATGGGGATCACACTGTGAGCCCCGTGCTCCGGAGTCAGCCACTCTGGCCACTCACCACACCTCACCCTTACAGAAGGAAACTGAAGGTTCAACTTTGCGAAGTGAACGAGATAAGGTATGACTACATCCTACTGACAGAATATTGGTTCATGGCCACCTAGAAGACATTAAATTACAAATCTTTTCCGCTTCAAAGCGTATAATTTTCAGGTAGATGGCCGCTTCAGTTCTTTGACAAAGTTCATACATTCCTGGGGTAAGTTCCGATGGCCATGTCACACGATCTCAGGAATTATCTCCCAAATTCAAGGATGTGATGTTGGAGCTATGAAATCTCCTTTGCATCCGAAACAACAGGCCCGGTTTGCATGACAACTTCTGCAAGTTCTAGATACCAGCACCGTCGCTGCCAGTCGAAAGCAATGAGCATCACTGTCATGCTAAAACATTTAATCTTCAATACAACTGGCGGGAGTAGAGAGATGAGCGGAAAAGTGTAGAGAAGTTTGCTGAACCAATTCAACAAAAGTACATTGCCAATCAATCCCATTTTCCAATCTCGACTTTGAGTATTTTGCATTTTGGGCAGTGGTGAACAGATTTACTTTTAAGAAACCCCCAGTCTGGAAGATTACTTTCAAGATGTTGTCGCTGAGAACCCATCTGTGGGTTTCTACAAAGTATCTGCTCAGAAGACATGCCAGCCAATTTTGAAGGCCTAGGAGAAGCACGTGGTAGGGTAGGAATACCTTCAAGGGGTTTTGTTATTATACAATTCACATAGAATTTCAACAATATTTGAGGTCCTTATATGTATAAGACCAATAGTGCAAAGCAACAATCTCAAATTTTTATGCAATTTATATAGGTCACTGCAAGTGATCCAAAAGAGAAGAGAGAGGGAGAAGGTGTGTATGAAAAAGTTCGTATTTAATACTCCAAAAATAAATTGTTTTTTTAAAAAGGGTACAGAAATATAACAATGTTATAGGAGAAAATGATTCAAGAATGACAATCAAACAAAAACTCTATAACAATTGTAAGCGCTTGTCCGCTTCTTCACAGTTGATCAATTATTTAAACAGACAAAGCGTATATGTCGACGTTTCGGTCTCTAGTCTTGAGTTGAAGAGACCATCCTCAGGACATATAAATCATATCTGGAAAAACCCTGATAAGATGGGGTCTTGTAGCCTCCAAATACACTTTATTGATGATTAAAAAAGGCGATCGATAATGCCCTTCTGTATAGTAAGTGGCATATGCAATCTTCTACTTGAATGTATTTCGGTTGGTTCAGCTCAAATAACTCTCGCAGTTTAATGCGGGCGGTTAAGAATTGTTAATCTTCTGCGCAAATTGATGTCGCACAGAATCTTCCCCTATACTTTAATTCTTTATGGAAGACAAGAGATCTGCATAAAGAGCTGAATAAATCGTCAGCGTGGCCGCATGCACCCAAAATGAAGCAAGATTGCATATGCCACTTACTATACAGAAGGGCATTATCGATCGCCTTTTTTAATCATCAATAAAGTGTATTTGGAGGCTACAAGACCCCATCTTATCAGGGTTTTTCCAGATATGATTTATATGTCCTGAGGATGGTCTCTTCAACTCAAGACTAGAGACCGAAACGTCGACATATACGCTTTGTCTGTTTAAATAATTGATCAACTGTGAAGAAGCGGACAAGCGCTTACAATTGTTATAGAGAGTTTTTGTTTGATTGTCATTCTTGAATCATTTTCTCCTATAACATTGTTATATTTCTGTACCCTTTTTAAAAAAACAATTTATTTTTGGAGTATTAAATACGAACTTTTTCATACACACCTTCTCCCTCTCTCTTCTCTTTTGGATCACTTGCAGTGACCTATATAAATTGCATAAAAATTTGAGATTGTTGCTTTGCACTATTGGTCTTATACATATAAGGACCTCAAATATTGTTGAAATTCTATGTGAATTGTATAATAACAAAACCCCTTGAAGGTATTCCTACCCTACCATATCCTTTGCCCAAACCCTCAAGGGTATACTGGGTTGCTCATTTGCCGTTACTAGGAGAAGCACAGCCTCAATTGGCCTGTCCCTTGCTAGAAGCCAGTGCCAAATTGCTTGGGTTTCTAGTGACTGAACTCTGGAACTGATGACGCCTAGCTTGTTGAGGCAGTGCATTGTGGTTATATTGTCTGTCTGGATCAGAACTCTTATTAGCCCGGTAGAAATGCCTTCAGGGCCTCATGCACTGCTGCAGCTTCCAGAACAATGATGCAATAGGGTATTGTTTTTCAGACACAAACTATGTACCGTCAGCTTCTGCAGATGTGTTCCCAACCCATGAGACAATAGTTTGCGAATGAAGATCACAGTCTTGATGAAAACCAATCTTGTTTAGAAGATTGGCTGTCTTGCACTGTCACTTGGGATATGGTTTCTCTTGTCCTCCCAATTAATCTCTCACTGACACCACTGTTCTTCCAAGTATTGTTGCATGGGTCTCTTATGAAGTCGTGCATTGAGTGGGAGAGGCTATCGGTCCCAGAAGTTACGAAATTGGAAGAGCCCTCAGAATAGGACGTTTCCAAAAGCAATGGCAGTTTTGAAAAATGGTAGATAATCGCTTCAGAAGGATACACTTGTTTGTGCTTAACGTCGCTCCTAGATAGTTAAACATTTGAACAGGACGGACTGTGATTTCTGGTGTATGATGTGAAGGCCCAGCTAAAGTATTTGGGTAGTAATAACTTTGAAGTACTGACACACATTCTCTCCACCATAAGCCTTTTCCAGCCATCTACGTAGGACAGCTATAGGTCCTCTTTTTAGAGAGGAGCTTTTCCAACTGACACAGAATAAGAATTGCGTCATGGGAACCTCAGGAATTTCCTGTCCTTTCTTGCCACTGGAACATGGAAGTAAGCATCTTGTAAATCCAAAGTGCAAAACCAGTCATCCTTCATAAGCCAAGGCTCTATCTGATGCGGTCAACATTCTAAATTTCTGTCTCTTGTCCAATTTATGGGCCATCTGAGGTCCAGAATTGGTCTCAATTCTTGCTTGGGGGCTTTTTATGGGAGCCATCTAATACCTTAAATAGATGCCTCTCTGAGAGGGAAGAGAAGCTCTATTACATGCTTTTGCAGAGAGATATACCTACACCCTTTGCAAAGTATTCACAGCTCAGGTTTTGGTGCAGGCTTCAAAATGACAAAGGATGGCATTTGAATAGAAAAGTGAAAAGTGTGACCATTTGAATTATTTGCAGGACCAGTCTGTCGGTTATGTTCTGCCACTCTCCAAAATGATTGAAAAAACTCCTTCTCAACAGAGTGTTGAACAGAGGAGAGGAAGTGGGAGAGTTAAGTGTCTCAAATAAAACTGAGACTTCCATGGAGGAGGGTCACTCGTGTTGGTGATTACCTCTTCCAGGTCTTTTGTGTTAAGGAGGTTGCTGTCTTTGTGGTTTAGACTAGTAGGACCACTGAGGATAATGACCACCCATCTGCCTCTGGCAGAAACAATGGTTGCTGTGTCCATACTGAGATTTGAAACAATTTTACTTTTAGAAGCATACCACATTCGGGGATTCAAGCTCATCACTCATCCTTTGCATCATATAATCCATATGTGAAGGGAAGAGAACTAATCTACTGAATGGTACATTTATAATGTTTACTTGTGCTTCAGCCTTCACAGATGTCAGTTGCAGCCATGCAGCACATCAGAGGGAGATTCTGTGGCAACATTCAGTGATCAACAGACTTAATGGAAGCACTTATCACTTGATTGGACATTAGTAGTACCTCTTGCAGCACGTCCATACAATCGTCCTTCTTCGGCGCTGATCTGTGGATATGTATTCCCTTAACTCCCAGTCCTCCTGCACTTTTCCACACACCATCTCCTGGACAGATTCTGGGGAGACAGTAATCTGTGACACTCTGCCTCCTACTATCTTTTCTTATGACTGGCACTGAAGGGCAGTGAAGCTGCAGCAGATGACGTTTTCTAGGGCATGTTCCAGTGATGCTCATTCAGACAGTCTCCCCATTTCAGTGAGAAGACAGATGAGGCAGCAAGGGCTACTAAGGTTTTGTCTGCTACTCCAAGATTCCTTTCAGCTCCCATTTCAGCAGCCAGGACAGGTAAGTTCATGCAAAGGCTGAACATGGGAGGCTCAGTTACCAAAAGACTGTGCAACCTGCCAGCCATCAGTGGAGGCCGGGAAGCAACACAAAAGTGCCTCACTGGACACTTTTGTAGCTAGCCAGGTCTCCATCCTTAGATAACTCTGGTAAGGTCGACAGAGTCACGGAGGTCAGTGCTTGCACAAAGTATGCAAGCATAACATTCTATCAGGGCTCCAGTTGAACTCTTATTCCCTACACCCAGAAGGCACCAATCTGCATGCAAGGGACGGGTCATGTGTTTAGGCCATGGTCGAGGGTCAGCCTAGATCATAGTAGTAACATAAGGGACGAGGAAAGAGTACTAGGCACTGATGGGTTCTCAATATCATACAACCCATCCGACATGAGGATACTTCACCCGGAGCAGGGGTTCTCCTCAAGGTGAGCTTGGTACCCACTACAATAGCTAACACCCAACAACCCTGGCAATTAGCTAGGGGATAGGAGGGCACTGAGAGTACCAATTCAAAGAGGCTTGCATAGTCGAGGGATCCCTTGGAGATGAAAACTATCCTCCTGCTTTGTCTTTCTGAAAGCCTGGTGCCGACCAAAGTGCTGCAGGATACCAGAGGAAGACCGAATCTTCATGGCATTGTCATCTGACCCAGCTTGTCTCCATGTCCAGCTTATGCAACCAATCCATACTGCCTTGTGAATACATCATGTAACATGCTGTGGATTATACGACTGTACAAACTTTCCATTTACCATGCTGGTACCAGAGATACCAGAGGGTGCTCATTAGCAGGGGTCTGAAGTGACCAGTGGGAGGGTTTAAGTGTTCACCATTCACTCTGGCTCGCGGCCAACACCAGGACATGGAATTTGGAAGACCAGATAATCTTGCACCTGCTCAATTAAATCAGGGCTAGGGTTAATGCTTAATCTAACTTGAACCACTGGTGGCAGAGCACTTTTGCACTCATAGCGATCAGAAGCATGAAGTATTACAGCAAAGACTTCTGCTAACACATCATGTTCCAAATAACTTGCTGATAGGAAACTGCTGTGTCAACCTCGCCTCTAAATTGATAATGCTTTAGCTGTTCAAACACTACTAAGTCATATGTAGAGGATAGCTACATAGGACAGAATACGACAGAGATTTCTATCAGAGAATTAAAATCAGAATCAAGAAGCTTTATTCATGGCAGTATTTGTCTTGCATGGATAACTGCGGATTCATTTTGGCACTTTTAAAAGAACACATTTGTTTTCATTAAAAAAGTAAATAGTAAAAGATTGAGAGAACTATGTCACTTCCAGTCAGGGGTGGGGAATTTGGGTCACCCAAGCCAAGCAGATTTCACTAGAAGATGGGAAGTCTTGATGTCTGGTTTGTCAGACGAACAACTAGACATTAAATTAAGAGAAGGAGGGCCTGGCACCCTCTGCCCAGAGCCACAAAGGATGGCTTTAACAAATCCCATCACCATGGGAACTACATTAATACTGTTAATTGGAGGGTTAGACTCCTCTAGGCCCTGATGGGCTGATGAACGCCGGAGCCCCCACCAGGAAAAGCATTTACTTCCATTGATGAAAACAGCCCGAGAGGTAGATTGGGCAGGGTGGGGCCTAGGATGCTACTTGCTACAAAACGGAAGGGTGGGTACAGAAACAGCAGTTTGACCCTGCCTTTTGTCGGAGATAAATACCCCCAAACAATACTGAGGGAGGAACAAGAGGGAATGGGCTGCCGGGAATTGAACACTCCAATCATATATGAGTGTACAAAATAATTCCCAGTCTAAAGGAAATATGGTGAGCACAGGAATTATTTTGAATGTCAGTTAAACTAGTGTCTATGTTACCTGTCAGACAGGAAAAGAAATCAGGAAATTTCAAAATATGCCCTTTAGGCCGGGATTGCTTATGGTGTACATGGCTCTTCATTTCGCCAGAGATGGGTGAACATATTTACACTAGACCATGAAAGCCACATAGATGCTAGTGGAGAGGTAATAATGCAGTGGGGAGTATTTGCAAGAGGCTGGAAGACAGTAAGGGAACAGACTGCTAATCCCTGACCCTTAGGTTTCTGCCTAAAATATATATATTTTTTTAATTTCTTTTTATTGAACAAAAACAAATAAAATAATTCTCAGGTGAATGCATTCGGTTCCAACGCATAAGGTAGTGTGGCACAGTACAGAATCAAATATACAGCAATCAATACTAGGGTCTAGTGGATTCCTGCGCTTCCAGGTCCAAACCGGACGTGGGCAGCTCACAGATTTCCCCACGGTGGCCATTCCACGCCCCCCAAATCTTACCCCACTTCTGTGGGCAACCCCGAGCCACATACACTGACCTTTCTCTGAACATACACCAATCAAGGTCTTCTGCCCATTTAGTGACTCGGGCGGCTGGCTAGCTCCCCAAAGTTGAGCGATATTACGTTTAGCCACCATAAATGTTAGCGTGACCCACTGTTTCTGGTACACATTTAGATCGGATGGTTCCCATACATTCAACAGACATCTCCGGGCTTCTGGCCGCATCTCCACTCCCAACACTTCCCTCAGCTCATCGTGAATCTTTGCCCAGTATGCCTGTATCACATCGCAATGCCCGAGGGTATGCATCAAGATGCCAACTGCTACGCACTCCCTCCTACAAACTCCACTCTCAGCACGCCCCATTCGAACCAGATGGGGCCGTAAGGTAAGATCTATGCAGGATCTTTAGCTGCACCAATCGGAGCCGCATCTGGATAGCGACTACCTTGGGGGAGGACACCGCCTCCACCTAATCCTCGTCATCTACTTCTAGCCCATCCGCACTCCACTGAGCTCTAATCCTCACCAATGGGTTCTCGGAGTTATTGACCAATTTCCGATACATCAATGAAATGGTCTTCTCCGGAATATGCCCATCCAGTACACGGTCCTCGAGAGGGGATGCCTCCGGGAGTTCCGTACCTTTGGGGACATGAGTGGTGAGAGCGTGTTTCACCTGCAAATATCGGAAATATTCATTCTGATGTAGACTATACTGCTCCACAAGGGACTCAAACGTATGTACTGAGTCTTTCCCTCACACATCCTTTATCCGAGTAATTCCAATAAGGTCCCATCTATCGAATCCCTTGGTCTTCCACAGACTGCCCAGCTTCTCAGAATTCAACATAGGGGTGGCTAGTGTTAACTTACCCTCCCACCCGAGACTTTTATTGGTCACGTGCCACACCTGTGTCACATGTGCAGTCGGACCAGTCAAAGAAAATCTTCCAGAGTACAGAGCTCTATCAATCATCCCTCCGGGGGCTTGACCCCGGTCCATGGCATAGCCCGGGTCTCCTGGAAGTCCATAAACAATGTGATTCACTGCAGCCAATTGCGAGGCCCAATAGTACTTCCGCAAATCTGAAAGTCCAATTTCACCATCATACCACGGGAGAGTTAATTTATTGAAAGCAATGCGAGCCCCGCCATCCCAGAGGAGCTGCCTCTGGAGATCTTCTATCTCTTTGAAGTATGCGGCCGGCACCGGGTCCATCGAATTCTGTAAAGCATACAGAAATTGGGGCAGCGCCATCATCTTGAAGAGAGCGGCTCTTCCAAGCAAAGAGAGGGGAAGGATCTTCCAGCGCTCCACATCTTTCCTACACCTGCTTAGCGGAGCAGCTAGATTACTGTCATACCGCAGCTTTGGGTCAAGCGTGATGTATATGCCCAGATACTTAAATCCTATCGTCTCAACACGAACAGGACACAACTGCGGGATCGCAGGTGGATCGCCCACCACTACAAACAACACCGACTTGGCCCAGTTAATGGCCAATCCAGAGTATCTGCTAAAGATAGCCAGCACATCTAGGAAGTTCCGGAAGGACTCTCTGGAGCTAGTGAGATACAGCAGCACGTCATCAGCATACAGCGGGATCTTATCTTCCCAATCAGGAGTCCAACGCAAACCCCGGATCGACCTGTCCCATCTAATCCATGCAGCCAATGGCTCCATCACAAGTGCGAGGAGAAGCGGAGACAATGGGCACCCCTGCCTGGTGCCTCTCCTTAATGAGAAGTCGCAGCACTTGCAATTGTTGACAACCACTCTGGCCAGGGGTTTTTGCGTTTAACAGGCGCACCTAACTGATAAATTCGCTTCCAAAGCCCAGCTTTGCCAACACTGCAAATAAATACTTGCCACTCCACTCTATCAAAGGCCATTGTGGCATCTAGGGAAACGAACTCCGTCTGTTCATGGGTTTTCGAAGCCCCCCGAGGACTCCATGCAGCCGGTGCAAATTTAACGGCGCATTCCAGCGTGGCATGAACCCGGATTAATCCGGGTGAATCAAAGACGTAATCACCTTGACCAGTCTGGTAGCTAAAGGTTTCGCCAATATTTTGGGCTCTGCGTTGAGTAACGATATGGGCCTATAGGAAGAGCACCGTGTATGAATCAATCAATCAATCAATCATAACACTTGTATAGCGCACTACTGACCCGGAAGGGTCTCAAGGAGCTTGGGGGAAGGGGTTTGCTACTGCTCGAACAGCCAGGTCTTGAGTTGTCTCCTGAAGGCGAGGTGGTCCTGGGTCAGCCGAAGGTGGGTGGGGAGGGAGTTCCATGTCTTGGCCGCCAGGTAGGAGAAGGATCTTCCTCCGGCGGTGGCTCTTCGGATGCGTGGTACGGCGGCGAGGGCGAGGCTGGTGGACCGTAGCTGGCGGGTGGGCGTATAAAAGGTCAGGCGGTCGTTGAGGTACTTGGGGCCCAGGTCGTGGAGAGACTTGTGTGCGTGGGTGAGGAGTCGGAACGTGATCCTCTTGTTGACGGGGAGCCAGTGCAGGTCTTTCAGGTGGCCGGAGATGTGGCTGCGTCGGGGGATGTCCAGGATGAGTCGGGCGGAGGCGTTCTGGATGCGTTGGAGTTTTTTCTGTAGCTTGGCTGTGGTTCCGGCGTGGAGGGTGTTTCCGTAGTCCAGTCGGCTGGTGACGGGTGCTTGGGTGACCGTCTTCCTGGTTTCGGTCGGGATCCAACGGAAGATCTTTCGGAGCATACGCAGGGTGTTGAAGCATGAGGAGGAGACGGCGTTGACTTGCCTGGTCATAGAGAGGGAAGAGTCCAGGATGAAGCCCAGGTTGCGTGCGTGGTCGGTTGGCTTGGGTGCGGTGCCTGGGGCGGGGAGCCACCAGGAATCGTCCCAGGCGGAGGGCGATGGTCCCAGGATGAGGACTTCCGTCTTGTGTGAGTTCAGTTTCAGGCGGCTGTTCTTCATCCACTCGGCGACGTCTTTCATCCCTTCGTGTAGGCAGGTTCTGGCGGTGTCGGGGTCTCTGGTGAGGGAGAGGATCAGCTGGGTGTCGTCGGCGTAGGAGATGATGTTGAGGTTGTGTTGGCGTGCGATGGCTGAAAGAGGTCTCATGTAGACGTTGAAGAGGGTGGGGCTGAGTGAAGATCCTTGCGGAACGCCGCAGATGACTTCGGTGGCCTCGGATCGAAACGGGGGGAGGCGGACTCTCTGTGTTCTTCCGGCGAGGAACGAGGTGATCCACTCCAGTGCCTTCTCTTGGATGCCGATGTTGCTGAGGCGTTGAACTAGGGTGCGGTGGCAGACAGTGTCGAATGCAGCGGAGTGGTCCAGGAGGATGAGTGCCGCTGTTTCCCCGTTGTCGAGCAGGGCTCGGCTGTCGTCGGTGGCTGCCATGAGGGCGGTCTCGGTGCTGTGGTTGGCTCTGAAACTGGACTGCGAGGGGCGAGGGATCCGTTCGTCTCGAGGAAGGCGGCAAGCTGTCTGTTGACGATCTTCTCGATGACTTTAGCTGGAAAAGGGAGGAGCGAGATGGGGCAGAAGTTTTTGAGGTCGGTGGGGTCCGCTGTTGGTTTCTTCAGTAGGGCGCTGAGCTCGGCGTGCTTCCAGCTCTCCGGGAAGGTGGCGGTGTTGAAGGAGGTGTTGATGATGTTCCGGAGTTGGGGTGCGATGGTGGAGTTGGCCTTGTTGAAGACGTGGTGCGGGCAGGGGTCGGTCGGTGATCCGGAGTGGATGGTGTTCATTGTGCGGGCTGTGTCCTCGGTGGTCACCGTGGTCCAGGTGCGGAGGGTGGTGGTGGGGGTCGTTGGTTCGACGGTGGGGTGCGTGGATGGTGCGCTGAAGCGGTTGTGGATGTCGGCGATCTTGCGGTGGAAGAACGAGGCGAGGGAGTCGCAGAGGTCTTGTGACGGAGTGATGTCGTTGTTGCCGGTGCTGGGGTTGGAGAACTCCTTGACGATGCTGAAGAGCTCCTTGCTGTCGTGGGCATTGTTGTCTAATCGTTCCTTCAGGGATTTCTTCTTGGTGGTGCGGATGAGCTGGTGGTGCTTGCGGGTGGCGTGTTTGAGGGCGGTCATGTTGTCGGTGGTCTGGTCGAGGAGCCAGGCTTTCTCGAGGGTGCGGCAGGTCTTCTTGGAGTCCTTGAGTTAGTCGGTGAACCAGGATGCCTTCTTGCTTCTGGGTCTGCTGGGAGGGTTCTTCAGTGGTGCGAGGTCGTCGGCGCAGGCGGTCAGCCACTGCGTGAAGTTGCGTGCTGCTTCGTTGGGGTCCGTTGCACTGGCGGGTGGGTTCTGGCTGAGGGAGGTGGTGAGCTGGTCGGTGGTGATCTTGCTCCAGCTTCTGTGGGGAGCCTGAAGCGGGTGGTGGTGGGTCGTGGTTCTTCTGAAGCTGAAGTGGACGCAGCTGTGGTCGGTCCGGTGGAGTCCGGTGGAGTGGCTGAAGGTGATGTGCTTGCTGGATGAGAAGACGGGGTCAAGCGTGTGGCCGGCGTAGTGGGTGGGGGTGTTGACCAGTTGCTTGAGTCCGAGGTTGGCGAGTTTGTCCAGCAGGGCGGCGGTGTTGCGGTCCTTGTTGTTCTCCAGGTGGAAGTTGAGGTCTCCAAGGAGGTTGTAGTCAATGGAGGGGAGGGCGTGCGGGCTGATGAAGTCTGTGAAGTCTTCGCTGAATTGTGTGCGTGGTCCCGGGGGTCTGTAGACGAGGGTGCCTCTGAGGGTCGTCTTTGGGTCGGTGTGAATCTGGAAGTGGAGGTGTTCGGCAGCGGCGAAGGTGTCGTTGGAGTCGGTCGTGATGCGGATGGTGTTCTTGTGGACGATGGCGATGCCTCCTCCGGTCTGGTTGACGCGGTCCCTCCTGATGATCTTGTACCCATCCGGGATGGCGATGGCGATGTCGGGGGCTGAGGAGACGTTCATCCAGGTTTCCGTGAGGAAGGCGATGTCTGGTGATGTTGCGTCGAGGAGGTTCCAGAGTTCCACGGCGTGCCTGTGGACGGAGCGGGTGTTGAGCAGAATGCACCTGAGGTGGTTGTTGCTGGTGCCTGGTCTTTTGGGTGCGGTGCAGGTTTGGAGACAGGTGAACTTGCAGGCTTTGCAGGTGAAGGGTCCGTGGATGCGTCTCGGGGTGGCTCGGCAGCAGGTGGGGTTCCGGCGGCATTGAGTGCGTTGAGGGCGGCGGCGTCGTAGGTCTGTCGGGTCGTGTTGCGTCGGTGGGGGCCAGGGGTCCTGGCACTGGGCGCGGTCCAGGCGCGGACGGGCGCAGACGGGCTTACCTTTGGCGCGCCTTCGGCGCACAATCGGCACGTCCGCTGCGCGTTCGTGGGAGCGACATAAGAAGGAGCCGGGAGGGAGGAGCAGCTGGGTGGCGGGAGCAGGGCGGTGAATGGGCAGGAGGGGGGCGGGGCCGCAGGGAGGCAGCGGTGGGAAAGGAAGGCAGAGGGCGGCTCAGCGGTGGCTGGGTCGCCCTGTGGGACAAACGCAAGAGGAAAAAACGAGTAAAATAAAAATTAAGGCAGCAGAAATGAAGGCAGCAGAGGGCACTAAGGGCACCAGATGGCAGATGTAAAAGAGAAGAAGGAGGCAAAACGCTAGAGAAAAACGAGTAAAAAACGAGTGAGAAATAAAACTAAGGCAGCAAAGAACGAAGGCAGCAGAGGGCACCAAGGGCACCAGAGGGCTGATGGAGGCAGTAGCAGGGGTGTGTGGGGGCGACCTCGCCTGGTTACATAATGAATAACCACTATGTTGGCCACTCGCTGATCATAGGGAAATTCAACACTCTCCCTACTCTCCATAAACATGGCGCGGATATGAGGGGCTAGTTTATTCGCGTTTAACTTATATCATTCGATAGGTATCCAGTTGGGGCAAGTCGCTTTACCTGATTTTATCTGCCTAATCGCTTGGGCGACTTCGTCATCTGTCAGCGCGGAATCAAGATAGCTCTTGTCCTCCTCTGACAGACAAGGCATGACTATATCCCTAATCATCTCACTTTTCTCCACTTCCGTGAAGTCACTGTCAGCCGCATAGACTTTTTGGTAGTACTCAAGAGAATTTGTCCGCCACGGCCTGTGGGGCCGTGATCATACGCGACTCAGGCCCTTCCAACTCCGGTACCAGCCTGGACGCCCACTCCCCATGCTCGAGCCAAGCAATCAATTTGCCGGCTTTATCACCATGCTCGTATATGCGGCTTTGAACAGCGTTGTGATGGGTCACTGCTCTATTCCTGACTAATACTCTATATTCCTCCTCTCGGAGACGCAGCAGATGGAGGTCCGCCGGGGTAGGTGTCTTGGCTATCTTCTCTTCCACATGCATGACATCCGCCTCTTTCTGAGCTACTTCCGCCTGACCTCTCTTCTTCTTCCCTGACACCAAGGATAAGACCTCACCTCTTGCTACAGTCTTGTACGCTTCCCACAGGGTTTGGGCGGAGTCCACCGAGCCCTTATTCTCCATAAAATAACGATCTGACATCCGGAAGACCTCCCTCCTAATGGCCAGGTTTTTTTACTGCCAGGCACTAATGGGAGCCACTCTGCCGACTGTTGGGAGCTCCAGAATGAGACTCA
Organism: Lissotriton helveticus; assembly: GCF_964261635.1. NCBI lineage: Eukaryota > Metazoa > Chordata > Amphibia > Caudata > Salamandridae > Lissotriton > Lissotriton helveticus. Next base: position 585,337,042 of record NC_136063.1, on the reverse strand, counting down.
GCCACAGCGGGAGTGGTCAGAAATTCACCTGCCGAAATAGCGCACCTCATGGATCATAGACGCCATCGCCGCCGGAAGCAGCACATAGTCCAGTCTAGACAGACTGCCGTGGGCTGCTGAGACATGGGTGTAGTGTGTAGACGTCGGATTACGTACTCGCCAACTGTCCACCAACCCCAGGGAGTCCAGAAAGTCAGACAACCATTTCTGCGTCTGCCTGAGCGCACGGGGCAGGCTACGATCCATCTCACCATTTAATATAGAATTAAAATCACCACCCAATACTAGATCTCCAAGAGGTAATGAGAGGAAGATAGTGCTCAAATCCTGATAGGTCTCAGTCTGGAGGCCGGGCGGCACATAGACAGACAAAAGAGTGACCGTCCGGCCCCCAACCTGCCCCGAAACACCTGCGTATCTGCCCCTCTGATCAGTCCAGGTGGCTCGCACTGACAATGGGAAGGAATTCTTGATCAGGATCCCGACTCCCCTGGAGCCAGTTGTGAATCCGGCATGTACCACTAATGTATACCCTCCTTTATGGAGGGCTAAGCTTCTGTTGCCGACTAAGTGCGTCTCCTGCAGTAATATCACGTCTGGGGAATGTCGCCTAATGACCTCTCTTGATCTTGTCACCCAGGCCGTTTACTTTCCAACTCAGCACTTTCATCCCTGATCCACTGCTATCTGTGTCACAGTACTCATGCGCAACGCGCATCGCTACATTTTCATCACCTGACACTAAAAAATAATAACAAACAAAATCTCCGTAACTCAACAAAAATAAATCATAATCAACCCACGACACATACAATACACCTCCCCCCCACCCCCCTCCCTGCACCCCTGCTCACGGCATTCGCCAATCCCCAACTCGCAGTGTGCCTGTCGCCCCATACTCTAACTAATCAACTATCTAAATGTAGATCTGAGGAGGAGTACAGCGCCCCCTTTCCCCATCCCGCCCCCAGGACATTTACACCGGTATCAAATCTCTATCTAGGAAAGCGTGCGCGTAAAAATGTCTCCTATACACCTCCCCTCGCGGGCGGGGCCCCACACCATAGTCATCAGTAGTACTCATCATTCCTGTTCCTGTGTGCCCCCACCATCCTCGTTGCTGCGTCTCTAAGGCTCCACCCGTGCAGGAAGGCCGTCAACCCAGTCCGAAGCGATTTCGGGATTATCGAAAAAACAGACTTTCCCCTGAGCCTCGACTCGCAACTTAGCAGGGAACATCATGGCATACTTCTATCCTTTATCTCTGAGCCGCTGCTTGACTCCAAGGAAGCTTTGTCGCTGTTTCTGAACCCTCTGGGTGAAGTCTGGAAAGAAATTGAGGGTTGAGTTTTTGTACTTTAAAGGGCCCTCTGACCTAGAGGCTTGCAGGATAGCGTCTCTATCTCTAAAGTTGAGGACCCTCGCGATCATTGGTCGAGGGGGGCCCCTGGACGCGGCCTTCCACCCGCTATCCTGTGCGCCCGTTCTATAGTAAAGAAGTTTCCCAGCCCCTTGGGTTTCAGATGTTTAAGTATGATATCTTCTACAAATAGGTCAGGTGCCTGACCCTCAGTCTTCTCTGGGACACCTGTGATACGTACATTGTTCCTCCGGGCCCTCCCTTCAAACTCGTCAAGCTGGCGGCCCGCCATTTTACTCGAGGCCTTAAGGTTCCGAACCTCCTGCTGCAACTGCGCCACGTCGTCCGTCAGACTCGCCGTTTTGATATCTAATGACTTCACTTTCTCACTCGTTTTGGTGAGATCGGCCCGGATCAGATTGACCTCTATGGTCACTGTGTCCAATTTGTGTCCAATTTGTGGTCGAGCGACTCCATCTTCTGTCTGAGAGATGTTTTGACTCCATCTATGGCTGCCATCACGACGTGTAGTGTGAGCTCAGATGCAGGAGAGGAGGCCTCTGCACTTCCGTCCCGAGTTCGACCAGACCCCGTGGGCGAGCCCCTGGGCTGCGTATAGCGATCCAATTTGTTGGTTTGGATATAACGGGCCCCCCTAGTCTTGGTGTGCTGCTTCTCTGCATCAGGCTTGGTCGCCATCGTGATACTGGGAGCAGGCCCAGCCCCTCAGTCCTCAAACTCGCTACTGCGGCAGCAGATGGTGAAGCAGACAGCAGGCAGCTCTCCCAACCTCCGTCAAGGCCAATCGCTGACATCCACCGCCAACATCGCAGCCAGGTGACCGGAGGACCAGCTAGATCAGTGTCTGTGTTTTCGCCCGCCGACCGGTTCTCCGACACTTCCTCCTCTCGGCAGTCAGCTCTCAGAGTAGTCGATACACAGTTATGCGGGCGCACCGGGACGGTGTCACCATCAGCCCCAATCTCACTGCGCTACACCAAGCCGTCTCACTCCGCAGCAATATAGACTGGACAAAGACGATGGTCACACCCCCCGGGTCAACTCTTGAGTCACGGGCCCCCTCTCCGTGAGTAATTCTATTCCGACCACCTCTCAGTCTTCAAGGCTAGGGTACTTCCAACATCGCCCTTACCCCTCATGAATCTCTGCCATTGCAGCTTCCATCTGCGTTGGGCAGGGTCCAGCCGCGCCGATGCGCCACATCCGCATCAATCCAAACAAATAAGGAAGGTGGGCGGTGGTCTCCCCGCCAATTAGGTCAGTACTCCACGGCCGCGCCACCAACCAGAAGCGCCCGGGCCCCACGCCTGACCTGCCAGTCCAGGGGTCCCACACCACGGCTGGCCCTGTGTTTTCCTTCTCACTGCAGGGTGTGCCGGTTCACAACATCGCTGCTGGAAAGAGCGGCAGCCGCAGCATCGCCAGGATTCTCCCCTCCTCCCGCCGGTGGCCGGTGCAGGGGGGGGGAGCCACACCTAAGTTGATCGCGATTTGCGGCTGAAATGGGGCCGGACTGATGATCCCCGGCCACCGGCCCCGCTGTTGATCAACTGTGGCCGGGGTCGGCTCTAACTTGAGACCCCGGCTTCCTCTCGACGTAGGCCCCGAACTTGCCGGCGCTGCAGCTCGGCGATGCCGCGGTGGATTTGGCCGCGCTGCGATCAGCGCCGCTTCTCCTCCGTCAAAAAATTCCGGGTTACCGGTTCAGGGTTATGTGCAGGATATCCCCGGTGGCGGCGGGGGTCTCGGGAGCTCCGAGCTCACGCAGCCATCTTGGACGCGCGTGAAGCTCCTCCGCTGCTCCATAAAATATTTGCTCCCTCCTGGGCCTAGAACTTCTGATCATTAGCCCCTCTTTTTACTGTCTCAGAGGTCTCTCCTGTGGATCTTTGCCCCCCACCCTACATTTGACCACCATGGCCCCTTATCTTCAGCAGGCTTCGGCTTCAACTTTTAATTGTTAATGCAGACATCATCCCCGGTCCTTTGCCTACATAGTACCTTTCCTTGTTCTGTTTTCCGTTTACTGGGACAGGGAACTGGGGTAACTGGTCTGCTGACACAATTGGATGTGTTGTATAGTGACAAATTGACCATAAGGATACAACTCTCCCAGTGTAGTCAGTCACATACATCTCATCTGGAGGCATACCCCTCGATCATCTGTGAGATGTGAGAGGCAAGGCCACGCATGGCAAGGGTGCATGCACACGTCACAAGAGAGGGAGACACACAGTGTCTGTCTTTGCCAGGTGTGTATACCTGCATATAGTTTATGTCTATGTAGGGGACTGAGTGTCTGCAGCATGGAGGGTTAGGGGGGTGTGGGGGCTCTTAGGTGCCCGTCCTTCACTAGCCTCTGCATTCCATACAGATTTTTATGATTTAGACACGTTGAAGACATCTGCTCATTAAAGATTCAGCCCTGCTCCTCACTTTCTCAGCTACTGTCCCATGCAGATGAGAGAAAACAGGAGGGGAATGAGCAAAGAAGAGAAACAATGTGAAAAGTCCTACAAAGAGAGAGTACAGAAGTAGAGAATGAATTGCAAGATTAAATAGTCAATGGCAAAATTCTAGCTGTGATCTGCAATTCACTTACCACAATCATTTCGAGTGCGATCAGGGGTTTAATATTAGGTTGCATACATACAACTCGGCTGACCCTGAAGACCTGAATAATTACAGACCAATCACAAACATCCCTACCTTGGCTAAACTACTGGAGAAATGTGTTCATGAGCAACTGCGTAGACACATTGAACAATTCCAGCTCCTCGACCAATTCCAATCGGGTTTCCGCACTGGCAACAGCACCGAAACAGCCAACACACATAGTGGATGACGCTCTCACTTTACTGGACCAGAATGAAGCCTGCCTAATAATTCTTCTCAATCTCTTATCTGCATTCGACACTGTCAAGCATGACAATCTTCTCCACCTCCTTGAATGCAGAATGGGTCTATCTGGCATGGTCCTTAAATGGTTTGCCTCTTTCCTCAACAACAGAGCTCAAAGAATCAAATCCAATCAGTCTCTATCCAACTCCAGTCCTTGCATGCTGGGTGTTCCCCAAGGGTCCTCACTTTTTTATAACCTTTTCCTGGAGCCACTGACAGTAATTCTTAAAGCCTCAAACATCCAATATCACATGTACGCCGATGACACCCAACTATACATAAATATATCCTCCTCCGAAGACATCAATGCTCTCAACTGAACCCTGCTCCAAACCCTAAACTGGCTTACTTCCAACCACCTCAAACTAAACGCCCTCAAGAAGGAATTCCTCCTCATTGCACCGGCTAGGCAAACCCCCACTGTTGTGAAATATCTCTCTAATCTCACCGCGCTCAATTGCACACCTCACCTCATTGACTGCACAAAATCACTTTTGCATCTACCGAAAGGAGCGAATTTCCAGTTGTGCATCCTAAGAAAACTCAAACCCTACCTGCCCCATGAGGACTTCAAATCGGCAGTGCAAGCACTGGTCATCTCCAGACTAGAATATGGCAGTGCTACTTTATGCGGACTGCCGAAACTCAGTTTAGCCCCTATCAGAGCTTCGCTAAATGCGGCTACGAGACTCATCACGGGTTCTAAGAAAACCAACCACATCTCGCCGGACCTGCAATCACTCAACTGGCTTCCCTTTGAGGCAAGGATCCAATTAAAGATTGCTTGTATGACCCATAGAGCTCTTCACTTCAATACCCCACTCTACCTGGCAAATAAACTGGAACTTTCTCTTGGATCCCGGCCCACAAGGAGCACTGGCACCTTACTGCTCAAGCCAAAGAAATTCAATAAGCTTAAAACCTACAACCGTACATTTTCAGGCATTGCCCCGAGAATCTGGAACGCCCTTCCAGTGGAGACAAAGCTTATTCCATCCACCTTTGCTTTCAAAAGGGAAGTGAAAGAACTACTAATGAACAATGCGCTGATATAGAAACTTTGCTCCTCTTACCTCGAGACTGTTTTGGTTATCCTAACTATTACATGTCATCTGCATTGTTGCCTGCCATAATGTCCCTTTTGTTCTTGATGTATATTGTCCTAAATTTCCTGCTGCAATTGCCTTCTACCTATCTCCCTCCACTATGTAATTTTTACTCTTCTAACACATTGACCTACTTGTAACTTGTTGTGTCTCTTTGAACTATGTGCCTTCTTCTTCGTCATCCTTATGTACAGCGCCCCGATACCCACATGGGTCATGTTCGCGCTATACAAACTTACAAATAAATAAATTACCCGCAAGTCACATGTTTTAATCAAACAGCTCTAGGTAACTGCACCTACTCAATCAGTGTGTTGTCTTGCATGTCACAGTCTTATCGCGGAGAGAGCGCTTAGTTGGTTAATGCGCCCACTGCAGAGGTGGTTCAATTTACTGGTCACAGGATGCGTCCGCAGATAGAAGTCTGCTAAAGAACCTACTGCTTGTGTGTGCGCAAGTCCTGTATTTTATTAGGTTAAAGTTGTAGCAAAATAGCTGCCTCCTAGAAGTGCATGGTCAGGACTATTTCTATACCATCAAAGTACTAAAGTTACTAAAGTTAAAAATAAGGAAACCTAAAAAAATGGGAAACATTTACTCGCAAAATGCGCCGATTTCGCACCAAAAACACCTCAAGTTCACTTGACGGATGGACATTTATTTATAGTAAGAAAAATAAAAAGGTTTTTCCTTTAGCATCACTTTGAAAAAATGTTTTACCCCCCCACACACCATCTAATGTTTTTAAGCAGTAAGGGGGGGGAAGTTGATAGACAGTAGTAGCATTTTGCATCTCTGATAAGTACATAAAAAAAAATCCACACCCCTTCATCTTGAACAATAAATCAATCTGTATCACTGTGTGCCGCAATGAGAAGGTGACAGATTTTAATATTTTTATAAGGTAATATTTATTAAAGTGTCCACCAAAAACTAAACCGCCACTTGACCTAGCCAGACAAAGTCCCTGAAATGCGCTGTAGATTTTATAATGTTAACTATTTAGTAGCAGACACACAGGAGGTTGTTTTAACATATATGTTGAGTGGGCTAAGATAAATGTATAAAGGTTTCTAACAGAATGTCACAGTTAAAATACGATTTGAGGAGGTCATCTGCATTTATAATCCTGTATTTCCTTCATGTAAAGGTACACGTCTGGCTGTTTCTTCATTTAAAGAAAGACTGACTAGGCCTTTGCCGGTTATTACTGTAGAAGGGTTGTGTAGTAGTTTTCAAAATAATGTTTCCTAATAAGAAGACGTGCATGGTTGGGACCAGCAAGTGGAGCAACAAAAAAAGATTTAGCCTCTCTCTAACCATCCTCATCTATTCTGTACTATTTCTGTGAATTTGCCAAAGGCTGAGGGAAACATTTGCTGGCAAATTCCTAGTCTGTCAGGCAGGTCACATTTATTTATGCACTTACTGTTCGCCAGGACATTGATGGAATCACAGGAATCAGTAATTTCAGAAAAGCTAACAGATGGACTGCGTGCTGCAAGCTTGTGTGGCAAGAAGGTAACCTGAGAAGCCTCTTATTCAAGGTGTAGGCGATGCAGTCACTCTTTACATTTCACGTTTACTTTTTCTTGCATTCCCTAAAAGTGTTTGCTTTTCTACAGAGGTGTTTGTTTCCATGCAGCATATGACTCCTGTACAGTGAATAGTGGATGAGTTCAGGTTATGAGTGAGTGTTTGTGTCAGGACAAGATACAGCTCAAGAGAGGAGGGTGAAGGCACTGCGAGTAATTCACGGAGTCTGTCAAGTGGATCATAAAGGAGCTCACTCTACACACACATCTGGGGAGTGCATATATCTATGGACATAAATGTATTTATTTATGATGTGCAAATTATACCACACATATAGTATCCAGGCACAAGAAGGTGAGATTAAGAGAGATAGGAAGAGAGAGCGTTGCTTCAGATTAAGAGAACCCATTATAGTGAAAAGGGGGAGAGAGACGCTTACAGGTCACAGAAGGCAAAGTACTAGACAACAGATGCACATTTAAAATGAATAAATCAAAGTAAATAGAATGAGGGGTTAATACGTATCCGATTCGTTATTCGTTGCACTTTTACATTGGATTTGAAGATCTTGGGGGATATGGCAGCAATACAGACAGGAACAACAGAGTTCCATAATTCAGTGTCTGCTTAGGAAGACTTGTCCTTCGGGCAAGATCCCAAGATAGCTAAATTCAGGTTTACTGAATGTATGAGGAAGATCGCCACCTGGATGACTCAATTGTTTACAACTGAATGAAGACAAGACAGACATTTTGCTGTTCGATAAGGCACTGGCCCTTTGGTCTGAAGACTGGTGGCCATCTGAACTGGTACCCGTTCCATGCCCGAGAAGGGTAGTCAAAAACCAAAAACCTTGGCTTCCTGGTGGATGACAAACATTCCATGAAAGAACCGGTTACGTCCATCCGTGGCACCTGTTTCAGTACCATGCACCTGCTCAAAAAAATGTTTGTATCTCCTGCTGAGGTCAAGGAGAACTCTGATTCAAGCCTTAATTATAAGTTGCCTAGATTATGGCAATGCTCTTCTGGTGGCTGCCAATGAGACTCTTCTTTCTAAACTGCAGGTAGTTTAAAACACTGCAGGCGTCTGATGTACAAACTCCCTCCTGGCTCCCCTTCTGCCCCGACCTTAACAGCACCACACTGGCTACGGTCAGAAAATGCAGCCTGTTTAATCTTCTTTATCACACTCATAAATCTCGAGCAAGCAACGGTCCAGCCTACTTGCGAGCGAGGCTTACTAAGTACTGCCCTAGCAGAAATCTTAGATCCAAGGATAAAGCCTTGCTAAGTTCCTGTGTATCTGACCTGATTGGCTGCCAAACACTTCAAACTACAAAGTGTTGGCAGCCATCTAGTGACTCTGCTTGAGCCGAGCCCCAGAATAAACATTTTTTTTAAAGAAAGGGGGAAGGGTAGAAATACCCTGACCCCCCCTAGGCCTCAGGTGCGGGGGGTGGGGTCCCACAGGGCCAAAAAAAGCATGTTTTCACACGAAAATAAAAATATTAAAAAAACAAGCGCGGGCTCCCACGTTTCGTTATGAATAGGCCACTGGTGGCCCAGGTCTCGGGGGCATTTGAATATTACAGGAGGGGGGCCCACGGGCCCCCTCTCTCCTGGGGCTTACTAGTGCTCCGGGGACCACCAGGGGCTTCTAATTAAATAAATACAGGGGAGGCACATATGGCCTCCTCCACTGCCCCAAGGGCCACAACCTCCCCTGGTCTCATTTATTATTTTGCCCCCCCCCCCCCGCCCCAAGAGCCTCCCTCCCCTCCTCCAGGGACTGCCACCTTTCCAGGCTTTATGTTTAAACTAATGCAGGGGGCCACATGCCCCCCCCCTCCGCAGCCCCAGGGACCACCACCTCACCTGGGCAAATTCTAAGAAAAGAGGGGGGGCACATGCGGCCCCCTCCTTGAGCCATATCATACATGGTTCCGGGGAATGCCGCCCCCTAGGGCCAGTTCCTGCTATGTCCAGGGGTGCTCACCCCCGGGACAAAGCTGTTTGCTATGGTTTGCCGGGAGCTTTACGGCTCCTGCCAAGTGATAGCAAACTGTGCTCCGCTTCTAGAAAGGAAAAGCATAAAAGAAATGTTCTTGCTTGCTAGAAGAAGCAGAGCAAAATAGCTTTTACACAGAGGGAGCTGCATGTTTAGTAGCTCCCTATGTGTAAAAGCAATGCTGGCTCAGGCTGGAGGCGGGAAGACCGCAGGGAAGAACGGGGCCTTCAAGCTCCCCCGCAGTCCCGTTAGGGGTCAGTGGGTGGGAGCAGGGCACCCTCTATAGAGATCGGGCCCAGGAGATGGGTTCCCTGGGGTGGGAATCAGCCCAGGAAGGGGGAGGAGAGGTCACTGTATCAACGGTTACAGAAAGGTCCGTTATTAATAGGACTACACTGAGGAAGATATCATGAATTCTAAGCAAATGTTTCTTAATGTTTAGAATTGCTGATTCTGAGCAGCACAGTGTTCTAAAGCCAGATTGGAAGCCTGATAGTAGGTCGTTTGCTTCTAAGACGTTTGTCAACTGGGATGTGTAAATCAAGTACCCATAATTCAACCTGTGTGAGTGATACTTAAGTAGCTTTAAGTGCAGATAAGGTTAGAACCCCAAAAAATATCAGATCCATTTCAGTTCAGCTAGAAACATTTTACCAAATTCTGTCCCATTTCAATTGTTTTAAAGCAAGTCATTTAAATGTAGATTCACTGCATTATGCATTGAAATATCCATTTTGTTAAAAAGTTAATCACTAAAAACATTTATAAATTGAATTGAGAGGCACCTAAACTACCGCACTTTTTAAAATCATACTTCTAATTATTTTTCTAACTTTTTTTTTAATCCACACTTAATGCTCCCGTGTTGCTACATGAAAAGACTGTAGAGCAACTAAATCTGGTTTTGAACAGTGCTAAGATTGTTAGATTGGGTTTTTAACCCTATCGTCCTACTTCTTATTCAGTGGGTTTAAGCATTTACAAACAGCCTTTGAGTCACAAACATCTGCATTGTGCTAAAAAAGGTTAATGCCATAGTAATACAGTGTGGGTATTATACATGTGCTTCTAAATCTAGATGTTCTTCACCACAATACGTTCCAGCAGTAAGCCATGACTGTTCAACCTAACTAATCCCTGAATGTCAAAGCCTAGAAAAAGAGGCACCTGGTAATTCAGTCAACTCGCAATAGTACTCAGTCCCTGTGTTTGCAGGAACAATGTCAATATTTGCTACAAGGATTGCTTGAGTTACCATGTGTATCATAGACCCTGGACAGTTGATCAGATGGAATTTTTGTTTTGAGCTACATTCTACAAAAGCAAATGTCCACTATCCCAGTCATTGATAAAAGGCCATGAAGACCACTGACCCCTTTCC